>NW_027176927.1:4172869-4777869 GCF_023349555.1 Cebidichthys violaceus
AGGTGAGGTGGCTCTAAATGTGACAAAGTGAAGTCCCTTTACACTGCTCCATATATGGACACATAAAGGGAGGTGTCACTCTTCCTGTCATTGAAGCGAATAAGTCTTAAACGATCCCATCACAAGGGCCTGCAGGCTAAAACAACAACAGCCGAAAAAACTATATACAAGCTGTTGGGGCAGTCAGGAAGGCAGCATATGTATTTAAAGAACTGTGACTTTATTATTAAGATTCAGAGGAGTAAACATACATTCTAGGGGGAAACTGAAATATACACCTACGATGTATCTGCCAGCATACTGTAAACACTGGAACACCAAAGAGATGCTGCATACAGTGTGTTTTGTAACGGCCCACACACAAATGTACCCATTATCATCACAAAATATGTGCAATTTTCAAATCCCTCCCCTCCGCCGAGGAACTGTTTTCAACAACAACCCTGGGAATTGTACAAGTGTTGAAATGTCACTTGCGTCCTTCTGCAAGGCACCGTCTTCTTCATCAACCGCACATCTGGTGTGCACTTGAATCAAGCCCCAGTGTGGGGCTTATTCCTGCTCTTCCTGACAGCTACACTTACAATGAGGCCTGTTGGCATCACAGTATTGGTTAACATTCAGCTACAATGCTGCTTAACAACTCCGCTGTGGCTGCTAAGCCCCGTATTAAAGCATAGATAGCACGCCAAAATACTTCTCTGCATGCCATGTTAGACAGACACGCTTTCATTCAGAATCCTGCTGAGCTGGAAAAAAAATTACAGACACCCTGAAAACCCCCCCAAAACACCAATTTCAAGTAAATAATTGCATGTCCAGTGTATCCTGGCAACTGCTTTATAATTCAGTTTTTAAAAAATTAGGGTTTAACACATTAAAACTTCACCAGTGGTCAGAGACAGAAACTAGAAATGTGACAGTGTTAAGTGAGTATATGTCAACTTCAGTGCCGAGGTTAAGAGTCTGCCTCAGGTTAAATGAGGTTGGACTAAAAGAAAATGGGATAGCGAGGGAGGAAGACAGCCCTGAGTTCCTGTCAGGTGAGCTGACACACACTCACAGTTTCTGACAGTGTTTTGTTACGAGTTTGCATAACATGGACACTCACCGACGGCCAGTGGGAGAACTGACAGAGCAGGAAGCATGTGCGCGCACATGGGAGCACGCGCGTGTCCTGTATTTGTCTATGCTCGCAGAATGCCTAATAAGGAGTACATTATGCACGCCACTATGTGTCTGTGTGTGTGTGTACGTTTGTGCACATTTAAATATTTGTGCGTTTGTGAAGGTGTGTCCATCTCTGTCAAGTGTTCAGAATGTAGCCAGCAGTGCGCTGATGGCTGCGCTGCGTGGATGACACCTCCTGTTGACAGCGGGCTCGGAGCAAGGACGCTAGTCATAACATAACAGCAGGAAGGTGGGAGGACATCACCTCCAAGCACACACACACACACATACACAAACACAAACACAGTGACACACTATGACACAGTGTTAAAGTCATATCAAGGTCCTTATTTAGATTGGCTATCATCTCTGACCTCTCTCTCCATCCTCATTAGTCGGACTAGACAGCCTCTGCAGGCCTGACGCTGCCACAGGCCCACACACAAGATGTCACATTGCTTCATCAGTGGCACAGTAACTAACGCACACAGCCCGTAGGTTTCATCCTGCTCGTTTGTTGCGCCATAATTGACTGTTTGATTGACAAGTCTGGTTGTTATGATAGCCTTTTTGCTAATCTGGAACAAGGTTCCAAATAATCTCAACATTGAGCTCTAAGAATCAAAACCAGCATTTTCTCAGAATTTGATGTGAAACACATGACAGTGACTATTACACAACACCAGGGCGGTGAAATTTGAAGACTCCTGTTGTCATTGGAGGAACAGTTAGAGGTGCAGAATGACTGGAGAGCAGGGCGCAACAAGAAGTCAGGCAATGCTCCAGTACTGACATGAGAGCCAGAAATGGGTTTAAATCAGGCCTGTGTCACATTTCTCCCTCTTCACATTTTAGCTTCAATGTACTGTGCAAAAAAAAAAAAAACACTAATAAAATGCCAAAGTGAAGTCCACTGACTACTCCTTTTAAATGTCAGATGTCAAAATGTCAAATGCCCCTCGAGTACGACCTTAAAAATCAAAATGAAGGTTAAAACAAGCATTATCTGAGGACGTCATCTGCCCTTATCGAGGGACCCCATCCATCCGGCCTAGTCTTTAATTATTAATGTTAGCATGGGTGGCAGAAAAAAATGGCAGGTCTTCACCTGGAGGACAAAACCTTTCATTATCTTTTGCTTTCGTGTGGTCTTTGTTCCTAATTCCATTTCTCTTTCTCTTTTTTCTTCTCCTCCCCCTTTTTCCGCATGTCTCAAGTCAATTCGGTTCAGTTCAAAGGGTCTTTATTAGCGTGACTGACCCTGTGGCGAAGAGCCAGCTCACTGAGAGGGACCGCTATGAATGAACATTAACAAACCACAGGAATCTCAGCACTGCTACGTATCAGGTGAAGAACAATCAACATAGATATGAGAAAATCCATGTGTGTGTGTCTACGCACGCAGTGTGAGGTCTGTGCACGTGATCTTGTATCATATGTTATAATCCAGGATTAAGTATATTTAGCAAATGAAATTACTTCATCAAGCATACACAACAGGTAAATGTGAGAATGCTCTCGCCCACACACGTCTAGCTTGCTTTGACTGGCAGATATATTGTGTGTTCCATGCATTAGTCATGTCTGCAAAAGAGGACACATCCACAGCATGCCAAGCAGCTACTGCTGGAATCACACAGAGAGAGAGAGAGAGAGAGAGAGAGAGAGAGAGAGGTAGTGATTGGAGGGACTCATTGACTGTAGGAGAACAGGGGATTAGCATCAGTGACATCACTTTAAGGTGTCTGATGGGAGGTTTTAAACCCTGAAGTTAGATTAATTGCCTTAGATACCAAAGCCAGAAATTCCAAACTTTGGCAAAGGCCCAGCGGCTGTGTGGAGCTGACATGGTTTAAGCAAGCAGAAACCACCACAGCAGAGCGCAATAGAAACCTACTTCCATTTAAACTTTCACATGCCCTTAATGGAGCAATCATTTTCTAAATCACCACCAAGAAACACTTAGGATAGAGCACAATTAGCTATTGAGACTGACTTACTGTGTACTAACATTGGATTTCTAAACAGGAGTTCAATAGGGAGTCGAAGTCCTGATGCGACACTGTTTCACTAGCCTCTGTAAATCGGTGCAATGTCTTTCTGAAGAAGTACAACATTCATTTTGTGTGTTCTATATGTTCCTTACCATAATTGTTTGTTCCTGTTTCTTTATGCTTTTTGGACCATCGCTGGTGTGTGATTGTTACAGCCATGTCTATGTCCATTAGCTCGCCCCTGCACTATCCTCAGTCTGTCAAGCTGGTAACCTTTAAAGGAACAGTTTGATGTTTTGGGAAACAACTTGTCATCTATACAATTCAGTTGGTGCATAAGACACACAAACAAGAGCCGACATCTTAACTGCTGAGCTTCAAAGGTGTAATGTTGAACTTTGTACAGAGCTAGCCGTTTCCTCTAGCTTCCAGTCTTTATGCTAAGCTAACGATAAACACCTCCAGGCGCTATCTCCATAATAAGCACAGTATTTGGCACAAACATCCACTTGGCCTGTATATAAAAGCACAGTATCGATCTTCTCATTCAACTTTCCAAAGGAAAGCGTCTAAGCGTATTTCCCAAAATGTTGAACTATTCCTTCATCCAACAACAGGCTTCAGCATGTGGGACAGAGAAATGTTTTTAAATGAAGGCCCCTCAAATCCAGTCTTTTTATTTTTGTATTTTTTTTATGACCACCCAGTCTACACAAATGGAGGGCTGCACAACATACAAGCTTGGTTATGTTCGGTTACATTGGGCAAGGTTTTGAATGTGGTTACAAATGTCAGTATGATTTTGAATCAGGTTTCCTCATCAGTAGAGCAGGAATCATACATTCTGGTTGAACTTCAGCTCTCTATGCAGACCAAATGTCCAGTAGCCTATGTAGTGGCCATTATATAAATATAAGAATAAAGAAACTCTTATCTTCAGAGCCTTCAGAGGCAGTTGCAGCATAGTTCAACTTGTGCAGTTAATGTTCTTTTATCTCAATATGCGTTTCAACCACTCATGGTACAAGAGGACAAATCATGTGCTGCATGTTCTATGTTACCTTCCTCAGTGACCTTATGTAGGATACTATGGCGGCTCTTGTGAATCGTAACTTGGTAATGAGCACATAGTGTCCACATAATAGCCTAACGAGCTCAACCAAGGGCGAACGCAGCTACACACTCTCACACACATACACACACCGCTGTCAACCATGCCATGAAACACGTGTGCGCATACAGACACCCAGGTGGTCTCATATACTCGGTGTGTCTCAAGCCACCTTACCTATTAGAAAACCAATCATGTTCTGCACCTGGGCCTATCAACCGTAGAGATTTGGAGCAACTTACTTGTTTTCCTGCAATCTGCTTATTTCTTGTCCTACAAATGCTCCATTTGCCATAGAAGGAAAATCATGAATACGACCGGAAAACCTGAGCAGCATTTGGTAGATTGTTTGTAAATTGGAATAAATGGTTTGTGTCAGGCAGGTACGTTTTTGTGTGTTTGTGTGAGTGAGAGAAAAGGTAATAGAGAGAGAAAGGGAGGCTAACCAGGGCAGGGAAAGAGCACACAGTTTATGTGTACAGAATCACTTTAAACTCATAAAGGATAACAACGGAGATGGTCAACAAAGGGCAAAATGGTCAACACCCTCTCTGTGTTGTCACATTTTTTTGTATAACAATAGAGGGGAGAGGGAGAAGAGTTGGTAAGTGACTGATTCAAACATTATGGCAAATACAGGGGTCAACACAATAGCATGAACTCCTGTATAGTATAATATCATTCTCAAGGTGTTTATGAATAAACATCTTTCTCACAGAATCAACAGAACAGCATCACAACGGTAGTGATTGCAGAGCTCACGACCTAAACACCCAAATTATTATTTCCCTCACACAGCTTTGTTTTCTGGTTTGTAATGAGCATCACAACCTCACGGAAGTCAATACTACACACTAGGGCTGTCATTTTATATTCCAAGTTCAAATTACCTTTCAAGTAAATATTGGATCTGGTAGGCCGTGCCTTCTACTCTAGAAGGGAGCTTTGCTAAAATGCTCTCTTTTTTTTCGCACCAATAGAATACGATGCAATATGTATTCAACTCCTCGTTTTCCATTGAGCAGAGTATAAATCACATGGATATAAGAAGGAGAACTGGATAACAAGTTCAAAGATAACACCAATTAAAGTTCCTAACTTTCTGCTGGCCGAGCCAGCCAACTTCCTGTTGGCTCCCCACACACATTAATGGGATAAAACAATTATATTAAATGGCTCCCTCTCGACTTTCTAAATGTTACTGGGCCAAATGGATCATTTCGGGGGGGGGGGGGGGGGGGGGTGTCACTGTTTTACAGCTGCTCCTTTTCCAATGATTGTGCAGCTTTTTAGGACAGAGTGTGTGTTGAGATGATCCTTGACGCTGGTACTTGGTACATCAACAGTACACTCAAAAAATCAAGCAATCTTTGAATGCTGACTGTTTTTAATAATGGAATAGGGACACAGCTTTAGTCTTGCTAAACCTCTAAATATTAAAGTCTGACTAAATTCAGAAAAGAGACTTTTAAGTGTGCCGTGTCCTCTGTGACACTGTGTTAGCAAACTGCAGCCCTCTAATTATCCCGGGGTGTAAATATTGTATAATTACATATTGAGCACTGGGGCAACACATCTGGTACTAAATACCACTGATAAGAGATGACACTCCGACGCCTCCACCTGTAGCCGCGCCCCCTACCTCACCTTTCACCTGTCTCTCAACATGCATGATCATCATCCCTCCCACACACACACACACACACACAAACCACCCAGTGTGCCATCCACCACAATCACTTTCACACCACAGAGGGACAGAGAGAGGGAAGAGAAGCAGAGAAAAGATGGGCAGTTGGCGCTAAAATAGAGATGCGACGTGGAGACACAGTGAAGGCAGACAATGAAAATCAACACTGTTTCATTTCTGTTCAAAAGAGAGAGAGAAGAATTCCTTAATGGTCGAGGAAAAAAGAGCAATATATGGAACATGCCTGAAGGATATCACTATATTCATACTCTACTATGCCATTATTTATTTATTTCTCTCCCTCTCTCCCCTACTCCGTTGCTCCCTTTGACAGACCTGATATTTAATAACATGCATATCTTTGTTCTTCTTCTTGATTAAGGGATAGAGATTGGGAAGACAATGCCGCAGGGGCCAGTGGAGACCACACTCCTGCTGGATGGAGGACAAATCCCCCGCCCCCGCGTTACGTATCTTAATCCTATCATCAGCATTCCCTCTGGCTTGACTTCTCTCCCCTCCCGCATCCTGGGTAGCCTCCTTCTGGCCCACCCCGACTCCCTCTCCCCCGTTTCCCCGTCTACACTCCCCTCATCTTCATCTCATCAACCACTTTCTGCATCCACTATCATTTGGCCGCTATTCCGCTTATCTGTTGATTCATTTTGTGGAAATACATCACACACTGAAGTTGGTCCTTCTATATTAGAGCTGGAAAATATATTTTAAATCAATAACAGGATATTAATAACAGTATTTTTCACATGTTAATATGTATCAAAATATCTATGCAAAATCACACATAAAATGGTCAATGATGTCCAGCAATGGTCCACAGAAGATTATGATCAAAAAGAGTAACTAATGATTAAGTCATTAGTAATTAATGAGTCGTTACAAGTTTGTGCCGCTCAGCTAGTTTAATAGAGTTCCTGATTGGAGTTAATCAGGAACAAAATGATTAACGTCATTCCGATTCACAGATGCATATGAACTGATTCATTATTATAGCATCTTCAGGTCTCTCCTCTAGTAACTCATAATTATCTGTTATATAGTCTCGAATCAGAGTTCTTCAGGATCTACTCATTAAAGATGCGTTAATCATCAGGTCGTTCCTTAGTAACTACTCGGTTTAGTGTACCGTATAGTAAAGTGCTACCGATCTCTCCGTGCCTAAATCTTCTTTTTAAAATAAAAAGCTTTTTGTGCACTCAATCACTTTGCAAGACTAGATGTCACTCTTTCTAAAAGAGCTGGCTCAATAATTTAATATTTTTGTTTCCCCCCTTCACCTCGCCTCTCCTCTGCTCTTCCTTACTCCTCCAACTCATCCTGCTGGTAACAACCCAGTCCTCCAGCCTCCCCGGCATATTAACATGACAGCCGTCAGCACCTCTGTGCGCCGCGGCCTTTGCGCTGGGAGTCTGTATGGAAGCGAGGATGCCAGTGTATCTGCAAGATGTGTCACGGCACATGTGGTTCAGTCAAGTGTGCGGGAGTTGTGAGCGCAAGCACCCATAGCATGCATGAATACTTGATCATAGTTGAGAGTTGTGTATTTTGAGCTGTTTGCTGCTCTTTGGTTTATTGTAGATTTTCCTCCATCAATTTAATGTGACAGCTATAGTTGCCTATAATAAAATATATAACAATATAACAACTTTGCATAATGAGTTCTGTTAACTATCTTAATTTTGATAGTTTGGGCTTTAGTTGGTCGGAACTTGCTGTCATTGGTTTTAATTGTGACTATTTCTTGGTTAGAAAATGGTTCCAATGAAAACTGTTCACTGTAAAGTCTGTGGATCATCCAGAGTAATTGGGACATTGTTTCTGGAAGGACACGATGCTGCTGAATTTTTAAAAGGTAATAATTCATTGCTGTGAGCGCCACACCAATAGGGGAAGGGGAGAGGAAGCGGTAATCTCAGGGACGGATGTCTTGGGTGATCAAACTATCTTAAGCAGCGGATCTTAACACTTCCTCCATCACTGCTTTCTGCCTTGGCGAGCATCACCACAGCAACCAACCCCAGACAGGCCTCTGCCTGCTATTATTTTATTGGTCCAATACAGCTTGAACAGCGCGCCGTTGCCTGCAGTCAGCTGCTGTAACTAAATATGTGGGCGCGTGGCACTGCATTTGTCTTCTGTGAATGAGTATCGAACACTTTGTGTGTCTACAGAATGTATGTGCCCGTGTCATATATATCACATTTAACGCATCGCTTCACTCACCACCCATAGTGGCAAATCTCTTACTACCATGATGATGATCTCTCATCTATCACTCGTTTCTTTTTGCCATTTTGCGTTATCCTTCTCAATGTTACGCATTTTTCTCTCCCCCTTAAGCCTGTAATGCACGCATGTACACACACACACACACACACCCACGGATTGCAGATTTGCTGACACGAGGATATTCTTCCTTCCGCATGAGCCTTCTCCTCTAAGCTTCTGGTCAGAGCATCCACACACCAGTAACAGCTTCAAGACTGGATTGCATTCTCTGAAACCGACTACACAAACACATTTGCAAAGAAACAAATACATACAGTACACATACACGCACACATACGTGCTCTATTTCTTTTCATTATCCTTCACCTTTTCTGGAAAACAACACTTGCATATAGCCGTCTTTCCCTCCCTCGTTCCCTCCTGGAACAAAGGTGAAGGGCACGGAAATGAGTAGATGAGGGAGGGAAAGAGAGAGAGACTATAATGTTGATGTTTTTCAATTGGTTTGATTTATGGCTGGCTGTTACCATTATTTTACCATTTACTCCAGCGGACTGGAGGAACCAGGCTGGACAGCTCAAGCCGGAGGGGAGGACAGAGAGCGGAAGAGGGAAAAGGAAAATACCACAGCAACAGGAAACATACTGTATAGGTGGGACACAATGAAGAAGAATGCAGCCAGGCTTTTAAAGGCGAAGACAACCCGGGCAGTGAAAGATAGGAGAGCATGAAGGAATAAAGGAGTGAGAGGGAGAAAGATAAAGAGGGGCAGAGGGGAGAGCAGAGGGGGCTTAATGAATGTAAAGGCTGTAACAATGAGGTGAGGTAAATTGTCCATTAACTCAAGAGTTTCTCATGCGTGTGTGTTGCCTCACCATAACATTCCAATTTAGCAGGTTACACTCGGATGCTTCCTGGCCAGAGACATGCAAAACGTCTTTAGGATACGGAGTTAGGCTGAAGTGAGAGAGAAGAGAGCGATTGAGGTGGACAGGTGGTGAGAAAAGAAAAGGTAGGAGAGTGAGACAGAGAGCGCAAGATGGAGGAAATGTAGTGGTGAAGGGGAGATAAGGGGAGAGGATGGAGAAGCCAGAGAGGGAATATTGAAAGTTGAGAAAGAGAGCCATAGGGGACGAATGGTTAATTCAGCTGGAGAGGAGGAAATTCACAGGGGGAGAGAGATACCATCAGTTCTTCAGATACGGAGGGAGACAGCCACTGCAGAGGGACGGGATCGAGATTTCAATACAGACTCGAAAGGAACAGAAAGCACCGCATTATCACACAGCAAGAAACACAATTATTAGTTTCGACAGCCCCCTGAGAGAGAGGAACAAAAAACAAAGATTGAGCCCGGGCAGCCATGATGCTCAACAAATGACACAACAATTTGGTGGCAGAAAGAGGCAAACTGGATGGGAGGTTAATCCGTTTTAATTGGTCTGTGCAATAACAGGGTGCGATGAGGAAGATAATGACGGGAGGGACAAAATGACTTCTCACTCGGATGTGGCCTAACTGGCTAAATTGAGTCAGTCACATCAATGTCATTAAAGTGATTCAACAATGGATATCAAATGTCAGATATCAATTAATTTTTAATGAGTTGAACAAGTGCGCAGCACTAGATAAGGCACCTCGTAGCTGCAGAATATTTGCACACCGAAGCGTTTGACGCTAGTGATGGCAGGAATTTGGCAACGTTTCCATCCTGCAAACCAAACACAAAGGGACACCTGTCATTAGCACTTATAATGAGTCAATTTGGATTCTAAGTAGCTTGTAGTGCAGTGCCAGGAAAAGCCACACACACACACACACACACACACACACACACACACACACACACTCCTTTAGCACCTTAGCTGCTAGCAGGGGCGGAGCAATGCTTTCCGGCAATGGTCTTTGTAGGAGGACGACATTTATGGGGCTACGGCTGCCTGAGCAGTTTTGACAGATGTCAAGTTGAAATGATGAAACGCGTCGAGATGTTATCAACAGTTCAAATGCCTCTCCATTCATCAGTTCAGCAAAGACAACTACAATGTGTGTTGATGCACTGTTTTACTTTAGTGTTCATGAATGCATGTGTCTGTGCCTGTGTGTACATCTGTGAATGCTTTTGGATGTTGCCAATGTGTGTAGGAAAAAAAGACAGACAGACACACACACTGTATAAAAAGGATTAGCTCACTATTATGGAGGAGCTGTCAAATGCCTTTAAGACCAAAACACATTCCCCCTCCCGTCTCCCTTTAACCGATGTTGCTTAATCTCCACCCGGATCCGCCTCAGAAAGACTTAAGGGCTGTTACTGATTCCTCTAATGCTTTCAGATGAACCCTATGCTCTGACATGTATTCAGTTAGCAAGAAAGAAAAACTCAAAGTGCATAGCAAATAACACTAAAAGAAAGGCAGTGAAAACTGTGCGTTTCACCCTGAGTGATGTGGGGGAGGGTTGGTTATGCAGGGGGTTATTCATAACCAGCAGCCTGCCATACCGGAGGCTATCAAACTCCAGTGAGTGTATTAGCTGTTCACCAGGCAGGGTTTCTAATCACACCACCGCTGCACAGGGCTGCATGGGCTTATAAGGTGCTGGTTCATATTATCAGCCTTGGGGGAGTACTGGGTTAATATTCCAAGTGCCTATGGATGAGTTATGATTTGGAGTGGAAGTGCAGGGAGAGTTATGTAATTAGCGCTGTCGTTATCAACAGTTTGTTTCTGTCAACCTACCTATCCCTACAACATGACATTACAGCGAAACTCCAGAGATGTACTGACAAAAAAGTATCATTAGGGTAATCTACAACATAATTGGTGGGTTATTTTCAAATACTGAGCCATGAATAGATAATACAGTAGAGGCGATGATCTCTGATGTTTGCATGTCTGCATGGTTCACTTCGGCTTTGGGGAATTTACTTTTTAATTAGTGCCTCTATTTCATTTCATCAGTGCACACGCGATTAGATAGAACACAATGGGGTTAAAATGATGAATACAAGCAGATAAACTTGCAGGGCCTTTCAGTGCAGTAAATGATCGCAGCCACAGTTCTTTACATCAACATGGCCTCTTGGTCTCTAATGAGCTTCAGCTGTGCTTTGCTCGAAAGCAAACATTGCTCATGTGTATTCATGATATGCCAATATGTGCCACTTCAAAAGATTGTCCGGTTGGCACCTTCAAGAGAGATGCTCTCTCTCTCTCTCTCTCTCTCTCTCTCTCTCTCTCTCTCTCTCTCTCTAACTCCCCGAGTTACAGTACCTCTCCTTTGGCCCAGCCTGCTGCACCTGTCTCCCTGCCAGGACTCGAGCTTTATTTACCGTAAAGATTTCACACAGATAAACACAGCAACTCAGCAGCTGCCGTGCGTGCGCGCACACATACATACACACACACACACACACACACACACACTGGCACACTCTCCGATTTTGGCTTGCGATCAGAGCAAAACAAAACACAACTGTTCTGGCCTTGCCTGTTTGCTTGATTCCTGTCTTTTCTTTTTGTCAATTGTTCTCGCTCAACACACTCATTTTTGATTGCTTCCCCTCCATCTTCAATCGTGTCTCCGCTGAACCTGGACATTCCCGTGAGAAAGTAACGGCCTGAGCTGCAGGAAGTGGTCGGAGGTGGAGGGTAAAAGGGAGGATAGGGAGAGAGTTAGCCCGCCCCTCCCTCTCTCTGTCTCCCCCACGTTCCTGACGGCTAATCGATGTGTTTGGGTTTCCCCCTGTGGCTGTGGCCCAGGCGCCTTGAAAGGTGAGCCCAGCAGAGCTTTCGCCTTCCTCCATGAGGGCACGGAGAAAGCCGGCCGCCCTAAGCCTGGCAGATTAGCTAGCCACTGGAGGACTTTACACCTTTCTGCTGAGCTATCGCTTCCTATCTACTCCCCCCCCCCCCCCCCCCCCCCCAACATCCCCTCACTAAAGAAGCCTCGGAGGATACGGTTGTACACACACACACGCACACACACACTTCCGATTAGCATATTTCTGAATTTGGGTTTTCTCTTAAAATGAATTACTGTACAACAGTGTTTTAATATCAAAGCCTTGGTGAGAGAATAAATCAGGTTGCTGTTGCAATGGCAGGAGCCCCACGTTATCTGCTTCAGAGCAACACTGAGTGAGATGGATACATGGCGGCAGCATTGATGATGGCCCACAGGTAAGCATTTAGGTGACTTACACACACACACATATGCAGACAATCACACACACTACTAATATCCAAATGATGCATCGATCTCTGCAGCAGCTTGGCTCGACAGGCTAGATTGCCGAATGAAAACAAAGGCTGCATGTACAGTGCTGACACACACCATCAGTCACAGATAGCCTGCGGTCACAATGATTACCTGCTGTATGTAAATTGAGCAATAAGGCAGGTTATCCCCTTATGAGACACAGTTGTTATTATCGTGGACGGGATATCACCGGCAAGTGCCACTGGCCAACTGCTTGCCGCTGATTATGTCCCATTGAGACTCGATGGCAAAATTGGAAAACGGTGTTATCAGGGGGCCGAGGTTACACAAGTCTTCAGGCAGTGCAAATGATGGCTGTGCCTTTCCTTTTGTCCTCATTTGTCAGAGTGGGCAAAGGTCTGACAATGTCGGGTAAACAATGAATCTTCTCTTGGGAAACATATAAACTGGTAATTAGCTACCTGGGATGCATTTTCCCCAGGATGCAATCAGCCTGACATCTTATTTTCTGCATCTTATGCAGATCATTCCAAACTGTACCGTTACATCCGCTGTATGTAATCTGAAAAGGGTCATTTGTAGTTCTGACATTATTAATTATCATCAGACTCTGCAGTTCCCCTCAGCCTCAAAGAGTGTTTTAGCATCTTTGAGCTCATTGCTTCCGCTTTACTGGTGTGGTGGGGAACAAAAACAGATCTGAAATCGGGTGGCAAGATGACTTAAACTGAATGCGTATGTTTCTCCGTATCTGCTGGGTGTTTAAACACGCAACTGCTTGCCAACGAGTCCGCCATATAAACTTTATGAGGAGATAATAAGTCAGTGTTTTGTTTCAAGCAGTTATTACTAGTTTAGATGCCATTCAATTAAATTAATGTCAATATAGCGCCTGGTGTAAAATCTATTCCTGATCCACAATCTGCTCACTAACCCCAACTCTTAACTGCTTTATTTATCTAGCATCTTTTAAGCAAGACACACAATGTGTTGCGTCCCACGTTATCCCTCTGACTTTCTTATAACATCTTCTACAACTGACCTGCAGACAGCAGAGCCGAGGCTGATTGCAGGTGCTAATAAGCTGGTATTAGCTGTGTGGAGCACAGCAGATTATCTGCTCTCTCACAGTCTGCTGTACTTTCAGATCCAAGACCGTCTCATGAGCAGTCTGGAATCGCCTGTGCCTCTCAGCATTGATTCTGGCATCTACCAGACACCAGCGTAAACAGAATGCACAGATGAAGCCCCCCCCCCCCCCCTCTCTTACATAGGGTTTCATCATGTATGTAATTCATAGAAATAACAAAACACACACAGCAGCACAATACATCTCTTGAGAGATCTTGACACAGACGGAAAAGACGCCTACACAACATTTATATTACACATATAAGCGTGTGCATAAACATGGCACACACATGCACACATGCTACATCTTATGGGCACGTATAACCAGACATATGATACAACACGCTCACACAAAAAGACAAGCTCCTCGTCAACCACTTGTAGTATCTGGTTTGGTGAAGGTGAAAAATCACAGCAACACTAGAAGATCCAGTGAAGAGCACAAGATAAATTGCTCGGGCTTGAGACTTTGATTCCTCAGCAAGTGAATAGCTCAGGAGGACTTGAAATGAACACTGGTCAAACAACTCTGTGGATTACATCAAGTACCACTGAAGCAGAGACAAAAATACTTTTTTCATTTTAACTGAGCTTCTTGGATGATGTGCTGCTATTGTTCACCTTAAGTGAAGCAGAGAAGTATCGCCCTCAGGAAGGTGTCAAGCCGTTTAAAGAGTTACTTTGCTCTAGCGAAGCATTTTTACTTTATGTCACGCACACCTCCATATGAGCTTAATTACAGTGAACACTTCATTCCCTGGGTGTCTGATTTAACATTATACACCATTAATCTGAAAGTTACACCCCCGAAAAGTAAATGATGCAGATAATATTGTACTATTTTGTGACATCTCTGTATGTGGTTGCAGTAGGGAGCGGTGGTGGGGGGTCGTCATCGCAGCCAAGTTTTGATTGGAAAAACAAATGCTGCCACATTTTCCAGACCCACTGCACATCTAAAGCTCATAAAACCAAAATGTATAAATGAATCACAGCTGTTGTATATATATTTTTTAATTTAGTTATAAGGACATGGCTTTAGGCCATTTGGAGTATTATGTTTCATTGAGCCAATTAAATATTCAGCAGTTTAAAATCAAGCAGTAGCTCATAATCAACTGCTGCATCAACATTTGGACCGAGGCAGCTGAGCTGGAACGGACTTGTGTGTTAATACTTCTGATTGGTGGAGCTGATTACAGGCTCTTGACTCACAATCTCAAATACCAGCGTGGCGGAGACAAAGAGACACAGGGCAAAACATGGGAGTGGTGATGAAATTTGGCCTCAGATTATATTTTAAGAACAAAAAGCAAAGCATGTATTTGAGACACTAAATCAAGCTTTGTCGACATACACTGATGTAACATGTACATATCACTGGCAAATATTAATCTAAGCTGCTGTACATACTGATTGTACCGTAAATTGACATGTTTACAGGCACATACTGTACATATCCACGTACATCATGTATATAAAGCAACATGTTACATTAGTCATTCAATATTAATTCCAGCATATTTGCACTCTGCACCATTGGACGACTGTATTATCGTTTACAATTTACAGAAATAGCCTGACTTATAGACACTATAATAAGTTATTATTATCAAATTTTTTTTGTATAGAATTGAAACTGTACTGGACCAAGATAACAGTGCAGCAGTTCTTATAACTTTAGTTTTATGATTTTTGAGTTGTCTTTAGAAGGAGAACAATTGAAAGTGCAAACCTCTAATCACTAATGTTAAAGACCACAGTCAGAAATCTTGGTGTAGTCACATTGTGCTTAACATGCACGTTAAGAAAATTACAAAAACCTGCCTACAATCACCTTAAGAATAAATCAAGAATTAAAGCACTTATGTCCCAGCAGGGCTTATAAAAACTTGTCCACACCTTTATCTTCAGGAGGCTCTTCTACTGTAACGCTGTCTTTAAAAGTCGATCAGACAGCTAATGCTAGTCCTCACTAAGACCAGGGGATCACATCCCTCTTGTTCTCAGATCTTTACTGGCTTCCTGATTTTCAAAGATTTGATTTTAAAATATAACTGTGGGTTTATAAAGCACTGAATGCTTTAGGGCCAAAATATCTGCTATAAACCGTCCAGACCGTTCAGTTGTTATGCAACACGTATTTGGAACAAAACTCCCCAGAAAACCTGAGATGTGCTCCTCTATTTCATTTTGTTTCATTATTATTTTTAAATCTTGTTGCGTTTTTATTTAAATAGCCGTTTGTATCATGTTTTATTGCCTTATGTAAAGCATTTTGAATTACCGTGTTGTTGAAAGGTTCTACACTTGCCTTGCCTTAAAGTGCTATATATCAGTCGACTGCAGTTTTGGCTGTTCACAGTTTTAATTAACAAATTGTTGAAAGACCTGGATGACTAATTGAAGAGTCCAAAGTCCCATATGGGGGACAACTTCTTGGTAATGAAATTAACATTCTACTGATTATTTAACAGAGGACAATGCATCTGCTATGCTGTCCTCAACTACGCAAGTATTTCATAGCATAGTTGTTGTTTTTTTGGCCAAATTGTGAAATATGTGGAAATTCTATCTACTCCAGCTCTACCATGGAGTCCTTTTCTTCTGGGGACCCACTTTTAAAAATTACAAACCATCACAACCCAGTTCACAGCAGACATCATCTATAAATCATGACAAGAGTGAATTTGTGTGTAAATGAACGTCCCTGATCATTTTCTTCCGCATCAGCTTCTATTCTAATTTTTAAGAGATATTCTTGGATAAATCACAACTTTGATTGCTGCGTGTGTTATTGAAAACATATACATATGTTAGATACTTTATAAATAAGACAGAATAAATGCATTTCGGCGGAGTTTGTCAGGTTCACGTTTTTTTTCTGTCATCATTTAAACAAACAGAATGTATGCAAGCCTTTTATGTTAGATTAAATGTAATAAGTAGGCTACAATTATCAGGAGGAATATGAACACGATCGTTCATGAGACCAAAAGTGTACTGCAGATTTAAATGTTGAATAAAACTATGGAAGAAGTTCTGCAAATGTGTTTGGCGACCCTTATAAAATCTCCTGCAACCCACCTGCGGGTCCTGATCCACTGCAGAGCTGATATTATATTATATATTAATGATCGGCTTCAGAGAGAGGCGATACCTGTAGATATCACGATGAGTGCTTTATTACACTGTCAGGAAAACTGCTGCTCGGCAGGAGCCACAGTGAAACATTAAAATGCAAAATAGACTCACTAGACCAAGGCTGACAATCCTGTTACCTGAATGATTTTGGAAAAAAATTTCACACAAAAGCAATTATATAAAATTGGACAAGAGTGGATGAACAGTACAAGACTGTTTGCAGAGAGCTCCAGTTTATACATCTGTAAGAAAAAAACATTCTACTGTGGCAACACTTACTAAATATGGGGTTTTCAAACATCTTCACAAAAAGGTTCACCAAACAGATGCACTCCACTATCGTTTACAATTGTTTATACTGTTGACTAACGACAATGAAATCGCTGATCACAGCAGTCACTCCTATAATATGCCCTCACTATCCTATCTCAAAATAAAATGACATGGAAATTAAACCAGTTTTCCTTATTTTGCAGCATGACCCCCTAACGCCTCCTCGGGGGTCTGCAGACGGGTTTGATCAGTGATTGCAGTATGACGTCCCCTGCAGAGTCTCCATTTTCCAGCTACGGGCTTCGCCTGCTCAGTAACTGATTAGATTAAAAGGTGCACTCTTTCACTCTGATACATGGACTGATACTATTACCATTGGACAGATAAATATGGTTATTACCCACGGTGTAGTGAAATACACCTCCATTTGGAGTTAAGTACTGTACAAAGTTGTATGTTTGTCAAACTGTTAATATATACAAAGTTTAGCAGTCAAACTATTGACCCTCTGTCTGGGCTAAATATAAAGATTGCTCTTTTCTGTTTAATTATTTTATCCTGCGATTGAATATTAGGTCTGCCTACAAAACTAGCTTCCCCTTGAGGTGCAGTGACGGCTGCATTTCATTGAATACAACACGTGAACGAGACAAGCTGGACCGCAGCTGAAGTTTAAAGAACACGATGAGCACGGTGACATGAGCGAACCCTCCGGTAAGAATCAAGAAATTGACATAGAATTAATGAGCAGTCATGCCACCATGAAAACAACACGCAACACTACCCAGTATGCCTTTCGCCGGCCTTGCCACATTCTCTCGGGGACGCGTCCTGACATGACCTCAAATCAAGCCTTTCAGCCTTTGTCACGACGCTCACACGCTCACACAAGGCAGCCGCACTCTAGCGGTGAGACCTTATAGCTGTGGCTTTCTGAGCCTCCGCCAGCCGGCTGATTAGGACAAGCCGGGTCAGGACTGAGCCTCAGACCGTATTACAATTACACTGATAGAATACTGACCTTTTCTGCTGAAGCTAATGCAAAAGAGTGTCACTTGCGTCCTTTAGTGTTGTCCTGGATGTATCTCCTGGGCGTATCTACTGACGCACTAAATAACTAGAAACACACAAAAGCGGTTCCAGTAACAGTACACATATACAAACGATCACACTTCCACCCGGTTCACACACATTATACACATTTCTTTTATCTTCTTGCAATCCAATCTTAATGACTCCATTAACCGAGACGCCATTAGCGGCGTTTGCTTTATGGCCATCCAAACTGCCCAGCCGGGAGCACATTATGGAAAGGGCATGTGTGTCCTAATGTCCATTTGTTGTCATCCTCCTTGCTGACACACACACACACACACACACACACACACACATACACTCACTCTCTCACTCACTCAATCTTTCCCCCCAAGGCCAGCGAGCCTGAAGCAGGCAGGACTGGACAAACGACTACGCAAACAGGGCCATTTTTTGTGCTCCATTAGGCAATGAGGAGCAAAGGTTTAGTGCAGGCTGCAGTGCCTCGCGCTGGTGGTCAAGCGGGCGGAGGATTGAAGGCAGAGGAAACTGAAGTGCTGCTCAGTGTTAGAACAGATCTCACATCCCAAATTAGCCCTGCTCTCCTTGGAGCAGAGGCTGTCTGAGACACTTCAGGGGTGAACTACCATGCGAGAGGCAGCATGGGGCATGATAGCAGATGCCAGTCACAGAAAATGATGGATGCAGCGTTGATCACAGTCTTACAGTTATCTTTCCCTGCGATAACACCATAAACATACATATACCTTTTTTGAGAAGCGTTCCCTGCTACATTACAGCTCAGTTAAAGAAACAACAGCTGCTGATCACCTTTAAAGAAACAACAGCTGTTCCCACCAAAGAACTGCAAAATGATTAATGATGCAGACAAATGAGGAAATGTGTTTTTGCCTTAACAGTAAGTAGAGAATCATTAAGGAACGCTGTTGTGAATTGGAAACCAGCAAATACAAATCTGCAATATCCAATTAGAAAATCCAACCCTGAGGGATGATGGGACCACTGATCTGAAAGGACCTCACTGGTAACAAACAGGGGCACTGGAAAGCTCTGAAACCCAACCCGGAAGAATATCTTATGAACCGTGTGCATCTCGGCTAGGATTTAGATCAGTTCGAGTGAAATGATTGGAGCATACTGTACCAACACAGTATACTGGTGCGGTGAAAAGCACTTAAAAAGGGGGAGACCGCATGACAGGAACACACAACTGATCATTTGACCCATCATGTCCATATTGCCCTTCTGTTTCTGCATGTCTGGACACAGAGTGTATGAGATTCAACATGGATGCTTTTTGACCGGAGCTGTACTGGTTCTGCTGAATGACTCATACAGTTACTTTGTGACTGTGGGGCTCAGCTGGGGAGGGTCCGGTGTCAAAGTTCATTCGATGTCACTGAAGCAAATACACTCCATGACATGTACATGAAGCCTCCATTAGATGGCAAATGTGCTGCACAGGAACAAGAAACTGGAATGAATGGTTGCCAACGTGCAGTGGTTTGGGGCTGTTTGAAGCTGCATATTTGTGCCATGTGTCATATTTCATTGATTTTGTTTTGTGCCCTCCGCTCCGGTTTGTTATTTGTTACTCTGGTACTATAACATCACATGCTAAATGCATCTTTTCTATTTCCTGCTCCCAGCTAATCTTAAGCTCTGCCGGCAAATGGTTGCTCCTGCTGAGAGGAGCGTGGAGATACTTTTTATCTCGTTGGAGGGGGGTTTGAGACGAGCCCAACCCTGATATTAGCTCGCTACTCTGGGAGCAGTGGGTTTCAGACGGTTGTACTTTACTTCCGCTGAGCAGAACTGGACAGCGGTTTCTGCTGCTTGCTTGTTTTTTCACTCTCCAGAGGGGTGTGAGACCATTTATCAGCAACCAGAAGAACACATATCGATGTGCAACACAGCCTGGGAATTCAGCTTTTATTACACTTTAAACTGCAAGGTCAACTTGGCAGGAATCTGTGTCAAAGCTGTCAAGCGTGCAAACATGAAACAAATAGCCCACACAGAGGGTGCGGTGTAAAACACCGAGATAAGGGGCCGGCGTCTCACCGTGAGAGCCTTGGTTTATGTTTACACGTGTGGAATCAGGTCATATACTGAGAGGTTCCTCTGTTTACTTGCTTTTTAGGCCCTTTTGGAGCTGACAGCGCAACATTAACAACCGAAGAAAATATAAGGCGAGTCAAGATTTATGTCACATGATTGGACATAACGACAACAATCCCGGGCTAACATAATTTTTGCCTCGGCGTCCCTTTGTATATGGCCACTTGTCATATTAAAAGTCACACCGTGTCTTTCCACTTTCACTCAGCGGCGAGCGGAGAAGGGATGTTGTGAAGCATGGGTACTTTGTGACAGTGTAATGTAGTCAGTACTGTCATGCCCTTGATGCCGTCATATGCCAGTCCTCCTCTCTTCTCTGGGTTTTCTGACAGTGACAAAGGGGATCGGCGACAGTGTGTTATCAGCGTGCAGCTGCAGTAATCGTATTATTTAGTAATCTTAATTCTGAGAGGCTGACCAACAGTGTGAACAAAGCGGGGTCTTGCTAAGCCCATCAGAGCGCTTCCATGGAGCAGAGGTCTTTTCCTGCTCCGCGGCCCCTCTAGACCCACACCCTCCCTTCTCCCCTCTCTGTTTCTCACCCTCCCTCCTCTATGTGTCCTCCTCTCTGTTGCTTTCTGTCTCACTCTCTCTCATTCCCCTTCTGTTCTTGCTCTTCAATCTCCAGCATGTTTGTCATTCTCCCTCTCTCGCTTTATTTTCCTTCCTTCCTTTTTTTTTTTTTTTTTTTCCACCCTCCCAATCTTTTTGTTTCTGTTACGCTCTGAGCTGGGAGTTTGTGTAATGGCGTTATTCACAGTTCATTGGTCTGTTTGAAGGGACTATCTTGATTGAGCGTCTCCCGGTGCAGGGCCTGGTGACTGTGGGAGTGTATAAAGATGTGGCTGTGTCCACGGAGATAGATGGGCTTAGTAATATGCAGGACATTGCAGAGGCCGGATTTCAGTTTATGGTTTCATCCAAGGCAACACATAAGGAGATAAAAGGAGGCTGAAATTATTTGCAGCCTGAGTGTAATGCTCAGGGCATTAGACGTGAAATGGAGGCAACAAAGAACTAGTCAGGGAATCACAGTCATTCCCATTAGCTGGTTCACCCTCTTCAGTTTTCGCCCCTTTCCATCTCACCCTAATGAATGCAAGTACAGTGACACAGAACCCAAAACTGCTCTGAGAAGCAAAAATACTCACCACTAATTAGTTCAAATTAACCTCAGGACCAATATGTAGGCATGCACACACACACACACACACACACACACACACACACACACACAGACAGATCCACACACACAGGGAAAGACACCTCCTTCGCCTCTTTCTGACACCACTCTGATGCTGTTGTAAGCTTGGCTGTAAGATCAAAATCTCTTTCTTTGGCACACACACACACACACACACACACACACACACACACACACACACACACACACACACACACACACAAACACACACATGCTAAAATTGCCTGGAGCAGAGGAAGCACAAGAAAGCAAATCCGCTGTGAAGACACCACAAAACCAACACTGCAGGAAGACGGACCACGCCGGTGTTTCTGCATACATGAGCTAAATACACGCTAATGACATCTGAACACACACACACACACACACACACACACACATACACACATATAAAAAGAGAGAGAGTCCTACTTACAGAATGAATCAGACGGTATCAGAAGCGCTGTGCCATATTATCGCTGTAGTAGTGAGTCAACACAGGCATGGAGATCTGAGACCACAGGGTTTTAGCACTTCAGCCGAGGGGGGGTGGGGGGGGGGCACCGTGGGGGAGTCAGAGGGGTTCACACTGTGTCATTGGGGGTGAGGACACAGAGGGAACCTGGAGGATTCCAGTGTTTATACTCGGGTGGAGAAAATAATCCCTTTAGAGCAAGGCAAGAAAAATCAACAATTGATGAAAGAAGAGGTTCAATTCTGTGCACAAAGAAAACGAGGGATTGATTGGTCCGCAGTTTTTCTTTTTCCAATCTCTAACTTTAAGAAAAAAAAGTGAAAAATACAACAACAGCCCGTCTTGACAATTTAGAAAAGGAAGAGGGGGGAAATTAGTCTCTTGAAAAGGGGCCCCACCTTTCCTTTTACGCTGTCTGTTTTTTGCTTTCTTCTGTCTGCCCGCCTCTTGTTTTTCTCTGGATTGCAGAGCGTCTATGAGCAGAGGAACACCGGCATCAGAAAACCAATCACCTCGCCAGACGACGAGAGAACATAAAGGAGTAAATGACAAGCAGATGAAGGGGAGGATTTCCGACACCTGCTCTCTCTCTCCCTCTGTTTTTCTGCCTTCCTCTATCTCTCTCTCTCTCTATCCAACCTGTATTTCCTTTCTAGTAACAGCCTCCTCACTCCCGGCCTGTTCTTAGTGCATGGGCTTGCCACAGTACTGACTGAGGTGGATGCAGAGGAGGTGAGATCCTCCAGAAGCTACAAACACAGGGATGTTGCCCTTCTTTCTTTCTTTTCTTCACTCTGTCTCTCCCTCACACACTGCATAGAATGACAATGAATTGCAAGCTGTCTACTGTGCCGGCACTGGGTGTCTGTCTGGCTCTCTGCCTGACACTTGGAATAGGCTGCGTACCCGTCTTCCTGGCTGTCTATCTTCCTGTCTGTCTGTCTTACCAGCCTCAGAGCTTGTCTGTCAGTATAGCTGTCTGTTCACCGGGCCATCTTTCAGTCTGTCTTCCTGCCAAACACTAAGATACTGACCAGGCAGGTGCAGGGGGGACATAACCCGACTCTCCTGCTCAAGTGCCCCCCCTGGTGTAAATCCTGACCCTGCCCATCGCGCTAACTAGCCCCCAACAAGGCACAGGCGAATTAGAAAGAGGCTTTGAGTCTCCAAGGGGATTTCGAACAATCCTAGTTAATTCTCTATTTTTCTTTCCTTGCCACCTCTTCTATTCTTTCTCCTTCTACCTGTTTCCTTCTATTTTTTGCCTCCTATCCACCGTCTCCTCTCCTCAGTGCCAGTCTCCTTGCTCGTTATCTATTCTGGACAGTCTGTCCCTCCTCTCTCGCCGTCACCGAGGAAGGATGAAGAAGAATGGTGCTGCTTCATAATGTATTTCTCCACAATGTGTAAGAAAGATGGTGAAAAAGAAAAAATCGGAAAGTGTGGGATAAAAGGGAGGGTTTCTTTTTAGATTGTTCCTTTAAAAAAAAAAAAAGAGGAAGAAATCCCTCCTCCCCCACAACAATTCAGAAAAGAGACCCTCTCGAGGGGGGATTTTCAATTACTCGCTTTTGCCCACAAGCCAATCTGTAAAAGTGGCCCAGCTTTGAGGTGTGAACGAAAATGTCGTAATCTTGAAAGGATATCCGGGCGATAAATCCAGACATGTCTGAAAGCTTCATACTTTTGCTCAAGCATCGCTGCAGCCTATTTCTTTACAGATGAAGTCCATGAAGCTCAATCGTATGCTCAACAGGTTGATTGGTCTGTTGTAGGTCAACTCCTCAGAGGCCGCCCTCTGCCTTCCTCCGCTTCCTGTAGACAGCTTCTGGTATCTCAGTCTAGCTTGACCAGCCTCAACCCTGCAGGTTCAGTCCTCGCTGGGAAGGTTCGAGTTGATGGCTGGAGATGGTGGAGGCGGTTAGGTGTGGAAAGCTAGTCGCTGGAGGGTGTATGTTGGCTTCCATGATGCCCATTTGGTGTCCATCTCTGCAGGGCTTCTGATCTGGAAGGAGAGGAAAGAGGAGAGGCAGAGTAAAGGGGTGAGAGAGTGAGAGTGCATGAAAGGTTAGTATGGTGACATTTGTGTCACTCTGCCTTATCACGTACGTCATTCTCCTCCTCGTCACACTCCACCCTGCCTGTCGTCCTGCTGTCTATTCCGTCCTTGTCACTCTTCCTCCGACTTTGCTGCTTGTTTGCTCCTTCCTCCTCTCCACTCACTCTATGATTTGATCCTTTCACTCTCTCCCAAACAAGCCCCATCTTCAAACACTCCCATCTGTCACGTCTCTCTTCTACTCCCCATATCCCATCCTATATCTACACCTCGCCTGCTTTCATTATATCATTTTCTCCTGTCTTTTTCTATAATTCCAGTTTGGCTGTCCATCACACTCCACAGTATCCAAGATGCACGTGATGGAGCCCACTGAGGGCCGGTGAAGGACCTCTGACTGGGAAATGTGCCTGAGGCAGCTGGAGGACGGCAGACCGGGCTCAAAGCATCGGTCAGGTACAAGAAGTCACACTTGAGGGTTGAAGACAGCCTGGAATAGGCTGTCATTTTAATTCAAAATTCAAACTAGCATACGAACTTGGGAAAACATAAAATATTTGATCTGCTAGAACGTATTAGAATTTGAAATTCTGCGGTGCAGATGTGCCTTATAATCCAGTCCTAAAACAAACTGTCCCTCTGATCCACTGCATGTCCTGCCCTGAACTGTCTTTGCTCTCTTCGCTGGAGTAAAAAAGGAAATGAGCGACATGAGAGCGGTGCTGAATGTTTAATCATGACACCATCTCAGAGGTAATTGGAGGAAGCATTTCGGATTCAACACCATCGCTAGAGAAATGCTTGTGGGTGTTTGCAAACTTTGTTAACTGCCTTATAGCAACGCTAGCTTGTCACTGAAGTGAGGCGGCTGAGGCACCACGAATGAATGAAACGGAGTTCATTTTATGGTGTGTTTTATGAGAAGGGTACATGTGTTGCGTTCAAGCCAATTACATGTCAGTTAGAATTTGTTCAACCTGAAAATGTGACAGCCCTTGTATATCCTGGCATCACTATGTATCTCAAACTAATAGGGAGGCGGTAATAGTCAGCTGACGTTTCGGTATAATACACGAAACAGTCATCATGGTTTGATGCTGTAAACATTGTTGGATTTGGGCTTTTGAGTTTTACTTTTCATACTATTTCTTTTAGGTTTTAGGGCAAATGCAAATATTGGAACCTCTTATATTCGTCATCGAGCAGCACTGATTTGTTCGAAAGGTTTTATTCTACATATAAATAAACAGAAGAATGTCCTCATTAAGATAACATGCAAATGTCTGAACTCATTTCCATGTTTTTACACAAACAGATTTTAGATTTGGAAACAACACAGAAGATTTTCAGGCAGCATTTGAGACCTCTGTCATAACGTTGGAATTTGATTGTCCTCACTTGCATTTAATGGATGCAAATATAGATTAGTGTCTTTTTTTAAAGTCTGATCAGATTTAGTTTACACTTTGATCAATTGTTCATCTCCATGATGCACGTTGTCACATTTGTGTTCCTTTTTATTGTGCCAAAACATTCTAAGCTTTTAATTCCTCTCCATTCCTTCAAACTCACAATGTTCCAAGCAGACAGGTACGCAGAGACGACAGATGGCAAAACTATTGTTGGCCTGAGCTTAGACTGACGGCTGAGTGTCTTTTTTATCATTTCCTCATAATTGTACCGCCTTTTGTTAAATAGAGATTGCCTAAATCTGAAAATAGCAGCAGGATAACAAATCCTAAGGTAGTCTCGCTTCTGTTACTATGCAACAGTTTGCACCTGTTGAATATTTAAAAGTAGGTTTTAAAATCTAATCAGAAAGCTCACAGCTGAATACCTTCTGAATTCAAAACAGCACAGAGAAAGCACACATTGCTTTAAACGTACAGCCATGTATTGACTAAATAGACTCTTTTAACAGAAACTAAATAAAATCATGAAACAGGTTTAGTGACTCCTTCCTTTATCCAGAGTATAGTGAGATGATGGTCCATTGAAAAAGAAAAATTAGAAGCCATTCAGTGGATCGGCTCCAATCAATAATGCTGTGTGGATAGATGTGACCCTCCTGTGACACCTACATCCTCCAAGGACCATTTAGTATGAGACCATATGTGTGTGTGCCTGTGTGTGTGTGTGCCTGTGTGTGTGTGTGTGTGTGTGTGTGTGTGTGTGTGTGTGTGTGTGTTCGCTCACTGGTTAGTCAGCGCTCAATGTCTGTATGTGTGTGTGTGTCACACGTGTGAAAAGATGTAGGTGGGTGTGAATTGGTGTGCAGAAGGTAGATCAGCAAGGAGTGCAGAGAGGAAGGTGTGTGTCAAGTGAGAGACAGCGTGTGTCTCTGTGTGTTTTTGTGTGTGTGTGTGTGTGTGTGTGTGTGTGTGTGTGTGTGTGTGTGTGTGTGTGTGTGTGTGTGCGTGCGTGCACGTGTGTGTATGTGTATGTACATGTCTCAGCTGTCATGCTTGCAGCAATTAATCACATTGATCCACTTCATAACCTTTTGTTCTACGGATCCCACACACTGAGGCTGAACACACACCTCTGCCCTCTGCATTGTGGCACAGATGCACACACATGAAAACACTGTGGAAATGATTGACACAGACGCAGAAATAGCAATCCTTTCACTCACACATACAAACACAGCACTTCCATTCATTGCCTGTGTCAGGGAAGAGACTCAAACGTCTTCGGTGTGTCTGAATTCAAACAGAATGTGGAGAGGAGCTTGAAGAGGCCGAGAGAGGGTTTGAGGCGAGGGGGGGAGGGGAGGGGAGACACAGCCAAAGACGGGAGGAGAGAGGGCAGCGGAGAGGGAATGGGGGGGAGGGAAGCAACAAATAGAAGTGAGCTATTCAAATTTCTTCCAAATCCATCAAGCTGGACAGGCCGGTGTGATGGATTTTCAGAGGACAGGCGGTGGGACGTGGGGACACAGGTGGGGGAGTGGTGGGGGAGTGGGTAGGACTGCGTGAGTGGGTGAGAAACACGAGTAATCGAAGGGAAGACCCATCAGTGGTGAAAAGGCTCTGAACAGAACTGCACACTGAAGACGAGAAGGCAAGAAACGAGAAAATGAGAGGTGATGGAGAATGGAAAGAGGCAGGGAGAAAAAAAAGGGAAGAGGAGGACGGACACTCACTCATTTCAGCCGGCTCTCAACAGGCGAGCACAATCCCCGCTCTGTGATCCCATCCTGGGGAAAAGGCGCAGCGAGATCCTGGAGCTCCCTCCGCTGAATACCAATGGGGCTGCTAATATCAGCTCACACTCGCACACACCAGCGCTGTGGAGGAAAAGGCACAAACACACAGAGTCAAGTCTGGGGTAGTTGTTTAAATCAGAAGGAGACAAAAAAAAAGCTGTTCAGTGATGCAAACGGCAGATCACAATAGAAGAGACATTGCAGCTAAACTGCCTTTGCATTCCTTTCTTCCTCCTTTCTTCCTTTTCTCTTTCTTCATAAAAAAAGCATCAGAGGCAGTGCTCAAGCTAGACATCCACACGCACACGTATATTTGCAGCCTATACAAATACTTACTGAGCATATATTCAATCCTAGCGAGTCCCAAAGTCGACTCTATTCTGGCTCACAGCTCCGCGGCTTCCGAGTGTTGGAGAGAAATGAGTTGTCCGCTGTTTTTCCCTTCCCTCCCCGAGGGTTCCTCACAGCAGTATCTGATGCAAAGATCAAAGGATGTGAAGGCAGACTCTTCGTCCTCCCTGATTGTCTCCTCATATGCAGTGTACATCCAGTTTTCCTGTATCCATTTGTTGATTCAGACCCATTCCGCCCGCCTGCCCGTGGACTTCGCTGTGATTCCGCTACACGCGACGGCAAACTGCATTCACTTAGTCACCCTCCCTTCTGCCTCTCTCCTCTCTGTCTCTCCCCCTTGCTCAATAGTATGCCCGTACCCCCTTGGCTTTCTCCAATCTAATCAGCGCTCCCCCTCTCCCTCTCTCTCTCTCTCTCTCTCTCTCTCTCTCTCTCTCTCTCTCTCTCTCTCTGCGCCCTCCCACTCTCTCACCTCCCTCCTTCCTCCTTCCCAGCACCCACTCCTCTACTCTATCTCTCTCCAAGGTATTTTTTCTCAAAGATGAATATCAACTCTCTCCCCCCCCCATTCTCTCTGTCAGTCTCTGCGATAAGCATTTGAAATAAGGGGAAAGGCAAAGAAACTGGCCATGAAGGAAACACACACTATCTGAAACACACACACACACACACACACGCCAACAGAGAGTAATCATGGAGATGTGTTACATCCCTAGCCAGGGTAAACTACCCTGACAGAGTTTGACATGGCTACATGCTCGGGGTGACAAACACTATCACACCACCACGCCACTGGCCTCATACCCTATGACACACATCACGCACTGACACACACACATGCACGCACGCACGCACGCACACACACACACACACACACACACACACACACACACACACACACACACACACACATCTACACACACAGCAGAATCAGATGTAAACACACAATTGGGCTCACATACTGGGGCACATATTGACATAATGTCACTTATATGCACAAACACAAGCGGGGAGAGTCGAGGTAAACACACACACACACACACACACACACACACACACACACGTACACACATTCTATCAGAGTTAGAGGTTGGATGTGTATGCAGTTGGACATGTATGCAGTCATACACAGTGGTGCAAAGTAACTCTGCATATTTACACGTATTAAGTACTGTACAATTCTGAAGTATTCCACATGCTTCCCTGAGTACCGACATGAGTAGTTCCATTTTATGCTACTTAATACTGTATTTCAGAGGGAAAATGTAGTCTTTACTCTACAGCCTTTATTTGACAATAATAGTTACTAGTTACTGTGTAGATTAACATGTTGTTTACTATTTGGTTGGTTTTTGGCATTTCATGTCTGTATTGGACAGCCGACAGTCGTGAGATGACAAGAAGCAGTGATGATTACTATTTCACAAACAAACCATGTTATCATCTTTAAAAATAGAATGCATTTCTATAGATGTACCATACAGCTGTACAGTGTATATACTACACAGTATATAATGTATTAATAATGATCTCCACTTTAATTGTTGTTTACACATAAATGCTTTTATAAGAGTAATGCAATACTCCGGAAAGGCCCTTACAGCACAGTGAGGACATAGTCAGTACACGTATAGTTGTACTCCTACTTTCGCTTAAATAAATTATTTGAATACTTCTTCTACCAATGGGCAAACACAAATACTGTACACTCACACATTGCTGAAAATCCTTTCTCCTCTCACCAGAGCCCCCTGACACTTCATGTGGATTGTGGGACTCCCTTGAATGGAGCTGACATCCTCCTCACTATTTATAATGTTCACTCATATAAGGCACAACTCCACAACAGCGTGAGCCCACTGCAAGCAGACAGCGGTCTCCAGAGAAGCCACTCACACTATATGATGTCACTGGCGAACTCCCATATGCCGCTTCTATCACGCCACGCTGTCTCATCCCTCCTAACGAGACCGGGACGTTGGCCTTATGAAGCCTTTGTTCCTGTCTGGTACCCCGGTCGGTCCAAGTAGCCTTTTCAATATAGATCTTTTTCTTAACCTTGCAGCCCCGATGCTCCTTTAGCAATTCATGTCCTCCTAGGCCATTAAACTCACCACAGTGTGTTGACTCATTGATTTTGTCACTCTCTGCATTAGGTGGCTCTCTAATTGCTAGGGACAGCACTGTGTTGGCCTACAGTGATATTTTAGGATTTTAGAAAAGATGTTCGGTTACAAGATTACTATTAGATCCTAAATTAACAAAACGACAACTAAATCTGTTATGTGTCCATTACTAATGGATCCACATTGCTCCAGTGCAACCAAAAAAAAAAACACAGTGACGTGATGTAAAGAAAAGGCCTATTTGTGTCTCCCATATTGACTAATACCCTCTGATTTGAGCCTTAGGATACATCAACTCTGGTTCGTCCACTAAGCTGTCCCCTAATCAAACAGGGAGGCAAATATAGTATGTGACAATGCTGAGCTGTCTCCTCTGCTTTGGTCTCAAACAGCCCCCCCACCCAATGCTTCATCGTGTTTTCACCTATTCACTTTGCGTCTCATAAAATAATGCGCATTTCAAGATGTCTTTGTCTAGTGGGCGGACAGTGCTGGAACACCTATTACTCACTCATGCTTGGGCCTATTAGACTGCAGCCATGTCACGCCAGAGGTTCCCTTAGGCCATGGCTTCTTTTTTTTCAGTGTGTGTGTATGTGTGGACATTTGGATATGACTGTTTCTGCATCCGTCCGACTTGCAAATTCAAAATTCTTTATTTGGCTCTGTGCACGTGTTTTGTGTGTGTGTGTTAGCGTTGTGAGGGTTGCCTACACAGCTTACCCCTGGCTGTGACCCACAGCTGCAGTTTTTAGGAAGTCAGGAGGAGTCTCCATGTGCTGTCTCTACCATTCCATCACACACACTGACACACGCCCCGCAGTCCCAGCGTGTGTGTGTGTGTGTGTGTATGTGTGTGTGTGTGTGTGTTGTCTAATTTACCCCTCTCTTGGTTTTCAGCACGACGAGGTGACACTGAAACTGCTCTGTGAGATTGACTGCTTGTGTATTATACCTCAGTCTTTTCATGTTTAAACTATAAATTGATAACCCAACATGCAAAAACAATTCAGGAAATACAACTTATCGTTACTGGAGATTTAGGCCTCACTGCATCCACTAAAAGTCTGCTGTCACTCTCTGTTTCAGTCTCCCTCCTTTCTCTAAATATGCATTTAACAGCTGTCTCTCTCTCATCTCCATCCCACACCACTTTGCTCTTGACAAATTGATGTGGAGCGCTTTTACATAACAACTACGTATCACGCACACATACACTCCAAATACCATCCGCAGCACAAATGTAAACCTTACTCAACCATTACACTTCGCTGCAGGTGTTAGGAGCCCAGTGTTTACCAATGCCTTTACTTTTCTCTTTGTAGAACACAAATGTGGCTCCCGTATTAACTATTGCTTGGAAAGCATGCACAAGTGGGGAGGGAGAGGAAGACAGAGGGAGGGGGGAGAATTGACATTCTGCCCGAGCACTGCGCTCTGCTCGTGGAATAATGATTAGCTCCTCAGTATTCTAGTCACAAATACTTCACTATCAATGAGAGAGAGGGGGGGGAGAAACATGAGGGAGGGGACAGAGAGGGAGGAGACAAGCAGCGGGGAGTGGGGGAAGTGAAGGGGAGAGAGGATGGAGCGCGAACGAAGAGGAGCACACGGGGAGATACAAGGTGATCAAGGGAGCGAGGACTGAAAAAAGTGAGGAGTAATGCAGGACAGAACAGATAAGTATATAGTATGACATAAGCAGTGGACGTAGGTGCTAGTATGCTGCAGTATGCTCACACACACACACACACACACACACACACACACACACACACACACAGAGGCTCGCTGCGTGTGTTCAATATGCACATTTAAACAAATGCAACAGTAAGACAAATTTGCAAACTAAAAATGAGGCTAGTGCAAGCAGCGTACGCACACAAACACTGCTGTGCACCCTTGCAATACATTCACACAGAGAGAGAGAGAGCGCGAGAGAGAGAGAGAGAGAGAGAGAGAGAGAGAGAGAGAGAGAGAGAGAGAGAGAAATACACCACTACACGCGTGGAGACTACTTTGTCAAAGTCACAGCAGGTACAGCCACCTCAGCAAAGAGAGAGACAGAGGCTATGTCGCAGGGGGGGGAGACAGAGAGACAGAACAGAGGAGAGATGATGAAAAAAGAGAGAAAGAAAATAGGAGAGGACAGAGGGTGCAGAGGAAGCATGTGCAAGTAATAAATATGTAACCACAAAGCATAGAGAATGATAAATGTAAACCATTACTTAAATAGGTCAATCATACATTAATAACTATGATATGTTAATAGAGTCGGGAAGTCAGCTGTATCAGACTGAGTAAGTTTGCATAAGTGTGCTCACTTAGTCAAATACAAAGAACTACATCATGTTTTTGCACGGCCCCCTAACTCAGACTTTATTTTTTTAAGATGGATTATCATAAAGAAGTGAAATGTTTTTTAATTAAGATGGAAAGTCTTGAGATGCGATATTATAATTGAATAACTTGTAGAGCAGAGCAAATGGTATCAATCACTGTAATAGATAACATTATTATTTAATGGCATAAACAATAGATGGAACAAATTTGATGGTTTGATTTTAGACAGCCAAAACATTCTTAAATGTACATCAGCTCTACTAAAGTGTATACAGCTCCATGATGTTGCACATGGGATTGCATCTTAATCATCTTAATGTCTCTGGGCTGCATGTGTAAAAGAGAAAGTAATAGTACAGTAGAGCCACTAAGGTTATTTGGTTGCGTGATTTTGACTAACATATATATAACACACCCCAAGCAGAGGTCACTGTCGTCCTTTGAGATTCTATTTGTACGTCTCTGGGAGTGTATAGAACCTAATAAAACATGTCTGACTCTCATATAAAACAGTATTATTTCTCTTGTAGGGACATATTGTGTAGCACTGCACACACAGTGCATTGACCTTAACGTGATTTATGATATTTTCCTTCTCCTTTAGCATTACCGCTATATGTGATTTTCACTGGTAACGTTTTTGACCTTTAATGGATGATAGTTTTGCTGTTATACGAAAATTGCATCCCTTAGAAACACAGTATATTGCAGTGTTACGTATAGTTCTTTGTTTAAGGGCCGGATGAAATCGGTTGCCTCTCTATCAGGCCAAACTGAGACATGATTTGCACGAAATGCTCAGGGCAACAATTACTAGTGTGCATAAACACATCAATCAAACCATTGAGAATGATCAAACAGCACATGAAGACATTACAACACACGTCACTTTAAAGACAACACAGCAACACTGCGATTACTATAAAGGAAAAAAAAAGCAAACCGAATTTTAAATCATGTTACCTTGGAAACAAAGAAGCAACTGCATCTCCAATTTGCCAAGATGTCACTAAAAATGTCATCATCAAAACATGAATTCAACACTGTAGGGACTTCAGGATCTCCGGGGGGGTTAGTGGATTTACGGAGACTGCACAGAATTTGACTGTAGGTCTATATTTCTTATTTCCAATAATCTACTGGAACGCACCTCCAAGATATTGTAGCCTAATCTTGCACTTACATTTGTAGCGTATCCTTTTTAGACAGACCATTATATCATTACTGTGTAGACCGTGTACTGGAGGCCCATATTTCAGACTTAAATATATACTGCATACACAGGAAGTCATGAGTGCTGATATTTACTCATTCGTTGTTTTTTTTGTTACCAAACGTTACCTTTAGGACAGGAGTTTATACCAGGGATTTCCAAACAGGGATACTTGCACCCCAATGGGTAGTTCTGCAGTTGCCATTGGGTATGTGGAAAGTATGAGTAGCAAGCTCAATTTATTTAACATATATATATATATATTATTTGATCGAGCACAACGACTGAACATCACATTGTGATTAAAAGTGTGTGAATAATATTGTGCAACAAAGCAGAGAAGACAAAAATAATGGATGAGTGTGAAATAGCAAAAATAAAGGATAATTGTTCAATAGTCAAACTGCAAAAGGCATGGTGGAACTCAGATCTTTAAATTGAAAGGAAAAGTAGCAACACTACAGTATTAAAACACTCACAAATAAAACGAAAAAAATGCATTCCTGCATTGAAAACCTTACTCAAGTAAAAATACTCATTATACAGATTGGCCCATTTCCGAATAGTATATATAACTGGATCATAAATGTGGACATCAATATAATTCATGTGACTTGATTTTAGTCTTTTTTTAATTGATAATCTAAATCTAAAAAGTAGCTAGTAACTAGACCAGTGATTTCAACCACAGTGCACAGCTCACCTCACTGCCGCCCTCCTGTCTTCTCTGTCTCTGTGGCGGAGGAAGGCGGTACACCAGTGTGCCGTGAGAGATCGTCAGGTGTGCCGTGGGAAAATGTCCAATTTCACTAAATCGGCCAAAAAAATATTATTTAGTTGATCCAAATCATTTTCCATTGTTGAGCGTCTGAGCCTGCAACATAGTGGCTGGCTAAGTAATAAATACTCTTCCATGCCAGTGGGTGGCAGTAGGTAGAGTAATAATGGCCGTGTTCATTTAGGATGGTAGATTTAAACGATGTGAAAGGAAAAATGCAGACTCTGAACTGGGCCCTGGACAAAATTCTAACTCAAATGAAAAGCCTAGTGTGAGCTCGAGGCAATACAGCGAAAGTTATCTTTACTTTGGATTTACTTTCACCGGGGATCCGACTGCACCGACACCGTTAAGCTATCCAACAGTGCCATGGTCCCAAGCAAGCTTAAACGTCATCTCCAAACGAAACATCCGTCAACAAGAACACGGACTAACTGAGAAACAGTTAACTTCTATGAGAAAAAACACAACGGTGTCTGAGAGAGCTCTCAAAACTAGCTACTTGTAGCTGAACTGGTAGCCAAATAAAAAAAAAACACACTGTGGCAAAATGACACAATGTGTCATTTGTAACTTTTTTGGTTGTTGGTGTGCCGCGGGATCTTTTTAATGTTAAAAATCTACCACGGCTCAGAAAAGGCTGAAAAACACTGAACTAGACTTTAAAATAAATTCAGTGCAGTAAAAAGTACAACAACCTCCTCAAAAGTGAAGTAGAAGTAAAGCAACATTACAAGGTCAAACTTGTTCCTTCCTACAGTTAGCTAGTTAGCTACATTTTACCCGTGCTAAGAGCTAGCCTAACGCTAGCTATAAGTAATGCATGGATCCAGTTGAGTTAAATTAGCTAAAAGTAGAGGATATATGGTTGACAACGCTAAAAGAGGATTATATAGCTGAAAATGCTAATAGTAGAGCATATATATAGCTAAAAAGCGCTAAAAGTAGAGCGTATATATAGCTAAAAAAGCGCTAAAAGTAGAGCATATATATAGCTAAAAAAAGCAATGTTTCACAGTTGACATCCGCTCTAACGTCACTACTACTTCTACCTGGAGGTGCAACATTAGGCAGCACCAGAGCTCGTGGTGTCCTCCACCTGCACGGGACACCGTGATGTCAGCGAGTTTACTGATGCGAGAGCTGAATATGCACATTGCTCTCCTGAGGGTCACTTGGGTATTTTTAGTGTTGATGATATAAAAAGAGGTGAGAATCAAAAGGGATGCCCAGGGTGAGGGCAGCTACTGCATGTGTGCGTGTTTCTCATGTTTTAATTTGTAACAAGGACATTCCTAACTCTGACGCTTATTTTAGGCCCATGAATCTGCATAATCGTCCATTACATTTGGTTGTATTAAAAGATAAAAAAAAAAAAAAAAACTCTTTTCCGTGCCTGCTTCTACAGCCTATAAATGCCATGAATAATTTAAATACACAATTGTAGAAACGATCGCACATGCGAGCCTACACAGTGGTTTATATTCATATCAGCTTTGAGCATGCATGATTATGAATCATTTACTTTCCATTGGTTTGTGTGGATTTTCATCAGTGAAGTGAAAAATAGAGTTTAGTTTAAACACTTGCCACGTAAGTTGTCAGTGACATTAAAAATATTTCCTGTCAACTGAAGGTTGTCGTTCTTTTACCAAAAGGTGTCCTTAAAATTATTAAAAAAAAAGATTCACTGGTGTCAAGGTCCTTACCCTTGCCGACTACTGTTACTTGCAACATGGTTACATCATGATATAACGTACAAATCACACTTAAATAAAAATAATTTAGGCACAGTTGTAAAGTGCATAGAAATCTGGTTTTCAAGATTTTCTGGTTTAAAAAAATTCAGATTTTGTTTATCCGTGCTCATCACCGATCCAGAACCCAAAAATAAACAAGAGCACACAGTCTGAGCTAAGGCATAAACACAGTCAGAATACACTTCTGTAAAGCAAATAGATCATTATACTTCAGGCAGGCTGCTTCCCGAGAGCATACAAGTCTCATGATTTCACCTCCAGCATCAACAACTTCCTTACACATCTGTGTGTTTGTCGAGTGTTTTCAGTTTCAATGTTTGTCAGCATGTATGATAAATGGCACTCCAGCAGAATATCAGCGCTCAAGATGTTCTAGGAGGGAGAAAAGAAGCATGTATTTATCGACTGGTTGCCTGTTGACTCTCTCAGAAAAGCATTGAACAGCAGCTAGATTCTCGGCACTGGCTTCTTTCTGCTCCCGAGGATCCCTCTATGTTTTCTGATATGCTACTCACACTCTGCAGGAACGCTGCTATTTCCCCATTTCAGTACCCCGCGAAATCATCAGCATTTCTCTCTCCATGACATGAAAACAAACTAAGACAGATTGCCTGTGTGTGTGTGTGTGTGTGTGTGTGTGTGTGTGTGTGTGGTTTCAAACCCCCCTGTCAGCAATCACTGGGTGGGAGACAGCCATAAACTGTGCTTTGGAAGCCTTTAATGGCCGAGTGCAGCGCTGGCAGAACTTATATCATATTATGCCCCTTCCCATTTAGACACAAATGGGATCATTATTTTTGATAACTATACAGCAAGTGGAGGATAATTTCATTGCTCTACTTGCCACTGCATAATGCTGCACTTCAGCTAAATCATCATATATCTTGCCTTATCCTTGTTATCATTGTATTTAATTACAGCACAAAACCAATCAATAACACAACGCTCTATAAATTATCGGAACACGGGGGTTGATCCATAAACACGTTCCTACTTCATTCTGCCTTTCAGTAACATTAGTGCATGTGACGGAGAAACAAAGCGGTTTGAATTGCTGTCCGCTCACTTGTCTGTAAATTTCTCAGTAGAAGACCTCATACCGTTTGTCAAAAGGCACAAGTGTCCATTTACAGCAGGGCCTATAAAAACCATCCCAGCTGACGGGATGGAGGTAATGCCCCTCGTGTCACGCATCCTATAAATTGATGGACGCTCACAAGTGTGAAAGCTGAAGCGTTTTATTATAAAGAAAGCAGAAGACATTTCAGGGGTCGCCACTTCTCTTCCCCTAATAAATAGGGGCTGTAAATACACATCTGTATATACATATATAATCAAAAGGCCAATTTAACAATCTGTTTGTTAATTTAAAGGTACATTCTGTTCCCCCGAGCATTTCATGTGTGTATGAACCTTTTCTGAACAAGTTTATCCAATTTTATTCTCAAGAAAAGTTGTATAATTGTATTACTTATTATGCAGCATGGAATTTTTGTTGAACCTGGCTTAGAAACCTATCAAACTATATATATATATTTATAAAAAGGTAATAACTCAATATGCTTCAATTATCAAACTTTTGACTCGAACTGTCTTGATTCTCAACTAGTCGCTCTAGTTGTTCTCTACCGTGTTGCCATTTCCACAATAGTTTTTAATCCTCCATTTATACGGTCTCCTCCACAATGAACTCGATGGCGTGATGTGATGGTGACTGGTTCGTCTCCACCATGGTGATTTCATTTCCATCCATGGTGATCGTGGGAACATTAATGCCCTGAGCTCCCAGAACAGAGGAGGGCAGGATGACGACCTGCGAGGTGCCGTCCAAGCCAGTGAACTGATCGGACGGGATCATGACCGTGTCGGCGCCTCCTTCGGTCCCCTGCAGTACGTAGATGGTCTGCACCGAGCCAGAATCTATCTCCCCAGTGGCGGCCAGAGAGGACAGCACCTTGGCCCCCTCCAGCACCTTCTGGACGTGGGCGGCCTCGGCGTCCTGTGCCGCCTGCTCGGCGCCCTGTGCCGCCTGCTCGGCGCTGTCCATGGGCAGGTCTCCGTGCAGCCGGATGTGTTTGTCCAGGTTGGAGCGAGAGCGGAAGGCCGCCGGGCAGTGGGGACAGGGGTAGGGTTTCTCCCCACTGTGGGTGCGGGCGTGCTCGGTGAGCCGGGCGGCCACGCTGAAACTCTTGCCGCAAATCCAGCAGCAGAAAGGGCGGAGGCCGCTGTGGATGCGCTCATGGTCCTGCAGATGGGGCAGCTGGCGGAAGCGCTTGCCACATGTGGCGCACTGGTGGAGGAGAATGGGGGACAGAGGAAAAGTGTTTAAAACATAGAAAAGGTAAGGAGGTGTCAAGAAAGTACAGTTCTGTTCACAACCGTGCCAGTGTACAAAACTCTACTACAACTAGTATTATTCTAGAGAGGCAGCATTTCTGGCTGAGCAGGGGGGGTGGTGGGTGTCAGATACAAAGGAATAAAAAGAACACAAGTGTGTTTCACAATTTCTTTCATAACCTATTAATCCCCTGATTATTTTCAGACAATCAGTTAGCTGTTTGCTCTATAAATCATCAGAGGGCGGTTAAAAAATTACAATTTCCTAGCGAATATTTACATTTAAGAAGCTGGAACCAGACAATAGTTTGCATTTTTGCTTGATAAATGACTAACAATTATCAGAGTATCTGCGGGCTAATATCTGTTAACCGACAGTTAATCTGTTAACCGATTAATTGATTCATCGTTGCAGCTCTCCAAGTGTGTAAGTGATAGTGTGATCAACTACACAGTGGACACCAGAGAGAAAACATTGTCTCTCTGCTTTGTACCACCTGAGTGCAGACAATGAACTTCAACCAGATAGTAGATTAAACCTGAGGCTCTACACAAGAAAGACTTTGTTGTGCTTTGCTTTGATTCCCACTGGGGACACTCAGATTGAATCTGTAACCCCCGTTGTCAGTTTTGCAGCGTCAGTATCTCTGTGAGATATACTCTAATGAAATCACCTTTCCAGATGGTTTGCACTTCCTATACTTGGTAAATAAATATAGCTATTCCTCCAGGAACACACATAATATTTCATTAAAATGAAAATGAATTACCATAATGCTTGAACATATGTCCATAGCATGCCTGATAGATGCGGCTCAAAGCAAAGCCACAAAAGTGAAATCTTTTTCTAGAGTCGGATGTGCTGTGGTGGGCTTGGGTGTGTCTATAGTTGATGTCCTGCCTCGTCACCAGAGCAACAGAGCAAGAATCCCAGAATAGTAACAGACACGGGGGGGGGGGGGGGGGGCTGACGGGCCTTAACTCAGCCCTGTCATTAATCACAGGTACACAGGGAGGGAGGAAACACCCACAGGACACACACTGCACATATGACCATGGTCCACAACCGGAAAGAGGGCCACAGCCATGACCAGAAGTGACCATGGGGGTGAAGAAGTGCTGGATGTCAATTTGAAATACGGGCGTTAACGGGTTTGAAAGCGTTTTATAAGAAAAAAGACAAAATGTGATTCAGAAAGCTGAGAGATATTCCCTTTTTATACACGCACGCACGCACGCACGCACGCACGCACGCACGCACGCACGCACGCACGCACACACACACACACACACACACACACACACACACACACACACACACACACACACACACACACACACACACACACACACACACACACTATCCTTCTTACCTCAAAGGGCCTCTCATCGGTGTGTGTCCTCATGTGAACATTAAAGGTGGAATTGTAGGAAAACTCCTTGTGGCAAATCTGACAGCGAAAGCGCGGTCGGTTTTTGGACTTGCCGAGCGTGCCCTGGAAATGGGCCAGCACGTGGTCCTCCAGGGTACTGTTGGAGGTAAATCGGCGGCGGCAAGGCCTCACCGGACACTTGAGGGGCGTCTGCCCTGTGTGGGATAACCGATGGAGGTCGAGGCCCTCCTGGGTCATGCAACGGTGGCCGCATAGGTCACACTCGACCTGAAAGAGGAGACGGAGAATGAACAGAGGAGGGGCAATTAATGAAAAGAGAAAAGGTCTGTGTCTCTATGGGCTGACGTAATTATGACGTCACACAACCGGGGACCTTTGTTACATCACCCCCCCAATGCTAACCCCAATTTCTTTCCACCTGGACTGGCAGAATGCCGAAACTGTGTGTGTGAACTAGTTTCATCCAAATTTGGCTCTTAGGATTTAGCAATCCCTCACACTATGAATATCTTTGTTTATTTTGCTGTGTTCCCAACCTGTCCGGTGCATCGTCCCCGGCCTTGACCCCGTCCACGACCCGTGTTCTTGTCCTCCTCTGTGGAAGGGCAACGCTGCATGTGGATTTCCAGCACCGACTGGTTCACAAACTGGGTCGAACAGTGGTGACACGTCGCCGGCTGCTTGTCTGCAATAGAACAGCGTCAGGTTTTAGGCAGACGGTCATACTCTGTCATCATACTGCAAAGAGCTTCCCTGTCACGGTGATATCTGATGGTGGATTTGAGCTTGTTTGCGAGCCGTCGCTCTAACGATTCTGCTTTGAAAAAAGGCTGATTAATGAGTTTGTCAATTTTCAGAATCTTAAATCAAACAAATGTTATTACTGATAGTCAAATCATCATTATTTAAGTCATTAATCAATCAAAACATTAGCTGGTTCTAGCTTTTCAAACGTGATGATTTGCTGCTCTGTTTTATATAATACAATGGAAAGCACTCATAGTGATCACGGTTACAGCAATCAGCTGCTTAAATATAGATAAAAAAATATTTGTATTAGGGCTGCTGGATATGAGGAAATTATGCAATATACAATGATGTTGTTGAATATTGCTATAACATTATTACTTGCAATAAACAGAGCGATATTTATGTGTAATCAGCTCTGTCTTTCTGCTTTTTATATTTAAAACTACTTTTTATTTTCCTTTACTCCAATGATTCTTTTCCTCGTTGTAACCCGTCTGCTCTTAGCTGGCTACCTGAGGCTAGTGTTGCAAGCACATGGAAATCATGACGGAAACAAAAACTCATTTATTTTCTCTTATTGAATAACGTGGTCTCCTCGAAGCTTATGACAAACCAACGAGATGTTCCTCAGGCTACCATGTGTAGTCTACTCCAACAACAAGAAAGAGTCACGGCTGCTAGAGATGGAGACAGAGAGCGAATGCGTACAGGGACACATACTGCAGTGGGCCTACAGGAAGCTATATTTTATATACAGTACAGTACGGTATTAAAATGTCCCAATCTGGTTCCTGTCAGATTAGAACTGCATTTTTATTTAGTAAAAAACAGACATCCCACCGTTGCAATTTTCTTGGCCGATTCAGATTTTCCTTCTTTCTAAGAATTACTGAACTAAAATAAATAGTATTTACATATCAGAGCAGAATATTCTATACTGTGTGTAGGCCTACTATAGTCAACTATTTATACATCTAAAACTATGTATTTATTCAGGGAGAGACCCTGTGCTGTTGGCAAAAGATTTCGGTCATTGCTATTTAGCAAAACTGCGGTTGAGCCTGTCTGCAGGTGGCCTTGTGAGCCATCATGCTGATGTGACCGGCTCAGAATCGCCTACATCTGAGACTCTGACCTATTGTCATTAGGATTTCTGTCCCGCCTGCTCCTGTCCTGTCCGAGTCACGCCATTAAAAGGTGAAATTGAGTTCCAATGTACTGGAATCCCATTAATATCCGCCTTTAGATTGAATTATACACAGTACAGTAATTTCATTTGTGAAGCACTGTAATTAGAAAAGCATTTGAAACAGTTGTACTGTACCAGAGAGTGAATCAAATTCAGTACATTTTGAATCTGTCCGTTTCATTACTTTATAATCATGTAATGAATATATAATTTACAAATAGATCAAATACAAATAGAGCAATTAGACTATGTATGAAAAATGTTGTTATAATAGTCATAAGCTCGTAGTATCAATTTGACCCGGACAGACGTGATCACTCCAGGTGGTTTCCACTGTAAATAAAATTGTTTTTGTTGGACTGACAAAAGGTCAGGCATGTCTTTTCACATTTTCCACAGACAAATCAAATCAATATTGACAGATTAATCAATAATTATTTGCAGAACTGCAACTAAACATTATTCTCATTATAAATTGATCTTGCAGATTACTCTCTCAATTAACCGATTAATCATTTGATCTAGAAAATGTCAGAACAAATTTCCCAGGGTGATGGTGACATTGGCTTTTTTTTCCAAATCATATAAATATTCAATTTACATATCTATTTAAGTACAGTAAGCAGCCGATCCTCACAACTGAGATCCCAGAACCAGCAAATATTTGTCATTTTCACGTCATTAAAGTGAATAATCAATAGTTAAAAGTGTTGCAGATTATGTTCCTGTCAATTGGCTGATCAATTAATCTGCTCATCGTTTCAGCTGTGATCAGCTGGTGCCCTAGTTGGATATTGGCAAAGCCAACCACACTCTCACGGCGTTGCTCTTGAGAAGCTGGCTGGGAAATCGCTTACACTGATGGTTCATCAGTGAGTCTATAGGTTGTCGAGCCAACGTCTTGCAATCTGCTAACCATCTGTAGCGTCTATCCCAGTAAAGAGCATCCCACTCCGCTCCCCACTGGGACCCTCTAATTAAACCTTTAATAAGGACAGGCTCAGCCCATGGCCCCGGACTGATCAATGGATCAATCTCTCCCATCTTCTCTCTCAGAGGAGCGTCGTACCTCTGACCCCCGCGGCACGCTGACTCCTCAAGCTTTACTAATGAGGTTTACCGTGCCAGGCCCCCCCCTCTCTGATTAAGATGAAGAGTCAACATGTTGACCCAATTCATTTACCTCCATCTTCCTCCCTCCTGCGTTCCATATGGGATGCAAATCAATGGAAAGTCATTGACTTAATGCATCAGAGGAACAAAACACATATGACATAGATGTATGTTTATAAATAAAACAAGATGGGCCACCCGGGCAGGCTGATGGGGTCATTTATCGCCTATGCATTAATCAATTCACAGCATGCTGTACCGATAAGATAAAAACATCTAAATTAGGTTTCCATTACAAGCAGGCAAAAGGGCTTGTATATAATTTCTTGATCTGTTTGCCACTTAGGTCTAATAGAAATGGTCACACAGTGAAAGGATGTGACATACTGTCTGTGACAGTAACAGCTGAATAAAAGAGATGTTGAATAATGGAGGAAAATACTGCAGCCCAGATGACTGCAGTTTAAATCAGCTTTAGGTTGCTCCTGCTAACCATAAAAATATAGGGGTGAACAACATTATGCCCGGCTGAGCCCTGACCCCTCACCTTGGTGAGTGAGCGAGTGCAGATCCAGTTCTCTCCGCCGTTTGAAGGCCTCTCCACATTCGTGGCAAGGGAATGGATGGCTGGTGTGGAGCAGTCTGTTTAAAACACAAAAACATATTCACATAAGAGCTTTAATCCTCAAGCAGATTATTGATAGGATACGTTTCAAACTTGTTCTATCCTGCAAAAGGAATAACACGGACATAGCTCCACGTAGGGAAATTGCACTGAATAAAGACTTAAAATGGCACAAACGAAAGACACATACAGCATGTAAAAAAGAAGTGGGGGAAAGTAATGTTTTGGTTTTAAGCTGCCACCCTTTATTTGACTTGTATGAGGATTACCAGTAAGTATGTGCTTAGCTGCGCTTCAGGTTAAATAAAGGGTATTAGCCGAGTGTATAACGGCTGGAGATTTAAATAAATAAATAAATGCAATAAACTGGGAGGAGTCCGAGTCAGGACATGAAAGACTATATTTATCCATTGCATAACGGTACACTGGATATAGCCTGAGGGGAGGAGAGAAGTGTTGGGATGTGTTCACCTAATGCTGCATCAGGCCTGCTTTCAGAGCAAACTAAATATACTGGTTCTCTGAGCAGCTTCTCAGAACAAACACGGATGATGTTGAAGTTTAGAGATCATGATGTTGCACTAGATATTGCAACACATATGCGTTTATGTGTTATCATTACTGCTGCAGTTGCAGCAAAAGACACGAGTCACTTAAGGTGAAGCAGGACGCTAGAGGTGATGTGGAAGGACCTCTCAATGCCCATAGAAGAGGCCAGGCCGTTTCTGTTCCCCCTTAAATAGACAAGAGAAATCAATATTTCAGGGACAGCTGACCCTGAGGCAGCTGGGAGGATTACATTTTCAGCCAGGGTCACCTCTTCTCCCAGCCAGATGTTCTTTAATGAGTAGGGGTGACACTGCACGCTCAGCATTATTAGTACAATGACTAGAGCTCAGAGACATGAATCTAAAACAATTTTGATAACTTATTTCCGTGACTTTGGAAATAAACAACAATCTGAAATATTCTTCAGTAAATGACGTATGTGTAAACTGCATCCGCTGATGAAGACTGTGACATGAAGTTGAAGGCTCTGGAAAAAGCTCTTAAGTGCCCTGTCAGTTGTGATTGTTGGGTTTTGGACTGTTTAGGACAAAATAATATATTTATTAGACCAATTAATGTTGATTTACCTAAAATATTATCTGCTGATTAACACTGTTTTCCAAAACACTGTTTGTTTGTGGGGGGTGGGGGGGTTCTGCTTTTGGCTCAGTACATACATCCAGCCAATCAATCAATCAATCAATCAATCAATCAATCAATCAATCAATCAATCAATCAATCAATCAATCAATCAATCAATCAAGCGCGCGCGCACACACACACACACACACACACACACACACACACACACACACACACACACACACACACACACACACACACACACACACACACACACACACAGTATGTCCTCTCCGCCTTGCTCAGCCAGGCAGGACAGCAGCAGGCTCCTCCTCCTCCCTGGGTTGTTATCGTTATCATCTTAATTTACTGGGCCTCTGTCTGTCAATCATATGTGGCTGAGGCTCAAGGGCAGGCAGACATCTCAGTCAGTTAGTGTGCTACACGGCTTTAAGGTCTTGCTCAGCAGTCAGACACGGCTCAACTACTACGGCTCTTGGCGAGGGTCGGCGTCAGGTTTATCTAAACCCTGTCCTGGGTTCTGTTTGGAACCGTAATTCTCATGTATTTACGCCGTAAACAGGGTTGTAACTGATTGGATATTGACAATCTTGCATGTATATGGAAATCCAGAGGTTTCAAGCTTTTAGAGTGTTGAATATGATGCACAGTATATAACGGAAGTTGTTAGATGGGTTGTGGTCTCTTCCTCCAACACTTCCACAAATACAGAAAGCGGAACATCTAATGCGATATTGTTGTTGTGTTATTACTTGTGATGGTTGAGCTGATCCTCCGTGTTGAACCGTGACGGGCAGTGAGGACAAGAGAAGAGATGAGCAGATCCCTCATTGTCCAACGTACACACCTGCAATGAGCAGTCAAGGTCAGTAGAAATAAGCAAAAGAAAAAAGGATTCCACTCCAAGTTATCTTCCAAAAATATTTGTATATGTTAGAAATTATTGTTAAAGTGTGACAAAAAATAACAGAATAAAAGATATCTCTCAGAATCATTTCAACATAACAAATGCTGATTAAAATGCTTTCATTTTACAAAATGATATACACAAGATTTTGTAATATTTGAGAGATGTTTTAGTAGAAACAAAATGGCAGAGACAGTACCGGTTTGCGTCCACGCTTGCGTCGCGGCTGTGTTGACATGTGGATGCGTTGGTGTCTCTTCAGGGTGGCCGCCTGCGAGAAGTTTTTGCCACAAACGTCGCAGCTGAAGGGTTTGTTGCCCGTGTGGCTCATGCTGTGGCGCAGCAGGCTCTGGGAGTTAGTGAAGGACTTTGTGCAAACCTTCACAGCAACAACAATCAGGATCAGAGCCAGAGTTGTATCAGCTAAACGTTTTTATGCAACTCTTTTTTTAAAAAGGAAAATAAATAAAAGTTGTATATGGCAAAAAAATTTCAAATCCTAATTTTTGAAAACAATCTCCATTGTGCAGAGAAACTGTCAAATATAATGAGGTCGGAGGTTCAAGATTGTGTTTGACTCAAACCTGAAACACTTCAAAAGCATTACATCATCTCGACAATGTCTGCTGCGTGACGAAAGTGACATTTCCAGCAAATACAATTATCCCCCAGACATAAGAAAAGGACAGATTTTGATTGGCACCTTGCACGTGAAGAGCTTTTCTCCGGTGTGGCTAAAGACGTGGGTGCGGAGGAAGACGCGCCGGGTAAAGGTTTTGCCGCAGTAGGGGCACACATGGGGTAGTGGGGTGCGGGCCCAGTCCTGCAGCAGCTTGGCAGGTGGAGGGTGGTTGGTGTTGTCCGAGTCTGCTGCAGTGCTGCCCTCCGATTCCTCTTTGATGCCCTTGTTTCCTGACAACACACAAAACAACAGTTCATTCAGGACCAAAAAATCCTGCGACAAATGCACTGTTTTTCCCAAATTGGCTTTTAATATGAATATGTTTCACTTACCGGCACTACTGCCGCTCAGGATCCTGAAAGAGGGCCGACCTCTCTTAGCTAGCGGTGAATCTGGTTCACTAGCAGTGGTGTGCGGGGAAAGCAGCCGCTTTGAGCTCTGTGGGGCGTCCTGAGGCTTAGCTGCTTCATCACCAGTTTCAGCTCCTTCCACTACCTCTGTCCCCGATGTGAAGCGATGCTGCCGCCGATGGTACAGGTACTGGGTGGTGTTCATGAAGCTCTCGTCACAATGAGGACAACAGTGTAGCGGCTCCTTTAGGCCGTGCTTCTGCTTACGATGGGTGCCCAGCCCTCCCTCGTCACTGAAGCTCTCCCCACACTGGGTGCACATGAACAACTCGGGCTGTGTGAAACTGGAGGCAACACCAGTGGTAGGGGGAGTGGAGGGAGTGGCGTCCTGGCCCGGCTCGTCGGTCCCGTTGCTCTGAGTACAAACTTGCTCAGAGTTCTCCTCGGGGACCTCGACCAGCCTTTCCTCATCTTTCTGCCGGTGTTGCTTGCGGTGGTAGAGAAAAAGTGTGGTGTTTAGAAAGCTTTCCCCGCACACGGAGCAGCGGTGCAGAGCTTCCTCAAAGCCATGTTGGGTCTTGCGGTGGGCCACTAGTTCAGACACCAGGCCAAAGCAAGAGCCACAGTCCACACACAGGAGCACTGGTTCAGGCTTGGGCTTTTTGTTGGTCCCTCTCCTCCTGGGAGACCACTCCTCTTGATTGGAGGTTGAGGCCTCCGCCACCTCAGAAACCGGAGGATCAGAGCTCTGAACTGAAGAGGTCTCTGCAATCTGCTGCCTCTCTTCCACTGCTTCGGCAGTCTCCACTTGTTCAGGTTGAAGATTTTCAGTAATTTCGCTCTTCGAGAGAGCAGAATCCTCTGGGTTTAAAGTTAAATTGGAGCTCTGAGCTGAAGCGGTCTCTGGCTCAGGTTGCGAATCAGGGTTCGACTTCCTCCCAGAGGCGGACTGCTGACATGTCTCTTCTTTACGGTGTTGCTGCCAAAGGTCCAGGCTCTTGAAAAGCTCATCACAGTCCCCACATTGGTAGAGGATTCTGGGCTGGTCTGATGTCACATCTGCACTGACTGCAGCCTGCTTGAGAACAGGTTGCACCGAGGAGTCTCCTGCTTGGACTTCAATCTGTGGGACTGTTACTGTCTTTGATATATTTATGACCTGTTGCTGCAAAGACAAGGGGAGGACAAAAAAAGAGGAAATTGGAGATTAGATTCTCTTTAATGTTTCAGTTGTTTCTGTGCACAAAGAAAATTACTCAAGTAAACCTGCAGTGTTTTGTTTTAATTTCATTATCTCTGGCAGATGAGGGATGAGAATTCAGTGTTGGGTTACTGAGGTCAATGAGAGCAGCATGTGTTTAGAGCCAAGGTTGCTCTGAGAGCTCCAGACAGCCAAGATAAGGCCTCAGCCTGGCTGATAACTATCAAAAGGCCCATCGGGGTTAAACGGGTCACTCCACTGGGTTTTACATTTGCTCCCTCAGTCTATTTGGACGATAAAAACAGAACATCAAGGTTGAGGTTAAAGACGTCTGAAACTGTCTCAATTACAACAGTTCAATACATCTCTCGCATAATGCAATGATTTATGGGCCTAAGTTTTAGCATTCTATTCATGTAAAGACTTGATGTGGTCCGGCTGATTCAATAGCATTTTTTTTTTACTTTTATAAATACAGATAGCATGTTAACACCAGGTGTAAATGAGGTCATAGCCTGTAGCCATTGGTCTGCCGAGTGTGGTTTTCGTATTTGTGCTCTTGCGTCAGTCTTTAAATGATAAGACAGATGTGTCTGGGCTAGCTGGTTAGTAGTTATCTCATTTCTGCCCCTTTAGATATAAACCAATAAATAAACTATAACACTTACACGGACCTTACCGCCCCCGGTTAGTGGCACAGTAAATAGTAATAGACAATTTAAAGAAATAACAATGTGCCGTTTTAGTTTTTGTTTGCATTAGTTGTTTTTTGTTACAGCTGCTTTCTTTGGAGAGCATCCTCAATTTCTTGGAAACACAGGGCATATCTTTTATTAAGGTGGTTTGTCGAATCTAAATCAGGTTCTGACAAACTGCTTTATTTTTTATCAACATCACTAAAGCCTGCCATGGAGCAGAAAGTCAGAATTAGCAAAAATCAGAGAAAGTAGTTTTTAGTAGAGTGAAATTGTACTTTTTTTCAAAAGGCAAACAAAAAATCTATTTATTCTGCCCTTTGTGATAAGTTTTGAACATTATTTGTTTCTTCATATTGTGATTAATACTAAAAAAAGCAACCGTCGCATATATAGTCGGACAAAATAGTGAGCGATTAATATCATATTCATGTTTTTTTTTTTACTACAGTCAAAATGGGAATTACTTGAATGGGAAACACTTAAAAGAGACAAGACTCCCGTCTTACAAGCAGTGTTTCCCATTGATTACACAGATTTTACATTTGTAAAAATCTGTGCTCATTTCCTGCGCAGTGACCAGCTGTAGCTCACAGCTCCGGCCGTGTCAGCGTTACAGCACAAAAGTAAACTCATTATGCATAATGACCCATTTCAAATAACATATTTACGATAGGCCTTTATCATAGAATAATTACTGATGCATTGATGTGTTCATGACTTTAATGTGGCAGCTGGTAACGCTGGAGCTAATTTGAATGACTTTAAATACATCATATTATTTGTTGATTTATATTTTGTTTTGGAGTAGCCTAAATATGCATTCCACCACTGCTAGACCAAGAGCAGAAACACGGTTTACAAGAGCACAAAGTCCATCACAGATCTGGCCTCTTAATGCTCTCAAAGTGCACCAGATTGAAGCATTTAACTTGAAAATGTACAAAATGTTTTTCTGGGGGAGCATGCCCCCGGAGCCCTCGTAGAGGGTCCAATATCAACACTGAACATTTGGACAATGAAATGCTGAATAAACGGGCCATGGCAAGTTTTTCTTGGTGCAGAACACGACGTCAAAGCTCTCTATGTATTTTATATAGGTTGTAGCATTTATCCACTGCTTACATTTTGCTGTTAATTACAATTAATGAAACGGCAGACACGAGTCCCATAATATAAATCGGCCTCTTGTTTAAAACAGACTTAACTATATCAGCCAGACAGCGATGCAAGCAGCTGGCCAGTGCACTAAGAGTGAAAAACACTTCAGATAATTGAAGGTCTAACAACACTTGAGCATGCAGTTGAGTTATTACACTTTTCAGAATAAAAATATTTAAGCTTTTAGAGGGCAGCTCAAGTGAATTTGATGAACAAATTACACTTATTTAACTACTCTTACTCCTATTACTCTCATTATTGATAGATTTGAATGGTGCCACATGTGAAGTAAACCAGATTAAGCAAAGTGGGGCCCAGGAAGTCATAAGGTCCCCAGCTTTCATAGTGTTTGTCCTGCTGATTCCTCCATGTGAAAGCCAATGAGCGATCCATCAGGAGAAAGGGTGCCGCTGACAGATGCATTTCTCATGCTCCCCCCCACCCCCCCGGCGACTCAGGATGCAATTTGTCTGTCATGAGTGTCACTGTGCTTTATGGACGCGTGTTGAAGACTGTAAGGATGGAAGTTCGGGCACGAGTTCATGCAGCCGTGCCCGACTGCCAAACTGGTGCCAACGACTGCTTTTAAACCTGAGGGGCTTTCTGAAGCCGTCATGAGGAAGCCAAAAGAAAAGAAGAAAAAAAAAAAAAAAAAAAATGCCACAGAGACTCAGCTCAATGTGTCAAAGTTAAATGGAGTAACTCGCCCCGTTATACAACTCTACAACTCTGCAATTCAAATAGCGTCTTCGCAGAACTCAAATTAAATACGGCGCATCATTGTGATGAAATTCATCCTAAAAGAATATATTACAAACAGGACACATGAAGCAAAAAATCCACTTTAAACCAAAACAATATAACTACAACTGAATTCACATACAGAAGCACACAGTTAGTACACAGAGGGAAAACACAAAAAAATGACGATTATCATGAAAACTAGTTGTTCTAAAACTAAATGGATATGATCGACTGTGTGTGTTTAAAATACGTGCTCCATTCATAGAAAAGCCGCTGCATATCAAAACTAGAGTTACCGCCTCCCAGTTGTAACCCTTCACCAACCAGTCAAGTTGCAGCGTACAGCCATGACTGTCCAAAATGCCATCACTTAATAACTTTATCCGAGCAGACATTTGTGTAAAATTGTCATTATTACCATATGGATTTTTGAGTTATGGCCAATGAATTGTATTTGTGAAGTCACGGGGAACACCAAATTCTATTCAATTCATTCTTGAGTCCCGGTGGACTCTAGCGCAAAATGTGAAGAAATTCCCACCAGGCGTTCCTGAGACACGGCTTCATGAGAACGGAAGTACAGACAAGCGTACAACCCTGAAACACAACTCCTCCAGCCAAGGCTGCAGACAGGCATGAAAAGTTACTCCCTAAACTAAGAGTGTGCTACCAACGGGCGATCAAAATATTTTGGCTTCTATTTTAGGGAGCCGTCATGCCGCTGAGCACAACCCTGAAGCATTTATGAAATTAATAACCAAAGTGCATTACTGGCTTATTTCTTTTTTTGAACTATGTCGCCATTGTACTGTATCATATTACCAAAAACAACCTCTCCATTAAGCTGCAAACTGTATGCTCTGATTCAACAAATTATTGTGAACACCAACACTTTCAGAACAGAGCTCAACCAACAGCACTGATATGTATGATGTATGCCAGATCTGAACTCATTTCAAGATATAAAACATGCACCGACTAAAAAGCCAACACTCCATAATGAATCAACATTTAGCACTGCCACATGTTTGCCCGTTACACCTGTTTGCATCACTAGAGACTCGTTACTCTTGACACACAATGTGCTAATGTAATATTTTGCCAGTACCCTGGACAGAAAGCAGTTCCAGGTAGAACTTAAGTAACTGTTGAATAATCTGCAGGCTTTACGGGGTAAAAGGTCTGACAGATGTACTGGTGCAGAGTCTCAGTGACTGACATTCGTCTTGAATAAGTTTACCAGGATACGGTATGCGTACATGTTCCAGTAGCAAAAATAAAAAACAATTTAAAAAAGGGGGGGGGGGGGGGGGGGGGGGGGGGGGGGATCCAGCCTGCCAAACACATATGTATGTCAAGATAATTTTACAAATGTATGTTTGTTCAGTATTGCAATGACAATATGACTTGCAATAAATAAAAAAATATGCATAAACAGTATGCATATCATCCATACATTATGCATGTCAGCCAGCAGTTTATACATTCGACAAATTATGAAATACATAACTAACAGAGCTAAACAGTTAGACTACATACAGACAGCTTTTGTTTTAGCTTGTGTAGTCAAAGGTTACGCTGCGCCTGTACTTTATGAAGATAATAAAACAATAACGCGGAGGCTCTGTAGTCTACTTGTTTGTAACAAGTCGCTATTAGTCGAGCTAGCGAGCTGTGCTTGTGTAAAACAGCAGCAGTGAGGGACAGACTGCAGACAGAGCAGATTAAAAGATCATTTTTCTACAGGTTTACATCATGTTTATGCTTGTTGAACAGGTGTATTGATAAATATTGGCTTTATGATTGCTTAGGTGTTACTGTGCTTTGCTCACAGTAACAAGCGTAGCTGTCGTCAACTTGAGTAACAGCTAATCTAGTAGTGAATGCAGCATTAATCCCGGTACCATTTAATACCAGGTTTTGGTAACGATCCTAAAATAAAAGTATTTTTCTTATTCATGGTGTTTCAGATGTCTTTTGCGACGTGTTTATCACGCATTTTCATATTGCGATGATGATGAAAATACGAGTTATTGGTCAGCACTAATAAGCCCGATTACTATCTAACACAAAAAACAGCTATTGGTTGTTCTATGACTAATCATTACATCAGCGTACCCTTTAATATTAATACACAACCCCTCGAAATGAGACAATAAATCACGGCAAACAACTCGATGTTAAGTGCTCTGGCCAAGGTCACTGATACTATGATGAGTAGCAGAACATTGTCAATTTATTACTTAATTTATACTTGTCACTTCAATGTCATTCTCCAGGTCTGATTCAGAGGATTTTATGCAATCACACCTCTTTGTCGTTTCAGGCCACAATATTGATGTTCTTCGGTTCTGTAGGAGCAGCTAAAGATCCTGCATTCATTTGATAAAAAGGGGAAATTGTTGATGGTGTCGGTATTTACCCGAGTCTGTAGCAATGGAACTGTGACAGGGGCGGTTCCAGGTGTTTCCAGCTGTTCATCCTCGGCGGTGCACGTCAACTGGTGCTCGAGCACCTCTTCCAGGGTGTTGAACTCCTGGTAGCAGGGGAAGCACATGTACACCGACGAACTCTCCATGGCTGCCAAGGGATTAGAAATCAAAAACATTTCATAAGAAAGGCAGCAATGCAAAACTGATTTTTGGATAAAAGGTGAAACGGTTCACAAAACTCAGCATGCTTGGAATATGAAAGTAATATTCCGACGTGAGCCTTATATAGATGGCTACCCACTTGTGCATTACATTTGAAGTTAGGTTGTGAACATTGCCCTCTCCTGATGAAAAGAAGTGCCTGCATATATTATCAAGACAACAGCTTGGACACAAGCACCACAAGGCTAACCCTGGGGTTGCCAGGATGACTCACCATGCGCTGAGCCTGGGCTAATTGTTATTTTGACCATGCAGGTTGCTGCTCAGTGGAGACCTTGCCAAGTCCCTCTCTCTCTCTCTCTCTCTCTCTCTCTCTCTCTCTCTCTCTCTCTCTCTCTGCCATTTCATGGGCCAGGCAGACGTTTTGCTCCAACATCAATTAGATATGTGCTGTAATTGGACCCACTGGAAGTGCATGCTGCTGGTGAATGAAGCTAGCTATAATCAGACACAATTTCTGCAATCCTTCCCACCCACTAGACACCAGTCAGACCTCATACTGCACTAGTAAAGCTCTAGTTTGAAAAAAAAAAAAAAAAAGAGCCTCACTAATCAAAGAAATACAATGACAGACACACAGCAATACCTTTTAATAACATCAGTGTGACACACCTTCTAGTTGATCATCTTAACTGGCAGACAAGGCTGTGGCTTAAAGGATAAGGCTGGCGATATTCCATGTTTTTGTTTATTGTTGACAAATCCCATGACAAGACTAAAAACATTGCCATGTTAATCTGTCTCTCAATGCTTTACAACAGGTATTTGACACTCAGCCCCAAGCCCATATGTTCCTACTATAGATTGTTAAAATGTACACAGATGTATAGATTTAGATCCCAAAAAAGAAATTATGTAAAACAGCTGGACACTTTAGGTTTTAGGTTACAGCAGCAGGATGGTGTCCATGGGATCAACTTAAAAGAACTACAGTTACCACATTCACCGTAAAGAGATAACATGCCCCCCAGTGCAATATTTTTATACAGCTTTAAAGGTCTATGAGGCTTTATCGGGCATTTGAAATTCCCACATGGGCAGTACTTGTTAGTGTGATAAATCCATTGTTGGTTTTGGCCTTTGCTTGGGTTTTATTCGTGGTACAAAACATAAAGAATACAACCACATAATTTAAACCGTCAATTATGGAACAATAATGCCCCACTGCCCCCTGTTGGGATGATGGTCTAGTGGTTTGGTGGTCTGTGTCAGTTTGCATCTTTCTTCTCTGAAGAAACTATACTGTCCGCGTCCAGATGGTCAGATTCAAAGCAGTGGGTATGCAAGACTGCATCAACGTTAAATCATCAGATGTGTACTGGTCTGCATCTGCTAACACCTATTTAATTGCAAACACCTGTTGTAATTTGCTTTTTGCTCATCTATTACTGAGCCGAGTGGAGCTAACGTGTGTCTAAACGCCATGAATGTTAACGTTGATTGTATGACATGCATTGTGGAGGATAACATAATGTTGGCCAATACTTATGAGTATTTTCTACAGGGAACAGTGTCTGATATTGACAATAGACATTAGTCCTAGTTCATGCAATCCCCGGCTAACACCAAGCATCATGTTAGCTCCTTCGACCGGTTCGAGTAGGGGTTTGGTCTGGCTCGAGCTATCAAGGACGACAGCTGATCAGCGAGGCTATCGGTTAGCAGCTAGCTAGCTAAACTGTGTTATCTCTGTCCAGTACTGTGTCGCTAACATGCAACGATGGCCATTTTTCCGAGCAACATGGCTAACTGGTACCCCCAACGTGGTAGCTAGCTTTCTTGCTAGCTTGGAAAGCTAATACAACCGTCGGATCATTCCTTTGACGTCGGGCACAGAGGCCGACTTAGCCGGTGACTAAACCCCTTTTACCACTTGGACCAGTGGTGCTTACTTTCTGGTAACGTTACCAAGAAGGAGAAGAAGAAGAAAAGACCGAAGAAGGAGGGCGGGATACGCTTCTTCGGTGGTATAATGGCGGCGACAGACTAAAAGTTAACGTTAGCTGTCTCCCCCCGTTGAAAACCTCCATACATAAATATCAGTGTGGCATATGTCATCGAAAAAGTAGCATCCATATAAAATAAGTAAAATTAATTCAACATAACTCACCGCACTCAGACATTACCGGTCGAGGAAATAGGACAACAACTTCAGTTTTTTCTGCATGTTAGAAGGCTTCATCTGATTGGCTGTAAGGGTCACTTCATGAACCAATAGTTTTGTATTACACATAACACTGAGGGAGTTTGTAGTCCAAAAGCGCGCCAGTACTGCAGCAGAGTCTGTGCAGTCCAGTCACAGATCCTGATGAGCAGTATTAAGTACAATTTTGAGATACTAGGCTACTTTACTAGTGACTTTTAAGATTCATTTATTGGATTATTTGACAAGGGATCGTGCACAATAATAAAAACATTGCTGTAAATGCGCCAGAGTTAGCCAATAGGCTATTTTTCATCTGTAGTCCCAAGGCAGATGTTACAAAGTAAACCTAAAAACAGAATATAAGATCAAATTTACAAAGTTATGCAATACTGACCCTTTACAATGCGTGCACAAACAATGAAAGAAGTGAGAATATTATAAGTAGTATCATTCAGGAGACTACATTGTCAAGTAATAACAAGACATGCAACACAAAGGCTCTCAAATTCAACACACACAAAGCATGAAGGCACAACACATAGACATATTATAAAAATAGCTAAATAGCTGATGAATATAATATGATAATGTTTGAATATAATACTCTGAAAGAGGCCACTTAGCATAATTTAATTTAATACTGTGACTACATTTTACTGATAATACTTACATTAAGTGTGACAATCTCAAGTCACACCCTTTTAACGTGTGCTGTTTTTGTCTTTTCTCACCTAATTATCAGAAATAATAGTTTGACAAAACACTGCCTACTCAAGGTCCACTTAGGGGAGACGGGGGACCAGGGAGTGTTGTAACACTAGCTGCGGTGATGTCATCAATATCATACACTCCCATTTCCCTTTTGAGCTCACAGGAGAAGTGGCATGTTTCTGTGATCAATATTATGGATTTTATGACCAAAACAAATATTTTCAGGGAAGAAAGTTAAAAAGAAAAACTGCATCAAGATCATCTTTTGGCTGGTGTTCATTATAATGTGGTTTGACTTAACATAAAGTAGCAGTTTCTTTTAATTTGGTGCTTCTTATTTGTGCTAACTTAACACCCACATTACTGTAATGGCTGCTTGGGGGAGGACAGTTGTAACAGTTTATTAAAAAGTCAGTTCGTTGCCCACAAAGCCTGCACCCCAGAGACAAATTCAGTGTCAGCGATTGAGCCCTTAGGCCTGTGAGACAGATGCACATTCAGGAATAAAGTCCACACACTTTCACTTCAAATTGTTCACTTTATAAAACAGTTTCTTCTTTATTCTTCAATAGAGTTATACATTGGATAGCATGGATCATATCTCAGCAAATTACCTCTCATTGTCACATCTATCTTTCTATCTAGTGGGGTATAACAGAACTCTTTACATTTGACAGTAACTCACATCATGTGTGATTGTGGAGCAGATGTCCAGGTGAGTGTTATTTGTAGTAGACATACTAGACAAATATGAGTATTGTGTATCAAAGTTTGAGAAATCTAACACAAACAACTACTGAAGTGTTACTACCATTCCCGGTCTACCCCAAGCTTTTGTTTTTGTTTTTTTGCATAGCATTAGACTGTTCAAAGTCTTCATCCGTGGATTGGAGTTTGCCCAGATCTCAAGGAGACAGATCTGCTGACATGAATGCTGTTATGGATTTAATTCATAACTCTTTTGGTCTGAAGCTTTATTTGCTGATGACCATGTGACACTGTTGAAAAGTCCAAAAAAAAGCTAGTAAGTGGACCTTGAGTTGTTGGCATGTTTTGTAAAACTATTATTTCCAACGTCAATGAAGCCAAATTGAACACAAGATCCTAAAACACCAATGAAAACAGCAGGACACTGTTGGGTAAACTATTTCCAAGAATTACACTTCAAGTTTTAAGAAATGAGTTAGTCCATAAGGTATTGTTAGTAAAATCAATATATTTTCTTTCCTTGTTAAGATAACGTTGGATCCCATGTGTCAAACATGCCAAAGCCAATAGGTATTGTGTTTAACCTCATGGCCCAAAGTCCTAGTTTACACAAAGTTAGGACAGTTAATCTGCAGAACCCACGCTGTAGATGGCTTTGTGTGTTTGACACACAAAGCCATCCCAGAAAATCAACCAGAGATCTTTTCCAGTTAGTTATTGTCTGAGTTTCTCCTTTACATAATTATATCACAGTTATAGTTATTTAGAGTAGCTTGGATCTCGAATACATTAAAGATGCCAGAAGAGCAGTCTGTTGAGCTGCAGAGGAGGAAGAGCAAAGAGAGCAAGAATTAAGACTAGAAAATTTCGCAAGAAATTTTGACAGTGTGGCTTCTACTGCCCGAAGACGTCGCAATATATATATATATACACACGCCGACGTTACCGGTAGTATCGTTGAGGTTCGATTGAGATAATGCTTCTCTCTTTTCTGCATTTTAGATTCATACTCTTGAAAAAGTTAAACCAAGTTAAAGCTGACGCTTTTATTTTAAAAACTTACCGGATGCTCTATGCCTTATCAGTGTCTGACTTCCTGCCTGGGTCGATCTGCTCTGTGTTAATTGACGCGATAAACCCGAGCCTTGGGCTCTCGCACGCCCCCTTCATTGAGGCAGAGTAGTGTTTGCCTCCCCTTAATGTCAGATCAGCAACACTAAATATGTTCTACACAGACTTGAAATACAGTACCTATTATATGGAAAGAAAGGACATATAATAAAAGTGTCTACAAATATTACAGTGTGTGCAGGAATGAGACAGCAAAAGGCACGTGCTCAACCCAGTTTGTGAGGGATTCACAGTCTGAGGTGAGGAACAGCTCGTCACTGCCTCACCTCACTGTCTCGTCTTTGTTTGAACAGGACATGCGCTAATTCAGAGATTTTGATTATAAAAATGTTTTGAATAATACAGAAATTACATTTATAGCGCAGATCAGTCGAGAAATATTAATATTTATTTTATTTTAGCATTATTTGTTTTCTACATTTCATCATCACACCCTGACCGCACGTCCCTGCGTAGAGCTCTGGGTGAACACAGACGGCTACAGTTTGTACTTCCTGATTCAACAACAACAGGACGTCAGTGATGACAGGAGGAACATCGCGCCAAACGCGCCGCCCCAAACGCGTCGCTTCAAACGCGCCGCTTCAAACGCGCCGCCCCAAACGCGCCGCCCCAAACGCGTCGCCCCAAACGCGCCGCGCAAAATTCGCGTCACTGCAGTCTCATTGCGTCTGTGCAAAGACTTTGTATGTAATCTCATCGCGCGAATAATTCGCCCTGTGTTCGGTGTGAACACAGCTGGCAGCCTCGTGGGGAGGGGAGGGGAGGGGAGGGGGGAGCTGCGTTTATGTGATTGGTTGAAAATTAGGCTGACATCTGATTGGCTACAGATAGGTCCATGTTAAAAAAAACGTATTTGTGAATCCGGCCAGGCAGGGGAGTCTCAAAAAACCCACCAACAAATGTGAAGAGATCCACAAACAAATACACACAAATCCACAAACAAATAGAAAACATCCACACACAAATACATACAAATGCAGAAATATATTTGTTCTGCGTGCATTTGTGAGTCACATTTATTTGTGTAGAGACAGACAGACAGACAGACAGAGAGAGAGAGCGCATGCGTGCGTGTCACTGGTTGCCATGGTGACGACACAGCGCTTAGAGAGTCTGTGAGTCTGTTTGTAAACATCAGTAATTAGCTGAATTAAGAACACCTGTGAGCTTGGCAGCCTTTTAATGTGAAAACACTGGGAAACACCTGTCAAACAAATGTACTTTATACCAAAACCATGAGTCCAATCAATAAAATAACTGGACCATGAGAGAGATAAGAGTCTGCCGAACGCCTTAGTGTGTTTTTTATGTTTGTGGTGTTAAAAATGTGAGCGCCAGGGCAATGTACAAAACTGGTACTGTCTGCCTTCTTTGCGAAATTACTTTTCTGATTTAACATGGAGTCTAATGGAGCAGTCGGTTGGAGTTCATGTCGCTCTTCGGCTGTTTGAGCCAAATGTGTAAGTCCGTTGGATTCCATAGACACTTTGTTGCGACCAGCACAACATTTCCAAGCTTTTTGGCCAAAAATGGTGTATAAAGAGTAGAAAATGTGTGAATGGGAGCAATTTGTTTGTAAAAATCACAGAATATTTTCCTGCTCTGCTCCACTCTGACCGTGATGTCATCACTCTAACACTTAACGAGCTGCGCAATACACACCCATTATAAAATCTGAAACGGACCCAAAATGTTCCTGAAACTTCATCTGTGACTTCATGAAAACAATGCTAGCTAGCAAAATGTCCATTTGGCTCAATAACGTCCATCAATTTGTCTACGTTTTAAACTTTTAATAATTTTTCTACGTTAAAGTATGGCTGGTCAATATGGGTCCAAAGTTAAGTGTTTTTTTTGCTTTCTTCACGCCGAAATCCCATTTAAGTCAATGGGCCGATTTTTCACCGTAGATCGCGATTTTCGGGGAAACCGCTGGGCGAATCTCATAAAAAAGTCATAGCTCACGATTCCCGATCAAGCCGCACGTGTTGAATTCTTTTTTGAGCAGGTGTTGGCAACGCTGTGTGACTAGTATCGGCAAACTCTGATGTGGAAGATGGAGAATAAGAATAATAAGCTTGCAGGATTACAGTCAGTGTGCTTTGGCACAGGTACTGCCTTGTGCCACAAAGCCACACTGAATTATATCTGAGCAGGAAAAATTCAAAAAATGTTCTAGGTAGCAATAACAATGAGTTACAGACAAACAACACAAGACAAACAACACAAAATGTGCCCCCCAATCAAAATGAAATCATGACTAAAACTTCAAGTACAATCACGTAAAATATGTCACCCTATCGAAAACACCAGAAACACATTTGTTGATAGACTACATTACCACATACACATTGAAAGCATAAAAACTATTGCGCCTGAATTACCAGTTTATTAAAGCTTGCCTCAGTTTGCATTTATTTAACACAATGCACTATTAAAACCTTCAGTACATAAACAAACACACACAGCCGTCTGCAAATGTTTCAGCTGCTGATCAACAACTTTGTTTACGACACATTGAAACCACAGTCTGAGTTTGTTACTGCAGCTGTTCAATGGCCGACTGTCTTCACCTTTTTGTATACAGCGACAGCAATAACTGCCTCATGTGACTTCAACTGCACTTGAATGCCCACTGAGGTTTATTAATACACTATATAGCCTGACACTTACCAGATTTACCCTCCTCAGAGTGAGCACAGCCAGCTGCATCAGGTATTATATACAGAGGTCAGTGAAAGTATAGACTAGCCCACTCCACTCTTTTCCCAGAATTACACAGTGCCCTGATGTGCCCCATTGGCGGATTGGGAAGATGAGCAGCTCCTCCAGACTGCTTAACTTGACTCCAAATGGTATTAAAGAGCCGGCCGGGCATTCAGCCAGAAGGGCCGGGGCCACTCACAGGCTCCAGAGAAACTGTGCAATCTGCTCGACACATCGCGGGATAACATTATTCAACCTTGACATCTCGTATCAGCACGATGACGACTTAGCAGCCATGTTTTTCATTCACGCCATGGTTCAGAGACTGCAGGTCCCAGCAGTGGGGGGCTCACACAGAGCATTGTATTCCTCTTTATCGCTGTTGTTTTCTCAGCAGCTCTTCCTTCAGGCTTGTGTGAGCAGATGCCGTTTCACTCCAGGCACAAATAGACACTATTTGACATGATATTAGTACGAACATTGATATTGTGAGATTCACTCAATACAACAATTTCATACATCATAAATTTAGATTCTTCTCAATAATAATCACATGATTACAAATGTATTTTGGGAGAATTTCCTTGATTTTATGTATTTTCGGTTTAAATTAAATAACAGAGTGGAAGGGATCATTCATAAATATAAACCTGTATCCGTTAGTAAGAGAGTTATTAGGTGGAAATTGTACATGTTATTACTCTAGTCAACAAGGTAACAAAAAAAAAGGTAACAAAAGAAACACAGTTTCTACACAATTAGCGAGTTGATTTTAGCATTTAGTCCAAAGCGCCGCTGTACCTTAGTTCAGCCTCAGAGAGCCACAAGCAGAGACTCTCAGTCTTGTTATTCACTATCTTTATTCATTTCGATGAGCTGGATTTGTTCCACAAAAAAAACTGATAAGAGACTAATTTTGGCAGTTATCAAGAGGATCATTTTTTTAGATTATGAAGCTTCTTAAGAGCTTGATTCCTCTGATCTAAAAGAAAAGCAGATTTTTATCTTTGCCATTTGCCTCTAGTTAAGCACATTATTAAACAAAAACAACTAACATCTATTCATCACGCTGTGGTTTTGTTACAAAAGTCACATTTGAAAACAGAAACCAACTTTTTTTTTTAAATTATGATTTTTATTGTTTCCTTCACACAGCCATCCAATAAGGTTATAAATATGACACTAAAAACACAACAGTTAGAAATAAAATACAACTTGTAAAAGCTACATTAAAGTAAGAATACACCAAAATAAACTAAAAAGAAAATAAATAATACATATACATATGTACACATACCCTGTAAAAATGCATATCTACAGGCATGTGGATGTCTTCTTTTTATTACATTTTTGAAATGACATCCACATCTATCTTTAAATATCGATAATTTGTCAGTTTAGTTTTCCCAGATTAGATTCTTTCCTGACAATCTTCCCTCTAATACATCTGATATGGTGGATCAGTTCTATCAATTCCATATTAATACCGGAAATTGGAAAGGTACCAAACCCTCAACCCATAAATACACCTTGTTTATGGCTGATTTTCCAAACTAATAACAAACATAATTCACGCAGTATAACAGGATTTCTTCTGCCTATCAATTACATTGCCCTGCTAAAAACTAAAGTGAAAATTAACAAACTCAGAAATGAACACACAATGATAAATGTCAATCTAAGACTTGAGTTCATGTTTACGATCAGAGACCAAGGACAGGGCCTCATACAAGGACAAAGTATTCATTTATCTGAGCTGAACTTGAAGGGCTTAATGGTAATCAAGCAATTTTAGTCAGTCTCCGGCCGGCAAAGGTTCTGCCAGAGTTTATAAATATCTTTATACGGAACACAGAGAAAGAGGAAAAAAGAAAGTTCACTGACACACGGAGACTTCATTAAATCCTTCTCTTCTTCTATGACAGAGAAAAGCAGATTGTGGTCTGAATGAAACATGGAGACAGATGTGTGGGAGAGGTTTCCTTGGTCCTTGTTTTGTGCTGAAGGTCCTTGAAGTCATGGAGTCAAAGGAGACCTGAATTCAATGTGATGCTCAGATATCTTGAAACAAATGTCAAAAAGAGAGGAAACGGTTAAAAGATAAACACACAGAACAGTATGAATATGTTAATTGTCCGTGAACCGGCCTCCCTCTGTTCACAGGCCCGATATTATCAAACTGTGGAAGTGCGAGATTCATCAGTCGAGGTCAAAAACATTTTCACTGACATTTGCGACAGCATGTTTTCCATAACAACCGTTCTGATTTCATCATTGTGAAACTGGTCCCTTCCAGAGTTCACTGAACCACTTTGGAGCACAACAAGAGCATCATTTCATTAATCCCTCCATGAAAGGGTTTCATTAAAGAAAATCCTACGACTCATAACTGATGTATACGTTTTGATATTCAGCACATTTAGTTATCAACATTTGTTTGTAGGAGAAAGGCCTGAGGAAGCACAACTAAAAATTCTGCTTATGGCTCAACACCTGAGGCGAACACAATCTCAACATCACACTGCTCTTCATGGTGATGTATGGCTGAGTTATCAGCAGACTGAGAAATATCCGTCATTTCCACCCCATCCTCAGAGGGACTGCCAGGTTGTATCAGATGGAATTACTCAACAAATGTCTCTCTCTCTACAACATTCATCTTCACTTCTTCATTACTACTGCACTCTGCAGTAGAAGAAATGCTCTTCCTTTGCTCAAATACAAGTATCATTACCATTATGTGGAAATACTCGGTCGCAAGTCCTGCATTCAAAATGTAACTTGTAAAGTGCAGATGTAATATCAGCTAAATGTACTTAAAAAAACAAAAGTAAAAGTTCTCATTATGCAGAATTATTTTATATTTTATAATCGTATTACTGAAGCATCAACATGTTGGCAGAAGTTTAATGTCACATCTGGTTGAGGTGGAACTAATTAGAATCATTTTATATATTTTGGGGCAGTTTAATTCAGTGCATCGATACATTTTGCTTCATAAGCATTACAGGTTTTTAAACTGTTAATCTGGAAATAGCTGTCAAATAAATGTGAAGTAAAAGTGGAACATTTACCCGTGAACTGTAGTTGAGAAGTACAAAAATAAAAATAAAAAAACCCAAGCAAAGTACAGATATCTTATAAACATACTTAATCACAGCACCTGAGTAAATATACTTTGAATATTCTGTTGTACCACATTAACCTTCTCGGAGGCCCTGAAGCACAAAGCAGCTGCTTTGCCCCATCAACCCTTTTCTCTCAGTGTGTGCATTGTGTTTTTACACTGAAATATATGAACCCAGTATTGGTGGCTGATATATCATTGGTGGATAATTAAGAACAAGTTTGTTCTTCCAATAGGTGAATTTCAGTTAAAAATGATATAATATATAATATTCAGAATGAGTACTTTTACTTTAAGCACATTTTGCAAACTAATGCCTCTGTACAAAATGCAGGACATTTACTAGTATTTAAGTATTTTTATTACATTGTTGTATTAGTACTTTAACTTAAGTTCTGTAAAGAATCTTAAAACCTCTTGCACTACTGGTCAAAACTCCCCAGTACTGAGGAAACTAGAGATTGAGATTATCAGAACTGACGTAAAAACTGAAAATCTAGTTCGTCTTCTTTTCCCTAATCACATTTTTGCAGTAACATTGGTTATTTTATCGGAATCAGCCACGACAAACAGATAATCAGTTATCATTATTGGCAATCAGTTATCATTATTGGCCCTGAAATTCCATATTAGTTTATCTCTACTGGGGTACTGCTGGGGCCAAGGGTTGCAGTGTAAATTTATAAAATAAACATTAATCTAGGAGTACGCAACATATTAACATGAGTTATCAATAAATCCTCACTGTGCTCATGTAAACACAGCTCACTTATTCAGGTATAGTTCAATCATGAATGTGAGACAGGAACAGTTTCATCACTTTATTAATGAGTTTAATTATTTATACCAACAAACAAAAACTGTTTCTCTCCCTCCATCCCTCTCTCTTCATCATCTCCTTTATCCAACCGTTCTGTTCCCATCAAAGACATTTTACCCTCAGACAATGGTGATAAAAGAGCAGGGTCACAGCAAATTAAAAACAAAGTGTGACAGATCAGAAGATGGAAAACAAACATTAAATAGCACATTTAGTCAGCTCTTCATTTAGGAAAAAGTCAGGAGTACTGAGAATAATGTCCATGGTCTGCCAGCACACATACAGACACACATACATTCCCTGCAGCTGTGCTCAAGAAACTCGTCAAGTATCTATGAAGCATACACACTGTACTAACAGGACGAAGCCGTCACACTCACACAACACTATGGTCAGCGAAAACAGGAGACGGTCGGACACAGGAGATGATAACTGTCAATAGACAGATTCATTATTTCCCCTTTCCTCCACACACACACATCACACACACACACACACACACACACACACACACACACACACACACACACACACACACACACACACACACACACACACACACACACACACACACACACACACACACACACACACACACACACACACACACACAGGGTGATCCGTTCTCCGTGCTCCCTCCCAACACCACAACCCCATAGATCCAGAGGCTTGTAACATTCCCTTCACATTGAAGTTAAATGGAAAACTGGAGTTCCACCTGTTGGCTAGCATGTGCACCTGCATACATACAAGACCACTGATTGAAAAGGGACACACCGACGTCTGGATCTCAGTACAGTATCTTGGATGTGAAATCGTTTTGCATGTGACATTGCTGGACTAAAATTTGGAATAAAAAAACAAAAAAACAAAAAATTTAAACCCTCAATTGTACCACCCAAGTGGAAAAGAACTTACCCCCCCCACCCCTCCCACTAAAAAACAAACAAACAAACAAAAAAAAAAAAAAAACACAATACAATAAATAAAACAGTTATGTCAACATTTATGGGAGAAAACGGAAAGTGGTGGAGAGAAATTGAGGGAGAGAGAATAAAAATGAAACATTTTGTTCTGTTTTTCCCCTCCTGAACCAGGGACTGAAATGAAACGTATTTACAGACTGCGACTGAGGATAAACAGTCCGGCAGCTGCTGCGCCGGTCTACTAGAGAAAAAAAATTACAAGAACAACAATATAATAACAATAATAACAAAAAATAACAAAATAAAAGGTACTTGATATTTACAGTTTAGCAGTGAAAAAAGGAGGAAAGAGGGAAGCAGAAGGCAGTGGGAGGACAAAAAGGAATGGACGGGGAGGCTCCAAAAGCTGTTGGGTTTCGGGGATTTGAGCATCATTTCTGGTCTGATTATTACTGAGATTAGTGGAAGTAATATAGTGTGGTCAACTCGAGCTGGACATGCACATTTTGCGCGGTGGAAGAAAGACAACCGGTTCATGCCGACAGCGGACCGTTAGGCCGAGTAAATAATTTGCGATGAGTTCCCACCACCACAGGCCAAGAAGAACATGATATGAGCGTCACAGGCAGGCTGTTTGGGAAGTGGACGAAGAGGGTTTCAAAAAATCTCTCTCACAAACCTCCTGCACAAACAAACAACTGTGTACACTAGCTGAAATGACAATGACGAGCCAGGTGAGCAGCGAGAGCGGCCAGTAGTCTCTCTGTACCCTCCGCACCTGAGTCTTTAACATAATCAAGCCGATATGAAACTTAACACCGTAAAGTGACATAATTAACGAGGTGACTTCTCACCCTACAGTGCTAGGTAACTGTGTTGATGACAAGCGAGACATCATTGAGGCTTTCTGTGTTTGAAGCAACCGGAGCCCCACATCAATGGCTCCCTCTGTGTGAAGTTATGCCGACAGCTGCACACGACGAGCGTAACTCGCCCCTTCGCTTCCGCTCTCCTCCCTTTAGAGATGTGCAATACTCGTTTGAGAATTAACATGAATTGATTGGTTTCCAGCTTAACCAATGAAAACATGAGCTTATACTGAGGAAACTGACAAATGTGCACTCTGCTCTTTCTCATTCACATAAAAAGGCAGTCGAGGAGCGAATATTCAAAAAAAGAAACTGTAAAGACAAGGCTGTGGTGCCCTCACTTGTAATAAAATTTAAAACCAACTTATCTAAAATGAGCCAAAAATCCGTCTGGTGACAAATTGGGAGATTTAAAAGTAATCCTTCACATTTGTTCACCCTTTGACCGGGTGAACTGACAATACTCGGGTAGAGTTCAGGGTAGAAAGTGACAGAAGAGCCACTATTTCTACATTCTACAGTGGGTTGTACGATCAAACATGTACACTACAAGTGTGCAATTCTTTGACCCCACTAAGGATGATTGTCAATATTAGTCAGGCCTTACATACGGCCCCTTATTCTCAACCCCATAGTCAATCAGGATTCCAATCAACGGCACCACGGCCCCACATAAAATACGCCAATGCAAATAAAATGAACATAAAAAGGGATAAAAGTCAACTGTATATTATAATACAGAAAATCCATATAACATGGACAAACCCCCTCCTCGTCTCCCAAACATCCCAACCAATTCCTTATTCTAACAGGCCAGACAAGGGCGAGCGTGGACTTAGAACTGCAGCTTATATTAAGCCCAAGCATGGCTACCTAAATATCCTTAAAAACAACCCCCACACCTTCCTGAAGCCAGCAGCCAAAGAAAGTGTTTTCTATTGGAAATGGTTAAAATCCAGGGAGAATAGCAATGCTGAGTGTTTACGTGTGTGTTTGTATTTTCATTTCTTTCTCTATTTTAAAGGGTTTGGAGCCAGAGGGAAGGTTGAGGGAGAAGAGCAGGGGAGAGAAAAGGAAAATGGGGGGGAGACAAAAAAGAAAGGATGACAGAGGGATGGATGCTCAGGTGCTGTTGTTGATGGATCCGGGTGCTGAGCTGGGCTGGGCGGTACTGTCTGACACACTGCCCTCTGCAGGGGGAGAGAGGGAGCACACGTGTCACCAACACAGGCTAATGCCATGAAGACATACATATATATATATATATATATATATATATAGACCACAGTATTGTTATTGTAAATTCACTCAGTCAATGACAACGAGTAAGATGTTTGTATTTTCTGATACACACCATGTGAGGCCGGCGATGTCTGTGCACGAGCGTGAGGAGGAATGAGGTTGGAGTTCAACTGGGGCTGGATAGACAGCTCTGAGAGAGCAGAAAAACAAAAACAATTTAATTATCAATGAAATACGATGGTTGCATCGGAGGTCAAATACAAGAAACACACACACACAAGAGATCAAACTGAAAGACACGGAGGTGAACTGACCGACGGGACTGAAGTTGAAGAGGAGCGGCAGTTCCCGTCCGCTGGGCAGGCGGGTGTTGGGCTGACGCAGCTCTTCAAAGAAGGGGTGCGCACACGCCTCCAGAGGAGACAGCCTGGTCACCGGCGTGTATTCCAGCAGTCGAGAGCAGAGGGCGATGGCCTCTGGTGGGGTGCGAGGCTTAAACACCTGACGGAGGAGAGACATTTAGCTTTATGTAAATCCAAAGACTTGAGGTGCATAGAATTTTCCCATGGTAATATCTTATCCTACGAATGGCAAAAAACCCCCACTACAACTTCCCACTGGTGTTTGGATAACCACCATTCATGATTAATACTTTCCAGTAGTGGGAACATACCTTTGTCCAAGGGTGTGCTTTGATCTGAGGGAACTTGAACTCTGTGTAGTTAGGGTTCATCTCTCTGATCTGCTCCCTCGTTGGTGTCCCCAGAACCTGATAATGAAAAACAAAATATGAATCATTGGTCCGTCCTGCATGCTTATAAACAAAATGTGGAGGAGGGACTGTCAGTGTGGATGATCACACAAATATCCTTTGTCATATTAAGTGTACAGCTCGCATTGTCCTTCTGTATATACTCATCTCCATTTCACAATACCTGCATTTAAATGTATTCAAATACTATATTTACATTCTCACACATTGATGTTTCTTTCACAATAGTTAATAGTAGTTAATTGATGCTCAAAGCCAACACTGACGACAGTTTCAATTGCAAACTTTAGACCATATCTCCGTTCATCTAGCTGCTTTCAGCCACTGTAGCATCCCGACTGTACCTTGATAATCTCTACTAGCTGGTCCACACCACTGTCCCCGGGGAAGATGGGCTGGCCCAGCAGCAGCTCGGCCAGCACGCAGCCGGCCGACCAGATGTCGATGTTGGATGTGTAGTCGGTGGCACCAAAGATGAGCTCTGGGGCGCGGTAGTACCGTGAGCAGATATAGGACACATTCGGCTCCCCCCGAACTAACTGCTTCGCACTAGAAGGCGGTAAGAATGGAGATGAAGCAGAGAAGGACAGTTCAGGAAGGGGAACGCCAGTCAACGTGAACCTCTCATTTCTCAGTGTTTTCACAAAACTACAGCATGAGAGCAGTCAGAGGTGAGAAAAACATATGACAGATGAAAACGAGGCTGAGAAAGAGACGGTGACACGAACAGACAGCCTGCTAAACATGCACGCTGAGACACAGACAGTGTCAACAATGGAAAGAAAACGATAGAGACAGAGCGACGCGTCCGGAGGTGGAGTCTGGTACTGACCTGCCAAAGTCACAGAGTTTGAGGATGGCCGTCTCTGGGTCCACAAGGAGGTTCTGGGGCTTGATGTCTCTGTGACACACGCCCTGGGAATGGATATAAGCCAGACTGCGGAACAGCTGATACATATACACCTGAGTGGGGGGGGGGACAGAGATGGTTGGCATGACGGTTTTAACAACGTAGACAGAATCATAGATATTCCAGAAAAAAAAACAAAGATGAATTTGAGGATACCAAAGTTCACCACTGTCATGTCTTTTCCCTGTTCTCATGTTAAGTTTAATACCTCTTTCATTATCATACTGACCAAAGTATGAAAGTATGACGGAAAACTAGGGACAATATGGCCTTAAATTATCACAATCCCAGCAGTATATAACAATTCCTAATGAAATAAATAATTTACTGAATACAACCTGGACCTGGATGAAAATGATTAATTCTATGAAGATAATTCATATTTTTCCTTAAACTGACGGGTTATGAGATGTCAACCCCACTTTTAGTTTATAGATCTTCCGGCAGCCTGTCAATCAGACACACAGAAAAAATTCTAAATAAAATAGAGAAAAGACAAACTATTTCTGAAAAACAAAAGAAAAAGAAATTAAATGTAAGACTCTTTTGTTGTTAAGGAAACTAAATTCATTCAGACGTTAGCTGGCTGTGTGAAAGGTGTGTGTGTGTGTGTGTGTGTGTTTTTTTCATCATGTGCCAGTCACTTCAACATGTGCCCTGATTGTGTTTTGGGGTGTACTGTGTGGGTAGGTGCGTGATGAAAGACACAGCTGTGTGTCTGATGCAGCCCGCAGTGCTGTGTTTCTACAACAAAACAACAATCCTCCCTGAAGACGTGTCTACACAACCTCGGTCAATGGTGTCATTCTCAATTCAAAAAAAATTGCTCAGCCAGTTAAGTCTGCACCCATTTAATGTGTCATCTTAATATGACAAATCACTCGTCATCACCATTATTGTCATACTACCCCCATGATGCAGCGACAGCAGGCTGGCCACCGATTACAAAACAATTACAGAGAACATGATGACTGAGAGGTGATGTTTAAAAAGAGGGCAGAGTGAGAGAAGGAGGAAGAGCAGACCGGTGAGGAAGAGGGAAACAATGAGGCTGTGATAGTAGTGTGTCGCTGGAGGACGGAGGGGCGACAATGGAGAGAGATCAGTGTGCATCTCAAAGCCTCAGGGGAGCAGCAGGCTGAGGAAGGGAAATGGGCCGTGAGACAGCTTTAACGTCCTCTCTGCTGCTGGAGACACAGCGAACACACAAACACTCTCGCTGGAATGAGCTCCCTTTTAAACTGGGAACCAAGTGTGTTACTAACTGATTAATTCCCCTGGGACCATCTTTCCCCTTCTGCTTTCAAATTCCTTCAACAGTGAGCTGTCTGGGAAAAACAAACAGGAAACTACTTGCTTGTTTTTTTACACCCACAGGCAATTACTGAACAAAATCGTACTTTCATTTCTCGTTCAATTTTGCCAGAAATGTCTCAATGAGTGATTAAACTCAATTGAAACGACTAGGAGGAAATATCTAAATCTAATCCCTTTTATTATCTGACAGAGAGTGAGAGAGCTATTCCATGCCAGAGTTGCAGACTGTGACTTAAAAGTTTCATTTGAATTAAGTATTTACAGTCGTATACTTCTACCCATGAAAGCACAGAGAGCACAGATCTCTGCCAAAGATGAACAATCCTCCAACTTGCGAAGCAGCTGCCTTTCTCACAAATAAATTCTGTATTTGTGTGTCATCCGAGTGTTTGTCTGGATGTCAGGAGGTTCCCACTACTAACTAATGCATTATCAGTTACAGCTGGAATGAACTTCAGATGCATTAATCCTACAGAAAAGACCAGAAAGATTTCCTTCTAGGATTATAACAGCACTATTAATGTGTAATACATAGAGAATACCCTGAATAACTCACTTCAATCAACCTTTGGATGCCTGTAGCAGTGTGGTGAAAGCAGTTAAGAGGAAATTCCCACGCGCACACCCAGCTCTTTGTGTGTGTGTGTGTGTGTGTGTGTGTGTGTGTGTGTGTATAATGTTTAAATGTGTGCCCACCTTAACATAGATGATGGGGATGGTGGTCTTGGCTTTGTTGAAATGCCGAGCCACCCTGTACACTGTCTCGGGGACGTAGTCCAGCACCAGATTCAAATACACCTCATCTTTCTGGAAGGGAGGAAACAAAAAAAGTAACAGGACTGTATAATTAGAGGCTGAAAATGAACTCTTAACTAATGTAAATCTGATGTCATGAGTATAAAACAAACCAATCTCATGAAACATGTTGGGTTGTACCGGGGTGTGAGGAAGTGAACAAACAATGATTGTAGCTGTATGCAATGATTAGTTTTATGACTGAAGATGGCAACATTCATCTTATGCTTTGCACTTATTAGAGGAGAATATCGGAAGCGAACAATGATTGAATAAACATTTACAGTTGATGCATGTCATTGACACGACATTTACACGTCATTAGTAATAAAAACAGATTTATAATTAAAAGTGTAAACACAGTTAGTCTGCCATAGTTATTACTGCTAAAGTACAATTGAGTGTAAACATTGTCAGGCTCATTGACACCAACGTTATACTTAATTCATTAACAGAGATACTTTATTTGTTTCTAGAGCACACATTTTAGAGGTTATGGATCAAAAGTCAAGTTTGGCTGATACTGCTCACGTACTTGAGTCTTTAAAATGTTGACTTAAGGGTGTGAATTTTATGGACACTAAAGACCCGGATCAACTTGTCTGAAACATGTCAATGAATCATCATTGATGACTGGCTGGGTGTGGAGGCAGAGTGCTTCATCTAGAAACTCGATTCCTACTGCACAGAATAAAAGGTGAAGTCAGAGCACACACACCTTCTCTCCACTGGAGTAGAAGAAGTAGCGTAGCCTCACAATGTTGCAGTGGTCCAATTTCCTCATAATTTGCAGCTCCCTATTCTGCAATGAGGAAAGGAAAGAGGAAAAAGGAAGTGAAATGTAAAAATTGTGCAAAAAATTTGACTGTCACAGCAAACTAGCACAGGTCCGTAAGTCAGGACCATTACTGAAGAAAATCATATTCTAATCCACAGAGCGAAAGTAACAAACAATGTCATTTGCATATTGCAAAAGCCACCACAACCTTCTTTGCAGATGCAAAGTTTACAACTTTACTGTAACTATTTGACAGTAAGCCCGTGTAAACATACCTTAAACCTCTTGTCTTGGAGAACTTTCTTAATGGCCACCATCTCCTGGCTGTCGATGAGGCGAGCCTGGTAGACCACCCCGAAGGAGCCATTTCCTATAACCTTTATGTCTGTATAGGACACTTCCTGAGGGCGGTCGGGACCCTGTCCGGGTGTGGCTACCACCGTTGTCACCTTGCCACTGTCTCCTGTGGATGAGAGCACAGATATGCCTTGTTAAAAAAGATACAGCAGAAATTCACTGCAACATCATTTCCATGGATGAAGTGATGTTTAGACATGTGAGGAACACAGTGACATGACTGTTCAGTTCAGCCTTTAAAACCAGAGTTTCTCTAAGACAGAGACATGTTCTCTAAATGGTTGTGACCCATGTGGTGGCTCCCCAGACTCACTCCACCGGCTGGTAATGAGCTGCTGATAGTTCCCACAACACTTCTCCCTCTAGTCCCCTGGGTGAAACCAGCCCAAACCCCTTTCATACTGGAGACACAAACACAACGCAGGTCTACTGAACCCGCATTCAATCGGAGTTAGACCCATTCATACGAGGCCGCTGTCAAACATTAATCACTACAACAAGATTCTAAAACATGCTAACAGCTAAAATACAATACTACTCATGTAATAACCAAATAAATGAAGGTGTAGGTGCCAAATGGTAAGAGTGAGTTTGCTCCACTGTGCACCAATTAGTATGTGTACCACTGCACGACCGAATAAACTAATATTCATACCAAGTGAACGTGTCGGTGAATTAGGTCTGCAATCAAAAGGTGACCGCGGAGGTAATCAAGGCTGACAGAACAGCGCATCACACAGATCGATGCAGAAGAAAACAGCACCTCAGTAGCCCAAGTAATGGACCGGACTCCTTTAATAGAAGGGATGAAATTTGTTTCAGTTTTACTCGCAGCCAGCTTCTTTGCTCAGCTGGACAAATATCTCTGCATATGGCACATTTTTGGCAACGTCCATTTACATTAAATTCACTTTCCAAATAGGAGAGCCTGGAGCACAATCCCTGCAGCCCACGTTTCACCCAATTCAGGAGAAACGTCTCAAAGGAAGGGCGAGTGACGTGTGTGGATGCAGATTGCAGGTTTAACCTTTGTCTCAGTGTTGATCTGAATGAGTAATTAGAGTACACATTCCAATAATATACACATAACCCAAGTATAGGTCAATGTACTCCCTGTGTAAAAGAGCCACTTGAGCACATAGTTGTATTTAGTGCACTATTCTTTTGTTATTAACACGTTATAGATAAAACAGATATATATATATATATATATATATATATATATATATATATAGAATAGCATGTTACAAATGAATTATTCTATGGTTTTTATATTTGCCATTATGGTTTCTTTAAGAGCTAAAATGCAGGTACATATATGATTGTTAAATGAGATGTTTACGGTCTGAGAGTAACCGACAGCTCTAGTTAGGGTCAAGTAGCTGCTCGGTGCTTCTGTGCCTGTGCCGAGGTCAAAAGTGATTTGACAAATCGGCACCAGAAGCAATGAAACTGGGAGGGGAAGAGCAGCAGAGAGGAGGCCCGTTGCCAAAAGGCTTGTCAGAGCCTGTGATAAAAAATTGCGTGGACAGTAGCACACCCAGAAGTGCTACCATTTCCCGGGCTTGCTCACTTCGCCTGTCTCAACAAGACCCCTCCTGATGTCTAGTAGGTCTCCCAAGTCTCAAAATGGAGTCAGATAATGAAGCATTTTGGTCTCTCCCATAAATTGACAAAACAAAAAATAATAATTTGGCTTCATCAACTTCTATTTCTTTAACATTTAATAATTGAATAAATTACAAATTAGATACCCATCTCCAGTCGATTCTTGGTGACAAAAGACAACTCGATGCTTTGCTATTTTTGAACTTTTTTTCCGAGGTTATCATTAAACGGCAGCCGGTAGCGTATCCACATGATTGGCCTAGATGTGATCTCAGCCCTCAGGTCAGGAGGAAATATTCAGCTTTTGAGATCAGTCAGTTTGGTTCGTGCACATTCCTGTATCCTCTATTCCTGCTCCACAACACAACGCTCCTCTGTATCTCCTTTTAGCGTCACTTTCACGCTCTTTTGAAACACGTTCGGTCAGAGGGAAACACATTAAATATGGAGCAGCTGTGGCATGATAGTCCCTTGAATAATGAATGCAAAAAAAAAAAGAGCACTTTGCCCAGCTGTCAGTGAATAGCTTTGGTTTCTAACAGATAGAAGGAAGTCTGATGAGTAAGAGAAAAGGAATTAGCAGAGTGATTCTCATCACACCCACACTAATAAGCAATTAGCTTGGAGCTTGGTTATAAGTGGAAAACTCCAACACGGTTTTAACTTCAGAAAATGATCAGCAACTGCATGATAAATTACAACAGGTGTTTTATCATGTATCGCCTCTAGCAGGGTTATTCAATTAGAGTTCAATTAGGTCCAGTTAGAGAGAACTTCCTCATGCAAAGGTTCAGAACATCACAATAATGTCTAACTTACGCAATGATTTAGTTCCATATATATTGAGTTAGCCAACAGTTGTATTAACATCTGTATGTAGTCAACAACTGACTGTCAGATCAAATAGAGAACGTTCAATTGAATTGATTCAGTTCATTCAGGTGTGAAGTGATGTCAACCAAGAAAACCATGATATTATATTTGTCTTATCTTCTAATAAGATAAATCTGTGTGCAGGGACTTTATCTGTGGTTATTAAACCACTTCTTTCAGCTCTATTCTCTCTGTTAACATCATTGTTGGGAAGTGAATTAACCTGTTAGGATTCTGATCATATTGGGCTTTTAGATTGTTTATTATCTGTGACTTCATTTCAGATGTGAGTGGGTACGTTTACACAAAAGACGTGTGCTTTGTCTCGTAGTAGCGCTTCACATTACCGCTTTTAATTATCGCCACGGTCTCTGAACATATGAGGCACACTGGTTTTTAACTGTCCGTGGGAAAAATGTACCTATAAGAGTCTGTCAATACTTGGTTAAAGACTCTGGTTTCTCTGACAACTTTTCTCTTTTTGGAGAACGCCATGTGAAATAACTTCTGACTCACGTTCCATTCTCCAACTACTCGGTCTGTCGCCTGTCTCTCCTTTGTGTTTATCAGAATACACATATTTGACTGGTTGAGTAGCATCACCTGAGACGATTTACAACGCATGTAATTGGTCAGAATACGAGACTGCACAACTATTGAAGTTCATGTTCTTGTTCTGTACCACACAGACTCACGATGGCGCTCTTGCAATGCACTGATCTCTTAGGCGTCGACAGATACCAGGTGCTGATCCAATATGGTGCTCCCTACGTTTAAAATCTGTATCACACGGCATGGATCGGGATCATTTTTAAGTACGGTAACATGAGGCCAGAGAGAGCCATGAGTCCCGTGGCACAACATACTGAGTCAGAGGCCCACCGAGAGACTGAATTTCATAATATTGGTGAAGAAACTGTATTTAATGTGGATTGGTCACGTCTCCACTGTCTTGGTAAACTGTTTCCACTGTCTTAAGCTACAATTCTCACTGTCTTGGTGAAACCTGAGGTGGATTCACGTACAGGTGAGTAGTTAGGTTAGGTTAAGATACATTCACCATATGCTGGTGAATAAGAACATGCAACTCAGTATATTGGGATACTTTTGTGATTTCAATTTGTTCAAGGCTAACACACAACGTATAGTATTGCAACCCTAGTGTGTCAAAAACTATCTGTGCAAGATCAGACTGGACCGAGGACAACGCAACAAATGTTCACAAGCTAGCTATCTTCCACGTGATATTAATAAGGTCAGTAGCACTAGATCAGTATCTGTGCATCCCCACACTTGACCATCTACCATGTTGCTAATAAAACGTGTGTATAGGTGTGTCAGTCCAGGATTTAAAAGGCAGGACAGAGGTAACAGATTTTAAAAGGGTGCAAAAGGATGTTCGACATGTAATAACTCCACAGATCCCAGTAAATGCTTTTGAAAAGCATAACTAGTAGTTACAAAAAAACAAAAGATTTTTAAAAGTAGTATTTTAATATTTAAATAAAATGTTCACGCAGAAAGTTTTATGGTTCTATTATTTCACCGCTTCGTCAGATCGTGAGCCACGGCGCCGCCACGATTGGACAATATGAATTCAAAAATAATCGTCTAACCGTATTTCACATGTGTAAACACACTGTGCAACAGGCATTAATGAGGTTAGGTATTAAACTTTTTTTTTGGTACAAACTGTAATGAGTATTGAAAGCTGTCTCAAGCTGGCTCAGATTCATACTCTTTAATATTTGATCACACCATTTCGGATGAAATCTTTTAGACTTTTACGTTTTAATTAGGCCAAATTCTAGTACAACTACTTCATTTCAAATGACGAAAGGGCTTTATCGGGTGGAAAAGGATTAAATACCTCAACATACGCTATTGAAAAAAGTACTGTTTTGGTATTGCTACTTACACTCAGGTAATAAATTTGCCATTGATATCAAATAATGTTAAATGATACCAAGACCTAAGAATTAATTTGCATTATCCCTAAAGGCTTTGATCAACCAAACTGATAATATAATTTTGGTCAGTCTATATAGATGACGTATAGTGTCTTTAATTTGTCAAAGACGCCATGAAGTTGTTCCTGTTGACATGTTTTTCTCTTTCTGTTGTCAGACAACTAAATGAGTATTAAGTAGTGATTCAATCGTGGCTTGCTAATGCAACCCATTAATAAAGAACAGTTATTCCTTTACTTCTGCACTAAAGGTATTGATCAGTAAACACTAACCAGAGGTTAACGGTGACATCTGTCTTGTGTGACTGATCCCAGTGAGAGAAGAGGTAGCAGAAAGTGACCTTCATATTATTGCTGCTACACAGCACTCACCATGTCTGAGCAGCAGACATCACCCTCCCTCAAGCTCACTTTTGGTCATGCATATTGATCCACTACAGAGAGCTTAGTTTTGGGTGTGAAAATGTTTTCAGATTTAGTACCAATGTAGTCTAAAACAGCATTTTTGTGTTGTTTCAGCAGGGTCTAGGCACCTCCGACACAAGAACAATGCTTTCACGGAATGCAGAATATCCTGATGACCAAGACTGAGACATTGTGAAAACTGAAAAGTGAGCTTATATTCCAAAGCAATGGATATGAATGAGCCAAATCACCTGATGGAGATCTGCTGATTGGCCGCATGCACAAACTTTAGTAAAGATTTACTACAGAGCAGCACGAGTCGACTTTGATCTTTGACTTCCATTCATGTTCTTTGGTAGTCATTTCTCCTTTTCAAATTATCAATTATTGATCAGACACCATGTTATTTTCTGTCAGGGCCCCAAAAGTTTTGAAAATGCTATTTGACACGAGAGCTGTGATGCTATTTTCTTCCACCTCTCCCCGTCTGTCCTTCTGCACACCTCTGTCCAACCCTACAGATCTTCAGCCAACTGCTACCGCTGCATAGCTGCATGACCCCTGAGCATTCTGCAAGTTCTTGTCATCACACCAGCAAAACCAACCGGAGGGACTTTGCTGTTGGCAAACCAGGGTTTCCAGTAGAGGTGTCAAAACAGTAAAGATAGTGAGCATGTTCAACCATCAGTGTAAAAAGTAGACATACTACTTAAAGCAATAATGGCCTCTACTGAAGTGTACAGCAACGGAATTCATTTTAGAAATTGTCTTCCACTTACAAAGGGGTGGCGACACAGTTGTGCTGGCAAATACAAGTTTACCAAACTGTTACACTATACTGAGATAGAATTCTCACTTTCTTGGTGAAAGATGAGGTGAGGTGGATTTAAGTACTGGACCAGTTGTTTAAACCCATACACTGCTGCTCTCATATATGCATACTGTAGCCATCCAGGTAAGTAGTTAGATCAGGTTAAGGTCAGGTCACAACATGCTGGTTAGTCAGTAGTTTGGGATACTTTTAAATTATTATAATTTCCATTTCTTCAGGCTACCACACGACGTACAGTGTGGCATCCCTAGTTTTGCACTCTCTATGCAAGATCAGACCTAACCGAGGACGACGCCTATAAAAAGTTAGACCATATAATTTCCACCTGAAGCACTCTTTACAAACGTTAGCAAGCTAGCTAGCTTCTACATCTGATATTAATGACGAATATATTAGAGCGTCGGCTAACACCAACTCTATTCTTGGGTTACAATGCAAAAATAATGGTTAGGTAATGTTGCCGAAAACATTTACATAACGTTATTTACCGTCGACATATCAAACGGCTTAATTCAAATCTTGCCACCAGCAGCTAACGATAATGTTAGCAATGCGATACAGCCCCTTGATCGCAATGGTTCCTTAATGAAAAACACAGCTAACGTTAGCTGGACAGCTAACTTAAGTTAGCTAACCAGCTAACAGCTTGCTGGCTAAGGGTTAGCTCCGCGACAATGATCGACACTTAAGTACACTCCAACACATTTCTATAAAAAAAATAACGTACAACCCGATCATTTATGATAACACGTAAACCGGCTGATGCTATACATATAAAAATAATACTTACTGGGAAGTTTCAGATTCCCAAAGCTCGTCGAGGTGCTTCCACTGGCTTGAGAAGCCCCAGTCTTTCCTGTCGAGCTTCCGCCGGCTACTGCTGATCCGGCACCGGCTGCAGCGGACCCGGGAGCTCCGGGAGGCTCAGCGAAGGAGCTGGTCCTGGGCCGCCCGCTGCCGCTCATCTTTGTGTGAACTAAAGCCGGGGCGAGGTTGAACGTTAACGAAAGCCAGACCGGCACAAACTTAAGCTGTATCTATGTGTATTTTAATATTCGAAATAAATATAAACTACACTTACAGCGTTCTGTATAGGTTGCCCGTCTCCCCCTTTCTTCCTCTGTAGAACGGTGATGGTGGGGGGGACTGGGGAGTTGACGCACAACGACGTAAAAAGCTCGCAAGGGTTGTTGGGAAAGTGAGTTCTTGGGGGTCTTCAAACTAACGAAAATATGAACTCAAATTCAAAATAATCACGGTTGTAATTCGTAAGAGCTCAATGATACTGAAGCTGGGTTAAGAACATGTAGCCAACACACATTAACCTTTTAAACCAAAAGTAACAATGTTTGTAAGCATACATTATTCTGATCATCAATTACTGTATATAAAAAATAAAAAAAGGGCTCGGGGGAAATTGTTCGCTAACGTTCGACATAAAAAACTACAATGCCCAGCAGGAAAGCACAGTTTATGATTGACAGTCAGTCTGTCCAATCACAGCTCCTGAAATGTTAACACTACCGCATTGGGCACGGCTTCGTATCACACGAATGGAGGCGATCAGCGGGCAAACGTTTCATTTCACTCAATGAAATGCAGTTTCCCACGGACACTTTTCAAATATCTGCATCTCCACGCGACAGATGTTGATACGGGGCTAAAACAAAAAAAAAAAAAGAAGGCGTACGCCCGTGTGACCGAAAGGGTGATGATGACTACACGAGGGATTGTCCAACGACAGTAAATGAGAGGTAAAGGGAAAGAAGGGCCCGTCGTCGTCGTAGCCGGAGAGCTTCGGGTAAAAGTGGGTAGCGCCGCCTGACGGACCGCCAGACGAACCGGGGAGCCGCCGTCAGGAAACCGCGGTGCCGAGAAAACAGGTCTGCAATATCGAAGGGAGCGCCGCCAACAGCTCTCCATACGCTATCACACACTGTAAACAAAGATAGGAATCACGTTTAGCGTGGAGAATCGTACAAATGATTAGCGAGGATCTAGTGAGTGGTGGTCGTACTGTTAGCGGTAGAGGGCCTCCATTTAGCTAACGGCTGAAAATAGCGATGTTTGTTTGCGGTACTATTCCATAATATCTGTGAAGACACTTAATGACACTGAAACCACATATTAACCATTTGATTGCTGCTACACAACTGCTGATTTAATATGAATACGTTTCAGTTTAACTTGTTTATTTTTATTTTTTTATCTCAGGTGTGCTCTGACACTGACTTTAATTGATTGGACACAGACCTCATCACCTGTCATACATCATCTTTCATGATACACTTGCATCCTAGACAAAAACACACATTTTAACACACACACACACACACACACACACACACACACACACACACACACACACAGTACCAGCATGACCGAGCAGCAGCAGCAGCAGCAGCAGCAGCAGGAGGAGGAGGAGGCAGCAGAGGGTGTGTACGTGGAGCACCAGTACATGTGCAGTGAATGCCACCAGCTCTTCAACACCCTGGAGGATGTGCTGATCCACCAGCAGATCCACACCGGCCAAGAGGGAGACGGGGAGGTCATGACCATCCAGGGCATTGCAGAGATGGGGCAGAACCAGCAGTACCAGTGTCTGGAGTGTGGGGCCCTCCTCATGAACCCAGAAGAACTGCTGCAGCACCAGGAGATGCACATGAGAGAGGCGGGCATGGAGGTGGAGCATCAAGGTGAGAGATCTGATCGCGTGTAATTGATGCCACATGAGGCTATTCTGTGGAAGTGAATGTAGGACTTTTTGTAACTTTTTTTTTTTTTTTTTTTTTGCTGACTGACTTTGTGTATGTTCCCCAGAGCTGTGTGAGGTTTTGGAGACCGAGGAAGGGTCTGAGGGTCAGATGTCTGGACCGGTTCAGTACCAGTGCCTGGACTGCCTGGCTCTGTTTGACTCACCTGAGACCTGGCTGGAGCACCGGCGGACCCACAGTAGGAGCAGTACACACAGTAACACAGAGACTGTGGTAAGGGAGATTTATTTAACATACAAATAACTGTAAAACATTTTTGTTCTTATCTGCGATGTAGAATTCATTGAATTTTTTACTGTATGCATACTACTAGTCTTTATTTATTACCACAGTTATTTTGCTTCCTAAATTGAACACAGTCGTACCAAAAGCATGTTATTGAGCTGTAACAATGATAAATAAAGTGTGTATATTAGGCTACAGGAGTTGTAGGTTATATTCTACAGACCCATTCACATCCTAGAACTAGATTCATGTGGAGTGTAAAGTGCATTGTCATCTTTGTTGAGACTATGGAACAACGTTAAATCTGAGCAGTTAGACATGCATCAGAGTGATGGCGCTAAACTGTCAGCATCTTTGCTTCTCTAAATGGAGAGCGATTATCAAACATTGCTTAATTTTCTGCAGCACCACATTCACTGAACGTAAAAATATAACACGCCGTGTTTTCTTTGTTGGCCCTTGTAACAGGAGTATGTGCTACAGCCCGATGGCACCATCACTCCACTGAACAATATGCAGAACTATGTACTGAGTGAGCAGCAGGCCGGGGAGATCTTGGCACAGGTACTTGGGATTGTAAACACCTCACAACAAGAGGAGTTAAATGAGAACATGATAACGGGTCTTAAGGTTTGTACATTGCTGTGTGTCTGTTCCAGGTACTCGCTCAGCAGCAGCAGCAGCAGCAGCAGCAGCAGCAACAGAAGAAACTTAAGTCCAAACCTGCTGCATCATCCCGCTCCGCCCTGATGCCTCCAGTGACGGCCATCCCTGGCTCTGCCACAATGCACCTGCAGATTCTCACGGCTCAAGCTCTAGCAGACAACTCTAGCGCCCCCGGGCAACGCCGTTCCAAGCTGCCCCCCCTGCTGCCTGCAGTGGGCCGGGCCTTTTCTTCGGGGAAGCTGGGGGTCTTGGAGAACGGGGACCAGAGACTGGAGTTAAGGTTGGCCCCCAGTGTCCAGGATGACACCCAGCAGCAGCAGCCAACAGAGGTGGTGGTCATCCACCCGTATGAGTGTTCAGAATGCTCCCTTCTCTTCCAGACCCCAGAGGACTTCCTCCAGCACCAGGGAGAGCACTTCCTGGCTCAGGACAAAGAGAGTGGAGAGCCAGGCGTCATGAGTGGCTTCGAGGAGGTGCGAGGGAGGGAGGAGACGACAGAGAAGGTGGAGGACGTTAGGATTAGAGTGGCAGAGAAGAAAGCGGCGGTCTGGGCCAAGTCTCAACAGTGTGAGCTCTGTAACCGCACCTTCACCTCCGTCAACAGGCTGGCTGCTCACAAGCGCGTGCACGAGCAGGGCACGCACGAGTGTCCGGAGTGTGGCAAGGTGTTCAAGAAGGCGACGTCGCTGCAGACGCACATGCGCACACACTCGGGCGTGGCCAGGTACTTGTGTGTGGACTGCGGCAATGGCTTCACCACTGAGATGACTCTGATCATGCACAGGTAAACACCACAGCAGTCTACGTAACTATGAAGAAATAACAGCTGATATGAACCTTTAATTCTTCTTCTGTCTGTTTCACCTTTTCCTCCTGGTGTCTTACAGGAAGTCCCACATTGCAGATCCACTTCACAAGTGTCAGTTCTGCAACAAAACCTTCACCAACATGACCAAGTACCTTTACCACCGTAGATCCCACCTCAATCGGGACTCATCTGGCACACCCGCCCCTGTCTCCATGGTAGTAAAATGAGCATATCCCCCCCCCCCCCACTCACAATTGCGTCCGCAACCTCAAGTTAGTATATAATTTAAATTTGTGCTTGTTTTCTTTTCCGCAGGCCTCAACTCCAATGAGAGCGTCTCTCTCTGCACTTGCCATCCTACAGAGAGCCAGAGAGAAGAATTCTCTCACTGATGAGGCGAAGCGCAACCTGCTGGCCCCTCTTTCAGAAGACGAGATGGAAAAAATGGGGGAAGATCCATTGCAGAGTTCTCAGAGCAAAGTGGTAGCAGGTGAAGTGGAAAAGCAAGCGGAGGACACCAACATGGAGGTGACTGCCCCGCTCGAAGGCAACACCGATTGCCCGCAGCAGGTGGAGGAGACCACAGAGTCTGACTCGGCTACAAACCATGCTCCCCCAGACGACACCGGTGTTTGGGTCGCAGCTGAAGCGGCTTCAGCTGAAGCCGCTTCAGCTGAAGCCGCTTCAGCTGCACCATCCGAGAAAGGGCCCTTTTCTTGTCGTTCGTGCCCTAAGACCTTCCCCTCCCAGCTGCAGCTTGTCCACCATCGACGCAAGTCGCACATCACCGAACGCAGCTTTATTTGCGGCATCTGTGGCAAGTCTTTCAAGAAGCAGATCCACGTGCGCAACCACATCCGCATTCACACCGGTGAGCGGCCCTTCCAGTGTTCCGACTGCGGCAAAACCTTTTCGTCTCTCGCCAATCTGATGAGGCACAATCTCATCCACTCTGGCGTGCGACCGTACCGCTGTGACGTCTGCCACCGCTCCTTCTCGCAGTCCTCCAACCTCCGCCAGCACAGCCTGCTGCACGCCAACGCTGCGACACTGGGCTGCCCGGACTGCCCTGCCACCTTTCGCTGGCCCACCAAGTTGGCGGCACACCGCTACACCCAACATCCAGGGGCTCCGGCCCCTTTCCCGTGTCCCCACTGTGAGGCCGGCTTCCTGACCAGGAGACAGCGAGACGGCCACTTTCTGGAGCAGCACCCCACGCTGGTGCAGGCCGGCACAGGGATCGAAGCAGGCAAAGACACGGACAACCAAGCGGAGTCGGGCAAAGATCTGACCTCGGTGCCCTCCACCTCAACCACAGTGGAGACAGAATCAGGAGATTCTTCAGCCAGTCTCGGGCGGGGGGGCCAAGATTGTAATATTTGCGGGAAGAAGCTCAATTCTCCCGCCAATCTGCGACTCCACAGACTGAGCCACTTCGCCTTAGGCCCCGGGCGGCCGCGGCCCACTGCCGGTAAGCGACCCAAAGCCCACCAGTGTCTTATTTGCGGCAAACTGTTTGTGTCGTCCTCCGGAGTCGCTCTTCACCAGCGAGTCCACACCGGCGAGCGGCCGTTTCCTTGCCAAGTGTGCGGCAAGCGCTTCCGTCAGAACACGCACCTGCGAGAGCACCTGCGCACGCACTCGGGCGAACGGCCATTTCCATGCGAGGTGTGCGGAAAGGGTTTCATCCAAAGTATGCACCTGGCTGAACACCGGCGGACGCACACGGGCGAGCGGCCGCACGCGTGCCCGCAGTGCGGCAAAGCCTTCAAGACCTTCTCCAACCTGAGGAACCACAAGAAGACCCACGCCCGGCAGCAGAGGCTGGACGAAGAGGCCGCCGCCCAAGCCGCCATGGAGACCAACTCTGCCGTGGCAGTGGTGGACGCTTCGGCAGTGGAGCTCGCTAACGGGAAGCCTCAGCTAATCCAGATCCAAACCTCCGATCTTCAGCAGGTCAGGATGTATATCATTCTTACACTTTGTCTGTGTACTCTCTGCTGTTGGTTGAACTAACTCTGTATCTGGTTTCCTCCTCTTAGACACAGGGTACTCCCACGATCATGTGTAATGAGTTTGGGGAGACCATAGCCATCATTGAGACCAGCGAGGGTGGCGCGCTGCCTCTGGAGCAGGCCTTGGAGATCTACCACACGGCTCTGGAGAACGGCCTCGCCATGGACACGGGCGCTATGGACGGACTGCAGCTCATCTGAGCTGACAAAAGAAATAACTTTATTCTGCAAGTGGATGAGTTCAGTATTCAGTCTCGATACGGACTCTAACAAAGACGAATTGACTACTGAGAGGTCGAGTATCCAATTCAGACTTACTAGAGCTGGACTAAATGGATATGAAGTTCAGCAATCAGACCAAAGTAATATTCATCTTCCATCTTTTACAAAGCTATGAGAGGGATCAGTATTAAAGTTTATTTAAATCAAGGGTGTCAAACATTGTGTCAAACGTCATTTTATGTGGCTCACGAATCCGCCAGCAAAAAAAAATTACAAAAAAAAGAAAGCTAGATTTGATAATAAAAATATCCCCATGGTCAAAATGATAAGATACTTAAACACAACAGTCATAGAAGCAGCTCTTCATAGGTTACCCTACATTTGACATAGAAATGGATTGTGAGTACATTGAAGACTCCTTTAAACGTGGCTTTACAACAGATGAAATCTATGGGTAAATGGGTGCATTTTGGAAGCAGTGCATACTAAAAAGTATGTGAGCAGGTGTGCTCTGACCAGATACAGACTTTTAAAAATGTAATTTTGTAAAGAAACATCATCGCAGACCAAATTCAGGAACTAGCAGGCAATTTGACAACACAACTAGCCGAAGAGACGAGCCGTTACGTGTCTTTTTCATCAGCTGTTGATGAAAGCACAGACAACATGGACACATCATGCATCTATCAGTGTTTATAAGAGGCTGGAGGCAGACTTGACCGTCAGTGAGGAGTTCTTTGCTGTAGCTGCCATGCACGGGATGACGACGGGGACATTAGTGATGCAGAGAGAGGACAAAAATATCTTTGAACAAAGTTAATGTAATAACTTGTCTGTTATTTTCTTTTAAAGTTTGATCTTTGATAGAGTAATGTGGGTTTCTTAACCCTAAATTAAAAGGATTGATGTTGTAACAGAAATGTGCTTGCATATATTTTTACATTTATATAACTGCATGTACATTATTGTTAAACAAGAATCAAATGCAGAGACAGTTTTTTTTTTTTTAACAATGTCAGGGAGTAGTTACATTTATACAGTCTCACAGTTACAGCCGGCCCTTTGAGGGAAACCATGATGCTGATGTGGCCCAGAGTGGAAATGAGTTTGACACCCCTGATTTAAATGATGCATACTAAAATAAAGGAAATGGCATTCATGAAGAATAAGGACTATTGGTTGTGCCTCAGATGACATTTGTATGATTCATTTTATCGTTTATATGAAATTGATGTGACTTCTGTTTAAAGGTCCGGTCGTGCTGTTGTAAATAGGTGAAATCAATAAATGTTTTTTCAAGGCGATAGACATTTGTGAGCCACGCTCTCATACAACACAGCCGTGTTTAAGTTCACATAGCTAGACTCAACTGTAGAGATGTGAACTTAATTACATTTTAGAAGGTGCTGGACATAAATCATGCTTCATTTTTAACATTCTTGAACCACGTATCGCATCTGATTAAAGAAAACACATTTTTCACATGGCCAGTGATACAATCACTTTAATTGAACACCTATTTTTATTTGCATACTGAAAGATACAGATACAAACTTAAGTTATTCATATAAATTCCTCTCGTATACTGGAACAGTAAAACAAGGAGTATAACACAAAAACATTAATAGCCATATTTATTGTTTTTTTCCATTTCAATTGTCTTACCTTCGGTAACGGGTGTCTTGAAAGTCAACTCATGTTCAATGACAGATTTTTTCCTTAATAATATAATGAGTCTACAGACTCTACAGTAATTATTTACAACACAACCAAGTCCTGCACAAGTATTGGACCCTACCAGCTCTTTGATTCATTACCCTCCCCTCACTTCCCCCAGTTTTCTCTCTGCCTGCCTAAAGAGGTCCGGAGAGAGCAATAAAGTGACAAAGGGAGGAAGAAGGGAAGGAAAGAGGCAGAGGAAGGAGATGTACAAGTGTTGAGGCTATAAAATCAAACTGGGGGGGGGGGGGGGGGGGGTCTAAAAACATACGGCTTATTACTGCTGAAAGAACAGAAAGGTCCACGTCATGTTCGGCGTCCTCTCTGTAATGAATAAAAATAACTGCACCGCAGGTACTTGCTGAGGTGAGAGGCCAGTCCAGGGAAGACGAGAACGGAGGAACTGTACAATGGTCAAGCAGCTTCTCTCACCTGCCTCCAAAATGATTAAAAAAAAGAATTGTACAATAAACCAACCGCTGGCAAAAAAGAAGGAAACATCTGCCAACAATGAGAACAGAAGTAAGGATCAGGGGTTCACTGCAATGATATGAGGAGTAATAATCATAATAATAACCATAGGAATAGTACAACAACAAACTGAATATAACAACGTTAAATACAAATCAAATTTTAAAAAAAAGAGTTAATAAAACTGCTTGGCAATAGAGGAAGAAGGCCTTATCAGCCTGACCTCTATGACTAAGAGCCAGGATGTGCCCGTTGACTCTGACCCACCTCCTTCCTTCATGGCCAGCGAATGAGAGGCACAGGAATGCTCGGTTCCTACCTACTGGCATGTGCTCGGGTCAATCGCAAGAAGGGAGGACACAGCCAGACAGGTAATCGCAGGAATGATGGCACAAGTCCACTTTGAGTTTCAGTCAATTTCTCAGTCACTCCTGGTACATCTCTCCCCTGAAGGTCTACATGTGGACAATAAAATGGAGAAGATCTTTCCAGGTCCAGAGCAATAGTTCTCTTGATTCAAATAGTTTCCGGCTGTTGAGGGCCCAGCCCCCTAATGTCAGCAGAAACACAGGCTTAGAACAGTTAAGTCCAAATACAGGTTGTTCCTCACGCAGATACGTACTGCTTTACTCCTCCAACGCTATTAAAACAAATATCAAAACATATAATGTTCTTGTTTTAAAGCCATTGACTTTTCATCGTCTCTCAATGGGTTGAGCAGGTCTCTGCGTCCAAAAAAACAAGAACCCTCTATTCTTCAAGGCAAATGAGTGCAGCTGTACACAATGGTCCTTCGTTCACTGGCATCAATGGGAGCTTTCCCACGGTGGTTAATACAGAGTGCGAATTCAAGTGTGGTAATTAAGAGTTTGCAGGGTGTGTGTGTGTGTGTGTGTGTGTGTGTGTGTGTGTGTGTGTGTGTGTGTGTGTGTGTGTGTATATATACTGTATGTGCATTGTGGTGGTGTCAGGAAGTAGTTCTTGTGCCATGGGGGTTTCATGCATCTTACGGAAAAAATAAAGTCACAACATTGCATAAAAAACATCATTCCCTCTCACCGGTTCGGTGCTAAGGATGGAAGGAAACCAGATCAGGATCAGGCCAGAGGAGGGTTAAGAGTGTGGATTAAAAGAAAAGGGTGTGTGACAAGTGTGTGTGTGTGTGTGTGTGTGTGTGTGTGTGTGTGTGTGTGTAGGGGTGGAAAGGTGCGACTTCAACATTCACCAATTGGTCAAATTCAATTGTCAGCATCCCTCATCTCGAAGACTCCTGTGAATCACGAGGATCCTCGGGGCTCCCCTCGATCCCTTGCTCCACGTCATCATCCTGCAGGTCCCCACCTCCCCTCATGGACCCTTCTCCTGACTGGGAGCCAGAAGGTCCAGGGAGGGGGCCGAGTGAATCAGGGATGCCCAAAGCGGAGACGTCAGAGGGGGCAGCCGTCTGCATGATCTTCTGCCGTACCTCTCTGATCTTCAGCTGCAGACACACCTTGGTAGGAAAGATATCGGAGTATCTCGTCTGGAAGGCTGCGGTGGCCTGAGCTAAAAACACAACAACAAAATAAAACCAACATGAATCAACAAGTGTGAATTAATTGTGAAAATGCTTGTAGATATTGTAGTGTGTGTTCTTATCTTACCTGAGGGAAAGAAGCCCTGCTCCTGGAACAGCTGCATGACCAGTGCTCTCCTCTGGTCCAGCGTTCGTCTCAGGGAGGAGTAGGGCACCTTATCAAACTCCATATCGGTCAGGATGTCTTCTCCGTCTGTGGCTGGGTGAGGGACAAACATGTGGAGAGGTCGAGTCTTTAGGAAACTAGTTACAATAACCTTTTTTTATTTAGTTTATGTCCCTTCAGGCCCATCATCTTTGATACACTGCGAGAGGTCGGAGCTACAAAGCAGGAAAATCCCTCTGCACAGTCATTTGAGAATTGTATGATGAAGGATAAAAACTGCAAATCTGATTTTGAGCAGGTTGATATCCCCGACATTGAGAGACTGTTGTTGTCTCTGCCAAATGAGAACCAGGCTGGTATCGACCATCTTGAAGGCAAACTGTTACGATTGGCTTCTGATCACGTATCTATTCAGATTCGTCACATCTTTAATGAATGCTTAATGTTCGGTGGATGCCCAAAGGTCTGGAAAGTACAAGTACTTCACAAGTACAAACAGCCGTCCAATTAGAATACTAATTTTCAGCTAATTATTAGAGAAAATAGTAACTAAAGAAATATGGATTCAGCAGTACGGCACTCTCTTGGATGGTCAGCGATCTTTGTGAAAGATCGCAGAGACTCTTTTATAATGGTGGCTTATCAGACTGCAGACACATCAGCTGTGAGGTTCCACAAGGAAGTTGCTTAGGTTAAGTGTGTTACCTGCTTTGTCAAAGGTGAAGATGTCTCCCTCACACTTGGCGGCACTTTTCGGCGTGTTGGGCTCTGAGCTGCAGCTTGAGCGCCGCCGACTCTTTCTCTTGGGAGAGACTTGCTCGTCAGTGGCTGAGTCCAAATCTAGAAGACAAAAAAACCCCGTAATCAGCAAAGATCAAATCTCCATATTTATCAGGATTCATCACAAAAATCAGTATGGAGCATCATGTAAGTCAATAAACACTAGAGATAGTTCTAACTTTTGCTTCCATTAACAACAGCAACTATTTGCTGTTGGCCAAAAAAATGCACAGTCATGACAGCCACTGCAGCTATTCTACAGTGCTCAGTTTAAAAGCATGTAGTCAGAGTATCATGAGAGTAAAACCTGTAGAGTTCTTCCTCTTGCGGCGATAACTGCCCAGAATGGCGCGTGGTGAAGTGGCCAGACTCTGCAGGGTGGGTGAAGGCAAAACCTCCTCAGGCCGAAACTCCGGCAGCTCAGCAAAGCGCTCCTCGAAATACACCTCTGACAGCACCCTGCCCGACCAACACACCACACACACACACAATATACAGTATATACACACCGCCCAGCAAAGGTTTATGCAACCTCACTACACACAAGATTCATAAAGGTGTTAACTCACTTGTCTACCGAGTCAAAAGTCTTCTTAAGTGGTGGTGGGCGCGCTTTGACTTTTTTGGTTGGAGGACCCTCTTTGTCAGCCTGTGGGGGGGGCAGGGGCGGTTCTGTGGCTGATGGAGGGGGGGGAGGGGAGGAGGGGAGGGACTCCTTCCATCCAGCCTGCACAGAAAGTTGAAATGAGGAGTTATCTATAAGATACATCTCATTTCACGACAAAAAACGAATTGCTGAGGGCTATATTGCATTGCATTTGATTTCCAGTAATTATCACAATATAAAAACATGTTTTCTGTAGTACAAATGTCAGAAGTGGCCACATCTCCAGTCTGATCTCAAGTGCATACCTGATGAGGTATGTGATCTTTACATGATGTAACATAGCGCTCTCTCTGTGGCCGCCTTCTCTGCCACCAACGTTCATTTTCAATTAATGAAGACAGTGCTGCTTTTCCCCCCCACAATTGAATATTAATTTTGATATTCGAATATCTGGTTGTTTTTTTTTTAAATATCAGGTATAATTGTATTATGTTATAGGTTATGGGTGGTGTTGTTCTCACCTCTTTGGTGGTTGTGCTTTCTCTGTGTTGTGTGTCAAAGGAGTCCGCTGCACTGGAGCCCTCCATTGGTCGGTCACAGGACGGCGGCTCCTCAGCGGGATGCCCCGCCAGCTCAGCATCAAAGGAGAAGCGACTGGTGGCTGCAGCTACTCTCTCCTTCTCCCTCTCCCTCTCCCGCTCCCTGTCTCTCTCCCTCTCCCGCTCTCGTTCCCTGTCTTTCTCCCTCTCTCGTTCCCTGTCTTTCTCCCTCTCTCGTTCCCTGTCTTTTTCCCTCTCCCGCTCTCTCTCCCTCTCTCGTTCCCTGTCTTTCTCCCTTTCTCTCTCTTTTCCTCGGCCTCCTCCTTCATAGCTGCCTACGGGAATGTTCGCCAGCGTTGCCTTCACCTTCTGAGGGGTCCTGACTGGAAGCTGGGTTAGTTTCGGTGTACCTGGTGCACTGCCTGTAAAAACGGAAAGAGGAAGACAAGTTTAAAATAGAACATCAACAAAATAATTCCCTTCAAATTAGAACCATGTGAATCCAAACGATCCATGCAGCCGTACCAGGTGTGTGGATTGGAAGAGGACTGCAGGGCCTTGTGGACACAGCTGAGCCACTTGGAGGTGCCACTGAGCTGCAACTGCTGGAGGGCTGCCTCTCCAGATGTCTGTCCGAATGCGTCAGCAGTTCTGTCTGCCTCTCAGCTGGTCTGTCAGCCTGTCGATCTGCAGGTCTGTCCGGTGGCAGGTGCCTGTCTGCCTTTCTGTCTGGATGGGGCTGCGGATGTGGGTGTGTGATGGTGCTGAGGGTGGCTGTGTGTTTGGACAGGATGTGGGGGGAAACGGTGGAGGGGCTGGAGATGGAGTACACCACGCTGGGGGGTACTGCTGTCATGGAGACAACCCCTGTTGCCATGGTGACGTTAGGAGAAGGAGGGTAGATGGCGGTGACTATCTGGCCCCCGGAGCCTGAGCCGGGGGCCGAGGGGGGGGGTTGTGGAGACTGAGCTGTGGCTAGGAGAGGTGGCTGACCTGAATGAAGGAAACAGGACCAGGAAAACAAATATTAACATTTTCACATCAATACATGTTCATGTCCATTTGGCTGCTTTATTCCTGATTAATATCACAAATTAGTGATTCAATCTCTCTTGACAGCTGTGAGTTCATAGTATAACCTGTGAGATTTCTTTTAGCATAGTAAGGTATTTAACTAGACCTACTTGAATTGCTTTAGCACATCAATAACAACTGACCAACAAAGATTCTGTCAAACAAATATGAATTTAATCAAGAGACACATGTGGATAGACGAGCAAGTTAAAATATAAGCCAGCTGTTTAAGCATTGTTCATCAGACGGCAGATGTTAATGTTAAAACTGGTGCAGTTAATTCATTTTATTTCATGAAAGAATACATTTTTGGTATAAAACTGTTCTAACAGAGGTCAGACTTTATTTCCCCAGTATGTTTGAGCTAACAGCGTTAAAGCAGCTTAGAGACCCACACTGACCCATTTTGTCTTTTTTTAGAGGGGCACAGGGGATCTTTAGGGGGAGATAGCAAAGAGGAACATCATCTGTAAGTTAGGAATCTGAAGATGAATTTGAGATGCAGCTCAGCTGTGAGTCAAGTTGTTCTAATCAGAAATAAATATGAATCAATAATTAATGAATTCATAAATCAAAATAAATTGTGAAAATGTTGAAGGGTCTAGAACATTATGATGGAATATTCCCATACTTACTTATGTCTCATAAGTCTAATGTTTGGGTTGATAGTATTTGGTGCTAAATGTAAAAAAAATTAGCATTTGAGAATTGATACAAATGATTCAGAATCCTTACAAAATACAAAATTAATACACCAAGACCTTGAGGAACACCATAGAAAAATCCATGCTGAGATTTTGTATCAAAGACTTTAGACATTTGGTCTCAGGTGAGCACTTCTGATATGGAAACTGTTACGAAAAAGGTCATTTTATACAAATGGTCTCACTCCAATGTAATGGCTAATATGAGGACTTAATAATTGCATAAAGAACAGAACCAATGAGCTCTCCACAGCACTGACCTGCAATCAGTGGCTGAACCAGCGTCTGACCCGGTGGTGCAATAGCTGTGAATCCGAGTGTGGTCAGGGGCGATTGCACATATGCAGATCCGGGCACCGACAGGCTGGTGGAAGAGCCTGTTGTGGTGGAGACCAGAGGCAGAGTGGAGGGGACCCCTGGAGTGGACTGGACATAAGTGATCCTGGACGAGGAGGTACAGTGAAAGGGAAGAGGTGATGAGAGGAAAGAAATATGAGGAATTCAAAATGAAGAGAGGGAGAGTGAAGATGGCATTTTTTTTTGTCACGACAAAATGTCAAGAAAGGTGACAAAAAGTGTTTATTATAAGAGGTTATTGTATAATAATGAGCCAGAACAGGAACAAAGGGAACAGAGACATGATTAGAAAGAAAGAGGAAGACCTAAGAGAAGTGCTGCAGTGAGGGTCAGTGGGTGAGAGTACATCACATCGAGCAGCACTGGATGACTAGTGCTAGGTGTGTGTGTGTGTGTGTGTGTGTGTGTGTGTGTGTGTGTGTGTGTGTGTGTGTGTGTGTGTGTGTGTGTGTGTGGAGCTGAGAGGTAGTGTGGGGGTGGCAGGCAGAGGCAACTTGTGCCACCAGCAGCATGACTAACACACCCAGAATAGAGCTGCACTGCTGCAGCTGCACCCCTGCTGCAGTTTTTGTTTCTCGTATATTGTTTTGCTCGCTGTGCTTTAAGAGATATGAACTTCCTTATACATGGTATCATTGATCAAGAACCAGAATGTAACTGGAGTTACTTCAATCCATAAACTACAAGAAAAATACGTATTTATTTTGAACACTTTGTAAACTGTAATCAGCAAAAGAGTTATTAGAAGACATATTCTGCATTTACGCAGAGCTTTTTATCCACAATAAAAGTCCACTCAAAATATAACCACTTTGTTTGAAACCGTGGTCGGCATGAAGTGGCCTATTTGGAAAGGTACTTCATTGTGTTTGAAATGGTTGAAAGCACCTTCATTATCTGTCCAATCAGTGGAAATTATAATTATTCTTTTTGATTGTTTTGTATTTTGGGGATAATATATACACAATGTCCGAGCATGTTCCATCAATTTCCAATTCCAAGATGGTTGCAAGGGAATTATATTTGGTTAAGTGATGTTTACTAGTTTTCGGGAAATTCAGAATCACTGCAATGCCCATTAGTGGCTTGCTGTCTCCCATTTAATGACTGCTGGAGGAGTATATTCTGGAAAAAAACCAAATGTTGCTTCAATAGCACAGCACCAAAGCAATAATGGGGATCAAAGCTGGTCCATCTTCCTCATGTTTGCTCTTGTGTTGAAACTCCCCTTTTCTAAATATTTATTCTGGAGCATGTAGGCAGGACACGCAAGCAGCACACCTGATCCAATTCCTTTCTGAAACACTCCGAATACTTTCATGGAGATCATCAGTTGGATTTATATCACACAGAAACAAATATTTGGCTCATATAAAACTTGAAAGAAACTGCCAATAATGAAACCTCTACGGAGCTCAACAGGGTAGGATGAGTGAGGCGGGCATATGTTCATGAATTGCTGCCTGTTTTTGTGAGAGCTGAGTCAAGCTTTACTGGCACATCATTTGTTTACATCCCCTTTCAGACATCTGATCTGTAACCTTGTTGGGTTTATTCATCTCCTTCAAATTTGGCTCATGTACAGTATTTTGTTGGTAAAAGGGTATATTAGACAGATTTGATTTCCGTGCGCATGTGAAATGATAATTAAAATGTATTACACAGCTATCTTAAGAAGACGGCATAAGACGCTGGATTAGATCACAACATTTTGTTTTGAAAAACACAAAATACTGCAAACATAAGAGCAATATGCTCAAATGTTAAAAAAAAGCTTATCACAGTCAATTTAGAAAAACTGTTGGGGCTGAAAACTAATTTGCACTCTTTGCTGAGTTTATTGTGGCGCACCAAAGTGGTGACGTTTACCGTTTAGCACACTATTAGTTAGTTGGCATAGTATTCTTGTTATGGTCTGCGTGTAGCTCACCAGGAGTTGTCAAGTCAGCAGTGGAGAGCAAAAGCACAAAATGGCGGTGTTGAAGGTTCAAGAGGGATAGGATCCATATTCACTGTGTTTTGTTGGTCATTGTCTACCTGGTGGGAGCTGGAGGCAGGAGTACAGCCTGGGAGGGAGCCGATCCTGGAGCCACCATAGCAGCTGTGCCCACTGTTACAGGGAAGGGGCTGGCAGGGTGGACCGCTCCACCATGAGAGAGCTGGGACTGGACCACAGGCATGGGAGCTATTTGGATGATCTGGCATAGGAAGAGGAACCCATAAAGAAAGGAATACAACCAATACAGGTGAGCTAATCATCTGTTTTCACTTAGCGTTATAAAGTTCTCATGTCAGTGTCTCCACTGAAGAGCTCACTGACCTTGCTTCCCGTCTGAGCACCGTTCTGGACCGGAAGAGGCGGAGCAACAATGGGAATCTGCTGGGCTGGTGCTGTTCGTACTGTTGCCATTGGAACAAGCATTTTGCCTTGGAGCACTGGAGACTGTGTGTGCACTGAGGAAAAGAAGGACAAAGAGGGAGAGTGGGCATTTTATTAGAAGTAACAACATGAGTATACTTACTGTGATGATTGCAGTTCTAAAACTCTCACCTCTTGTTCCAGAGCTGACTACCCCCACTGCTGAGCCGGACGAATACCCTGTCAGTGAACTCGTCATCTGCTGCCTTCCATTGGCCAGGGACATGTGCGTGGGAGGAGCTGTGGGCAGGTTGAAGATGCTGGTTGGCTGGCTAAGCTGCTGAGGTGGACTCTTTGGGTTGGCGTTGGCAGGTAGGGTGGGCAGGATGTACTGAACCTGTGTGATGCCCTTACCCCCAGGGGATGCTAGGGAGGAGGCGGGAAGGAACTGGGGCTGAAGCAGGGACAGAGGCAGGGGCCCGTTGGTTTGGGTGTGCGGTGCTGAAACAGCGGAGGAGGAAAAGGCCTGCTGCTGGGAGGGGTGATGGTGGTGGGAGGGTGTGATGAGCTGTACAGCAGGTTGAGCAGACAGAGCTCCTCCTAACACCAAATTAGTCACTACACCACCAGGGCCAACGCCTGTACCTAAAGGATTAGGTGATGATGAGGAGTAGTACCCACCCCCTGTGGCTGGAACCCCTCCTCCTGAACCAATCAGAAGGTGTGGCTGCTGATGTGGAGTCAGGGACTTCCTCTCTGGCGGATGCGGGCTGGATGTGCCTCCATCTCTGGTTCTGCTGGCGATTGGGAGGGGTGTGCTGATAACAGGGCGCATTACATTGGTCACCACCGTAGATGCCACCCTTACAGCGCCAATCCCCATGAGCGGGTTCACCCCCAGGGAACCTGCTGATGAGGTAGTGGAGATGACCGAATGGCCAGAAGTGAGGGAGAGAGATGTGGCTTGCAGTCCTCCTCCTCCTCCTCCCTCTCCCCCAAATGTGTCCTTACTCTCTCCCTCTCCTCTTTCCTTCCTCCTGTGATCTGAAAACCCTCCCCCTCCTGATCTCCCCTCATCATAACGCTTGCTGCTGGGGTAAGAGGACAGTGAGACACTCCTGCTGTGAGGGGTATGGTGTGAGGAAGACGATAATGCAGAGGAGCAAATGACTGGAGCAAAAACTCTCTGAGAAAGAAAGAAAGAAAGAAAGAGACAAACAGATGCAATTATTGAGAGAAAACAACATAATTAAATACTAGAACAGGAGTAAATATGATTGTTCTAATCGCTTACCTTCCGATCACTTTCGTCTCCAGAACCGTTCTCACTATCACTGTCAGTCACCCGCTCCTTACACTTGAGGTCTATGGAACTGCTAGGATAAGGGTCCTCTGTGGAGAAGAGAAACACACTACAGCTACACTTGACAATCCTTGCAATTTATAATCCAATCAAGTCAGATGTACCTAATGTCACTTAATGCCACTGGATCTTTATAATCAAAACATGTAAGTGGTCAAAAACTGGACTCAATTTAGCCACATTAGGAGCTAATAAGAATTCCACATGCAGTTGCTGGAAATGTACAAAGTGGGTCAGAGTCGCAGGAAGCAGTGTGCTATCAATTGTTAACTAATCTAATCTAACATTCAGCTTCATGGGCAGAGAAGGTTTGATTTCTCACCAATGACATCATCGTCTCCCTCCTCCTCACAGATAACCATGCGCTCCTCGTCACTGGTCATGTCCTCGCTGACCCCCCTCTGGGACCGGGACAGGGGCGGGGCATGATTGGAGAACTGACTGCCACCATCCCCACACATCTTTAAAAAAAGAAGAAAAAAAAGTAAGAGATTAATGTATTATAATTAATGTTTGTGAAAAGCATATCTGTCAGGGGAAAAAAAACTGTGGTCCTCTCTTACCTGTGCTAGTTCTGCCAGGGCCTGTGGATTTCCCCTATCACTCCGCTCCAAGCTGTGCATGGCACTTTGAGAGAAAGCCCTGGGACGGGTAAGCTGGCCCACATGACCTTCTCCTGTGTTCCTCTCAGACACACCCACCAGACCTGGACCGACCCCCTTGAGCTCCACAGAATGGGGCTCTATCAAGGAGGGAAGAAAGAGGTCTGTTAAAAGGACTTGAAAGGACATCAACATTGTAAATGAGACACTACAAAAACATATTTATATATATTGTGAAGTCTGAGTGAAACCAACCTGTGGACTCGGACATGCTCCTCTCTCTGATGTCTTTACCCCCTGGCACCCCACGGCCCTCTGAGCTGGACTTCTTCCTGTCTTTGTTACACCACTTCCAGTCTGGGTGAGCCTTAAAGTGGGCCTCTTTTACCTGGGAACAGGATTAGAGACAAGAGGGAGGGATGAAGTAGAAAAAAGATATAATATAAATATAATATACAGGGTTCATATGCATTTTTACTAATACATTTCCATGACTGAGATCCATCTGTGTCAAAATTTACCAGCAGTATATCTTAACTAAAATGAATGACTATGGCTGTCGGGGAATATGACCTGAAAAAGATGGCTTGTGTCCTTAAAGGACTTGTAGGCTTGACATTAACTTGTTTGCTCACCAGACACTGTGACTAGTGGTTATCTAAAAATACTAGCCACTCAGCATTTACATTAGCCACAATTTTGATTAAAGTTGACTGGTGTGCTAAAATTTACGAGAAGAACTAGATTTATAACCCTTTTAAATGTAAATGACCACTGTAAACTCCCACATCAAGACTACAGCAATCACATATTCAGCTCTGATAAGGTGTGTGCAGTTAAACTGCAGTAAATAATAGTCAAGAAAGAAGAAGGAACTTATGCAGAAGGGTAGAGAACTAATTCATTTTTGTCTGATCAATTCAAATTGATCTTCAAGTGAATCACATTTACTTTGTGATTAAGTTATTTGTGAAGCAAATTTCCAGGTTTATTAATTTCCAAATCGTCTCCAGACCTGTAAATAGCTGTTTTTGAATGTGTGATATGAGTTGCTTGTTAAAGTGCAATAAGCCATATTTCTAAGGCCTTTGCTGAAGTTACATCCATCCAGCGGGTTTCTCTCTGGTTGTTGTCCAATGGTAGTCAAGTCGATGAAGCTGATGAATGAATAGAAGGGCAACATGTGTGCATTTGTGTGTGTATGTTGGTAATAAACTACGCTACAGCTATAAAAATATAGGATATGCCGTGGCAACCCAAAGTAGAAAAAAAAAAAAAAAGATATCTTAAACTTTTGCTTTGTCAAACGAACAAGCAACTTAAATGATTTAAGATCCATTAAAAAACTATTTTGGCTCTTTACATCCTGAAGCGGCACGCCCTGTAAACAGCTGGTACTAAAAGACGATGACGCCATCAATGGGTGACAATTTATCAACAACTCAATGCTACAGTTGGCCACATGGGGCACAAACACAGTCCAACAGAAAACTTTATTATAATAAGGAATTTAGCGTGTCTGTGTTGGCTCCTACAGCCAGGTTTTTAATGCCCATGTGAACCCCAAAAAGTTCATCGTCAAATTTTGTGGTTTGTTTTGGTCTGTAAATGCATCGGTGTACCTGGAAGGCCAAATCGTGGTACTTTTGTTTCTCCTTTGGTCCGAGAGCATACCACCACTCCCCAAGGATCTTGCTGACAGTCCTGTTGTCCTGGTTCGGGTGCCGCTGGTGCACCAATGCTCGATGGCGCTTACTGAAAATCATGAATGCATTCATTGGACGCCGGATGTGGTCCTTCTCCCTCTGAAAGATTAAGCGAGAAAAATGAGTAAATGAAACATTTAGAATGTTGACGTTAATGGGTGATGGAGCGGTGAAAAGACTACCTTTCCAGGGCTGCTCTTATCTCCGTCTTTGGGGAGCGCACTGAGGGACTGAGTGCGTCTCTTTACTGGCGATGTAGAGAGAGGCTGCTCTGGTACAACACTTGGGAGGAAGCTGAAAGGAGACAAAACAGCCCTCTGTTTGTTATCTTTATTAGATATTTGCCTAGAGGACAATGTGCACATGCAGGCTTAAGCACTACTTTCTCTTTCCCTCTTTAATATTTAAAACTGGGACATTTTCTACTTTATAACCAATATTATTTATCTCAGAATGGCAACTCTATCAGATGTAGACACAGAGCACAAGTAGTTCGTCTCTCATGAGATACATCAGCAGATTCAGCAGATAGCTCATCCATTTCAATGGCTGACAGCCTGGCCACTGCCTTTCATATAGTGATAGAGCCCAGAGATGGAATGCTTTTGTTCCCATCTGCTTTGTTCTGGCAGTGAGCTCTTCTGCCCAAATTAGCGCGAGGATACAGAAAATATCACACTCCCATACTGTATGTGTGGGTACACAGAAACACACAGAAAATGAGTACGAGGGCTGACTTGGACAAATACATAACCCCTTTTTATGATAGGGTTGTATGTACAGTGTGCGTCTTTATGTGTTCATGTAACCTCAAAGGTTAGTACAATAAATCCAAGTAAAAAAAACGTACAGGTCATCCACATCACTCTCCGTCTCGCTGTCAGGCCTCTCTCTCTCTGCATCTCCTTTCTCCTTCTCTGGAGGCAGCTCATCGGCAGAGGGTGGAGGCCGGCATGGAGGAGCTCTCTCTATAGTGGGAGGTGCCTCTGCAGGCTGCTGTGACAGCGCTGCCACCCCCTGACACTCTGAGGAAGAACAACAAAGAGATGCATAAGTGTTTAGGGCAAAGTAAACAATACCTGGTCATCAAAACAGCATTAAAATCAAAGGCAAACAACATGGAACTGGTGATGATACATTTTCTTGAACCATTTCGTCAAACATAAATGTATTGAATACCTGTCTTCAGACTGGCTGCTTGGGGGTGATTGACTGGGTGCTGGCCCTCTCCTGGCTGAGAAGAAGCATCTGATTGAGTGGGTGCCAGGAAAGGGACCAATGAATGCCAGGGGAAGACTGGAACTGACCGGGGCTCTACGTTGGTCCACACTGCAGAGGAAAAACAGCATTGTTTGTCACAGCCAACACCATCTGATAGCCAGCAATTTATAAAATCAGAAATCTCTTTCAAAAGAACCAGGCCATTATTGCATTCAGATTACCAAAATGCTATTTCCTTATTTGGAGAATCAAGGCCCTTAGTGCAACACTCCCACAAGAGAAGCTTTCCTAGTCCAACCATGAACTCTAATCATTTCAGTTTTTTTGGAATGATGTATCCTCAAATAAATGCAATAAAATCAAGAATCAGACTAGGTGAATGCAATTAATTACATGGCAGAATACAGAAATATCAGTATTTTTGAGAACTGCAGAGAATATCAGTTCTGCCACAGTGGCCCACCTCCGGCCACTTAACTGGTTAAATCACTCCAACAACAACAGATCTACAAAAGGACTCTCTGTTCTCAATAACAGGCTGGGTGGAAGAACTGAAGCTGGTACACTCTGAACCCCCGCAAATAAGAAAGTGACTGTATAAATCACATCTTTATTTCCATTATTCAAACAGATCTTTTAGTAAGGATGATTTCCCCAATAACTTTAAAGTAACAAAAGCTGCCTCTTATAAGATTTGTAAAACATGATCTGTCCCTCATTAATTCAAACACTTTTGTTGCATTAGGCTACAAGTAAATAATATTGAAATATTGCTGTATGTAACAGATCTGGCAAAAAGAACATTTCATTCTCATAAAAACAGAAAGGTAACAGCATGGACTAACCAAACATGCTCAATCCTTGGCGGAGATACTGAGGATTCTCTGATGAGAACATGGTTGAATGAAGTCCTTGATGTTTCTCCCAAAAAGAATAATATGTCCTTTTAAAATCTCTCTTCCAAAACACACAGAAATCCAGCTAAAGAAGCATCTTTAATTCCAAAATCTCGAGCAGATATTGCAGGGAAGCTCACAGATGACAAGTGCCCAATGGTATCCGTTTCATCCCTACAGGTCGCGGTCATCATTCACAATAATAACTGCATCATAGTGATTTCAAGATATGGCATGGAGCGGGAACCTTTAGTTCCAATGAGAGTACAAATTAAATAAGTCTGTCAAGTAGAGTCCATCTCTCCGGATCGCATATCTAATAACGGACATGTAGCCATCAAACATCAGTGGACAAAATGTACTATAAACGATTGCAATACAAAACACAACTCGAGTTAAATTTGTAAGAAATGCAACAGTGTGTTGACGACCCGCTGAAACGACGATTGTGATCGAAAGCAAAGTCCCTCCTCCCTTTGGTCTAATTACCCCCGATGCCCTCTCTTCCCTGTTTGTTTACATTACTCCAGCAGCTTGGTCGTGAAGGGGTTAACAAGGCCTCTAGCCCATCCACGGCCTGGATTAAAACATCGGCCAGGAAACTACGCAGTCTTTCTGTGCCATGTAAAACATTTGCTCTGCGCTACGATACAGCGGCAGACAGGTGGGCTTGTCAGCTATTAGGAAGTGCAATAAGACCCCTAATGAAACAGCTCACTGTTTACTGTAAGAGGGGTTGGAATCGATCAGGCTAAAGCAAAACTGCAACAAGCGAAATGGGGCGATCAAAGCTAAGGTGATCCGTCTAACTTGGAAGAGCGTCGAAAGAAACTGCTTAATGTCCAAGTATGAGCTATTTAGTCACAGACAGACTTCAATACTTGTTGATTCATGTAATAAACAAATTTAGCTACCTCTTGTAACAACAAGAGCCTCGTGTGCACCGCTCCAAATTGGACCAACCTCTCGGGAACGCCCCTGGTCGTGCACCCGCCGTTCAGACAGAGGCGAGAGAAACGCAATTGTTCTCATGTCTCAACTACAAAAGGCGTATTCACGCGCACTGGCTGCCCAAAATAATTCAGCAACGACTGTTTGACATGTGCATTTCACCAAATACTAACTTGTTTTTTCCCCCAATTAGCTGCTAACAGAATTGTACTGTGCACCTGTCTTAACCTGACAGTTCAGTTAACACCCACCCAACATCACAAATCGCCTATAAAAAGGATGGCGAACAAACTTGAGTTCATCCGTGTTTACTCGGCATTAGCAGACGTCGTTGCCTGTAAATCTGGCGCATTCATCCATCACCCATCAGCTGGTTATCAAGAGAGCTATCAACACTACTGTATATCCACTCCGAGCTCTTGGCTGGTCTCTGTGTAGTCTTTTAATCTACCAGCTCCTATCCTACCTAGGACTTGACGTTAGCTAGCAACTGATGGAGTCTACAACACGATAAAAGCCACCACTGTGCGGGCTCCTTGCTTCAATCAGCGAGGAGAAAACGGGGGATAAATCGCGGTTCTTTCTCATCTTCAAGGCAGCGAACGAGCCCCAGTATTGGACCTACACCGGACGGGGATATGCTTCACATGAAGCGACACAGAAATATCAGGTTAAAGCCGCTGCTGGTATCCGTCTCCGTCTGCAGCAGGTTAGCTAGCCACTTCGTGAGGACGACATCGGAGCGCGCACACCGTCCGGTTCACTTAATACTTGGAGTTACGAGTGTTGTTGTGGTCCTGAAAAGTCCTCGTATAGCGTCTCACCAGCTCCAGGACCGTGATTACTCCCTTATTTGTGTCTCGTTCTCTCGTCCTTTCTTCCTCTTTCCCTCCCTCTTCCTCTTGTTGTAAACTAGGCTGCTTTGCCCCCCCCCCGTAGTCGCCCCCCTCCCCTTCTCGTCCTGTCAACCTCGCCCAGCCTTGTCCCGCCTCTCTCGGCCTATTCCCCTCGGCTATTGGCCAATGCAGCCCCCAATCATCGCCGAGCCGCGGACCCTGATTGGTCAGAGTGTGCACTGGAATGCCAGTCATATGCAAATTTCACCCGATTTCGCGACCAACTGCTCTTCTTGCCACATAAACTGACTTAACTTAAATATACAATAACAATAAAATATAGAAACCCATCATATAGTTCAATTGTCTTTTTATGGAAACACCATGTGGCATTCAAGTTATTAATCAAAATGTATTTTTATGTTTCTTTCAGTAAGCCCACCCCCACGCTGTCATTGGTGCAAGAGTCGTAGTAAATCTTGACTGATGCGTGAAACCACCAACCAAAAGCCGACATTCAGATGTAGGCCAACCAATGACTTAACAGAAGTTAGACAAGATCCCGCCCCTCTTACAATTTCTCCTCAAAAGGTGTAATAGCCATAAAGACCACCCGAGGAAAGAAGGCGCTAGTGAGCTTTCTACTGTTTACTTTCCACGCTCCTTTTGGTCTTTTTATGCAGTCTGCACAGGAGGTGGAGGGCTCTCAGGTCAAGATGACAATGCACATCCTGGTACAATAAAACTATTATGAGTATGCACAGTCATTATGCGTGCTATTTGTGTGTTTAAAGTGTTTCCATGCAAACATAAATGCTGCCTGTATTATAAATCACCAATAATCACTTATGAGAGGTATTATGAATCCTTTCTCTGGCAACTCTACTTTGCTTTTGGGAATGCAACTAACAGCTGAGAGGCAAATGATGTAATTTTCCACTGTAAAAAGCCCTTTTTCCATCCCTCCATCGTGCAAATGTGCCTCCTCCAGACAGAATGTTCAATGTTCTGATGCAACACTCACAGGGACAGGAAGAGAGGGAGAAAAAGAAAGAGAGAAGAGAGTTGAAAACAGGAGAGTAGGGGTGGTTAGAAAGAGAGGGAAAAAGGGTGGAGAGGACCAGAGGGTAAAAATAGACTGAGAGTCATTTTCAGCAGGAGAGGCAGGGAGGGAGGGAGGCATGGAGGAGGTTGGGTAGGTGGGTGGAGAGAAAACAACTTGTGAAAACAGAACTTCTCTTAAAAAGAGTCAGGGCATGGGGGGCCAGAGATGGGGGAGGCAAAGGGAGACAAAGGCAAAGCATTTTCACATACCTATAGATTTTAGGTATAACACAGCTAAGACTTTGGTTTCCCTTCATACTGTATGAGTCAAGAAGTCATGCTCAGTTTAGCTCATCTATCCATAAGACAAATACAATACTGGGAGGGGCTTAATGAGCCAGTCGGCTCATCAGGAGCTCGGTAACTGACCAATAAGGCGGCGAGAGCCGCTGGCAGCAGCTGTCCTCAGGAGTAAAAAAAAGTAAACCCTCTCAGTCCTGGGTTTCATTTCCCTAAATGAAAAACACTGACAGATTTAAATGTGGTTCTACGCAACTATACAACACAAGAGAAATGGTATTCAAACATCTACACTAGCAGTGTACCTAAGCTCCTTCGGCTGTATTCTGTCAGGCCATTATCAGTAAAGCATCTTGTTAAAATATGGGGTGACTGTCTGTACTTTTTTTAAGACTGGGGGTAAGAGAGACTGCTAAGAGAGAGAGAGAGAGAGAGAGAGAGAGAGAGAGAGAGAGAGTGAGAGAGAGAGAGAGAGAGAGAGAGAGAGATTAAGGGTTATCAACAGCACAGAGCTTTCAACAAGTCAACCTCGGCCCACACAAAGTGCAAAAAGCGGAGGGAGTTGGACAGTTTGAGCAGCCACAGTAACCCCTCATCAGCCAGTGGTTACAACCCTGGGTAAACAATACAAGCCCTTGATAATAAACTTCATCTGACCAATGATTCAGAGCGGAGTAATCGCTTTTTCCCTTTGGCCTGGTTTGTATACGCCAACACATTCTTGATAGATTCACAACAAAATGCTGCAAATACACTTTGACTAAAAAGTCACCTTTTCTCTCACTTCAGAGGTAATTTCGATCGTCATTCAGCAGCTATTTGGGCACAAAAGATTTACGATAAGAAAATCCGTTGCATGTAAAGTTGCAAAAGAGGAGGTGAGGTAGACGTGAGATGATGGTGGGAAACCACATAATTCTAGTTCTTAGTCATATATATGTATAAAATAGATGAGAGTGAGAGAGAGAGGTGTGAAACAAAACAGGAGAGAAATTCCCCCTTCAGCTGAGCTTAGCTATCTCTCTCCCTGCTGCAGTGCAATATCTGTGTAGGTGTACAGCGGCTTTCATTGGCTGTCTCCATCATGCTTTTAATGTGCATATGAATGCAGGTCTGTCTCTCTACCCCCCCCCCCAATTACATCTGTCAAACACCACATGACCTCACCTCCTTACCTACGCTGACACCGTGCAGGCGGAGCATCACCTTCGCTCACCCTAACCCATCTCATCTCTCTCTCGTCCCTTTAATTCATCTTCCACCCCCTGTGCTCTACGTCTCTCTCTCCCTCCATTTGCTCCGTCCAATTATAACTCGATTCACCAGTCCCTTTTGCAGTTACCATGGCAACAGCTGTGTTGGGGCACACAGGTCCTCCGTGTCACTTGTGTGGTCAACAAGTCTGCCACTAGACCATAATAATCTATTGTGTCAGAGTAAAGTAAAGCAGTCATTTTTGCATGTCTTTTGGACACTGGACGCGATCATGGCTTTGTTTTCTAGTTTCAGTTAAAGTAAAAAACAACAGCAACTCTTTATTTCGTTCAATGCTGCAAAGGGAAGACTGCACCTCTGAGTATTGAAAAGAAAAATGTCAATTACTGAGAACTGAATAGATCTCATCACCCACAAAACACACACTCTGTGGCTTCAGAGTCACTGTTTCTTCTCTTTTTCAACGGTGAATAATCAGCATTGGGGAAAAAAAGGCAAACTTGTGACCAGTGTTCGCAGACCCGAATTCCTTCATCCACTTTGTGAAGGAACTTGTAATGTTCATGTTTGGCCATCTGGGGGCAGTACTGGCCTGCAGATAAATGGCCAATATAGACGGGCAGCAGCAGAAAACCCCGTGAAAAAGAGACTGTGGAGCTGGAGATGCAAGGAAAGGAGAGGAGGAGGAGAGTGGGATGAAGGAGAGAAAAGACATTCCTGTGCTAATTAAAAACTCCTCTCATTCCAAACTTGTGAACGTGAGGAACACAGGAAACCTGTGAGCTCCTGAGAACAGTGAATGTGGCTTTCAACTGAGATCCTGAAGATGCAAGTCTGAATTTTTGGTCTAACTTCAACATGCATGTAGTGAAAGTGTTGGAGCCACCTCAGACTAAGGAGTCCCACTGCACCAGTGCATTTTGAGAATCTCCCCAAAGTACGCTTCGCCCAATAGGAAAACAGGATTATCGTTGCACATTACTTTTGTGGTGAGTCTTGAGGGGCTTCACATGTGCTTTTGGTGCCAGTCTGGATGTGCTGTGTGATCCAGATGTGGTTGTTGCCATGGCCAGGGAGGATATGCGGGGCTTTAAGCGTTACGTAAAGCAGGGGCGGGAGGGAGCGGGGATGTTATTCCCGGGTATCCGTATCCGGGTAGACCAGGATGAAGAGAGCCAAGTCGAGAGGAGGGGAAGCGAAAAAAACACTGCAATGCGATGGAGCGAAGGGTTAAAACAAATGTGTCATAAATTTGTAGAAATACAAATTTTTTTAAAAATGAGACGGAGAGGAAAGCAAGAGGGCAGAGAAAATACTAAGTATCTGAGTGTTAAATAACAGCGCAAAAAAAAAGTGTGTTTGTACTAAAGGGAGTGTGACATATTTACTCAGTGTTCATGTGTGAGCGACGGAGACACAGATAGAGAATTATGCACGCTTAATAATATACAATTTAATTTTTCTTTCAATTATTTTAAAGTGTGGGGATATTTACATATAATATTGAAACGTATCTCATTGAAGATGCTGAAAGTGCCCAATAAAAGATGTTCTGATGAAGAAACAATGAGGCTGATGATAATTATGCTCACACACACAATCATGCAGCACAGTGTGTGAGAGGCCGAGCAGTTTCACTACGTGGTCAAACTGAGAAATCTGGTGTTTCTGTTGAAACCGGAATTTGGAGACAAGAGAACAAAAAAAAGACTCATGTGAGACCTTTACAGCAACAAAGTCCTCTCGGTCCTCTCTATAAAAAGGACACCGTGCACACTTTTGAAGGAAGTTCATGTTCAACAATGTTACAAAAGCAAAATATTTTCTAAATAAAATACTATAATAAGGGTTGTATTTTTCAAAAATAACTGAAAACAGTAGTAGGAGTGGAAGTGGCCTGAAACACTTCACTCGCTGCTTAAATAATTTAGAGGAAACCCTCCGATTATCATCGTCTCTGTTGACTAAAACACCCAAAGACGGACTAAAGAGGAGCCAATAATAACCAAATGTTATGGTGTGTACACACATTTCAGCATGTTGAGGTTCCTCCACACACACACACACACACACACACACACACACACACACACACACACACACACACACACACACACACACACACACACACACAAACACACACACGCACATAAGGGGCTGCTATTTCCTAATTGTGAATATTCTGTTATGTTGTACCGGCTACATCGGTGTGATGTTTGCTTTGTTGCCATGGCAACAGACATTTGGGCGCTCACACATCATATCCGGTTCTCAATGATTGACGCTCGGTTACTCTGTCTCTCTCACACACACACACACACACACACACACACACACACACACACACACACACACACACACACACACACACACACACACACACACACACACGGCATGCAACACACACACACGTGACACCATAAAAAAAAGAACCGGTCTCATCCTTCACCTTGCTGCTGATCCCTGAACAGTTTAGATTTTACAGGAAGTTACAGCGAGGTTTGATTTAGTGACTCATTAGCATGTGTTTGGAAAGCACACACACACACACACACACACACACACACACACACACACACACACACTGAGAGACAATGTACGCAGCTTTGTCTTAAAAGTGTGTAACAGTGTTAGATGGGGGGGGGGGGGGGGGGGGGGCGATAATTTCGGTGTCAATAACAAAAACGCAGAATATAAATGCGTGTATGTGCAGGATTATAATGTATGTAACATAGACTATCTAAGAATTGTATGATATTTATTAAACTGCCCCCTTCGTCTGTGGTCTCTTTTCCTTCTTACACATCAAATCAACACTTTTTATAAGATTGTTAAACTATTAGAAATGTATTGGTTTGCTTCACATATTGTCCTTTTATTAACTGCCAGATGTCTCATGTTAATTTAATTCACTCCTGATGAAATGAAAGTTCCTGCCTGACCACAGGAACATAGTACTGAACATTTAGTTTGCATATTTTATTTATTCTTCTATTTAATTAAAAGGCCTGGTGTATCCTATCCCTGAATAGGTGTAATGTGCCATCATTGATAACTCATCTAGGATCATTTAAAACAATCTGGGCTTCATTGCTTTCTCCCTCGCATGAACATAATTCTGACCAATATCAAGCGTGGGTACTTTTAGACATAAATAAGATAACATTGACACTGATCTGCTATGCATTACCATTACACAAATATAAACGTATTTAATACGATAATATAATTCAAGATCAAGAAGTGTCAGCAGTATTTCTCCAGAGGGGTTTTACAGTAATTGTTTTTGTTTTTGTTAAACAATTCCTAATGACTTTAGGGAATAACAATTGCCAAGATTTGTATAATAATATATTAATAATTAAGATAATTTGAAAAACACTAAATTAACCTTTTAAAAGAAAATGGAAAATGTACTGTTTACCATGTGCTCATATTTCACAAGCTGTTAAGACGACACTAACACCTACACAAAGTGGCACGTCACAAACACAACACACGTGTGATCGCACACACACACACACACACACACACACACACACACACACACACACACACACACACACACACACAGGCGCACGGTGTTTCCTACTTTGCCTCGCGTTTCACAGTCTCCTACGACCATATGCAAAAGCTCACACACCCTTCCCGACTCCCACATGTGCTCCTCGCTCAAAGATCTTCAAACTAAATGCACACGCAAACAGGCAAGCGTGCAAGCACACACACACACACAAAGAGACGCTATTCATTCAGCGTCCTTTCAGCTGCAAAGGATCTGAGGAGCGACCGTACACTGAAAACAGACAGCGTTCCCTTTCCTGTCCACTTCTCTGTCACACTCGGGACACGTCCACACAGTGATCAGTACATACACACTGAGGGCAAAGGGCTCAGGTGAAGTGAATAGCACTAACTGACACTTTACGTCCATAAAAAACGGAGAAGTAGGCTCTTATTTTCAGCTGATGGTGAATAATGCTCACACACTCACACGCACTTTATAGTACAGTGTTTTCCCACACCGCAGCTTGAGGAACGAATTCTTCACACACCCACTCAATACACTGAAACTTACAACATATATACTACACACACACACACACACATTTAGAATCAACCCACCTCAGCATTAGAGGCCAAGAACTTAGCCCACACCTTGTTTCACTATATATTGTGACATGAGTCACTAATAAACAAACAAACACATGAACATACACACAGCAAGAGTAAGCGGAAATAGTTTGCAGTGAGTAAGAAGATAACAGTCGCTAGGTTCAGGAAGTCACACACACACACACACACACACACACACACACACACACACACACACACACACACACACACACACACACACTCATAAGCAAACGTTGGTCAGACATTTTCAAGCAACGGCAAGATAACTGCTGTTAAATGCTCCTCTTTTGCTCCATCGTCTTTATTCATCTGTGCTGTTGTCCTCCGAGGCATTCCTCATTCTCTTTCTAATCCTCTTTATTCTCTCTCTCAAAAAACAAAATCAAAAACAAGTTGATGGAAACTGGCCTACATACATGTAGCCCACTCGCTCCGTACCAACTCTTTCGCTTTCGTTGTGAAATGTTAATTTCCTTGCGTAGAACTGACTGATTCAAAGCAGGGAACAGCGACACTTCTTCATTTTATTATTGTTCAGATTCTTATCGAACTTCCCCTTTCGTTACTGTTATAAATCTATGCATCGTCTTGACTATATAGTGTAGGTATGATTGCCACTCAGCCACACAGTTTTTGTCTATAATGACGTGGAATATAAGCGGTGCTCTCCAGTATCAACAAAGCTAATCCTGTATAACGCACAAGCTAATCCTAATAAAAAAGACAAAAACACTCATACCCATGCATACATCTCCTTTTTGTTGCACTCTTTCTCTCTTTACACACACACACAAATACAGAGAAATCATTTAGCATGGGCATACACGGCTGATCATTTAGTTTAGTTTTACCAGCAGACGTGAGGCTGGTGGACAGAGCACTATGAAGCCATATGGGACAACAGAACGTCATCTAACTGGAGCTTCTTTCACTGCATCACACACACACACACACACACACACACACACACACACACACTCAGGTCGTGGCCTGTTCATGTGAATCAAAGCCTCTGTTACACTGTGGGTGTTATTCAGTTTAAGTTTAATTAAAAATCACTTTTAATACTTTGATCATCTTGAAGGAATATTTGTTTAGCTAAATCAGATTTATTTGGTAAAGGAATGTTATAATAGTTGACTGGTATTTGATAATATATATATATATGTATATATATATACAGTATATACATATATATATATATATATATATATATATATATATATATACAGTATATATATATAAGGAGAAACAAATAAGTAAGCAAGGTCCTTTCTATTTATTTTATTTAATAGAAAAATGTCCTTTTAAAATAAAGGCTTGTGTGTGTGTACAAAATGAAAGTAAAGCTACAGCTATAATTTGCCTTGTCTTCTCCTTATTTTAATATTAATGTGTAGTAGCTGCAACCGAATTCACATTATCAAAGTGATTTTTTTTTTCAGTTACTCCTCTGGTATTTTTCTCAAGATGTAGCTGCACTGTCACTGACTTTCTCTGTGGAGTCACAGCTTCTGAGTGTAAGAATCTTTACTATTTTAATGCAAAATGCTGGTTAACCTGCTAGTCCAAAGCCTGTAAACTGAGCTCCTCCTCAGTCCAGTCTGAGTCGACTGTGTGTGTGTGTCAGTATGTTGACACTACAAAGCCAGACAGACACTGAAAACGATATCCTTTAAAAGGGTATGAGACAGGTCTAATAACAATTTAATTTAGTGAGTATACTCTATGGATGGTTATTAAATGGTACACACATACTAAATATGCAGAGAAAAAAAAGCCCCCAACTCTTTATGCCACACAACACATGAAGCAGAAAATGTTTCCAATGAGGCTGTTATAGGTTCCAACTATTGGGATTCATTCAAAATTAAAAAGAGGATAATATTTCCTTCATTCTTTATTTATGTGTGCAGAGCTGGAATTTGGTATTTCATGTAGGAGTAAAGTTTGCATTGAGTGATATTTCAAATTTTGAAAGAAAACTGTAACAGAAAGTCTTCTTTCTGTGAATTGTGGGTATTTATTCTTCACTATATAATACATTTTCCAACACATTATCCAAAATTAATGTTTTAATTTTCTCATTTACAAGATATATTTTCTTTCAGGTTTTGCTTTTTTCATTCTTTTGGAATAAAGACATATTTGTCATGTGATTGGAATATTTCTGAAGATAATACAGCATTTAATATGCATGTACATATCTCCTGTTTCCTAACTACAGCCTAATTCACACATTGCGACTAAAAGCTCCATAGTCTCCACATTTTCTCGTCATTCCTTCAAAGTCACCAACCTCACACACAAAATACACCCACTGACGTACGCATCGAATTCTCACCTGTGCCAGGACGTCCCATGATGATGTCCTTTCGTGGAGCGGGGTGAAGGCTTTCAGCCGGGAGGATCAGTGGCAGCAGAGCGGTGGGAGAAGGGTGACACGGAACTGGCTGCTGGACCTCACCTCCAAACCCTGTCCCCCTGTTCTCCTCTCGGTCCACAGAGCTGTCCGAGGTACTCGGAGCGGGAGCTGTGACTGCTGTGCTGACGGTAACTGACAGGGCCTGCAGGGGGGTGGCCGGGGTGTCAGTGGTGGGCAGGGAGGACGGTGTTGGGGAGACTAGGACTAAAGTTTGGGCTGGGCTCCGCAGGAGGACGGTGCCATTGGGTACTGTGGCTGCAGCAGCGTTAATGGGGACGGGAACCTGGAGGCCTGAAATTGGCTGAGGGGTGAGGGGTGCTAAGCATATGTCTTTAGATGAGGTTTTATCTGCCCCTTCATCGTTTCCACCTCCTCCTCCTCCTCCTCTTTCTAAGGGACACTCAGGATTCCTCACAATGACAGGGGAGTCCCGCAGAGCCTGCTGGGATACGGGGACCACACGACGAGGCCCTCCATCGGGAGTGAGAGGGGAAGGGGGAGTCGGAGATACCAGCAGAGGAGGAGGGGAGACGGCAGTGGAGGACGGTGGCCTGCTGGACGAGGGGGTGGTGACTCCTCTGGGTCGGGAGAAGGTGGGTGTGTGTGTGCGGGAATGTGAGGCTGGTGTCTGGGGGGACAGCACCCGAAAAGAGTTGTTCAGGTCGCCCTGCTCCAGCTCTGTCTTGGGTGTGTAGTCATGGTGGTGTGAGGGGAGGGGTGGTGGAGGAAGTGTGTCGGGCTTTCGTTTGCTGGGGCTCATGGGGACCGTAAACATCAGGTTGCTGTGGAAGGAGGGCTGCACACCTGAAGAGTGTCTCTCCCTTTCTCCTCCTCCTCCGGCTGAGGTCGTTACCTTACTGCCCCCTACCCCCCCTCCCCCTGTACCGCTGGGCTGCCTGTGCCTCCGGGGTTGCAGGCCCGGGGAGGCGGTAATCGGGGAGAAATTGGCAGGCCTGAAACCGAACAGCGGAGAAGGTGAGGGAGAGGGGGCGGGGGAGAAGGGCGATTGGGTGGAGATGGGAGAAAAGGAGGGGGTGCCAGAGCGGGAGCTCCCTAAGGACACGAGCATGGTGGCAGCCTCACACTCGTCAAAGTCAAAGCGGGAGGACAGGTCATGGGGGAGGAGGGAGGGGAGGACCAGGCGGGGTCTGGAGTCTCCTCTGCTGCTGGTCTCACTGCTCTCTCTCGATGTGTCGTCCCACTCGAATTCACTGCTCGCTCTCCCCCGCAGGTCAGGGGTGACGGTCCCTGAGCTGCTGCCTCCTCCTCCTCCCCCCGCCGTCTCCATCTCTTTGGTCCTCATGGACAAGTGTCTGGAGCAGTATCCTCGACGCTGAGACTCCTTCATACAGCCCTCCCTGGAGCACAGCCTCCTCCACTGCTTCCCGTTGAACTTCTTACGGATACCATTAGGTGTACACACCACATCGCCCTTCTTGTATTTCTGCTGAGCCAATGAGAGGGGGGTCCTGGAGCGAGAGGAGGTAGAGGAGGACCCCCCACCAGAAGTGGGAGTAGGGGTCTGAGTGGGAGTGGACTTTGATGGAGGTAGGCTTGGAGTGGTGCTGTTGATTTCAGACCCCAGTAAGGCAGGGGAACGGGGTGGCTGGGGACTCGCTAAGGTGGAGAGATGTGGGGGTGCCAGACCTTGCACCAGAGAGAGGTGGGGTGAGGAGGGGGGGTAGCAGCTGGACTTGGAGACGATGTTTCTGTGCTGAGAGGTCCCAGCGTTCGTCTTGGGGCCGACAGTGAGCGCCATGTTAAAACGAGACACCTCAACGTCCTCCTCTGGGGTGTTCGGCTGGTTCTTTCTCTCTCTGGCAGAGTAGTTCTCTCCGCAGTCATGAGCTGTGCTGCCAGCTACACCAGGAGTCACAGTGGAGGAGTGGGATGGTGGGTGTGCGTTCCCATAGGGCCCTCCTGCAACTCCTTCATGGGAAAAACCATGACCCAACCTGGCTCCCCCTCCCAGCACCCCCATCCCAATACTCAACTGGCACACTTCCCTCTCGACCTCCAACTCCTCCCTCCGCTCCCTCTCTTCCCTCTCCCTCTCACGCTCTCTTTCCTGGGCCCTCCCACCATCCCAATGCGGGACCTCCCAGGGAGGGGTGAGCAGCCTCAGACTTTGTCGGGACACCCACACGGCCTGAGAATTGGCATTGGCTCTCCTCTTGTCTTTCTCTTCCCCCACATCTGCATTGTCCAGAGTCTCTCTGTCTTCACCCAGGAGCACCTGGTAAGGAAAAGACACCCCGGGGTGGGGGTCCACCTGAGTGACGACCCCCTCTCTGTAGAGCAGAGGACCCCCCTCCTCTCCACCGAAGGGCACGCACACTCGGGTCCTGACAGCCACAGGTGCCATGCCAGGCGGGGGGGTGTCCAAAATGAACTCCACAGCGCTCTTAGCCCCGGATGACGACGTCATCGCGGTACCACCATGGAAAGGATATTTAACAAGGGTCTCCTCTCCTTGGAGCTGGACTTCTACAGTGCCTCCACTCACCCTCCGCACCACTCCTGGTCTGAACACAGGTGATAAAAGACAGGAGTCAACCTCCTTAACCCCTCTCTCTGTGGTCCTCTTTATCTGGCGAGCGAGAACTCTCTGGTTTTTCATGCCTTTGGCCAGAGCTTCAGCGAGTCCCTCTGAAAGCCTGGCCTCTTTCTGGTGCGAGTTATGGAGAGGAGCTGGGTAGTGGGAGTTCTTCTGATGAAGGTTCGGTCCTGTTGCTTCCATCCCGTCCAGGTCAGTCGAGTGCTCACTCGCCGTGTCAGTGGAGGAAGAGCGCACTGAGTTCGGGGCCCCCTCGGACTCGTTCTCCCCAGCTTGGGAATCCTTTTCCTGGGATTCTGCCGTCCTGAGGGTTTTATCCTGGTTTGCTTCTGGAGCTTTGCTATCCACAATTAGCACTGATGGCTGATTACCTGAGCAATTATTACTTATACTATTACTGCTATTGATAAGAGTATTATGGCTACCGTCACTACGGTTAGCCATGTTGTTAATACCACTTGTAGTGTTACTTTTAGTACTATTTATACTAAAATGAATGCTGTTATTAGTGCTTTTACTAATATTGTTACTACTCTTGAAATTATTATTGGGTGTATTCAAACTCTCACTGATTCTGCTGTGAATATTGCAGTAACTGTTGTGTATGAGTGCAGGGCTGGAGGTAGAAATGGTAGTTAGGCTACTTGCATTGTTTGCAAAGTGCTCATATGTGTATTTTTTCTTGGGTACACGAGCCTTAAATGTGGCTGTTTTCCTGCTAGAGACGGAGCCTAAACTGGGGCTGTGATTGGTGGCCGGAGGGGGCGTGGCGGTGGAGAGTGGCGTTGGGGTAGAGGTAGGAAATGCTACAATATCAGTGGACACTGTCTTATTTCCATTCGTGCCCACTGTCTTTCCCTTTTCTGTCTTTTCTTCTGCCTTTTTGTCTTCCCTCTCGACTGATTCCACAGGTGTCCTCGGTTCCGTAGACTCCTCCCTCGCGGGGGTATTGCTGCTCATGATCGGCTCTTCGTTGGAGCTGACGGACGTGTGCGAGATCTGTTTGCTTGTGGGAGTGCTGGGTGTCTGCTGTGTGGTTCTGACGAGCGTTTCCCTCTTGACTCTTTTGGGATCTTTCTCTTGAAGGGGCTGAGAGCCCCCTCTCCTTCTCCCCCCTCTACCTCTGGTTAACGGGGGAGTACGCCCTCTGTGTTTCTTTAATGGTCTCATCTCGTCTTCGCCGTTCACAAAGTGCAGATTTTGTGGTGTTTTACTTCTAAGGCACTCTTCCGTTTTCCTTGTCTCCTGTCCTTCTGTCCTCTGTATTGCAAGCTGGAAAGGAAGAGGGAGACACAGAAGACAGAGGGTCATTTATTATCTTCATAACCCAAAAATTGCTGAGAATAAAAGTGACGTCATACCTGGAAGTGTGCTACACTGCACTGGCTAAACATCTGACGTATGCTCTCATTTACCCTCCATTTCTTCCTAAACCACAAAAGTGTGCATGCAAGCGTGTCTGTGTGTGCTTGTGTATAAGTGCCAGTTTGTATGCTTGAAACATTAAAAATCTTAATTCCAACATTTGTAATCTACCATTTCTCAACGAGACAGCAACATAAAAAAAGACTGCTTCAAGAAAATAAAGGACACTATTGCTTTTCTGATAAAAATCCATATTCTTCTCCAGATGGTATCACATTTAGCTTAATACTAACTAATTAATAAAATGTGAAAAAATAGACATTTATATGCTGATAGTAAGGATGAGTTGATGATTTATTTCCCAGATTATTCTGGCCAAATATGTCCAAGATTAAGATTTAATCTGGTTAACTATTATGAAATCACTTAGTGGGTTAGTTTACTCTCTTAAAATAGAGTTCAGAAAAAAAAGAAGTAAAATTTGAGCCAAAACATCCAAGGTCACTCACTTCAATTTGTCTCTTACTCCTGAATCCAACTATCTGTCTTTAATGAGGCCTACACTTATTTCATTTAAAATGCATGCAGAGACAAAAAAGATTTTCTCTCGATCTTACACACACACACACACACACACACACACACACACACACACACACACACACACACACATCTCCCCACTGTACTCCCTCAAGCTACTTCAACATGCGACAGGGTAGCTTTCTCACGCTATGCATTATAGACTGGATTCTCCGTGTTCGACGTCGGATCGCATCAACAACACAGCATTTATTTTGACTTCAATTGGGAGGAAAAGGGCTGGCAGTGGCCTGGGTGAGGTCACCCTACAACGTGAGTGAGAGAAAGAGAGAGAGAGAGAGAGAGAGAGAGCGAGAGAGAGAGAGAGAGAGAGAGAGAGAGAGAGAGAGCGAGAGAAAGAGAGAGAGAGAGAGAGAGAGAGAGAGAGAGAGAGAGAGAGGTGGGAGTATGCGGCTGTTTGTTCAAAAAGGCCGTTCTAGTGTAGTCATTGGGAATTTCCACAGTCATTCTAGCACTCGCTGGCCCTCTCTCTCTCTCTCTCTCTCTCTCTCTCTCTCTCTCTCTCTCTCTCTCTCTCACTCTCTCTCTCTCTCTCTCTCTCTCTCACACACTCTTTCTCTCTCTCACTCTTTCTCAATGTCTCAGTCTTTCCCAGTCGTCTTTTGTCATTGGCTCTATCTCTCTCTCTCTTACACACACACACACACACACACACACACACACACACACACACACACACACACACACGTTTCTACAAAAAGACAATATAATTGGAATAATCTGCCATGGTAAGATACCCCTAAAATGAGAGAAATTAAAAGGCTGGCACAGGTTTCGGCACAGTCACTGATGCAAGATTACAGGCTAAATACAGTCACACACACACACACACACACACTCACACACACAAACACACACACACACACACACACACACACACACACACACACACACACACACACACACACACACACACACACACACAGACGTGTGCATATGTGCCTCCCTCGACTAAGCTCAGCAACTCACCAACATGTGAAAATGCCCGCATTCCTACAAATACAGACAAGACGACATCACTTGTTACACACACACACACACACACACACACACACACACACACACTCACAGTACGTGTCGTTGAAAAGATCGTTGCACACACACATAAGGTGACCTTGTTGTTAACCGTTTGTTTGCTGTTACAAACAATACACACCATAGACCAGTAACACCACCGCTTCCAACTCCTACAGTACAGAAAAGCATCTCTTCCTGGTCCTGAGTGACAAATAAACAACCACTCGGTTTTGACGTCTGCCCCCACATATAGTGTTTACTGTAGAAACAGGCATTGATCATCACCGTGGTATTTTTCTGCAGATACTAATCTTAAAAGCGGTACTGATGTTTCTTATTTCATTGCGGCAGCACCGTGTGGGTAGCTTAACATCTGGAGTTTACCCACTGTACTGAAACTGGGATGCTTCATGCAGACTCTTGAAAAACACTGCTCTGTTCAAATGTTTATTCTTTTACCAACTACACAACTCTTCTTTAGAGTCCGAAGAACAGAAGAAGATGAGCACCAGTTACTCCAACACTTCTCATTTAAATGTATGAAAATGAATAAAACAGATATGAGGCAAATATGAAGCTTCCCTGTTGAATGACTCACATAATGAATGCATCTTATGAACCCAAAATATCAGCCTTGCTTTTCATATCAGTGCTGATAAGAAAACATATTTTTAGACAAACCCTACTGCCAATTAGCTGACCGTACTTGTATACTAACAAAAACTAAATCAAGAGATCATAAAGTGAAACTTCACAGTTTATCACTCCCTTCCTAGTTAAGAGTCCATTTTTCTAAATGAAATGTATAAATCTCAGACAAAGATTGAGACAGAAGAAAGAAAATCCAGGCTGCAGGAACGTCTACCATCTACCAGCACCAGTAGTGCTTCATCAGAGTAGACACTGAGGCCTGGACTGGGCGTGTTGGTCCTGCACTCTGTAAAGACAGGAAGCAGTCAGGGCCACTTCACTGACTGTCTGGCTCACTGGATTTCTCTGGAGGATCTGATCTTAGCTCAGAAAAATGTGTTTGTTCATGCTCATGGCCTTCGAAAACGCTCTAGGATTTGGCAGATAAGCCAGCAGCAGGCATTTGTGTACATTCACATTCTGTAACTCTGAAAGTACTGGACCGCACAACAGTTATGTGCTCACCGTGTAGACAACCGGAGTTTCAGAATTAGACATCGAGACTTTTACGACCTTCTTTACTTTCAGTTTGTCACCAAACTAAAACTATTCATCACCCGAGTGTGCAAGCAGCAGTTCAATTTAAGTTGATGGAAACATTTAAACTCTTCAAACGTGTGCACCCATTTGTGAATCCATCCTCAATGTGTGGACGAGCAATGATCTCATCCACGGAATTTCATTTGAAATTCCAGACAATATATCATATTGTAACATGTTGTAACTACTGAATTAAAGGGATAAGTATGTGAATTCATGCAGGAGGCTTCTGTAATTCCAATGCTGCCTTATAATAATTGGCATAGGATTTTAATGTTTCACATATAATCCTAATTCTTCCCCATCAAACATCCCCTAAATTGACAATAACTGCAGACCTTTCACTCTTAATATTTGTTAGCTACGATCCCAGATTCCAGGAGCACCACGTCTAAATCTCTCCTCTTGGGTTTTTCGTGCATAAGTTATTAGGACTGAAAAATATAAAGGAATTTGTTGGAGAATCCTGATTGTGCTCTGGGATGCATCCAGACGAAGCAGAGTGGAACTCAGTCATAATTTAGGTGATTCAGGACATCTGCACCTTCCAGTATTAGAGCGGGTTGAGAGTGAGATATTTGCTGCTCTAGTCTAAAGCGACTGTAAATCCCAAACAGACGGATAAACGACAGCTATCGTCTTCATGGCGTTGGACCAGACTCCTCCTTTAACAGCAAAAAGATGCTGTTTCACCCAACACACACACACACACACACACACACACACACACACACACACACACACACACAGGAGCACACAATGCAACCCCCCTCCACAGCATAGCAACATCAAACTTTACACACACTAAACGCTCTCCCTGGAATTTACAGTGCAGTCATGCATACACTGTTAAAATTTCTCTTGGACCTATATATTGTTTCACACTCACACATTCATTGTGCCGTATAAACACCCGACACACACACACATGACATGCAGGAGTGCACACTCTGGCTGCTATACGTTTCGCTTTTCTTTAATGAGAAACATAAAAAATAACTTTTATGATATCAAATTTGGATATTCAAAATATAGATGTTCAAGCAAATAGCACCATGCTGGAGATTTCTTAGCAGGTTGGACAAGGGAGCGTGCGCACCAGGAAATCTCATCTCAATGTCAACACTATAAGAAGAAGTTATTACTGGTCTATACAACTTTAATAAACCTCAACCTTGATGCCAATTTATCCGGTCATTTGTTAGCCTATACATGGCACAGGATGTGTGTGTGTGTGTGTGTGTGTGTGTGTGTGAGTGTGTGTGTGTGTGTGTGTGTGTGGGGGGGGGGGGGGGGGGGGGGGGGGGCGATGACGACGTGGAGGCATGACTGCATGCGGCTGTCTTCAGGTTGTGTATACCTTGTTCAATGCTGCATTTTGCACTGTATGTCAATGTGAGTGTGTGTACGTAGTTACCAGGCACACTGCAGCTCATCCCTCTCCTAAAAAGCATTTTATGGGTGTCTGTATGGGCGCAGGGCTGCAGTGACGGGGACAGGGATGGAGCGGGGAGAGAACGTGCCACGGTACAACAGAAGAAGAAGACAGTATGTGCCACGGTACAACAGAAGAAGAAGACAGTATGTGCCACGGTACAACAGAAGAAGAAGACAGTATGTAAGCCTAGTGTGGCCCTTGTTCACTCCTGCATGGCAGGGTGGCTTTGCCCTTAACTGGGTCACCGGGGAACACACTCACACATGAAACAGCAAAAAAAAGAAGAACATGCTCTCTGTTCTACACACACACACACACACACACACACACACACACACTTGTTTATGCACTCACAAGTGAGTGGGATGTGATCATTCATGCAACATGAGACGAGTGAAAGAAAACATTTCGTTCAGGTATTTGAGGTGTAGCAAGAGGGCCGAGCTGTGAAGTGTGTGAGCATGCCAGTGTGTGACTGCGCTTGTTATGGAGAACATTGTGACGTAGTATGAATACTGGCATGCTGCTTAGCGGCTGGCATATATCTGACACTAAATTACATCAATAAAAGAGAAAACATTGAGCCCTGGAATTTGTGCATTCTGAGCCCCATATTGATCAAGAGGCCATAAAAGCATAGATCAGAGGTGACAGTGATGCCACATCAATGACCAACTGCTCTACAATGTGCACAGATGCTTATATATATGCACATGAGAGATGTGTCTTCTGCCTAAATGGAGGGATGAGGAATGAATGCCACATTTGTAAAAAATCTGCAGGACAGACCCGAGGACACTTTAAAGTCTAAATGTCATCCAATTCCTGAGACTGTAAAATACACCCAAAGACAAAATATGACAAATACTGTGAAGAACTGCCCAGTCAGAGATGTCAAAGGGTGCATCGGCACTGATGGCATTGCAGGAAAGTGGAGCGTTGACGACGGGGAAAAAAGCCGAGAAAAGACCTCCAGCTTCTTCTTTACGCTGATCTCTGCGAGTACTACGAGAGGCGCTACACAATGTCAAAGGAGTATTATGACTCGAGGTAGTCAGCCGGTCTGCTCCGCTGCACGACAAAACACAAACAACCCGTTTCAAGTGACATTTTATTCTCCCAACTACAAAGAGCGCAATTCTTCTTCTCATACAACGATGTTTTGGGCATGCAGATAGGTCTCACACTACAACGCCTAGTAGTGTGTGCACGCAACCACTCCGCTGAAAGCTTCCCTTAATGAAGCCTGTAAGGTGACACTATATGCATTTTAAAAAAACTTAAAAGCACGAGTTTGTGTTGGTGTTTGGCTCTAGTAAGCAGCTCAGTAACGTTAGTAGTAGTGGTGGTGGTGGTGGTGGTGGTTGTTGTAGTAGTCGTAGTACGCAACATAATGACACCGTCAGCCAGACCACAAGGAGACGGGATATTTACACGCTGTCGTGTTTATATTAATATATATATATATATATATATATATATATATATATATATATATATATATATATATTTATATTTTATGTTTTTTATAAATTATCTTGCGACGCTGTTGGTAAACATTTTAGGCTGCAATGCTGCAAAATAGGTCGGTACGCTTTTTACTACGCGACGGTTAAGGAATAGTACTCAACAGTTACCACAATGTAGTAATGACACCGGAGGAAGGCTGACATGTTTTGCCCGGTTCGTCTGTTCGTGGGACTGCGGAAAAAACATTAGAGAAAAGTTTTTAGGCTGTTACACCCCCCCCACCCACACCCCCCCTGTCTCTCTCTCTCTCTCTCGGCTCTTCCTCGGTGTCTCACTATTTCTTCGGACGGTGTTTCCTCGCTGTAATATTCGTGTCAGTTGAGCGTCGCTACCTTCTGCTAACTTTAGTTTCAACTCACCCAAACAGAGCTTTTTCCTCCTCGCCACGGAAAGATTTACGGTGTTATTGTGCTGATGAGGAGGCGGGCACAACTGTCGGTAACGTCCCCTCTTGGCTGTCGGCTCTGACGACTGCGCGGTCCGGACTCGCACTTTACTTTTCCTCCGCAAAACATGTCCTTACCCCCGCAGAAACTCAAACAAGGCTGTAAAAAAAAAAAAACTATCGAGTCTTCTTTTCCACTACAGTCACAAAATGGTGAATGAACCACCAACAGCTGGGCAAGCCGACCAATGAGAGGTCGCTGACAGTTACAGTAGCCAATCAGCGCCGGCCTCACAGACCAGGGGGCGTGGCGCGCTGTCAAAGTCCAGTTGACAGACGGGGGGATCCAGCCAATGGCGACGCGGATGCTGAGCCAGACCGGTGTCCTGTCCCAAACTTTACAGTATCCAATAAGAGCTCTGGGAACCATAGGAACAGCGCGAGGGAGGGTCGGGAGGAGGGAGCAGATCACTGAGGGCCAATAGAAAGGCACAAATGCCCCCTCCGCTCCTGAAAAGAAGTATGTTTACCATAATTGACAGCACAATTGCCATCCCTGAGCAGACGGTGATAATGCATCAATCTTTCTGCTTCTCCCTACAGACGTTGGTGCAGCAGGGTTAAAGCACCACAATGCGGCTGTTTGTACTCTGTGGCCCAAGCATGCAGACTGTTGCATCAAGTGTATTTTAATAGTTATTAAAGTATTATTGAGGAACATGAAGAATACGCACGAGTGCGTGATTTAAAAGTTCCTTAAGGAGCTGGACAACACTTCAGTGCTGCAGACACAGCCGACGCATCGGTGCCCCTTTGCAAACTCGCTCTCTCCCTCTCTCCTCTCTCTCCCTTTCTCTCCCTCACTCCCTCTCTTTCCCTCTCACTTTTCTCTCAGCAACAAGACGCTGACTTTCACCGCATTGAGCCAATCACGGCGCAGCATCCCGCTGGCTCTGACGTTGGTAATCTCTCCGCCCCGCCCACTCCAGTGAAAGTGAACGGGGACCGGTCAGGGCTGACGTCACTTCACCGGCAGGCGATTGGGCAGGCGTGCGACGTCTCGGGACCAATGGCTGCACGCAGCGATGATGTCATCACGAGTGTTGCCACCAGCTGGACCAAGAGGGCGTGGTCTGTGCGTAAACTCGGCTAACCCCGTGTTTGTAACTTGCAGGGGTGTTGGAGACGAACCGGTGTGCTTTGGGAACTGTGTGGCTGGAAAAGAGAAAGGTGTGCATGTTTGAGAAGATGGCGCGTGCGTGAGACGGGCATCCTGCACGTGCAAAAACTTTGATACATGGAGTCTGTACAGTGAGCTTTAACCTCTGCATAAAGGAAGAGAAAGCACAGCATCTCACTCAAGATATAGTGCCATAATAGTAAAGATTACATAACCCCCCTGCTCTGTGTTGTAGCAAACCAGACTCATGCTGAGACAGACAGCCATGCGGGATCTCACAGGAGCAGCGCCCCCTGTCGGTGAGACCTGATGCATGCGTGCTTATCTCTCAGTCAAGAGAGAGGAGAGAAGAGATAGACCTAAAAACAGAACAAAGTTGTGATTGGCCGAAGGGGCTGTATATTTTAAAAGAGTTTACTACCTACGTGTGTCTGCCTGTGTTTGTGCACGTGTGTGTGTGTGTGTGTGTGTGTGTGTGTGTGTGTGTGTGTGTGTGTGTCGAGGGAGAGAGAGAGAGAGAGAGAGAGAGAGAGAGAGAGAGAGAAGAGAGAGAGAGAGAGAGAGAGAGAGAGAGAGACACAGAGGAGAGACAGAGGACGGAGAGGCTGGGTGTTGATTAAATGTTGATGTATAGTGACATCTAGTTGTAATTGTTCAGCACTGCAACTTACTTTTCGATAGGGAACAATTTGTCCACAAAACAGTTAAATGTCTCAGAGGTACTGTGCTTTACTCAAACTGGGATGCTGGGAAATGAGACAATATATAAACAAGTGATTAAAGTAAACTTGTTCATATATTTCTAACTTGTTGAGATATTTCCTTCTTTTTATGCATTAACATAAGGAATTAAATCAATTAAACAATATGAACAGTAAACATCACCTTTCATGATTTTGAGCCATGAGTAGACTTTGCTTCTCTTTAAAGTGTCACAAGCCACAAAGGCTGGGAACCAATACACCTAAACCTTTCTGTCAGATGATATATATTTGCAGGCTTTCAATATATTTAGTGTTTCACTACATAGATCTCTATCGGGTCTCTCGTCCTCTATGTCTGTCCTCCATCCCAAAATATCTTTAATTTTGTATATTGTGAGATCTGCAGCTCAAAACCAGTAAGATGGAAGCACTCATACTGGGTTTCCAAAGTAAAAATCATAGATGATGATGATACTGGAGTTTTTTGAGGTTAATATTGATCCTGATATTTGAGCGTTCATATAAATTATAAATTGGTTATTAAAGAATCACAACCAGGATTTTCACTGAGCCGTACATTCTACAGCACAGGTGTCAAACTCAAGGCCGACGACGACAGGGAGGGACATTAATGATGCAGAGAGGTGACAAAAATAGCTTTGAACAAAGTTAATGTAATAACTTGTGTTTGATGATATTTGTCTTAGTTATTTTCTTTAAAAGTTTGATCTTTTAATTTAGGGTTTCTTAGCCCTAAATTAAAAGGATTTATGTTATAATAACAGATATGTGTTTAAATATATTTTTACATTTATATAACTGCATGTACAATATTGCTACACTTGAATAAACAATAATCAAATGCAGAGACAGTTTTTTAACAATACGTCAGGGAGTAGTTACATTTATACAGTCTTACGGTTACAACCGGCCCTTTGAGGGAAACCATGATGATGTGGAAATTAGTTTGACACCCCTGTTCTACAGTTTAAATATGGACTTGTCAGTGCTCTCTGGTGGACAAACTATGTAATTGAGACCTCAAACAAATCTTCTGCATCTGCATATTATAAGCTGATACCAGTCTATCTGTGATAAACTAATATCAGACAGTACTTTGCTCGTGTTATCGGTCTGTGTCGAGTAAAAAGGTGTAAAGAGCCAGGATGGAGCAGAAGCCTTCCTACCACTAGAGGGTCACCCCAACAACAAGCTGAAGGTCCTGTGCCTGAGCGGTGGGTGGTAGATTGCTTTTGTTGGCGGCCCTTTGGAGGACTATTTTGTATGAAGGCAGGAAGAATAAAGAATTGAAAATGTCTGGGAAACCCTTTGAAAACACATGAACTGTATAAACTGGATTCACTGTCCAAACAGCAGTCCAGATTTCCACTATCTGCAGCCTGGCATGTGCACTTCATGTGTGAAGAGCTGGACTGCTGTTGCTATTCTGCAGGCGCTACACTGCAGAATATAAAAGTGATAATCAGGATACATAATAATGCACACCACCATTACACTGTACAAATGCACTTTTACCTTTATCAGTGGACATGTGGACATTCATGTCCCTCTCAGGATGATTCATAATAACTTTGCTGTTCCTGTTTTCATTGAGCGTCATCATCAGACATTTGAATTTATTTATGATTAAGTGTATAGCTTTCACATCACACATCTACACATCCAGACGTGACCCAGATGTGCGTTGCCCTGTGTGATATTGTGAAAAGGAACACATGGAAGTCTGGCTGCAATTATGTAAACTTATAATTCAATTTTTCATTAATTTGTAAGATTCATATATATATATATTTCGGTGTTAAAATACGTTCTACTCTATTGTATAACTTTCTATGGCTATATATTCAGTGCCCCACTACGAGGATCAATAAAATCTCATCATATCATTTTTTCAATGCACTTTTTTCCTTGTCTTTTCCTTGCATGCAACCCCAACAACCACCCCACCTCGTTAGCGAGTCCCCCCTCTCTGCCCCCACCCGCTCTGCTCTCCCCCTCTCCATGGGAGCGTGACCTCTGACCTTCACCCTTCACCCTCTCTCTGTGCGCTCATCACCAGCCTGTCAGTCAAACACTAGAGACCACCTTCTCCTGCTGGGCTCTGCTGTCAAGACCGGCCTCAGGTACAGACAGCAGCCGAGCAACAATAGAGAGAGAGAGAGAGGAGAGAAACACTGTGAGGTTAGATGACAAGAGAAAGGAAGAGCATGATATAACCTGAGCTGGACGAGAGTGGCAAGAGCGATAATTTGACATTAAATTAACTTTACTTACTCTGTCCAAAACAGTAAGTTATTTTGAATTAACTGGTCTGAAGCTCAGCAGTGGTCTTATCTTTTTCTTCCCACTAAACCAACCCTAACTCCACACAAAGCCGGACCCACGTCAGGAATGTCTCTCACCTCAGGGTCTCCTAAAGCAGACGCTGGCAGTAGCATAACCTCCGACCTCTGACCCTCATCATGACCACACTCACCCTCGGGGTCAGACCGTGCATGTCCCGTCAAACCCCGGACGGAGCGATGAGAATAGAAAACTGGAAGATGGAAAAGGTTCCTCAAAACAAAAGCTCCTGCAGTCACAGAGATGGTTCGCTCGAATAAGATGATCAAAACCAACAATAAAACTCAGTGTGGGTGTCAGGTACACTACCATGAAGTTATCCACCCAGTTTCATCTGAAAGTTGGGCTTTAACAGTCCCTGCAGCTATGGATTCTTGTTACCAAAAGGAATGGAGTCATCAGATATGGCAAAGACACGTACCTTTTGGATTATTAAAATCTAAAAGGTGTGGGTCTTCGCTAGCAGCATTGCTGTTTTGGATGGCAGATAGATAGATAGATAGATAGATAGATAGATAGATAGATAGATAGATATTTAGCTCCAAGCGCTGCTGTACTGAAGCGCAGGCTTACTTTGATTATATAGCATTTTGATATTTAAAACTTATCTTTCCTGATTTTTTCATCTTATTTGCACACATTTAGGCTTCTATCAAAGTTTACGTTACGTTTTTCGTAACATTTGTGTTTCAGCCATCAAACTTCCTACCTGGGGCTGAAGCAAACTACAAAAGCAGTTTTACAAAAGAGGCCAAGAGTCTTAGAAAAGATTTGCACTTTCAGTTTTTTTTTGCTCCACTCATTACCTTCGGCTTTTAGTTACAGAATGGGTTACTGAAAGAATGGAGGGGCTCTTTGTGTATCATGTGTCAACAGAGGACAAGTCTGCTCCTGCGGCTTACGGGGGGGGCAGCGAGGAGTCATGACATCTAAAAATGTCTGATAAATGCTGCACACAGACCGTGCAAGGTTACGGATTTAGGGAAGACCATGCCAGCACTAACGGGTACTAAACCTGGAAATAAAAACTTCCAAGGATTTGACTGAAGAGATGCCACCACAAAAGACATGTAGACGGAAATGTATTAAAGTCCCTCTTTTGTAGACCTATTCTGAAGGAAGCTTGAATAGCTCCTGTGAAGTGATGACATTGGCTCCGTGTCACATCTAAATGGCAAGAAAAAGCAAAGAGAGGACATCTCAGCATCATTAGAGAGGTGGCACAGGAGGCCGGCATCCACACAGGCAGCAGTACGGAGAACAGTAGACCCTTGTACTCACTGCATTCTTGTTCACAGTAACTTTACACCACTCAGCTGTTCCTCAGGGTCCACGTCATGTCCCGGAGCTGAAGGCGGGCCCCTCATGGACAGGCGTCCTTGGACACACAGATTCCTGTCTGCATTAGAGACAAGATGTATAAGGAGTGGATAGAAAGCCTTTCCAAACCAGAACACCGCTTTAGTATTTTTGTGTTTCATTCTTTAACTTTTACATTAACTTTTGCTCTTAAGTGCCTGCACATTGAACAGTTTTTGAATAGAGTTATTTAATGCATTAGCTTATTTCTTTAGTTTGGATGTTTTTAAATATTAATATTTTTATGTGGCAAAACCTTATACAATAAAAAAAGTAAATTACTACATCTTGTGGTCCCCTTAGCCCATCCTTAGGCACCAAACATCACTTTGGGAACCATTGATATATAGTGAATAGAAAGGATAAGCTCAATATTTCAGATGGATGATTTGTTCAATGTATGATTATGCTTGAGTTGGATGAAGTTGTTGCACTAGTCACTGACTTATTGTTCATTAAGCGATAAGTAAACTTAAAGCAGCAAAGAGCCAAATAATCCAGCAAACTAAGCTTTTAATTACTGTTGTATGTTATCATCTATCAATTGCACCAAGGAACACAGTGTGCAAAATCAACTTCGAGCTGCACAGTATGCAGTGCAGTGTTTCAACAACAGGGGGAGACAGTCAATGTGAAATGACTAAGCACAGGACTAAAGGTAAACCATTTTTGTTTTGATGGTGTACAAAGTGCAAAGCAAGGCCTATTTCATGAAGTCGTGTTTACCCTTTACCCATCAGATCAGGCACTCACGTTTCAGTCCCCTATGTGCGGGAAAAACACATTTTAGATGATAATATGTATTTTACCGTCAAACAGGTCCAACAGAAAGATTGGCGGGAAGGAAGGAGAAAAAGGAAATACAAGTAAAAGTACCAGCTTTTCAAACAAACCACATCAATGTGCGCACACACACACACACACACACACACACACACACACACACACACACACACACACACTCTCGTCTGTGCTCGCTGTGACAAAGCTGCTGTCGCTGTGAAAAGTGCACCATCGCTCCTGTGCGGTGCAGCTTTTCTCTGTATGGTGGAGGAAGTGGTGAACTTCTACTAGCATGCCCTGCCGTATGTCACGGCACCGTAACTCTCGCAGAGGATGCAACTGCCCCGCGTGTGTATGAATGCATTGAGTGTGTGCACATTCACAAAGGCCTCTTGCTGTGCAGCGTGTGCACAACGCATACAGGCTGCGGTTGTATGTGGAGCACGGAGCCGGCTCTGCGCTGGTTTCCGCGAAAGCAGGCGCTCAAAGGAAGCGATGGGGAGAGGGATGTGGCACAGGTGAGAGAGCACAGTGGTTCCTGTGGTCTCTCTCTCTCTCTCTCTCTCTCTCTCTCTCTCTCTCTCTCTCTCTCTCTCTCTCTCCTCTGATGTGAATGGAGCAGCTGGATGACTGATGTGTCTACAGATGGGGGGCAGGAATCTCTCTACACACACACACACACACACACACACACACACAGTGACCCTCACCCAGGTCAAAGAAGGAGGCAAAATGAGGTTACGCGAGTCATGCCTCACACACTGACCTATTAGGAGCACAGACGCTTTTGTGTCAGTGAATCTTTAGTTTTTGTTCCCAACATTTTTCACCGGTGACCTTTAAAAATGAAGCAGTGTCCACTTGTGACCACTACTTACAGGTTTGTCTTGTGACAAGTTGAACTACAGGGTTTGTTTTCTCCTCTAAACCATCGGATAGTTTCGCATCAATAATTGTTGAAGGCCCGAAGAGCTAAAACGTAACCCTATTTCAAAGAAAATAAATAAAGATTAGAAGCCTTGACTTATTTTGAGTGCATTTTTGCATAAACAGAGGAGTGTGGGATTTGTCCAGTGTTCCAGTGTTATGTGAGGAAGAGATCACTTCAGACAGTACGGAGATGAGGAATGATGACAACGACTAATAACTCTTTCAAAGCACAGAAAGCTTTTTGAAATTGTGGACAAAATCAATCTAAAAAATGTTTAGATTGATGAACAAAAATGTATGTTCATACCGACAACAAAATATGTTTCAGCAATAATCTTCATATCTACTTTAGACATTGTTTTATCTATGAAACTTAATGGTTGGCCAAAAAACTAATTGTTTTCAGATTTTATTGAAAAATGTACTTTAGAACAAATTAGTATGAAGAAGATTTTGCGATGTTTCTTGTTTTGGATTGCATTTTTCTTCTAACTCTAACCCCACACAACTTTACAAATCTAGATCATTCAAGGCCAGCAGCTCCTCCTCCTCCTCCTCTTCGTACATACAATATGTGCATGTAAGTGCGCTTAAGACGAGGGAGCTACTGACGTCACGTTAAAAGGTAAATGGGTGAGCCTTATGTGAGCATTATGTGGGTGAGTGGGCAGCAGCACTGCAGACAAAGTGCTTTTCTTTATCAGCTAAACGCAAAACCTCAGAGCCCTCTCGGAGGCCGTGTGTGTGTGTGTGTGTGTGTGTGTGTGTGTGTTCATTTCATCCACGCAACCATCAGGGATCATGAAGGGCAAGATGAAAGACATGCTCTTGTTCTATTACAATAAGAATTCATAAACTTTGAATTAGAGAACTGTTCCATATAAATATGTTTATACAATATAAATGGATTGGAACATCTTTTATTGTATTCTTTGATACATATTTTAGTGTTTTTAGAATGTTTTTTTCTCAATATAAATGTGTTTTTATGTTTGTTGCCTGAAGTTGTCGCTTGAGGGACAAATAAAATATCTTTGAATTACAAAAATATATATATATATGTGCAAAAGATAAATCATGTTAGGAGAGTACAATGTAGACCTGCATTTAAACATATATAATTTGACACATTCACAGCCAGTTAGCTTAGCTTAGCATAAAAATGGAAACATGCAAACAATAGCTCCGTCACATGTTAACAAAATCGACCTCCAAACAACCTCCAAAGCTCACTAAATAACACAAGAAATTTAACTTTTTCTTTAAGATATTTCCTTTTAATTAATGTTAATTTTGAAGTATATAAACACAAAAAGACCTCATATGACTGTCGGCTTGTTGTTGACGAGACAAAAAGTCAGCAGCTCAATCTCTTTGTTTACAAATAAAGCTCCCCGTCTGACTGGGCTTATGTGTCCTTATTAAACATATGAAAGAAGAGAACACACAAACAAACACAGTGATATTCATATTGGGTTTCAACCGGTTTTAATTAACCCTGATTACAGCTTAATTACAAGTTTGAAAAAAAAAAAAAAAAAACGAAACACGAAAGAAGTGGAGAAATCCAATGTTACATCATGGTATTAACTCTCATCTCTCCATCTGAGTGTTATGTAACGGCTCGGGGGAGACGAGGCGAAAGAAGGGAGTGAAAGAGGGAGAAGACCTTTACACAGTCAAACAATACACATCTTTTTTTCTCCTTTTAAAATGATACAACCCCCACCTCCCCCCAAAAATGAAAAACAATATACAGAAGCAAAGAGAGAAAAAGGAAACATTATAAAATAAAAAATTACAATACATGACAAAAGAGATAAAATCACTCCTCCCTCTGCCACTAAATAAAATCCTCCGCCGCTGCCTTCTCCTCCTAGTCCCCGGTGTTATTTCTCTGTCAGCATCAAAATGAACATTACACATTTTAGTTATATTACATTTGTAAAAACTAAAGACAAGAAAAGGTCTGGTTTAGAGGGTTTAAAAGAGGGAATTCAACATCATCCAAAGTGATGTAACACAACATAAAAAGCAACAGCTAACAGGGCCGTGGAATAATAATAATGCCAGGTGGAGAGGTATATAACCCAATGAGAACAACAACAACAACAACAACAATAATCAATAGCAGTATTGTCATCAGAAAAATAAACTGAGAAACCTTTATTCTTTAGATAGAGAAATGTCCTCTTTGTGCTGTTTGTCTACCGTTCTTTGACTGTTGAGGCCTGAAACAGGACGTGAGAGAGCCAGCGTTACAATCAATCTTTTTTTTTCCTGCAATATCACGACGGAGTCGGATGCGCCGCGGTTTACAGGAAGTCAGACGACGCCTGAAACAGAGCGAAATGAAACAGAAAATAGAGAGACAGAGTGCAGAGCAGGTGAGACTGATGCCCCACCTGTTGCTGAGATATGAAAAAATAGTAATAAGGCAGCTGTCAAATACAGACACAGGACTTGGTGGGTGTGTGTGTGTGTGTGTGTGTGTGTGTGTGTATGTGTGTGTGTTGTGACATGCTCCAGTCCAGACCACAGGGGTCTGATGAGGAAATTCAATCAGCTCAGCTACACAGACCGCCTGGAGGCCATCTATCTCACAGTTCGCTGCTATAGATCCGTCTCGTCAGTGGTCAGGCCGCTGGTCAACGTGGCTCAGTTAACCAATCAGACGCCTGGCTGCAGAGATGTTAAAACATAATCACAAGTGTAATCATTTGTGTACGTGTGAATGTGCATAGTTTGAGGAGAGGGCCTCTCAGGACTGGGCCTCACATGTCTCAGGCTATCTTACAGTAATGATTAACCCCTTAACCCCCCCCTCTCTCTCTCACCTCAATCCAGAGCTGAACTTTGGAGCATTATGCTAACTGGCCCAAGAGAAAAGACAGGATTACTACTTTTTATCCCATGAGCGCACCCTCACACTCGCACGCACACACACACACACACACACACACACACACACACACACACACACACACACACACATACACATAGGGCCTGGGGCCAGGACAGCTCGGGTCGAGGAGAACCCGACTGAGCTGAGCGACAGACTGTACAGACAGGAAGGAGCAGAGCGCTGCGTGCTGAAAGGCCAAGCTGCTGCAAACGAAGTGAACGGCAGCGTGAACCACACATCTGACTCATTAGCAGTCTGCTCCAGTCCTGTTTTTTTTCTTCTTCTTCTTGCTGGTCTTGTTCTGGTAAACTGGCCCGTGCTGGTTTTCTCTGGCTTGTTTGTCTATGAAACAAATGCACGAGAAAACCCCCGCCCCCCCACCCTCCATACCATGTTACCTAGTGAGTGGCAGGACACGTCCTACCACTCAAAATTAATCCACTTACAAACAACCCTGAATCAATCATATCATTAAAATGCTATCGGCCTTTTTAAAATCTCACTTTCTTAATAATTTCATTTAGAATATATAAAGATATATATAGTCTGTATGTGTGTGTTATCAGAGCTCAGTTTGCAATTTTGTACATGCTATAAAAACAAGGCATAGAGAGGCTGTGTGTGTGTGTGTGTGTGTGTGTGTGTGTGTGTGTGTGTGTGAGAGAGGTCTAAGATGTTCCCTGCTCTCTCAGGCTCTCACACTCATGCAGTTAACAGGCCTGGCAGTCTCACACACTCTCAGGACCTGAGGATGACGCCACTGCAGAGCTGGAGATCCAGACAGAGAGACAGGAAGCATGTTTAAGAGCTAAAGGCAGTGCTGTGCATGTGCGTGTGTGTGTGTGTGTGTGTGTGTGTTTGTTTTGCTGGTTTAGTTAAACACTATCGATGATTGTTAGAGGAGCTTTAGCTGGTGAACTAGGAGTCTGTGCTGCTGGGACTTAAGAGAAACTTTGTTCAGTGTACAAGCCATGTTAGTGGAGGTGAGGAGGCTAGTTAACAGTTACTGGAACCCCTCCCTCACTCCCTTCCTCCCCCTCTTGGTCCCCTCAGCAGTCCTTTCTCTACTTGTTCATTCATCTCTTTTCCTCTCCTCACACACACCTCCCCGGGTTTTGAGATTATTTCTGTGAGCGGAGATGTGATCTTTCCACAGGTGGTCCGCAAGAGAAAGAGAAGCAGGAACAGGAGAGAGACAGAAGGAAGGTGACACAGAAGTTTAGAGAGAAGTCTGTGGATGTGTGAGTACGAATGTGTGTCGTTTTCTTACGTCGCGGTGAACATTGTTAAGTGTCCGTAAGCAATGCTTCCGCTTTTAGTCCCCTTCAATGTTGGCTGTTTTTTTTTTTTTTTTTGCTTTGTGTGTGTGTTTGCGCGCTTGAATCCAATAAACATACAGCAATAGGCTTCCCTGAGTGGAGTGGGCCAGGTTTAAGAGTCGGTCAGACAACACCCAACAGCCCCACTGTTCAGTCTCAGAGACACACTTTCCTATTCCGTATCTGCCAAACTTTACAAGGCTTTCATGAGTTAAAGAGCGATTGCTTGCAGCAGTCCTCTCCCTTCTTTTCTCTCCTCCATGTCACTCCAGGGCTAGGTTTCTTTTCTTAGATACAGGCACTTATCAAAGTCCCGGCCATCTTTTAGGAAAAGTCGCATCGGGGAGAAGGTGCACATCCTCATCCTAGGTGTGTTGCTGGGCTTTAAGAGAGTGTGTGTGTGTGTCCCCTGAGGAAAGTGCTGACTGGCTGCTGATCCTATTGATGGGGCCTGAAGGCAGGAGCTGTGCTACTGGGGCAGGGCATCTGGAGCTTCACTGGCCAGACGGGAGGAGAACTTGGAGCAAAAGTTTCACGAGGAAGCCTCCCTCTGATTTCAGTTACTTTGCCTGGGACGGCTGAGTCTGAGTGAGTCCCACCTCCCAAAAGATGTGTCCCAGAAGAGCCCTGATCCAGACAGATGTTCGGAGTGGGAGAGTCAGGCTGTCTTTTGAGGTGTTGTTTTTCTACGCATGTATGTTGGACTGTGCTCTCAGTTCACTGGAGGTTTCAGGAATCTAGTTTTGGGAGAGGGATTACAGAGGAACCATTTACATACTCCTGTGCCACCTCCAGTGCTCCCGGAGCAGTAGTGTTTGGACTGTTGTCTCTCATCAGCAGTCTTTGTTCTCCAGAGACAGCTGTGCTGTGGCACGATGCAGCTCAGCGCTCACCCTCCGCTGTGAGGCCAGCGGTGTGGCTAAAGAGCCTTCGTAGGCCAACGGAGGAGGACTGTCCCCTTCTCCGCTGCCTGTCCCGTCCTCCTCCGTCTCCATCCGGCCATTGCTCTGCCTCTCTCTTTCCCTCTCCTCCTCCGGTCTGACTTTTTTGTCGTCCGACTCCTCCTGTGAGGCCTCCATGCGCTGGTCTTCGCTCCAGCGCCTCTTGAAGCGCAGCTTGAGGGGGATGCACTTGGTCTGGGGAGGTTCCACCGAGCCCGTCTGAGGCGGGGGGGTGTTACCGTCCCCTGGTTCGGTGGGTTCACTCTTGAGGGTGGGCAACACTCGGTGTGCATTCGAGTGTGTGTGCTGTGAGGTGAAGAAGGGCATCAGGCCAGGTGGAGGCGGAGCAGGGGCCTTGAAGACGTCCTCATCCAGGTCCTCATCGGGATGGGGTTGATGTTGGGGCGCGGCTGTGCCGTTAGCAAGGTGGTGGTGGTGGTGGTGGAGGTGGAGGTGTTGATGGTCAGGGGCTCTGGAGTGGCGAGGGGAGAAGAGTTGAAACCCCTCATCTCTCTCGTCAGGGTCCTCATCACTAATGTCGGTCACCTCCACCTCCTCTTCTGACTCAATGTCAGAGATGGGCTCCACCTGGACAGAAAGAGTTAACATATATATATATAACATATATATTGAAATACATTTAAAATGTAAGACAATGTCTGGCAATGAGTGTTGCTAATATTGTAGATTACATACACCTGTGTCCTTTTTAAGGACACACATTTTCCCTGTTTAACTTTGAGATTGCAAAGGTAATCACAATGGGGGATATTTGGGTCTGTGTGTCTCACCTTTATTTTGGGAAGTCCTGCACTGTTTAGGGACTGCGTTGAGGAAGAGGCAGAGATGAGGCCTGAACCGCTGGCAGAGCTCAGGTCGCTGCCGAACGACAGCGAGGAGCCCAGGCCAGAGGTAGAAGTCATGGATCCGGACCCTGAGGACAGGGAGCTCTGCCTGGGTTTGCTGTGGCTTTGACTCTCCCTGTGCTTCCTACCGAGCGGTGGCGGCTGCAGCTTGAACTTGAAGGGAGACATGTGTGGCGGCTCCTCGCCCAGGTGGAGCGGGTGATGCATGGGATGAGAATGGGTGTGAGGGTGGGCAGAATGCGGTGGATGCGGGTGGTGGTGGGCAGAGTGAACCAGAGATGGGTGATGGTGCCGCTCTCCTCCCCTCTCTCCTCCCGCCGCCGTCGCGGCCCTTTCCGCCCGCTCGGCCACTCCTCTCTCCTTGTCTGCGGCGGGCCGGTGGGGCTGAGGGATGACGATGTTGGGGTACTGGAGGAAAGCTCTGGGGCTGAGGCCGTAGTTGTATACCGACTGGGTGTGGGCCTGCAGGTAGCGCTTCATGTCCTCCGGGTTGAAGGAGAAGTGGGAGCCTAACATGGGTGACAGGGTGGGTGAAGGGGTGTAGGGCAGGTGAGATGTCGGGGTCATGGAAAGCGCCGGGGACAGAGGAGGGGCTAGGAGGCCGGCTCCTCCAGGGCCCGGCAGAGGAGACACAGGGAAGGGCGACAGGGAGTCTGGGTGGATCCGGTGTGTGTGGCGGGAGCCATGGTGCCCAGCATGGTTTCCTGGTCCTCCATACATGCGGAACAGGGCTTCATGAGACAGACGGGGATGGATGATACTCCGGTAACCTCCTCCTCCTCCTCCACCGCCAGGTCCTCCTCCTCCTCCACTACTCACACCCCTCTCTCCCCTCTCCTCTCCCGCTCCGGCGTTGCCCTCCTCGATCTCAGAATTGACCGAGGTGCCGTCGCTGCAGTCGCTGACAGAGCCGCGGGCCATTCGTCGGGCCACCGAGCTGAACATGCCGCCGGGGCTGCGCAGATCCTCGTTGGGGGAGAGGACTTCAGAGGGTGTCGAGGGAGGGAAGCGAAAGTGAGTCCCGGCACCGGTGGGGACAGGAGGGGCGCTCTGAGGAACACTGCTTCCTGGAGACGCCAAGAAAAAAAAAAAAAGAGGGGGAGAATACTGAGAAATAATATACTATGTTCTGCAGTGTAATCCTATGTAATCATGCTATCCTATTGTGGGATCAGGCCTACACACACACACACACACACACACACACACACACACACACACACACACACACACACACAGACAGACAGACAGACAGACAGACAGACAGACAGACACACACACACACACACACACACGGTCGAGGCTTACCAGTGGAGCCCATGTCGATGAAGGGGTAGTTGACCAAGACCAGTTTATTGAAGTTAAACTTATAGGTGAACCTCTTGCCTTTGGTCTTATGGAGGATCCTCTTGTTGTAGTAGTATCTGAAAAGGAGAATAAAACAGACATGATAAATTAAATATATACAAGAAAAGACACAAACGTATAACGACACAGGGTTAAATAACTGCATATTATCTTATGCAACGACATTGATGTCTACCACCAAGAAGTATAAAGTACTGGCCTATTAACGACACTGAAACATTCAATTTAAGATGCACACCTCATTTAAATTATAATTATGTTCCTGAAGTCATGAGACTATGACAGATGTGCTGCACACTCAAGCACACACTTTAATAAGCATGAGTCTTTCATGTCGCCCCCCCACACAGACTTCTAATGATAGATATTAAAGAGTGTTGTATGACATTTGCACAAAGCAGACCCAGTAAAGAAAAAGGGGGGGGGTGGGGGGGTGTAAATAGATGGAAAACAGAAAGATGGGTGACGGTAGATGAAGTGAGAGCTGTGGAGCAGCAGTGATGTTGTGTGGAGGGATAAACAAACACTTAAGAGACCAGAGGTCAATGCTTAATGCCAAATGTGGAACGTAAATGGGTTGTGAGGCCACAAGGGTGTGTCAGCAATTGCGTTCATGTTCGACACGTGTGTGTGTGTGTGTGTGTGTGTGTGTGAGAGTGACCCATGTTACTTTGTGTGGATTTTGTATGCGCGGTATCTTCAATAATCTAAAAGTAAGCCAGGAAGAAACTGGAAAAGTGTCTTTTCAGAGTGTTACATGTTTGTTAGACAAGTATCACATACAAATAACAGTGTCTGTCATTCAGACGGACCCATCTCTTTATGTAAGAGCAAAGCACAGCCACCAATAATTCTCCCCATCTTTATCTGTTTATGTAATGACCATTCTCTCTTTCATGGCTCCTGCCTACAGTACAAGGCTCCATTTGTATTAACCTTTGTCCAGCTTCAGCTCTTTATGTAACATCTCTTTGCTTTCTTCCCCAGATCCACATCCACTTTATGTAACCTCTACATCCCTGGCTGCCACATACAACCCTCACACACTGAAGGAGACAAAGCGAAAGGAAAAGAGAAAAAGAGAAAGAGCGAGAAAGGAACAAAAAAGACGGCGTGTTTGTCCGTGAGATAACAAGCTTGTGTGGCAGGCTAACCAGAAACGACCACCTATCTTTTTTCCCTGGCTATTGATCATAAGATTTAACCAGACTGCACGATTGCTCATCATGTCTGCAGAGCGACCTGCTTCTACAGCAGTAGGCTCTGCTTCCCTTCCTCCAGCATGTGTCTGCTGGCACAAGTTAAGTGAAGTGTGCTGACAAAGATCGGGGCTTCAGGGTATGCAGGTAATGCAGAGTTAATGCGAGCCCATTGACTATCATTATGCTGAATGGTAGTTATCCAGACGGGAGTGTGTGCGTGTGTGTCTGTCTGTTTGGTGTTGGGGAGGTGTCACCCTTCACCCCCTATTATTATGCTTATTACACAGACTGGTTGGGCCGATTTGGCTCTGGGAACAGACTGTTGCTCTTTTTCACTTGTTCTCTTCAACCCTCCTCCTCCTCCCCCCTTTATCCCACTGATACCTCTCTCTCTCCCTCTTTATTCCAACTCTCTCCCTGCGCTCGGCACTCGTCCCCTGAGGCGATGGGCGAGAGAGAGAGAGAGAGAGAGAGAGAGAGAGAGAGAGAGAGAGAGAGAGAGAGAGAGAGAGAGAGAGAGAGAGAGAGACAGGACAGGCCTGCACTGTTGAAAACATTGTTTACGCCAGGCACAAAGCAGCATGTAATTTCTGCTCTAGGGGAGACACTCACAAGGGCCACGAAGGTGGGGAGAGGAGCAGTAGGGAGCGAGGAGACGGGCCGAGACAGGCAGGAAGTCGAGCAGAATTAAAACCACAACGAGACTGTGATCGAATTAGCCGATGACAGAAAAGTCAACAAGCTGTGCTAGGGCCCACACATGGGTCGAATATAATACGGATTACAAGGGAACATAAACAAAATCCAAAGTATCTAAAAAATAATGTATTCTGTGCACTATTGGAGCCAATTGGATGATTGACTTCACCTTTATTAACAGACATCACACTGTGAAACACCATATAAAATAGGTAGTTTATTAGGGAAAACTAAATAAAAATGAACTTTGTTTCTAAAATGTTGAATCAACTCCTCTCTAAAACTCAAACTGTCCTTAATGACGGTAAGAGTTATTGTGAGCCGTTATACTAGACTGCATTCATTTTTAGATTGGCGTACCTTAGTGTATAATTGGCATTAATATGGATGCATCCCAAAGGCCAATAATATCACTGTGCTGACACATCTGTCTAACCTTGGCTCATGGCGGTTTGGATAGTAGGGAGCCTAGCCAACAAAAATCTTGGCTGCACACACGCACGCACGCACGCACACACACACACACACACACACACACACACACACACACACACACACACACACACACACACACACACACACACACACACACACACACACACACACACACACACAATACATAGAACGCCGAGATGCATAGTGGGAAGCAGACAACAACTTTTGCGTAATCCTAGCCGCGGCAACTGATGCCGAGTTTAGAGCACACGGTCGGCCCTTCTTTCTTCAGGCCCCCACCTCCTGCACCATCATACACGCTGACTTTGAAGAGCATTTGAACTCACTTCAAAAGAGAAGAAAGAGATTCTTTGAGTGCCTGTGTTTAGCTGCCCACCACACACGCCCCACACACACACACACACACACACACACACACACACACACACACACACACACACACACACACACACGTACGTACGTACACACCTCTCCCATATCCTGACTCTGTAACTGCCATCTTATTCAGACATGCTCACACACATGGGTGCATGTTTCCCACACATGCCCACAGAACATCCAGGAGATGGTTTAACCAAAAGAGTACATTGATCAATCAGTAAGGCTTTATGCAAATCCTTCAGGGGAGCAGAGGGGAGGATTTCTCTCAGCGCATGTTGTTACCGTGTGTGATTTTAAGCTGTGATTACACAAACCTGCTATGGTCTAAAACATGATGATCAAAGAAGAGAGAGACAGACACACCCACACACCACACACACACACACACACACACACACACACACACACACACACACACACACACACACACACACACAGAGGAGTGCAGGGACTCAATGGTAATGAATGAGCACAGACATATAAAAACAGCACTTCAACCAGATTTGAAGCCATTTAAACTCTACAGTATTATCATTTACCAATGTGTTATTTAATATTATTTTTCATACTGACGACAATACCAGTGTTTGTTTATTTTTTACCGTGAATAGTATAACAGCTTTCCCTAAATCATTGCATTTTGCTCATTTAACAAAGAAGCCACACTGTGTGGCCTTTAACATAATCAACCACAGTGTGGTATAAAATCTGAAAAGTTATAACTCAAAAAGTGTGTATTATTAACTGTTTATTACAACTTCATTTCAATAAGTTGCTGGAGGTTTTTTTTGCAAAATATACCGTGTTTGACCACTCATGTTTGTTGGAAAAATAAAATGATGTGACTAAATGTGTTCTCTCTACATTCAGTTCAGGACTGAATGCAATGGCCAACTTCTTGTATTATCCTATGATATGATATCTGTAGAAGCTCAACAATTCATATCAGTATCACTCCACACACACACACACACACACACACACACACACACACACACACACACACACACACACACACACACACACACACACACACACACACACACCGACACTAAAAATGAATTGAACCAACCCGCTTGTGTGTGTGTGTGTGTGTGTGTGTGTGTGTGGACAGGCTGTGCCTTGCCCATTGTTGGGTTGTAAATAGGCGCTGACGGTGACAGGAAGTTGGGATTACAATACTCCCCATGAGCCCCGTGTTTATTTTCTGCCTCTTTCGTCAGCGTTGGCTGTTAAACACACATCCCAGCCAGATCTTTCTCGACACACACATACATACACACACCAGCTGCTTCAGGTGTGTGTGTGTGTGTAAAAGCTGCACACGTAAGCATGCTTTGTGAGGAAACCAGGCTTGATGAGTGTTTCCTGTCTCAAAAAGGAAATTTGTTTGTCCTGGCATATATATAAATATACAAGTTTGTCTGTGAAGAGGGGGGTCAGGTCAGGGTCCAATTACGATGGTCACATGCTCTGTGGGTGGCGCGAATATGTACCCGAGCTCACTCTGGTGTGTGTGTGTATTCTGCCCCCATAGAAAATAAAGGGCTCATTCAGTGAGGGACAATGCCATACACACAATGCTCAAGTTGAACACATACATGCTGCAGAAAGAGACAATGGAAAGACAGTGGACGCTAGCATACGGTGAACACAAAGTCATACAGTGGTACTGTCCCTGGGTGCTCCCTCTGCACTTTCTCTCCGGCCCTGGGTGTTTCCACACGGCGCGCTGATGTAGAGCGAGGCCTTCTGACCTATAAACCGGCCTGATAGGTGAGTAACACTGTGTGCATACGCAGCAGTATTCTCTGCAGGATGTTTTGAGTTTGAGTGCAGCAGTTTACAATGCCGACTTTATTTCAGGGCTTTACACCATCATACTCTACCATATTACCTTCAATTCACTTAGGGTATTAGATGTATGTTCTCGTGTAGTTTTAGCACTCAATAAATGGTTAAATGTTCTAAATTTACTGCATCACCATAACCAGGAAACTTGTGGAACCATCATTCTATTTAAGTGTTTTTTCTGTGGTGGCAATTTTCCAGCTGTGGTGGCCGATCACATTGAAATGAATGTTGGACACTACAAACATGCATTGGCAAGAAGTCTGTGTACAATGGTGCATTTGTGCATGTGAATGTGCACATGTGCTGCTGTGTTAATCTTTGCCAGCTGTGTGCGGCAGTCCCCCTGACCTCTGACCCCCGTGTTGGAGCCGATGCGGGCCGCTGACTTGAGGACGGGGGGGGGGGGGGGGGGGGGGGGGGGGGGGGGGGGCTGGAGGTCTCAAGGAGCCGGGACCTCTTAGCATGATTACACTCATTAAGCCAGCGCTCTGCAATGACTTGATTGGCAACAGGCTTAACTACCTCTGCTCTCGTTTGTGGACCAGCACCAGGTCTCATTTATGAGAGCTAGACGGTGGTGCAGGGAATCAGGAGGAGGGGTGGAGGCTTGGCCTTTTTTATTTGTGGGCAGGTTTTACTTCCTCGTCCCAAACATGCAGCCGATGGTTAAAAGATTGTGACATTCCTTTCATTCATTGCTTGCACCAAACATGTCAGATAGCCCTGAATATCCAAGCAAAGGAGCTGCAACAGACTTTCTATGCTTCTGTTTTTATGCATTTGATTCACAACAAGAAAGAACAACAAACTGAATTACTGAATTCCCTGAATTAAAAAAAACCCAACAACTATGAAATATTAGTCCAGCCTCTTTCAACATCAAGCATGTCCACATGCAGATAAACACGCACACAGTGGGAGTGTAATCCTCTCAACAGGAGTGGGAATTTCAAAGCGGCCGTGGGAGCGGCAGACTGAGATGACGCATGGACGGAGGCTATGTCCCCTCAACGGAAAGCCAACACACACCACGCGTGTGCACACACACACGCACGCACGCACGCACGCACGCACGCACGCACACACACACACACACACACACGCACGCAGTGCTGATTAAGGGAATTTCCATGGCAGACATGAAAGAATAAGATCATTGAGGTACAAATAATAATTACCGAGGCTAAGTGATAAAAAAGAACACTTCAAAAACAGGCGCGCCTTTTCAAGTAAGGGAGCATGTGTGTGTTTGGTAATTGCCACATGCCGACTGTGGTCTCCATTGTTAGCAGACTCCAGGTTTTCTCCATATGAAGGGCACAAGGTGGCCTGATGGACTGTTATCGTTCACACATGTGTTTGTGTGCCTCCTTTATAACTTCATCAGTCTTTGCTGCCATTATTCCTGTCGGCACATTACTATTGATGTGCAAGGCTTCATTTCTAGTGGCTCTTGTGGTGAAGGACTGACGACAGCTCTGGTGTCAAACCAAGTGACTGCGTGGACGTAGGTGAGTGCATGTGTGGGACGTATTGGTGACTGTCCTGAAGTGACTCTGCTCAATTTACGGGAAGAAAGAGAGACGACCTGGCCGTAGGAGGGTGGATGAAGACACAAGAGTGCCGAGGTTGGAAACTAGAAAAATTTTGTATATACATATACACATATATATATATATATATATATATATATATACACAACTATATATATATATATATATACACATACATATATATGTATACACACACATATATATATATATATATACATAGATACATACACATATATATATATACATATATATATATATATACATATACATATATATATATATATATATATACATATATATATACATATATATATATATATACATATATATATATATACATATATATATATATATACATACATATATACATATATGTATATATATATATATATATACATATATATATATATATATATATATACATACATACACACACACACACACACACATATATATACATATACACATATGTATATATATATATATATATATATACATATACACATATGTATATATATATACATATATACACATATATATATATATATATGTATATACATATATATATATATATATATATATATATATGTATATATACGTATATATATATATATATGTATATACATATATATATATATATATATATATGTATATATACGTATATATATATATACACATATACATATGTATGTATGTATGTATGTATGTATGTATGTATGTATGTATGTATGTATGTATATATATATATATATATATATATATATATATATATATACACATACATACATACATACATACATATACGCACTTCCTGCAGCCTATAAGCTCCAAATCTGGCGCAGCTCTAGAGGATGGACATGCTATAAATACACAGCTTGACCACGAGTATCCTCATCCATTCAGGAATCCTAAATCTGGACTCCAAGTCTGATTGTGTATGTGTGTCTGGCACACATTAGTAGTCCATGTTAATTCCCTCAGTTCCCATAGGATCCCATCTGTAACTGACATTATCTTAATCTCACCGGGTCCACACAACACAGTGAGTGAGATGCTCTTCTTACCACAACTGGCCTAAGCTGAGGAGAGCCCCCCAGGGATGAGTGATACTGAACTCTAAAGTGCAGAGAGGTCATTGTGTTACAGTATGGATCACAAGATTGATTAGATGTATCTTCTTTCTATAATCAAACTAAATCGTGACCCCCACTGTCTCCTCGTGAAGCCAAAAGCACAAATAAATTCAGAGGCATCTGTTGTGTAGCTCATATTATATCCATTTTATGGACGCCTCAACTATTGTGTCGGTCCTGAGGCGATTTGCTTTATTGACATGTTAGTCCAATTTGATTCACCGCTCACCTAGCAAACCCGGTTATCAAAGCAGATTCAAGCGACCCTCGAAAACAAAGTACCAAAAAGTGAGGAACAGAGGTCCAAAACAAATGATGAAGTCAATCAATGAGGGTGATCGTATCAAAGACTAAGACTACACTGGTGGTGATAAAATCTAATATTTTCATGCGATATGTATACTTGAACTTGAAGCTAGGGTCACAACCAAAACAATGTCAAACACCATCTCGACTAAGCAGGCATCCGTGGATTTATCCTAAAGGTGTGACCTGCCAAATGGGTCAGTGTTGTAACTCTACTTGGAGCATAAGAGTAGCTATACTTGTCCAGGTCAACAGCGTGTGAAGGCATGTGGCCCGGGTCACTCTTATGACATTTACGCATATTATAGACTTGGTTAAGTGCTATTAGTGCCTTGGCAGCCATGACTAATGCATGTGTGGGTGAAACAGAGCCAGAGAGTGGAAGCTATCGGGGTCTGTGTGTCTGAATGAAAGGCTTCCAGCAGGTCACTGCTATAACTGGAATCAAAAGCCAGGGTCACAGTAGATGGGAGTCTCACTTCGGGACTTTTGCTGCTCGTCCTTCCCCATCTCTCTCTCTCCTCACTTCCTCTCATCTCTATACTGTTAACCAAAGGCATAAAGGTATTCAAGTGTGCCCCCTTCACAGTCAGGCTTACAAGTTCTTTAAGGTTTTCCTTCCACCTCTCGACATTATCCCTAGCGGAGATCAACAGTTCCTCTTCCCAGCTGAGTAAGCCTGAGGAAGGCACTGGCTGTCCTGCTTGAATTATCTGGAAAAGGAGCAATTTCATCCCGTGTCCATTAGTTGAAACCAGAGACGGTACTATTTCAGGCTCATTCCCCTCCAAAAAGATCACATTAGACATCCAGAGAGCCAGTAGCCAGTCAGTCAGTCAGTCCAGTTCTTCCATAAAAGTTATTATGTATTAGAGTATTTTCTCAAAGGTCAGGAACAGGAGCAAATAACTGTGAATGAATACAAATGTCCACATACAGATACACAAAGAATCAAACATATTCAGCAGGTTTCTCCGTCATCATACCTGAGGGCCCTGCTCAGCTTGTCGTAGTTCATTTGGGGTTTACACTTCCTGGCCCCCCACAGCCGCGCCACTTCATCGGGGTCTTTGATCACGAACTCGCCGTAATCCCCCTGCCACGCGATGACGTCGTGATACTCCTCTTTCCTGAGTAGCTCCAGGATGAAGTGCCACAGCTGGATCTGCCTGGACCCTGGGCTCGACTCGGGCTTGTAGGCCCATTCTGGGAAGGCGATCCCTGTAAAAGAGAGATAGAGAGAGCGGGGGAGTTAGTGTGCATCACCGGAGCGCAACACATAACTGCAGTCGTAGATTTCAGGTGAGTAGCTGTCTTCACTACTTTCAAGTCTTCCGGGGCGTTTCTCCTTTCACTCTCCAGTCAGTCAATCTTTGAGCACTTTTTGTGGATGATTGTCATGCAATTTCTCTCTTATTAAACAGTTTAAAACATTGGAAACAAAACTAAGTGCAGGAAGAAGTAAAAAAAGTAAAACAAACAATGGCAGCACTTTTCCAAAATGATGTTATAAGCCAGCCCTGTGAGGGTCTGGGGCTGTGTGCCAGTAAAGTTAAGATGAAAACATTCATTAACCTGGATTTATGTTTATTTGAACAGATGACGTCTGAATTATAAAATATTGATTTATCACTGCAGCAGGCAGTTTGGGAAGGACTGCTGCTTAACAGGTAAAAGTTATGGGCTGCCATTAAATAAGTATTTCACACTTGTTCAATTTTCCGACGACAGAAGCAGAAAAATATGTAAATGTCAACAACTAGCCACACGTCATATTAAATTGACATCTAAAATTTAAATAACAACTCCGAGGCCGGTTCAAGACTCTGGGGGAACGCGTGTACTTTTTAACTTATACCGTAAACTAATAAAGGCATGTAGACTTCATCCTCGTGTGCCTGAAGTAAGCTTCAGAGGCTTTGATTTGTCTGATGAAGGCAACTTTCTGTCTCACTTTTTCTGCGTTTATGCATTTTAAATGTCAATATAGCCGATTATACAGCACAGCTGTTGTCATTAACGTGTATTTATGTGACCATAAAATAATTATTTGGTCAGCTAGGCTGTCTCACCCCTTTCCAGATGTTTGGCCCTTTTATAATGTTTCACTGCACGAGGGGTCTCTACTAAAACAACCTAGAAATGCTCGGTGAATAAAAATGTAGATGGCTCAATGGAGAGGTTAACTACAGGTTTTGTTTCAACCGCATTATTCTACTGTCATTACCACAGTAGCTCTTCACAGGAAACACACACACACTGAAACTACAATACTGAAAGTTGTAGTGTAAGTGGGCTTCATGGAACAGTTCGGCACACGAGAAAAAAAAAAAAGCTTTCCAACTCTCCTCCACCTCTTTCCTCTCGTGCAGTCACTCTTTCCTACGACTGGAGGAAAACAACACGACCAGTCATCTCTCCTGTCTGTCCCTGCATGTCTCTCCACCCGCGGCTCGAAGGAAACGCAGAGTAAGAGACACAGAACGAGACTGTGGGCGTGGGTGTACGACTGTTAGCATGAGCATGTGTGTGTGTGTGCCCAAATGTACAAGTTAGAAAGAGCTTTCTGTGCCAGTACTCGTGTTTGAAAATGTTTATGCAAGTCTCCCACTAACATTCTGTTGCCTGGGTGGTCAAGAGAATTCGACACGACCGAGCAAAATAGACTATTACAGTATAATGTTCAGCTAGATATAGCCTTGACTGGATTTTATTCCATCAACAGTCATCCTCACGGCGCGGAAAAATGCACAAAGTGAGGAGGTGGAGCTGTTAGAGAAATAGCATCCACCCTGATGAAGTGTTGTTTTGCAGGAAATGTAATGCAAGCTGATATTATTCTATAATGTTTGGTGCAAATATTATTATTAAGCTCCACATTACACTGACTACCTGGAATAAAAATGCCTGATGTCATGAAATACAAGACAAGCGTGAAAAACATACAAGGCTAGCATGAAACCAGTGTTTGCAACGCATGCAACTGCACCGCATGTGAACGGCCACAGACGAAAAGAGACAGGCTGGGCTGGAAATTGGAAAACAAACAGGCCCAAATCAACAGATTATGGATGTGCAGGCTTGTCAATGGATTTGCAGGATCTGAGGCAGAGATAGATAGCCCTGATAATCTCTGCTGCGCCGGCCTGTTCAGACCATTTAGTCACTGTTGCATAACACTAAATAATGCTGAAAGCACATCTGCCAGACATTTATGAATCTGTACGAACATAAACTCGAGTTAATAACTTTAAAATTGTTTTTCTTTGTTTTATTTCTATGTAGCAGACCCACCAGAAACAGGCACGTTTTGGTTTCCAGTTGTTATGTTAGAAGTAGGCAAAGGAAAAGCTATACTGGCTAATTTCTCCCCGCTATTCCTTGGTGGTTTTCCTCCAATCACAATGATGCATTTGCAAGGCACGGTCAATGAATCACTCGGTTGTCCCACCTACTCAGGAATCATTTTGTGACTCAATTAAAGATTTTTTGAATATTAGTCAAACAATGTGCCTACACGTTTTCCATCTCCAAATTCCAGACGGGATTAGTTTTTTATCAGTGCTGAATATTTTGCAGATAATATGTGGCCGATGAGGCCATCAACAAACAGTCTGTGTCGGCAGCTTAGCTACAGATTATTGTTCTTTATAACAAACACCACGATGTGTGAGGTGTGAAGTGACCATGGGTGTAGAAAACGGCATAAACTGTGCCGTCTGTGTTTGTTATTGTCCTCAGACTTTCCAGACAAGTAGGTAGCAGTTAGCATGCAAAATGAAACACTCCCTCACTGTCGTTTTATTTCCTTTTTCACTTCCCACCCTCCTCCTGCTCTCTCATTTTCAAACAAACACTTGTTGCATGATCAAATCCCTGAGTGAGCTACAATCACAGAGGAACACACCGGGGGCAATCATAAACATATTGGCCTGGTTGAGCCTCCAACAATAACACATAACCACCCACACCCACGTCTGCATGTAAAGCAGGAGTTGACCAAGCGAAGCTCAAAACAGATAAATATTAAGAAAACAATATCACTGCCTTTTAAGAGTTTGACTTTGTGCAAATGTGAGCATCTGTAGTGATCTTTTTGACCTTGGCAAGAGGACATTCTATACCTGAAATGACGCTGTATGTAAAAGCTAGCACATTGCATGTAGTGTGTGTGTGTGTGTGTGTGTGTGTGTGTGTGTGTGTGTGTGTGTGTGTGTGTATGTATGTATGTATGTATGTATGTAAGAGAGAGAGAGAGAGAGAGAGAGAGAGAGAGAGAGAGAGAGAGAGAGAGAGAGAGAGAGAGAGAGAGAGAGAGAGAGAGGATTAGGTTTGGAGGAATGCTGAGAGCAAGAACAGGTGCCTTTGTCCTTCTAGGGTCCAACCCAGGCTGAGCTGTCCTGACTCACACTGGATCAGCTATCACACACACTCTGATCTGTTTCATCAGTCTTCTACACCCAATCGGAGAATTTCTACGGGGAATTTTTGGAATGTGTGTGTGTGGGATCTGTATGAAGTTAGGTTATGAAGAAGAGAGAGAGGAGCAGCAGAGAAGAGCCTGCAGAGCATGTCCTAACCCCCTCCACCACACTTAACCTCTCTGACCTCCACTCTCCCTCTTTTTTGGTGTCTCCCCCCCCCCCATGCCTCCCGGGGGAGACACCAGATAGCCATTACAGCATAAATGCGCAACACACACACACACACACACACACACACACACACACACACACACACACACACACACACACACAGAGACAGACAGACAAGGCATCAATAATGTAGAGACTGGTGTGGAGGGTTGACGATAGGGGTGCGCCTAATCTCTGGCCTGGGACACTAGAGAGTGCAAGTGCGTCAAGAGGTGTGTGTGTGTGTGTGTGTGTGTGTGTGTGTGTGTGTGTGTGTGTGTGTGTTGGGACAATGAGGGACAGGTGGTAGAAAGTGATGCAAAAGGGACAAAAAGGAGGAGGATGAAGGGGAGGGAGAGAGAGGGGGGGGGGTCAGAGTGAAAGAGAAGAAGGCAAGATGAGATGGGGTGAGCACTAGGACAAGTGGAGATCAGAGGAAAGAAAGTCAGAGGAAAAAGAAACAGGGGAGGGAGATCGGGGGAAACAAAAGTGGGAAGAGAGAGAGAGAGACAATAGCAAGAGTGGGAGAGGAGAGAGGGGGTGGATGGAGGGAAGGGAAGGAGGAGGAGGAGGAGGAGGAGGTTAAGGGAGCGATGAGATCATAGCTCGTCTGGTAGTCTGTTGTCATCCAGATCAGATTGCTTATCCCCCTCCCTCCTCCACCTCCTCCCTCCCACTCCCCCCCGTCCTCCTCTCTGGGAGTGCGGATGCCTCCTTTCCTCTGTGTGATCTTGGTGGCAGGCCCCTAGCAGACTTCCAGCACTGCTGCTATTCCAGCTATGTGCGCCACTCACCAGTCCAACAATGACCTCCACTCTCTCACACACACACCGCGTGAGCAGTGGTGGTGGGGGGGGATGAAAGCAAAAAAGTGGAAGAGAAAGGAAAGAGAGAGAGAAAGACTCAAGGAGATGTAGAGACCGGGTGCTGTGTTACGGCTGGGCGAAGAGGAAACTTCTTGGTCAACTTCAATAGATGCCGTTGAAGATTTGTCCGTGTGATGCTGCATTACGACACATTTACACATAAGATCATGTCCGATTTCTTCAAATTCATAATTCATTCGATGCGTCACTGCAGCTTCCATCGTCCATAACCCTAACTTACATTTTTTGATCGTCCTTTAACCACAGCTGGTCTTCCTCTCTGCATGTCTACGTGACCTCGAGCTAGACAGTGAACCCCAAGTTGATCCCCATAAACACAACCTAAAACATTTTAGTTGACGATTTGCTGCTTTTCTTTAATATATATATATGATGGTATATGATATCCAGTGGAGTTTATGACACACAGGCAACACGGTACATGTCCCTGCTGCCAATTTCCGATATTCAACAACAACAGTTGGTTGCTGTGATACACCAAAAGATGTAGCAACACACCAGGAAAGGAGAGTAAGAAGACGGCTGCTAGTGAGCAAACATGGATGTAAACAATGCAAGCTTTGCAAATGTTTTGCGAGGAGAGAAATGTATACACACAATGCATTTGGGAGAGAAACAGTGTTTGTATACAGAAAGCCCCACAGGGTGCCTTTGACTAAGTAACTTTGTGTTTTTGGACTGTTGGATGAATACAACAAGGACTTTGATAATCTATTTGACTCAGACGCATGGCTGACTGGGCCTGAAGTGCCAAGGAGGGCGAGAGCTGATGGGAAGGAGGCAGAGACAGACGGGCAGTCAGACAAAGTAGTGGAGTGAGAAAAGAGATGAGGAGGAGAGATTCCCACTCAGCAGCAACTCAGCTGACAAGCCCGTGCCAAACTAACAGTGGAGTTGCAGACTCAGGATTTTTATGCAGGGCCTCTGAACAGCCATTAGCGGCAGTTGGCTAGCACCGTGCTACTTTAACCCAACTCAGCTTTAGCGTGGATGTGGGAAACGACCGGTGCAAGTGTGTGTGTGTGTGTGTGTGTGTGTGTGTGCGTGTGTGTGTGTGTGTGTGTGAAGGGGGTGAGGTCACTGTCGGCTCTTAGAGTCTGTAAAAAGTGCTAGAACTTGAGAGAGTCTGTATTTGCCTGTAGCGCATTCGTACGCAAGTACACACACAGCCTCGTCTTTGTCACAGCCGCCTGGATAAGTGAAACTGCCTGAAGCGCCGAGCTCGGGGAAGAGAGGAGACAGAAACACAAGACCGGGAGGTGGAGGGGAGGGATGGAGGGATGATAAAAAGACTTGGAGGGTGAGACAGAGAAAGTAAGAGTGAAAGGAGGGAGAGAAAAGAGGAGGAGGGGTAATCAGAGCCTGTACGCCTCAATCCCAAAGTGTCTGGATTCTTCCCACCAAGTCCATTAAAGATTCATTAGGCCAATACTCGAGGAAGACGAGAGAGTGAGACACACACAGAGAAAGACAGGAGGACACAGGAGAGTGACAGAGAAGTTAGGGAACACAAGGATGGGAAAGGTGAATCATTTGGAACTTTTAACTCGAAATGTATTTCTTAAAAATACTATGTCTGATGATTGTTGAACAGCAGAGGTATAGATGGGGCTGCAACTAACACTGATTAATATTGATTTTATATGGATTAACCTGCTAATTATTTTCTCAATGAACCTATTTATTGTCTGGTCTACAAACTGTCAGAAAATAGTGAAATGTGTTCATCACAATTGCCCGAGAACTAAAGATGATGTCTTGTTCAATATTCAACTTTATATCAAAGCAAACAAGCAAATTTGGACATTTGACGGACTGGAAGCAGGAAAATGGCATTTTTAAAACAAAATTGTATTACACATATCAAATATGAAATAATGAAAAAAGATGCGGTAGAATTTTCTGTAAATCCACTCATTGTTTCAGTTTGTGGTTTCATAATATCAATTGGTGCAGTCGACTAAAATCTGGATTTTATATTTACTTTATTGTTACTTTATTGTATTGACTTGTTGCCACTCAAGAAGAATCAGATGTTTAAAGCGGCCACCAGTGGAAATGTCTGGTGGAGATGCAGATTAGAAGAATAGGAAAACTGTTGACTGTTTCTAGTTTCTGTTTGAACTTCACGGTGGTTTCATTTAAATTACTCAGAACTCGAGTTACATGATGATAAATAAGTAAACAAGTTGTTTGGTTAGTTACACAAGCTTGTGATCAGCTTTATTGTAACATGCAGATTGTAGATTTTACTGGTTTGGAAAACATATCTAAGAGAAATGAGTTGTTAATAATCCAGATGGAGAATATATTCCCTGAAAGGAATTGTTCTTATAGGAGCCAAGAGCATTCATGACCCTTACCTAACCTAACTACCTGGGGGGTGGGGGTGGGGGGGTTAAACAAACATGACACAGAAATATATGTAAGTCTAAGAGGCCGCTCAACTATTCTTCGAGGTCACCCACAGTCTACATGTTCTATAGGCTCTTCCTCACATATGTAGCAGCAGAGAGAAAGAGAGGAGCTAGAAGGAAGAGAGTGCTTTGTGGCCTTGGAGGGGCCAAAAATAGCACCCCACACACACACACACACACACACACACACACACACACACACACACACACACACACACACACACACACACACACACACACACACACACACACACGTTATTGTTCAACAGTGTGAGAGGACACACAACATGGATGGGGAGAAGAGGGAAAGTACAGAAGGGCTGAAGGAGGAAGAGGAGGAGGAGATGACGGAACAAGTGGGGCAGGGAATGAGAAGGACATGACGTAAGACTTTGTCTCTCTTCCTCTCTCTCTGTAAAGGTTGTCCTCCAGTGAACACACCAGACGTCTTTTCCAGGAAATTGTAGCTGGAGGAGCAAAAAAAAAGGCAAAAGAAAAGCCAGAGCGTCCATCGGGATCCTCTCTTCCCGAACAAGCTCCAAATGTGAATTCCAAATCTAGTCTCATGCTCGACTGATAGACTGTACACTTGTTAGGTCAATCAATGCAGCAGCAGTAAAGGAAATATAAGCATCTGCCTGCCTGAATCAATAAAGTTATTGCTTGCTCGGAAACATTTGCCACGTGTTTTGTAAAATAGATCGAAATGTGCAGAACAACCAGGGACTATTAAGATTGAAAAGTTTAACGGTCCAACTGTTAGGTAAAACTAAATCTGTGAATATTTGATCACATTGTGGTCGCCTGGTTTTGAAAGCGGTGGTGCCGGCTTGATTTAAGGCTGTGAGGACCCAAGTGGTATCTGACTAAAAAGGACAACACACTATATAGCAACATGTACACTAAACAGGCTGTTCTTCACCTGGGAGCTCACACACACACACACACACACACACACACACACACACACACACACACACACACACACACACACACACACGCACACGCACACGCACACGCACACGCATCCAGCTTTTTCACACGGGAACTGGAAGTTTAAAAGAGCAAAAGTCCCAAATGCATGTAGGACGAGCACCATGTGAACAAAACAAAACACAAAAACTGTCCACGCACAAACAGGCATAAAGCCCTGAGGCACCTGATGTGCTCCCAGGTGGGCTGTGGACAACTGGACTCTTCTCTGTGTAATCATGCTCATAAACACGTCTGGTGGGAGAGTGAGAGAGTGTGTGTGTGTGTGTGTGTGTGTGTGTGTGTGTGTGTGTGATCCCCAGAGTGTGTTAAGAACAGCAGAATAATATTGTGTCAGTGAGAGAAGAGTCCTGCAGCTATCTCTCAGGGCGCCGTTAGGTATATTTACTCTCACCAAAGTGACGCACTGCTCCCAGGACATTCACCCTTCTCCTTAGACACAACACACACACACACACACACACACACACACACACACACACACACACACACACACACACACACACACACTTACATTTTTTCATTAGTTGACAACAAACTACACTGGCTGATCAGGATTTGACAGTGTGAGAGCCTAATGGCAGCTTTATACACAGAGAATAGCTAGTGTAATTGTCTCTGTATTAAATAACAGTTGTGTTATAAACACTGGGTAGTTTCCTCTTCTGGTGACAATGATGGTTAACATTTTATGGGATGTTAAATGTCTCAACACAAGTTTTCACCTCTTTTGCTGTAGCATTTACAACAAATGTCTCCACTGCACATTGTTTTTTGGGGATGTGTGCGAATAATTGAAATTTGGCTCCGTAGAGACATTGCAAATCATCTTGTTAAGTTTGACCTTTACATAAAAATGTAAAAAAGTTAGCTTGCCACACCAATATTGAAACATGGCTTTAAATAGTGAGGGAAGTGGCTCTATGTCTTTGGATTTAAGATGAAATATGTGGTCCTTTTTTCCCATGATTCTCTTCAAAAGTTACTTTTAGGGAAAAGCTGTTCAGATGTAACACGACCACGCTACAGGCCACAGGCGCCGCGCTTCTCTTTCGCTCCGTCGGCCCACCTCACACGCTGCTGTTAATGTACTTCTACAGCCAACAGCTTGGCAGTGAGCTGCCAGTTGACGCTTCACCTCTGGTTCAACAACACACTGCCGACACTCACCACTGCCAGGAAGAGTGTGTTCGACTGTGTGCACACACCTCAGTGTGTAGGGACGCATATATATATATATATATATATATATATATATATATATATATATATATATATATATATATATATATATATATATATATATATATATATATATATATAAACATTATGTAAATATCTTTATGATGTGTGTTGTTGAAAACAATTATAACTCACAAAAGTCAAGCTTAAACGATGACTCCATCAAGCAATTAGTAAATCGACTGAATATGATCATTTCAGGTTAATTTTCCAAAATGCCAAATATTTTCTGGTTCCAGCTTTTCAAATGTGACAGTTTGATGGGAAACTAATATATTTGGGTTTTTGGACTGCTGGAGGAATAACAAATAAAGAGGTCAACGCGGGAGTTAAATATGGGCAAATTTGACCATTTCCTGTTATTATTTAGACTAACGTGTGATTGAAAAGTTGAAAAAACAACCAAGTTATTCAGCAATAATACAAAGAATTGTTAGCTGCAGCCCTATTATGTTTTTCCCCCTGACGTATGGTTTTTTGATAACATATATTGATAGCAGTATGTGACCATGGAGCATGTAGCTGTGATCACCAACACTGCGCAGTTGGACTATCACTAGTGTGTTTGTCAGGTCTGTGGGTCAAAGGGTGACTTCGCCACACAGGCGTAAATTAGATGTGGCATAATCAAACCATATATATCTGTCAGGTGTGCATGTGTGAGTGAGAGATAGGTGGCACTTTTGGGAGGTGGTTTCCTGGAATGTGGTACTAGAGCGGGACAGGATGTTAGCGACTGTTATGCACCACAACAACAGATCTGTTTCCTGTGTGTCTGTGTGTGTGTGTCCATGCGTGTCATTTCAGATATACGTAGAAAATCTGGCAAGAATCAAAACCAAAACAGGCGATACAGAGAGAACATTAAACACAGCTCGCTCAGTCTACTAAGAAATAGTTATTATTTCTACTCAAGAGATTGTTCTTTCTTTCTGTCTGTCTTTCAATCAAATGAGCATGCACTCAGACCATGTGCAACTAGTCACTCCAGTGTGCACGTGACAGAAGAGCCAGAATCTCTAAACATAAACGACAGCAACACACACGGAGCTCAGACGTGACGAAAAGACACAAAGAACCAGAAAAACAAGTCCACAACAGCTTCAGACTCAAACACCCTGTGTGAGCATATTTATCTGTGTGTGTGTGTGTGTGTCAGTGCTGACTCAGTGCGTGAATGATTTTGTAATTCAGCCTTCACAACGCAAACTCTCTCTCTCTCTCTCTCTCTCTCTCTCTCTCTCTCTCTCTCTCTCTCTCTCTCTCTCTCTCTCTCTCTCTCTCTCTCTCTCTCTCTCTCTCTCTCTCTCTCTCTCTCTCTCTCTCTCTCTCTCTCTCTCTCTCTCTCTCTCTCTCTCTCTCTCTCTCTCTCTCGCTGTCTCCTAGCAACCAGACACTTAAGGCCTAAAAATAACACCCCAGAAAACGAACAGAACAAAAAAATAAAGCATAAACGGCAATTAATCCTTTCAAGCCGGGAACACAGACTCAAACAGAACCAGGTAGAGCAGGGCTGGAGCAAGCGAGCGGGAGAGATGGAGAGAGAAAGGAGTGGGAGGCAACAGGTAGTCGTCAGGAGACAGAGTGTGTGTGTGTGTGTGTGTGTGTGTGTGTGTGTGTGTGTGTGTGTGTGTGTGTGTTGTGTGTACACATGTGCCCACTAGCCTTGGCTGGGAACAAGACAGAACTTTTCCAACCCTCTCCAAAAAGCAAGGGCTGCTCAAGGCAAACAAGGCTCCGGTGTTCAGCAGAGTTTAAAGAGAATAACATGCTGCCTTTTATTGTGATTTTTATTCCACTCCTCTTCCCACAAACATTATGAAAGAAACAATGTTATGAAACAATGTAAAAAAGACAACTGAGTCATGAGTGCGCACACACACGCGTACACAGAGGCAGGCTGTCTCGGGTCTGAAGCAGACACATTCCACAGTGGATTAACTTTTTGGAGACGCATGATGGCGAGTGAGAGACGAAGCAGCGAGACACCTGATCTCTACACCAGACGTCTTACAGTGGAGGAGGAGTTCTTCTGTTAAAAAGCTGATCAGGGCTGTGCTGTGTATCTTTAGGCCGGTCTGCTGTTGTATACGGTGGTTTCTGGCTTTTTCACTTGAAATATATTTAAATCCTTCCCAAAAACCCAATAGTCAGAGAGATAAACCTCAGTCTCTATACTACACATTTGATTTTGACTTGTGGTATGTGTCAATACTAGGGTTTGCAACTAATGACCATTTTCATTTTTCATATTTCATCTGTTGTTCGGGCTCTAAAATAGCATAAATTAGTGAAAAGGTCCCCAGAGCCAGATGTAGCAGATTCAATTGGTTATATTAGGCTGAGGCATAACTTCTGAGCACATCTGGGACCAGCATTATTCTGTATTTATATTAATCATACACCTAATGGAGATGCTTACCTATATGCTGGTGCTTATTTATATTAGATCATGATATTATTTACTGCTCTGTCCACTCTGGTTGAATGGTCCTGAGGCAATGGCATAATTGTATTTATTAACAAATGATTAATTGCTAATAACTAAAACCATATTTATGTTAAATCTTTTAACAAAATATTTATGTCATTCAATAAAGTACTTATTCTTATTTTCCAATGTCCACACTGAGTGGAGCGTTAATGTGTGTACCAATACACGATAACTTAAAATTAAAAGCAATTGTCTAGTTATGGGAGAGTTTGTGTTCAACCTTTCCCACTGAAGACAAAAGCCAGATGTTCGTTGGTGTTGTGGGTTGTGTAGTGGGGAAGAGGTTTTAGGGACACTAAGCATGTAACCCATGACATGGTCTGTCAATATGTTGCCTTTACATGCAAACTGCAGAGCAAGAGAAGGCTTATAGTATTCAAATTCCCTCTTTCGGTAGTGTGGCAAGCACTGCTGCATCTAAAAATGTTTGTTTTTTGACTGACTGAACAAAGCAATACATTCATTGCAATGACACATAATGTGGCCTTGATTTCTAAATTAATGCAAACGGATGTCTCCATTTAGACTAAAAAGCTTGGTACTCATCCACTGTCTTTTTGTCAGTTTGTTTTCGAGTCGGTTTACAGCGGCGTACCTGAAATGTAGCTCCTGGTGATGATTTATTAATGGACCTTATACACAGACAGCCCAGTCATATTCTTGTTAACCACTAATGCAAAGACGAGAGTACAAATATTTCAATATTTCAACTTGAGCAAGACATTTGTGTGACTCAAAAGTGTCTCAAAAGCCTAGACTGTGTAAGGTATATACAATAATGTTGCTGCAGTATTTATGCCTAGATGACGTTATGGAGCAGTTACAATGTTAGCTCGTCTTGCACTTATCGATCCAAACTCCATTCAGAAAACAAGCATTTTAGAAGTTGTATGCTTGTTGTCTTGCGGACAGACCCGACAAAACAGGAATTCAGATTTTTTAGGAATCTGCATCAGTTTGCTGCTATTTCGGCATCCATTTTTGTATCAGTTTATTACAATGAAATGGCAGCAAAATGTGTTTATTTTGGGTTCATACCGCTGTAGTAAATCAACCAACACGCGGCCTGCTAGATACAGAGAATACAGCTTGAGAACAATATTCCTTTTTGACACATTTGGCCTTCCCTACGGCCCTAAAGCTTTCACTATCTTTTACTAAAATAAATGCCTACATAAAGCTATATTTAGCCCCAATAATTCCCTTTCTCCTCTTAACTATGTGTGCATGCAGAAAGCTTTTTATATTTTACTCTTCCGAACAGAAAAAAACCCTTCAATTCATTTTATATGTTACTTGTTCTGCTGGACTTACCTTTTAAATCCTGAATGCACAACAGTGTGTGAGTGTGTGTGTGTGTGTGTGTGTTTGTGTGCGCCTCTTGTTATGAGCTGCGTGCTGTTGTTCAGACTAGAGGTGAGAGTGGAATAGGTGGCTGGCTCTGGGGAGTCGTGTTTTTCTCCGGTATACTGCTCTGATGCTGCCAACTGTGCTGATGATGCCGGCTTTGCATTCACACGGTATTTGCACTTGAGTGGTACGATACAAACATAAGACACACACACGCAGCTACCCAGCGTGTTTTCTGAAGAAAGTGGAGGCGACTATCAGAAAAGCTACACGAACAAAAATGTACAGCGACCGTGCTCGTATGCAGAAAAACAACATAAAAGTATCACTTGTTGACCGAGCGAACGCGCTCCCATCCGACACATGTGAGCATCGGGGGAGACATAAGCCTAACTTATTCTAAACGGGCCCTCGGGTGATGAGTGAACAGGGGACATCGGCAGCTTGCCAACCGGCATTGTTGTCCTTAACACCTTGCTGCTGCTTGGGGGAGAGCAGTTTTGGAACCGTGTACAACATACAGCTTCCAAAGTGCTAATTGATGGGTAATTAAGAAGAAATTAAAGATGGGCAGCAGCATTGCATCATGGTGAGAGAAACTGACTGAAGCTAATAGCTCTGCTTTGCTGCTTCAAACTATTACCTCTGATGCTCCTTAATGTATTAAATGTATTTCACACCGGTCTGCAGCAATACTTAACAGTGTATTACGCACTAATAAAAGCACATTTTATGTATCAGGCGGTGGTAGACTTTGCATCTTAAGTGGTTCCTGTGCGTCAGCAACGTGTGTGAACAGCACCAAAAATACACACAACTCCACTAAGTCCCATCAACCTATTCCTTCCTCCACTTCTCGGCCATTTCTCCACTCATGCCCCATCCCGCCCTTACCCCTCCTGTTTGTGCGTCCAACCCTGTGCGCTTTCCTGCCATTCTTCTATCTCAGCTAATTTTAGATGAAGGGAAAAAGCTCTGTCCACATCTGCTAGTCATTCTTTAGGAGGTTTTTGTGTGTGTGTGTGTGTGTGTGTGTGTGTGTGTGTGTGGGATTGAGAGGAAGAAAACTGGGAAAAGGTCAAAAAGGGAGAGAGAAGAAATGAGAAGCAGAGGAATGAGTGTTGAAAAAAGAAATAAAAAGGCATACGGTACAAAAGAAGCAGGGTAAAGACAGGGTCACTGTCACAACCAGAACAAACGTTCATCATGACTGATATACAGTCATTTAGATTTCAAGTGATTCTTCTACATTTACTTGACAGTGGTGAACCACAAGAGCAACAAACTGCCTTCACAAGTAAAGAGAATGCGGGGAAAAAAAGAAAGCTAAAGACCATAATTTGGCTCAATTTGCCCCCGAAAAAGCAGAGACAAATGTGAAGGCAGAGTGCTTGGAAACGGTGCTCTCTTTAATGATCGTAAATCATCCAAATGGGACTCATTTGTAGTTTGAAACAAAAGGAAGAGGGAGAACCAACAACCTGTGGTTTTGACATGCTGGCCACAGGAGAGGTCAACGCTCAAAAGTAAAACAATGTTTCAACAGTGCTTTAAATATTTTCTTCATAAGAATTGAAACCAAAATGTACCTTTCCATTATAATCACAAAAATAATTGTAATTTTTTTAATAATAATAATTTATTTTATTAAGATGAATTTTTAGTGTATTTTTCACCAACACTGACTACGTGACAGCTTAGTTCTTAGCTTCGGTAACTGGCTCATATTCCCGGCACATAAAAACCTGCATGAGTGGCGTTTTCAGTGGCGGATTCAGTGAATTCAACATTCATCATTCTGTCGTGTTGATTGTAAAAAAGATCAGGTTCACGTCTGTGGAAGGCTAGATGTGTCCGCTGTAATACGTGGGCCCATACAAAGACTTGTATTGTCTTCAGTAGAGTGGGGAGACACGGTCATCTTTTGTCCTAAGTGGACAGAGCCAATCGCAAGAAACACACACACACACACACACACACACACACGCACACACAGGATCCTGGCAAACACCACAGTGCAGGACAGTGGGCTGTGAGGGGGACTCAGAGGGCAGAGCACAGCGTGTTTATGTGTTTGTGTTTATCCTGTCGTCGTAAACAGGGACAAGAGACACATGCAGTGTCACCGCCTGTCACTACTTTTCTCCTACCGTTCTCACCCGTTCTCCCATCAAGCCCCTTTTCCTGTGCCCTTGCTCTCGTCTTGTGCCCCGCTTTCGCCTCCTCTAACACCCCCCCACTTGGTCAGCTTGTTAAGCGTGTCTCCTAAAGCTGATTAAGTAGTGTTGATCGGCCTTACGTAACATTCACCTCGCACAGACGTTGCTGCCAGCCAGCATACGGTCTTTGTGCCTCTGTGTGTATGAGAGGAATCAGAGAGGGAAAAATTTGCTTCAATGAACATTGCTCAGCGTGGAGTATTTGCAGTTGCAAGACACACGCGCACACACACACACACACACACACGCCTGTGAATGTATTATGGTGACACTGTGTCTTCATGGATTGGAGCCAGGTCAGCGCGTGTTCCCACTGATATGAGCACATTTGGCCACAATGGTGGAATGTGCACATCATCGTTTCCCAAGGTGTGTGTGTGTGTGTGTGTGTGTGTGTGTGTGTGTGTGTGTGTGTGTGTGTGCGTGTGTGTGTGTGTGCGTGCTCCTACTGCAGGCTGTGTAGATAATCACTGCTTATCCCCTAGTTAGCATGGGGCTGCCAAGAGAGACCACGCACCTTCAACACTGCAGCAGGGGGTGAGACACGCACGCCAGCACACACACTTTACATGATAGAAGGCATTAACGATGAAATATCTTCTTTTTTTTTTACACACACATAACACCGTGTTGGTGCTGACTGTAAACAAAGCCATGCTCCAGATCTCAATAATTGGTGGAATGATTGAGTTAACGAAGCAGCGCACACGGGCAGGTTAGAAAGGTCGACTCGCTCGGCTCCTCTTTGCTCCTCTCCTGGTTTGCTCTGGCGCTCGGCCTCGTGGGAGAGATTAGAATCCTCAGCTGGAGCAAATAAAGCTGGACGTTATACAAGAACCCAGGAGAGAGAGAGGAGGAGAGAGGGGGGGGGGGGGGGGGGGGGGGGAGAGAGAGAGAGAGAGAGAGAGAGAAAAAGAAAGAGAGAGAGAGAGACTGATGATGATGTAACATGAGAGGGCAAAATACTGAAATGAAGAACAAGGGAGAAAGAGAAGAAGAGATACAGAGGTGTGTGATGGGAGACCTTGAAGAAGTTGACCATACAAAAAGTCAGCTGCTGTAGGTACCTTGCTGTACTATATGGTGCCAGTCATGCATCTCACACAGAAAGCTAGACCACACGATTTAAGGTTAATCTCGTGTTGTATATCTTAAAATTAATAAAAATAAAATGAATATTCGGTCAGTAAAAAAGGTTGTGGCGAGTGTGGTGTTGGGCAAATGCACTGTTACTCTGATCTACTGCCCTGTTGCCCCATCAGTAAATTAAGCAATTGTTGTTCCCTTTGGTAACACAATGGAATTAACTAGCGAGCCACAATGAACAGATACTCACGACACCAAACCATCCGACATCAAGTTGTGTGGGAGTAATTTGGTTTCAACACCATAGATGGAGAAATCCTAAAACTAACATGTAGTCTACAATGTGTTTGAATTAATGTTAGAGCTGAAACAACTAATTTAGAAAAATAGTAGGCAACTATTTTGATAGTCACTTAATCGTTTGTTATTTTTTCAGCAAACATTGTGCAAACATTCCCTGGTTCGAGAGCTTCTTCTTTTCCCAAATGAAAAACTTGTTTTTGCTTTTCTTTTGTTTTATATCATGACAAAGTCATGACAAAGTTCATATTGGACTGTGGGAATTTGTTTTATAGACAAAAGGATAAATCTATAAATAAAAAGGAGTAATCATCAAATTAATCAATAATGAAAATCAGTAAATAATTGTTATTTTGTTAATTGTTACAACTCCATGTAGACTATATTCATCTCTATTATCATATTGTGTGCTACATGCTTTTACTTGTGATTTTCCTCTCCACACATTTGGTTTGTTAGATGTTGCTGTTGGCATATCATGCAAATAAAGTGAAAAACAAAAATAACAGGTGTCATGAGACAAAAAGAGAATTCAGACAAGGAAGGAAGGAAGTGAAAAGTGATGCGGAAGTAAAGTCAACAGTGATAAAACACTGACTGGCAGAGAGAGAGAGAGAGAGAGAGAGAGAGAGAGAGAGAGAGAGAGAGAGAGAGAGAGAGATGAACTTTCTCCCCTCCGTCAGTATACTGCTTGGTGCTGTTATGCAAGAGCTGAGTGTACACACACCGATTACCTCTGCTCAGTGGAAGTAATAACATGAGGCATGTGTGTGTGTTTGTGTGGGTGGGTACATGTGTGTGAACATACAACGGTGCTACATCTCGGTTACACTTCACACACAAAGACGTGAACACATATTATACAGACTGACGGCATACATTCAAAACTATTGTCCCGATTGAAAAGGGCTCAGATCATCCATCCGAGGTGTAAAGTAGCACGGGGGGGTTCCCCATGAAGTGAGAGCTGCACCGGCTTCCAGTTACACCTCCACAAAACCCATTTGATGACACACACATGGTAGAATAGATCACATGGTACAATAGATCAGACTCATTCACAATGCCCTCTTAAGGAGGAAGTACTTCAATTACCGTCAATTCAATTCATCTATATTGTGTTGTCTTAGCTAAAATATGCTGCCGATGTCTATCTGAGTTTTGATTGGATAACAATCGTGGAAAATGAAATAATCTCCGTCAATGTGAACATGAGGCGTTAACATTTTTTTCTGCATTTCCCTTCCCCTTATTTCGTAATGCTACTTCTGCATATTAACCAGATCACTAAATTTGGTACATAAAGTATATATTGACCATTTGTATATCAGTTACTCATCACGTGTTACTTTGGATTTTCGGAGAGAACTGTTTTTCCCGAGTGCGATACGGTAATGGAGGAAGAGTTTTAAATAGTTTGATGTATGTGTTTGGGAAGTACTGGATAAACGAGACTTGGATTATACTGCACAAGTTGTGGGAGAGTCTGGAAGCAGATTTAAAAAAAATACTTTTGCAGTCGTTAAACCAAGCCTCCATTTACTTTAATTCACCAAGCAAAAAATGTCCTCTAAAACACCAAGACGCACTGGAAAAATTGGGCATTGGACCTCTTTCCACGGCAGGAATTTTATTTCTAATAATGAAATTCAACTAAACCAAACATCGGCCACCGCGGATGAAAGCATGATTGTGGCAAAAAATGTGACTTATTGCCCAACCCTAAACTACACAGAGAAACAAGCTTACACATTCACATGGCTGACATCAATGAGTCACACGCACGCACACACACACACACACACACACACAGATCCCACGTTCCCACACACACCTCTGCACTCTGCCTCCTCTCACAACTAACCTAAGGGAGAAAGTGTACCTTTTGCACACAACCCGGCTAATACTTGGGCCAGACGAACACAATAACCCGACTAACACGACACCCACACACAAAACCAGCGAGGACACTAGCTGGGGGCCAGCTGGAGAGAGAGAGAGAGAGAGAGAGAGAGAGAGAGAGAGAGAGAGAGAGAGAGAGAGAGAGAGAGAGAGAGAGAGCGAGAGAGAGCTGTGGATAAGAATGTGTGTGTGATGTTAGATGCATGTGTAAGAGAGACACTACAAAGACCCTAGTGTATATTAGTGTGTGCACGGGCTAAAGTAATTCACTAATATCACATTCACAACACTTCTTCTTTTTCAGGACTCTTTCAGTAGCCTGCAGTCAACAACGTAATCATTTGATTGACATATTTTGGCAGGCAAGAGATGCCGCACTTAGGACTTGTTTCCAAGGGAACACGTATACAAAAGTATTAATATTTACCACAGCTGCATATGCTGACAGTTAAAAACACACACAGTATGTCACAGTATGTGATGTCTGACCATACATCCACAACGGATTCCTTGCTCAGGATTTACGTTTCCGTGTCTTTAAGTGTTTTTAAATGTCATTGAGTATGTGATGTATCCTGTACCCTTATATATTGCTGCATTGGACAATTTGCCTTCCATTTAACTGGATTTAAAAGCCTTCTTGTCCTTCACTTCTCTTTTGTCCACTTCCTCTTCCTCCATCATATTTCCCCTCATGCTTTGCAAATCCCTCCACTAGCCTTGATCCATTCTTCCCTGCTTTCCTTTCCTTTCCCCCTCTCACCCTGTGACTGGTCAGGGGATCCAGCTCACTGTTCTCTTCATCAAACGCTCTAATCCCCTAAAACAACAATCACTGTGTGTGTGTGTGTGTGTGTGTGTGTGTGTGTGTGTGTGTGTGTGTGTAGCCACCCGAATGTAACTGCCTGGTTGTTATGTAATTTCATTGGGCCACATCTGATGCTAAAAATGGACACGGATAAAACTATTGTGACCGAGGGCAGGGCTACTGTACAGAGGCACTGGAGCACAGACACATGCACACATGCACACACAGACAGCGGGGGCTGGGCAAGCTGCTTAACCCTGATGTCATGAACCAAGGATGCAAATTGTAAAAAAAATAACACAACAATTAATAACCCACAACTAACGCTCTTTAACATGGCAAAACACCACGACACAACAGTTAGTGACACATAAACAATTTGTAACACTAATAATTGTACATTTATAAAATGACACCGCCTATCGGCATGCTGGGTACAGCTCGCTAGCTTTTGGATATTTTGGTTAGACACATATGTAACGCTGAGTACCGTGTAATATGTGCGGTATTTGTGATAAATGTACGTTGGTACATAGAGGGTGATAAGAAGCTGTACAGGAGGGGCTTAGGACCCAGGGGAATGTAGGTGAAGGAAACAGGAAGTGACAGAAGATACGCCACACAAACAGCTGTTCACCGTTCGCTGGCCGGCCGGTTCTTGTCCGCTTAATAATTAAACGCGCGATAAAATAGTTTTGGCGTTAATTAATTAATGCGTTAATGCAAAAAAATATACTGTGATATACCGTGAAACCGGTATAATCTTACAAAATACCGTGATACACATTTTTGGTCATACCGCCAAGCACTAAGTCCTGTTAGTATTCAATAGTAGTAAACCATTAAAAGGCTTCTGAAGATACAAAATGCATCTTTCCTCAAATTAAATCTTGAAACATGGGCTATTTTTTGCAGCGCGATAACTAATCAAAGGATTAAAGTGAGCATTGGTAAGTGAATTACTTCTCAATCTCCAGCATGAATGATTTACTCAAACTTCAGCAAATAACCCAAAACGATTGATAACGGATCCCAACTATATAAATAAGTGTGTTGAAGATATAATCTAAATTTGATCCCATGCAATAACAAGTCTGGGTCAAAACACTGAGGCAACTGGGATGACCAGACAAAAAAAATAAAGCTACATCAAATAGGATATGGGATATGTTTGGGTCAAGGCACTAAAAGACTGGAGAGTGGTATAGCACATACTCTAAGACGGGCTGGCCAACTCACTTAGGGACAATCTGCTAAGGAAATAAGTGATGAGATGAGCATATTCCAAATATGTGTGTGTGTGTGTGTGTGTGTGTGTGTGTGTGTGTGTGTGTGTGTGTGTTTGCAAGGAGGAGGATATGCTATATGATGTGCAGCACTGATGGCCGGCTTTGCCATTAAAGTTTCATCGCTCTGCTTTCCTATAAATACCTTTCCAATGATCCAATGCATTATTCAGTTTCTCTCAGGCCAGCACTCTCTCTCTCTCTCTCTCACACACACACACACACACACACACACACACACACACACACACACACACACACACACACACACGGAGAGCAACACACAGGCACACACCTGGAGAGCAAAGAAAAAAGCCGGTGTCCTGGAGGAAGGAAGTCTTATGAACATTTAAGAGGACGATGGCCAGCGGGCAAAAATAGAGTCAGATGTTTGTCCTGCTGTGAGTGCAATCCACCGCACTTTATTCTGCCCATGACCACACATCTTGGAAGGAGCCCAAGGCTGTGTGTGTGTGTGTGTGTGTGTGTGTGTGTGTGTGTGTATATAGACACATGTACGAACATGCACTCAGGCCAGCTTGCACTTGATACCTTGAGGTCTAGTCTGACTTTCAGCTTACATTATTTTGAATTTTCAGGTCGACTCCGGGGACGTCAACACCAGCCACCACCTACTGCTGCTGATACATCGTTCACAGTTACTTACAGCTTTCTATACTCTTTGAGCCATGCGAGCAGACGACCATGCTGTGTCTGGTCATCGAGTCAGGCTGGCTGGTAAATCAGGGTGTCCAGTGAGAGAAAGAGAGACGGGGGTCGGGTGACATGAAGCACATGAAGCAGGAGAGACGAGGAAAGAGGAGGAGGAGGCTAATGGAAGAGGAGCTGCCACTGGGGTATTAGTCCATGGATTGGTGACACAGAAATGATAGTGAGAGGGTGGAGAGGATGATGGGATGGGGAGGGTCAATCGATGCTTAAAAAGGTTTCACTCCCCTACAGGGACATGTGCATCTGTGTGTGCACAATCAAACTGTTCCAAATAAAAACACCATCTCTCTCTCTCTCTCTCTCACACACACACACACACACACACACACACACACACACACACACAATAGGACGGCTCCATCTGGCTCAAAAGTCAGAACTCTTGTAAAAGAGCAGCATTCAGCAGCAGGCCTGTGATTCCAATGAGAGGTATATTATATATTAGCAGAGGATGTCCTCTTTTCACTTATATCTTTCTCTCACACACACACACACACACACACACACACACACACACACACACACACACACACACACACACACACACACACACACACACACACACACACACACACACACACCGGGCAGAGTCTAGTCGTTATTTTGCACAATATGCCTGTGCACAGAGCTGCTAGCTTGCCAACAAGGTGGTGTTAACTTTCATACAAAAGTTGTAAGTTTACAATGCCTAAAAGTACACAGAATCAATAATTTCAATGAGAACCATTTTGGACAGTTTGTTCCCAGATAGACACACTCTTTTCTTTACCTCTGACACGGCGTTTCCACTTAAAGCCCCGCCTCTCAAATGCACATAACTTTCCCACCCATATACACAGGCTGTGGTGAGTTGGCTCAAAGTTCAAAATGAGCTCTTACGTACAAAGGAGAACAGGTCTGAACATGGTAGGAGGGAGGGAGGGAAACAAGGTAGGTGGAGAGAGAGAGAGAGAGAGAGAGAGAGAGAGAGACTGGTTGAAAAGAAAACTCCAAACGTGATCTCGCATTCCTTACACGGGGTGGAGGGAAGGAGAGCAGGAGGTGAAGAAAAAAAAGAGGGAGGATTGGGTGAAGTGAGAGGGGGGGTGACAAGAGAGAAAGTTTAACTTGGCGCCAGACGGCGTTTCAATACCCGACAGCCAACCCACACAGACGCTCGCACACAAAATATCGACACTATGCAAGTGGCACAGAAGTCCTTTTGGTGACTTCCCATCGTCCCGAAATTAGATCAGATATTTGCCCTCCACCCCCCCACTCCCTGGGTCCAGCACAGAAGCAGATTCCCAGATAAAAATAGCCGGAGGAACTATTCAAACACTGCTGCCTTTCTGCAGGGAGTGTCTGCTGACTTCACTGGACTTAAGGGGTTAGAGAGAGGTTAGGAACTCCACTCACCACCTACCTGAACCAGAAGGCCCGGGACAGCGGGACGGCCTGATCTCTGTCACACCACACTTAACAGACACACACACACGAGCACTTCAAATTACAGTGAACAAGCGGTAATTCCTCTTTTCTAACAATCAACAAGGAGAAAATATGACATAACTGCAAGTTTAAAAAAAATGTTCGCTCTTTCAGACTGCTACTGAATAGGTGTCCATTCAGTTTAATTCAGAATACATAAAAGATCTCGTCCTTTTGGTTCTGATCCAGCCCGGAATGTACATTATGCAGCCACACTGATCCCAACGGTAAAGACGCCTCAGCATGACCAGTATTATTGGGGTTAATCTAAGAACATTAGGCGTATAGATTACAACACACGGGCCAAATCCCACCATTGGCAAAAATGGTCGGTGTTAGGTACAGCGGCATCAGCAGAGGATTACGAGAAACTACTGTGTGAGTGTGTGTGTCGAGCCAGTCCAGGTAGTTGGGCTGTAGTGTGGTTTAGAGGTGGTGCAATGGGGAAGGGTTGAAGGAAGAGTTAGCTTCATGACTGACTGACTGACTGACTGACTAAGTGCCATCTTACACCCTGATTATACTCCAACCAGCAGAGAGGTGACACTCCAGGCTCTAACCTAAAGGACAGGTCATTATATTGTGAGGATTCAAGATAAAACCCCTCATCTGGAAGGATCAGAGTAATAGAGTTACCTGATCTTCACATGTGTGTGTGTGCGGGTACATATCATCAGACTCGGGATCAGTTTCAATGGCGCCGCCACAACCAGAAAAGCTGTTATACACACCCACATGCAGCAACATACACACTTTGTTCACAAGGGATACCTTTGCACAGCTGCCCACCCAGAAATACCCTGTCTCCATCATATACACACTTGATATTCTTCTACAGAAAAACATGCCATTCTGCGCCTCGCTCTGAGTCACCTCTACAACAATGCAGCTCTGTAAACTCCCCATATTAAATTACAATACACATGCATGCGCAAACACAAACAGCTGCTGAACAGCGCAGGTCAATCCATGCACACCAACACACCCTACTGCATTCTCAACATGAAGTTTGATACCCATTTGAAAAAAGACATTCTGTGTGTGTGTGTGTGTGTGTGTGTGTGTGTGTGTGTGTGTGTGTGTGTGTGTGTATGGAAGAATGTGGGAGCATTTTGAAGCTGCTAGTTTTAATTTAAAATCTTCTTCTCATTTCTTAAAATAATAGGAGTTATTTTGAATGCATTTTTCCAATCAGTTTTATTCATATTGTGCTTAGGAGGTATTAAAACTGTTATATAATGTATATGAATGTATGCATGCCTTTGCAAGTCACTTAGTGCATTCAGGAAAGGCTTGCAGAGATAGTAACTGTTGTGTTTTCCCCTCATGTGTAATGCAACACAGCCGGCAACTATTAACCTTCTAAGCAGGAATGTGGGAGGTCCAAGAATTCCAATAAAAAGCAGCAGTGTGTGTGTGTGTGTGTGTGTGTGTGTGTGTGTGTGTGTGTGTGTGTGTGTGTGTGTTAGTCAAAGTGTTACAGTTATCTGTCAACAGTCCCCCCCCATCCAGACATGCAGACCCACCCCATTACCAATAACCAAAACAGTCAATATGGGGTCATGTTGTGGCTACAACCAATGGCATCGCAGTAAAACTAGGCTCAACTCACATCACACACACACACACACACACACACACACACACACACACACACACACACACACACACACACACACACACATTTAGTTATGCTGTTATGTTATCCACGTTAAAAAGAAAGTGCATTTTAAATGGAGCTCTTTGGTGTCAAACATCACAATCATGCAGCTGATCAAACAGGTCTGAGAGGACAATAATCCATAGAATTCAATGGCCACATTTGAGGTTAATGTGTGGGACCCTAAGGCGGGGGGGACGGGGGACAAGCCACTAACAGTGCTGGACAGTGGTCAGAAGCACCACGGGTAATGCTGCCCTGTTGGCTGTGGTCTCTCTCTGGTCTCCCTGGTCAAGGGCGGCACAGGACTAATGGTGGGGGGGTCCATTAGTGTCGACTGGCTGAGCACATTGTTCCCTTTGGACACATTCCTGGCTAAATACAGACATTTCCACAACTGAAGGCCACCTCCACCAGAAGTCATTTGTCAACTTCAAGCATCGCAGACGACCATATCAAAAACTTTTATGAAGAACTGTTGTGATGAGGAAAAGTGGGCCATGCTGCCTCTGCAATGGGAATGCTCATTTTGTCTGTCAGAAAATCAATCGTTAAAACGTTACTACCTAATAAGTATTATCACAGTGTAAATATTGAGTGCTGCATTAAGATTTTAGCCTACCGTTTGCCAAGCAAATATATTTTTGGCTTAATAGCTTTAGCAGTATTCCAAATAGCTGATATGTTCACAACAGCAATCAAAGTGGATTTTTTGGCACATATCTCAATTTGCCAGTTTTTTTATGGAGCAGATACCCAGTTCTGCTGTGGAACATCATCTAGTTTAGGCTTAAAGCGTGTTGCCTGAGTCACAGTCTCATAAACCAGGCTGTAAAACTGTATTGGGATAATGAGAGGTGGTGGTTTTTGCCGTGGTCAGCACTGCGAGGGACTTTTCACAGATAAGGCTAATCATGGCGCTTATCATCACAGCGCTTGTGTGTTGAGATTGAAAAGCATATGCTTTGCAATCGCACACATAAACCCACACAGGGAAAAGGTGAAATTTTACCCTCTCAATTTCTCGCTCACAAGCCACCCTTTTGTCTCCTGCCCTGCCACATCATAAGGCAGGACTGTGTGTGAAACTTTGAGCGTGTGTGTGTGTGTGTGTGTGTGTGTGTGTGTGTGTGTGTGTGTCCAGAATAAATGATAAAATGGCTCTAGAGCACGTCAATCACTCCGGGGAAGCAGTACAAAACAATCATCATTAAACTCCGTTGTTGAATGACTGATGAAAAATAGACTGGGATGTCCACATTTACCTCACTCTTTCTTTCACTCTCCCTCACACACACACACACACACACACACACACACACACACACACACACACACACACACACACATGCGTTTCACACGCATGCGTTTCACACGCATACAGAAGTGCGGTCTCTTCACTGGTCAAAGGCACCACCAAACTATGAGCTACTCCGCACCATTATGAGTACAATGAGAGGTCCCTGGCCCCACAAGTCCACACACAATTGGCCCCAAGGCCTGCCCCACTCCCACCATTGTCCCACACTCCACACACACATACACACAATGGCCACTCCAGAGCCAGGGGTCCCACTATGCAATTCCATCACACAAAGACACACACCAGTCCTTATCCCCTAAGAGAGAGAAAAGAATGACAGCGGTGGGCAGGAGAGAAAAATTGTAGCGCTTGGGGAGGGATGGAAGAAAACGGGTGCAACTCAAAGTAAAGTACAAAGTGTGTGTGGCAGGAGTGTAGATAAAATAGTATAGTGGGAGGGATGTACAGTAGGCAAGTTAATATTGTAAATGTATGTCCTTATCACTAGAGCTTAATCAATCATTAGCACAGCCTTTGAAGTAAATGAAAATGTGGATGTATGACAGTTAAAGTCTAATACTGCACTCGACCAGCTCCCTATACTTTACCCCTAACATGTACCCCAAACTACACCAAAACCTAACAAAGACCAGGTAAACAGCAGTGATTCAATAGAAAGAAGATAAAATGATTTCTTCCCAACGCCCACAAAACCAACACCAATCTAGCTGCAACAACAGATGCAGCTATAGCCCCACCATTTCCTGCTTCATCATATCAATTCTCTTATCTCAGCAGAAATCCTATCATCTATCCAGACTAATGAAGTGACCGTGGAAAAACAGAAGTGCACGGGAAGTGTCCGGTGATGGAGAGAAATGAGGTAAGCTGCGTACAGAGGCGGCTTACCGTGTGGGACATAATCCTACATCATGAAACATACCAGGAAGGGATGATTACATTCTTTATCCTACATATACATCGAGGCTCTGTTATCTCTCTTCTGCATTCAAGGAAATATATTAACTTCAAAATGATGAGATCTACACAAGTTAAAGGTTAAATCTTGCGTCTTAAATGCAACTGCAGACACAGCAGGAGATCAGGTCCGCGGATTAACCGGCTCCATAATTCAGCTATTTAAAGGTGCCGTTATAGAATCAGATTTGTTGTTGGATAATGAGTTGTTTACCAACAAGTGCTGAAAGGATTAATCAATTAGTTATTCAACAGAGAATTTCATTATGATGACTGATAAATAGTTTGACAAAACTTAACTTAAACAGACACAATCTTTGCTGGTTCCAATTTCTTAAATGTTTCATTGTCTTAAATTAAAGTATACTGTATACAAGTATTATCCAGTATATCTTAGGATTTTAAACTGTCACCTTGGGGTGAAGGAAATTCTGAAGTGGATTTTTCACTGTATTTTGACTTATTACTGAACAAACGATTGATCAATAAAGTCATCAGAAATTGTTTTTGCAGCCCTAATCATTATAAATTAAGAACTTTTGAGTTTCATGGCAAAATGAATATAAAAAAACTAAATCAAGACTCAGAGTCCCTATCAACAAAGTTAAATAAGACTGGTAGGACAGCAGCACACCAATCACACTATAGTAGGTCCAGTTAATGTTCTTTATCTTTACTCAATAGATGACAAACACAACCAACCTACTACACAAACACACCGACAGCATTACATCAAACCCATAACCTAAAGCACAATCAATTTTTAGTGTCCTCCGCTGAAGGGCTGAAGCGATCTGCTGCCACACAAACGCTGAGTTCCTTGTAATAAAGGGCTACTTGTGGTGGGACGTGGTGTGATGTCATGGCAGCCTCCTCAGGGCTGCTTGCAAGGAGTGTGTGTGTGTGTGTGTGTGTGTGTGTGTGTGTGTGTGTGTGTGTGTGTGTGTGTGTGTGTGTGTGTGTGCAGGAATGTGGAGGGTTGAGGGGCTGAGGCTGGGTGCAGCGGGAGTCAGGAGGGGACAGGGTGGGGGATGGGAGGGGAACGTCCCAAGTGGAAAAAGGGTCCCACACAGTTTGTCTGTCACTCACATTTCCCGATGCCAAATGCTCACCAGTAACTACTGAGGAAGTCATCCCAGTGTTCCCACAGGAAAAAACTATCAAATATGTATATTTTGTTTTACACACAGGAGCCATAGACAACAAATGATTGTTATACTTTCAGATGTTATCTGGGTCCCTTGAGATTAAAGTAAAAATCATTTAGTTTCTGCAACAGGGCTCATGTCAGGCAGTTTAGAAACTGATAACTCAAATTATAGCACATCCACTTCCTCTTTTTTTAAAGAGAAAAGTGCATCGGCTTCATGAGAAGGGAGCAAGAACAAACTTATGCAAGCATTTCAGGAATTAAGACTGTAAAACACACACACACATACAGACCTCAGCTGACTACTGGAAATCCCCCTCTCACTTCAATATGCTGACAGGACAAGTACCTGACAAATGTTTGCTGAGTTACTGAGTTAATATCAGAGTATAACTAGATTAAATCACCCCCAACACCTCCACCAGGAGTGGAAGAGTCTCCGTAACGTATCAACACGTCCACGTCTCTCTTTCTCACTCACTCGGTCCTTCTAGGATTCAGTCAGTTCTCTGAAAGGTGGTGGATGGTGAAATTAGGGTTATCAGTGTGACACAGAGGATGTCGCTGTAACAAGTATACAGTAGTTTAACCACTTCCTCTTGAACAAGGAGTACAGTACTAAACATGCACCAGATTTCTGTATCTTATCTAACGTTGGAGCACAAACCACGGACCATTGCACTGATCCGAGAGAGAACAGACAAAATCAACAGGTTTGTTTTGGCTTGTTCCTTAATCAGCGATACAGTTACGGCAAGTAAACAAGAGAGACAATGGTGGAAATACACAGCGAGAGTCACGAGAACTTACCATTGTCTCCAGGTGTTTTCATGTCTTCTGCTTTAACGTGAGCTACTTAGCTTAAAGTTTTGCTAAACAGGATGAATTCCGCAAAAAGTTGCGTGTGGAAAGAAAAAAAGTCAGTGTCTCGGCCTCTTCCTCCCGATGTGGAAAACTAGGTGAAGATACGCTGCAAACTTTACTAGCTGTGTGCTTCAGCGGCTCTCTGCTCTCGGGTCCGTTTCACCGACCACACCGACCGTGCTTTCCACTGAGCCGAGCGGTCGAGACCGCGCTGCTGGTCCGGAGCTTTTCGTCCCGTAACCACCAAATCTGCTCTCAAGTTGCAGCAGAACACGAGCCACCGTCCCGACTCGACTCCAGCGCGAAAAAGGCTTTTTTCTTCTTCTTTTTCTTCTTTCTTTTTTAACAAGTTATTTCGCTAACTGTCCCGGTCGCTGTTTACTCCGTCTCAACCGCATCCTCGTCACTGTTTGACATCTTCTCCGCCACAAAAAAAGCTTTGTTCTTTTGACAAGAAATGACCGTTAAAGAGGAACCTCTCTCTTTTCTTTACAGAGTTTTTTTTTTAAGTCCTCCACTCTCTCGCGCACCATTCACTGCTACTCTCTCTCCTCCCCCCCGTACGTCTCTCCGTCCTCGCGGTGTCGTGTTTCGTTCGCTCTCTTCTGAACAGGGCCCGCCCACTCTGACGGGAGAGAAAGGGGGGGAGGGGGGGGGGCTAAAGTGGCGAGTCACGCCCACTCACCACGAGCCGGGGGCCTGGGCTAGCGTCATTGCAGCACGCGGCGTTGCTTGGAGACCGCTGCCACAGCGCGCTGCTGCCGTGGTGACATCACATCCGAATCCTACGATTCGAGAGAGGCGCGACGGTGGCTCACGGTGTCCATTTGCGTCAATCGGGGGGTTACGGCTCTAATTAGGCCCTTTCATATCAGGATAATTACACTTATTAAATTGGCAAATTAAATATGAAAGCCTCATTCAGGGATTTACACTGCAAACAGGAAATTACACTTCCTCAGAAGAATACTAAAAACAAGAAATGCATTCAATATTCTACTTAAAATCCACCTCCACTCACAAATACATTTTGTTTTTTGTTCTTCACTGTGAATAATGTGTTTTGAAAGCTGGTTTCACTTGCATCTGCTAAAAGGAAAGCATGGTTTCGTGGCATCACAACCAATTTGGAAGCCAATCATGGTCTAACATGCAAAAAGTGAATTCCAGATCTATATTTAAAACACAGAGGAGGTAACTTCTGCTGCTGTTCTCATATGGAAACAATCAGTCAATTAACCCATTAGGCTAGAGACAAAAAATTATGATGGACATTTTTCACCATTTTCATGGTGGGACATTTTATAGACCAACATTTTAATGAATTAATTAAAAAATATAATATACGATGGATCATTAATGCAAATAATCATTTGTTCCAGCTTTGCTGTGGTCTCAGTTTAGACCCACTGTTGGCATTGGGACCCAGTGGTTAGCACACAGGTCTCCAAAGTTGAAAGTTACAGCTTTATAAGTTGGACACAAAGTTCTGTACATTTTCCCTTGTACATTGTGTTTGGCAAAATTGTCTTTCAATATGCTCATGCCAATAAGCTTCTTTGAATTTTAACTTGACTGTGTGTTGAAGACACAAGAATAACATGTAAGTATTCCACTTTAAGTATAGTTTAACCCCCATGTATTGAGTGTTATTTGGCTTTTTATTGAATTAACTAAAACTAAACAAGAGCCTTATGACAAATGAGCGTCTTTTTAATTTACTTTTAAGACATCTGGGAGCTGGACATTCTTAATTTCAAAAAATGTTATCTAGTGAAAATAATTGAATTAATAATTGAGTAAAACTCCAAAATGTGGAAAAACATCTGATGTAAAGGAAAGTACAGTAAAACTATACTTAACTAATTAATTGTACTACTTTCTCCACAGTCAGCACTGTTTTTGATATTGGCACCCACAGCAGCAACCCCTTTTAACATTATTTGAATTTCTACTCGAATACGTAGATTAAATGTAGATTCAAAGAAAAAAAACACACCAAAAGAATGTGGTTAATTTGAATATGAACCTGCATCCTGTTCTGTCACCAGTTTCTCATGTAGCAATAACTCCCTTTTCCTCTTTTTTTTTAAGGTGCAGCCAACTGTATCTGGCATTTAGCTCGCAATCAAAACACACACATGTACAATGACCCAGACTGTGCATTAGCATATGCAGTGTGTATGCAAAGCAAGTGCTTCAAAGCTCACATGACATCCTTTCATGTTATATGTAACTCTTTCATTGATCAGATGTTCAGCATGGTTTGATTGTGAAGACCGGTGTCATGCCCAGACTGGTTTCCTGTCACCTCGAACATCCTGACCTTCTGTTTCCTCGTGATGTGCCGCTGATATGAGGCCGCCACGTGTTATCAATAAGTGCATATCAGTGGGTGAGGCGTCATACATGGGAGGTGAAGTGAATCTCCTCTTTTGCCCTCTTGTACATTGGCACCTGGTGCAGCGGATGGAGGCTTTATGTGTGTTTTTTTACCCTGTTGTGACATCAGCGATACACATCACCACCCTGCCTTGTCAACAGGATAAGACAGCAGTAGTAAAGCAAAGTAAACAAAGTCCTCTGACAGCAGCAGCGTCCCTGTAGTGTGATTTACAAACAGGATTTCTCCTCCCTCCGCTGGCCATTCTCTGACAGGCTCAGGAAACCCACTCTGCTCTGCCTGATAAGAAACTGGACCTAAAGAGAAGGAAAAAAAGGGATGCTGAACCTTCACATTCAGGGAAACAGCTGTCTTGTCGTCTTCTTCAGAGCAGTAAACCACTGCACAGACCCATGTGGTATTTTTTCTCACACAGCAGCAGCTGGGAACAAGATAGTTGCACTATTCCCTTCTTTCTCTGTTTGTTACTGTGGCATGCACCCTCCATATATCTCTAATCTCTCCATTTTTCCGACGTCTGCGTTTCTGGTTGAGGTGAAGAGCTCTTCAGCGTCCCCCCAGCTCTTCACATGGAGTGAGAGATGAGAGAGAGAGGAAATCAAAGAGAGGACAAGACAAACCGCTCCAGAGGGAGGAGGAGAGAGAGAGAGAGAAAAAAAAGAAGTGATTTAGAGATTAAGTGCAGGGTGGACAAACGGCTTCTCCTCTTTGATATTTCTGTGTGTATTTATAACTTTGCCTGTCTGTGACTTGTGTGAGCACGCTCTATTGTTACTAAAGCACAGGAGATGACATTTACAGACAAATCTACAGCACAGAACATTCTGAGCACGGTGCTTCACTCAGCACCTTCCCTCTGTCCTCCTCCTCCTCCTCCTCCTCCCTCTTCCCTCCTCCCTCACTCTGGCTGTGTATCCACCTCTCCTGTTTTCTCTCCCCCATTCCCTCTTTACTTTGCAGCCACTCTGACTGTTTGCAGACTATGCCGTCTTTTACCACTCATCCATCCATACGTCCGTCCACCTTCCCTCCCTCTCACACCTCTTCTATTCCTCCCCCATGCTCCATCCTCTGCCACCTCTCCATGCCTGCTCTCTCTGTGCCTCCCTCACACTCACCACTCATTTTCTCTCCTCGGGTCATTATTGTATGAGCTACAAGCTCAAGGTTGATGGACTCACGAGTTGAAGGTGTGAAAACATTTTCTGTGTAATTTTCCATTTTCATCTATTTTGGCCACAAATGTATATTCACTGCAGTCAAACGCTTTTACACATCCGGTTTTTTTTATTTTAAATTTACTGTTGAATCACATTCATTGTGCTCATAAAACTATAAAGAAACTTTTGTGATTTCATCATATTGAAAAAGTTGTTCAATATAAAAAAGCCCATGCAGAAGACAAAATCCATTACACTCGTCCTCTAGTTAATGATAATGCTGCCTGTTGTTGTTGTTTTAGTGTATTTTGTAACAGATGACACCTTTGCAGTGTGTTCACTTTTAATAAAGTTATCATACAGAGTCCCATTAGGACGTGAACGCGTAGTCAAACGATTTTGGGGTTTAAAAAAAACCATAAACATTTTACGCAATTTAGCCGTTATCAGGCAAATGTAAGCTCAATACTGAAGAATTTCTTTCTGAAAGTGCAAAACCTTCGACATTTTTTGACACTTTGGCATATGTCATGTTTATTAAGGCAGTATTTAGGGCTCCCTGGGGCAGAGACCTTTGTTGAATGTGAATTTCACTCTCTTTTCTTCAGTTGTCATCTTCTATTATAAACTCGTTAACACAGGTAGACAGTTCACCTTTACATATTCTTTAAAAAGTTGCATCCTTTGAAAAATATGCTATTTGTGTACATCAAATGCCTGATCAGAATGATCAGATCGTGGACCATTTCTGTGTTTGATATTTGATATTTTGTTCTGCAGAGTAAGAGAAGATACATTTCACATACGTTCAGTGTATTTACCACATTTCATTTAAAAAAGATTCTCATCTATTAGGCCATTAAATTAGACCCGGCTGGATCTTGGTGAGTGAACTTGATGATGTGTTTGACAATTAAAGTGTATCACAGAAGAGCCTTGTCCTATTGGTTCCACATCATCTGTAACTCCCTCTATCTCCCATCCCGCCCTTTTTCATCCCCTCCGTGCTTTATGTGACTCTGTCCGTTCCTAATCAGAGTGACAGACAGACGCTCCGCAGAGAAAGACAGAGAGAATGAAAGGGAGAGCGGAGATTTTGTCACTGGGGTGTTTGTGTGTATGTGAACGCTCACAGTTGGGTGGGCGTGAACATCTCTAGATATCTCCCCAATAGATTGAAAGCCTTACCCACCCCCCATCGTCTCCACTCTTTATCATATGTGAGCTGATAGATGAGTTATCCCAACGAAGAATTGACGACGTGACTGAGATCAGTGCCAAACAATCGCAACTACAAGTTAATGGCTCAAGAAGGTCAAAAACCCTATAAACTTTTTTTTATCCAGTAGTGTAACTACATAGCATGCCATCCACTCAACACTGATACACACACCGGTTTCTTCTGGTCTGTGCCTCTACAACACAGATGGCTCGAGTCATTGTAATTACCGTGGACAATGGGTGTGGTAGCCCACTAACCAGTGCCACCACAGGCAGTGCGCACACATACACACACACACACACACACACACACACACACACACACACACACACACACAAACATACAATTCATATACACGCAGAACCCGATTTCATCAACCAGTGGAAGCAAGGCAGGATTACAATTCCTGGGCAGGGCGTTAAACAACCAACAGAGGTGTAATATGTACATAGAGTATGTGATGATTCATGCCACTGGTGACGTGAACAAACGAACGAACACACACACACACACACACACACACACACACACACACCCACCCACACACCCACACTCACACTCTCTTTTACTCTCTCCTTCTTTGGCTTTCATTTTACATTCACCTATTCTTTGTAAGTGCGACAATTATCTTTGACTTTCGGCAAGGGATCTTACATCATCAACCTCAGATGGTATTGTATGAAACGCCTGCAAAGTTACACCCTTGTTCAGCTTTAATTGTTCATGTGGAGAACCTTGACTGAGGAGAAAAAGGTTTCACTTCTTGTGTGACAGTGAAGGGAGAAGGGAAGATGGGTGGGTAGACTAAAAGGCGTGTAGGGTGAGAGCAGACCGGATGAAAGAAAAAGCCGGCAGCTGAGGGGACAACAAGTGCAGCGGGGTGGCGGTTAATGCCTCCCCCCTTCCCGCACACACACACACACCCTCCAACCTCACCCCTTTCGAAACAGCAAGAGCAAAAAAAAAAAAAAAAAGACAGAGAGGGAGAGAGGAAAAGAGAGCAAAGCTGTGGCGAATAAGGATCGGGAGAAAGAGAGAGAGGGACTAAGAGAGTCAATGGGTTCTTTGTCATCAAAGAACTTGTTTATTTTCAAGCTTGCCAGTCCAACCGTCGCAAGACACAGCCAGATATCACTCCCTCTGTCTCTCTCAATCCCTTTTCCGCCCGCCTTAAACCAAATAAGGTCATAAGGGTTGAAAGTTTGGACACTTCCCAAATTACAGTGAAACAATTTGCAATGTCAATCAATATTTTCTTCTCAAAGAACAAGAATTTGAAAAAACCTCCAACCGTCAAGTTGAGACCCGAGGCCTCTACACAGTTATCCTCTGTCCACATTCTCCCTCCCTCCCTTCCTCCCTCTTTGCCTGCCTGCCTCTCTTCCCCAGCTGGTATTCGCACATGAGTAATGGGATTACCACAGCGAGTGGTGAGGGTGGTGCAAGAGGGAAGAAAGGGGGTAGGGAGGGTGACGTTGGAGGACAAGTGAGACAGAGGAAGAGGGGGATCAACGGGGAGGCCAAGGTGGCAACAAGATTTCCACATGGAAGAAGTAGAAGACGACAAATTTGGGAACTGGCTTGATGGTGATAAATTCTGACAAACACACACCATACAGATATAAACTTCCGGCTACTTCATGATAACTCAAAATTTACACACTGATTTTTCAGATTCAGGGCCACTTACAGAAACCCATCATGACTTACTATTTTCATACTCGAGGCCCTAGACAGAAAAACCGCACTCTCTTTCTGTTGGATTACCATGGCAATGAGGGAGCTATTCAAGAACAAAAAGCTCCTTTTGCGGTGGGTAAAGTATGGAAAAAGCGAGCGGCCAGTGCCCATATGAAAGCGGGGTGGTGGGAGTTGGAAAGAGAGGGTAATGTGAGAGCGGGTGGAAGGCACAGAGAATGTGTGTTATATTAAACCAATGTCTGGCAGGGTGTCAAGCCTGTAATATATACAGAGAGCGAAGGGGAGAGGGAAGGGGAACAAGAGCAAAGGAAGGGAGATCAGTTAATTTAGCTCCGGGGACGTGACATTGATGGACGGGGGCTGCGGGGGAGGACTGAAGGGAGGGAAAGGAAGAATGTAACCTGTTCGGATGAGGGGGGAGATAGAAGAACGTGAGCAAGGCAGGATGGGTGTTGAGGAAGGTGCAAGTGTCAGGGTGGAGAGGAGAGAGAGAAAGAGAGGTATGCCTGGCTGTGTGACAGTAGCTATATTGAGCACAGCGTGTGTGTTGACACTGTCTCCTGTATCTCACTGAGGAACAAACTCTTCCTATTGGCACAGTACAGAGCTTCCTCTTCCCCTCTGTCACTCCTCTCCAACCTTCAGTGACCAAAGTACATGCTCTCTTCCTCCCATCCATCCCCCTCTGTTTTCCTTCCTTATCTTTGATTTAAATACAATCTCACGTCTCACTGCTACGTTTGTCTTACTGTCACCTGTTCCCACTCAGTACAGTTGCTTAAACAATAAAAGTTGATTGATAATTGATAACTGATCAACAAATAACTTGCTAACCTTTTTTTTTGGTATTTAAGGTGGCTACAATGAGAGGGGTCACTTGTATTAATGAACCCTCACGATAGCTTTCATCACCTGACTGCAGCTCCCCTCGACTCTACGGAGCTCTATAGCAACTTTACAGTCCCTTTTTTAGTTCCCCGTCACCACACTCATCACCGTTGTTCCATTTTCAGTGTCACAGAAAGTCCAGAAGTAGATGAGGTTTTTTAAATCACTCCCTGTCTTGTGTTTGTATGTGCGAGGCATGTACTGTATGTGCGGAAGAGGTCAGATTCAGCAACAGCCTCAACTTCTCTCCCCTTCTCTCTCATCCTCAATTAGTCATCCTCACGCCGGGCAAAGTCTGGGTCACTCACCACCTCCCCAGGTTGGATGACCCAAAGGTGCTTGGTCACTAGCCTCCAAATGCCTACGCACACACGCACCCAATACAACACAACACTCTCATCACAAACAGAAAATTGCCCTGGACAGATGTCTCTGCAGCCACACTAGGGGTGTGATGCAACGGCAGATGACGTTCAGCGGTACATTCATTTGTTCTACTTCGAGTGACATCTGGGGATATTTTTAAAGTTGAAAAACAACATTTTAACCAAAACAAGTAATACTGAGCAGTCTCACATGCACACACACACACACACACACACACACACACACACACACACACACTATCCCATCTTTCACCCAGAGTACGATATGGAATCTGTCTTCTTGGCCGTCACTCTCGGTGCCCCCCCTCCAGCCCCCATCACCATCAGCTGAGCATGGAGACAGCAGGTCTGTAGGTGGTTCAACTATGTGTCATACATTACATGCCAGTGCAGGGGAGGACTGACACAGAGCATGTGTTACACTTGCTCAGTTGGATGTGCTCTGCCCTCGCACAGGCACCACTGTGGGTGGCATAGCTATGTGTCATAATCACCATCATCCTTTGCTTTGTCGGATTTCTCCTCATATGTGCGTGGCTCATGTGTGTGTGTGAGTGTGTGTGTGTGTGTGTGTGTGTGAGATTGTTTTTGCATTGCTACACTGGAGGTCCCTTTGTGGAGGTGCCGCGCAGTGGGCTCATTGAGTGTGGGAGCTGCTGTTATGTGGCACTGATTCATGTTTTTCTGACCCGTGTGTGTGCCTTTGTGTTTATTGGTAGTTTGAGTCCTCATGTTCTACATCAAGCAAGTCCTCTAAACTTTTTACTGCATGTGTTGTGTGTACAGTTCATGTTCAATACAGCTGATTACAGAATATAGAAAATAGAATAATCCACATTTTAAGTGTGTCAAAGAAAAAAATCATATAATATAAAAATGTATAAAAACCATGTACATCCAACATGTAAATAGCTTTATACAAAAATATTCACACAAGGGTATTTTACCTGAACTTTCCTGTAGAACCGCCAGCAGATTTGACTATGTCCAATTATTTGGTTTATGACTAAATACCTGCAAAACTAATGACTCTGTTTCATCACCCTCAGATGTACTTTGTGGTTAGTGCTAAGAAGCAAATGTTAGAATGCTAACACACTAAGCTAAGATTCTTAACATGGTAAACATACCTGCTAAATATCAGGATGTTGGAACTGTCATTGTGTGCCTGCCAGCACTTTCATGTTAGCATTGGCTCAAAGCACCATTGTTCCCAATCAGGACTATATGAGGGGTGTGCTGACAACCAGTTACTGTGATCAACACTATGGATGTGCGGTAAGGCACCATGGACGAGTGTAGTTGAGGCTGGCACAATCAATGCTGGTTTAATCGAAAGAGAAAATATGTACCATGTATTATCACCAGACATTACACAGGGAGCAAATATCTGGCTATTCAATTAACAAAATGTACTTCATTCTAACTTGACATACATAACTCAAGCATCAATGAACTGCAAACATAAATTTGTTAAGAGGAAGGAAACACATTTTCAATCGGACAATTCATTTTTGCCACTAGCCCAGGTTTCTGCTGCATTTACTGCAAATGCTTCACACCTAATCTCAATCCCGTATATATTGAATCTGATCAAGCCAGGCTCCTCCCACTTCCTGCTCCTCCTCAGATATCTCCACCTTCTGACCTGGTCCTCACAGCAGTGCCCATGCTTAGCCTTACAGCGGAAAGGATGGCGGCATGGTCACAATATCCTAAAATATTCAGTGTGTGGTTGAAGTCCTATTAGTCAACACTAAAGGGTTGGAAACAAAAGTGTCATTGTTAACTGGGCATAAAACATACAGATACAATATTTTGAGGCACATTTTGATCATGTGATCTTCATAACATTTTGTACATTCCTCACTTAGAGGCCACAACCCTGTCACAGTAATACAGGTAACAACTGTTTCATCATTGAATGTGAAAGTTCACTCTCGACATGAACTCATTTTCAGGAGATTTTTGCATCTTGTCGACAGGTGCAGTTAAGATTTTCTTTGTCCTAACAGTTTTATTGTTCGCTCTGGATACCAAACAGGTTTGTAGTCAGGTCAATCTGGTTATTGTTGAGGAGCTTTAAATCAGTGGAGAAAATATAAGTCAGTAAAATCTGTTAGACTGTGGGAAAGAGAGGAGGTGTGAGCGTTATGGAGGGTTTCTCTGGGCGGTGGGAGCTCTATGCGATGTGTCATTCAGGGGGCGGACGGCATCCCTGCTGTGCCCACTGTTGCTGTGTGTTCCTGTGTGTTTCTGAGTGACGTTCACATCTCTATAAAACCAAAGGAAGATGAAGGAATGGAGGAGGCACATGTATTAAATGACTGTTACATCCTTATCTCTCTCAAAGCGCTCTGATGTTAATTTCCTTGGAGTGTCAGCATCCTGCTTCCATTCATGCATTTTATTGACAAGGTGAAGGCAGAAGGAACCACAGAAAAGATAAGAGGAGGAGGATAGGAAAACAAAGTCACTGAAATATACAACATATCTCACTAAAAACACCTCATTGAAATTGATTGAACAGCATAAAATGAGAGTTCATAAGATCTAAAACTATGGGAAGCAAGGTTTGCTTCAGACACTTGTTTCTATTTTCTTCACGAACCTAAAGAAACTACGGAACTCTCTTTCTGTGTTGATGAACAAAACCATGTGGTTTGGGTCACAATGACTGTTTGTAAAGTAAAAGTGATACTTAACATGAATACATCGACACCAACATGTTGTTGGTTTCACTCGGGACACAAACTGCGGTCTCCTGGGTGTGAAGTTTTGTGTTTATTTGACCCGTCCTTACATGACTCCTACCTAACCTAAGTGGACTGCCGCAGTGAAATTTAGCTTCTGCATTTAACCAACCTGTCCAACTATTAAGAGCGGTGGGCCGCTACAGTGTTCGGGAAGCAGTTTGGGAGTTCTTTGTCAGGTGTTTACATGTAAATTTACAGATGTGTAGTTGAGATCAAAATGAAGGTTGTATTCGAAGATGGGCGCGATTCGATTGATGGACGAAGGGGTCATCGGCCCTCCCACTGTATGCCCCTGGCCTGAACACCTTGAAGTCACTGACAGTTTTGGAAAAGGCACTTCACAAATCCGGTGCCTGAAAATTACCAGTTGAAAAAACTGCAGGGATCATACTAAAATAAATAGCTCTCAGTGAGAAGATCATTTTCACTTTTTTCATTGAGCTACTCCTACCTTTCATTTTCTCATTAAGTACTTGAAAACATGCACTACAGTTTGAGTAGAATACACCAATACTCTTTCCATCTGTGGCTTTGCTAGAGGGCAGGAGGTCGACGGGTGAGGCAACAGTAGCTCATACTGGCACACACACACACACACACACACACACACACACATATACACACACACACACTCTCGCATACACTGCTGTTCAGGGAGGGAAACCAGATCTGTCTAGTGGCACTTCACCGCTGGCACTGTCTCTCACTGGCACCAATAACACACACTCATACACGCATGCACAAACACAGACACACACACACACACACACACACACACACACACACACACACACACACACACACACACACACACACACTCTGGCAGAGTTCCTGGTTAAACTGACAGCTGGCGCTCTGTCTTCTCGTACCACTGACACACTGAAGCCTTATTCGTAGCCAATTCCACCTTTACCTGTGAGTTGCTCCTGTGATAACTGACTCCTCACCTAACCAGATATGTTGCTCTCCAGTTACCCGCTTTATGCCATAGTGTGGTTTTACGGTCATGGAGAGTGATTCATTTCGAAGATGATGTCAAACCAACCTCCAACAATGGCACGCAGAAAATTATGATCCCCATTAGGGCCACAGAAAATAATTTGCATCCTCCTATAATAACTATCTGGTGATAGAATGACATTTTGACTCAGCACAGTTACATAGCAACAACACTTTATTTAAGAAAAGCATGTGTGATTATCTAATTTAGGAATGAAACAAAAACTAATAAATGTAGATGATGAAGAGTGAGATACATCTGACTTAGAGTAAAACATCAACTTGAATCAAGGTATATGCAGTTATGGAAGAAGTAGCTCTGTAAGAAATCGAGTAAGTGGACATTGATTTAAAGGTACAGTGTGAAGAATTTAGGGAACTCTATTGGCAGAAATAGAATATAACTATTAAATGTTTTCTTTATTGTATAATCACCTGAAAATGAGAACAGTTGTGTTTTCGTAAGCTTAGAATTAGCAGTTTCTATCTGCATACGGAGCAGGTCCTCTTCACAGAGCTGACCTCCATGTTTCTACAGTAGCTCAGACTGAACAAAAAAACACTAGACTTTAAGAAATTACTGTTTTCATTGTGAAGAATGAACCTTAAACCTGATAGTTAACAAATAAAAACATACATGAGGTGGTCAGTTTTTGGCAATTTAGCATTTATAGATGTTTTTATTTAAATTTGAGATGGTATTATTGATGGTGTCTGGTCCAAATTTCCTGAGGTGAGGCGGTGTGGCGTGAACATTGGGTGAGGTTGGACTTATTTCCCTATTATTTCTATTTCTGCACCTAAAACCTTATATAAGTAAAAGAACAAAAGTATTTACAGCTAAATGTACTTGAAGTATCACAAATAAAAGCACTCAATCTGCAGAAAATGGTTACCCTTTGAGTGATAATGGATTATTAATACTGACGCATTAATGCATTTCTATTTTGTTGTTGCAGTGGGTTGAGATAGAGATTGTTTTAATGATTCTATATTCTGTTGTGTGTTAACTGTTGTTAAATAAATGTAATGGAGTAGAAGGTACAATATTTCCCTCAGAAATGTAATAAAGTAACATAAAATGGAAGTAAAGTACAAGTACTTTGAATGTGTGCTTTAAGTACTAAATCTACTGAGCTACATTACACCATTGAGTATATTTGCAAATGATCAAACTGGAATCATTTTGGGAAAGCATAAATATCACATATCGATGCGACAACACAGCAACACAGATCTACCCGAGTCACCCTGGTGATAGGATCACATGCTCATCACCGCCGTCCGTGACTCAACTTGGAGGTGGGTGTCTGAAAGCTGTCACACTTACACACTCCAACATCCTACCTAATCATCCACCTACTGAGCCACACAGCAGGGGGGGTGCAGGAGAGAGGAAGAGCGAGACGGACTGAAGAGGAGAGGCAGTTAACATGAGAGGAGGAAGAGGAGAAGGAGAAGGAGAATGTGGAAGGAGACAACAAAACAGCCAGACAGAGAAACAAACACTTCTGGATCAGAGAAGGTCAAACGTATAAAAGGCTGTTTATCAATTAGCAGATGTTCCCTGACTCGGCAGAGAGAAAATACATGGAGGGATAGATGAAGATGATCTGACTCTTCCTCTACTCCCACCAACAAGTCTGCTAAAGGAGAACTTGTCTGCAGGTGTGGGGACACAGGGTGAGACTTAGCAGCCCTTGTCTGCATGAGCTGCGCTCCCTCAAAGTGTCTACAATCTGGGAAATCATTGCAGTTCCAGACCACATCACATTTTAGTTTGGGTAAGCAACCCGTCAGTAATACAACAAGTAACACTTACGTTGGGTCAAAACAATACATTGTCTTGATTGGTGACCCAATGGTCTTCTATCCACAGGTAAAGTTAATCCAGTGTTGAGTCGTCGCTGTATTGACCCATAATAGGTCACTTTTGACCCAGTGTTTTTTAGTGTGCAGCTGGTTTGCTCAACCATTTTCACCAGAGCTTTTGCTTTTTTGATGCTGAGTATAGATTTGAATATGCAGGGACTATTTTAAATGTATTTATCGACTGTTATGTTATTCTTTCTCCTATTTATTTAAGATTAATATATCTAATTGTAAATTATTATAAATCATTCTTTTCATTAACCATTTTTGTATCAATTAATTACCTGTCAAGTCTATTTATCTATGGTTTAATTATTTAATTAACGCTTTATAACATTTTCCATGACACTTGTGGACCGCCATCAATGAGAGGGTCACGGAGCAACAGAAGAATCAGTGGAGTGGTAGTTTCTCGGGGCTCTGTTAGGAAAGATATCAAGTCTAACAGCTCCCTCCTCTGGTTAAAAAGTGGCACGACAAGTTGAGGTACATTTTCGTGTTTCGTAGATGAGGTTTCGCCAAACCAAGTGAAACCTGTGGTTCAAGATGAAAACTGGTGTACAGAACAGAGAAGACTAAGAGGCGGTGGAGGGGATCATCTGTACAGTTTTTGTCTCCTGTTTTATTTGGATGAATGAAACACTTTCAGTTACAAAAATGACTTAAAATGAACAACACTGTACAATGAACAAGTAGAGTTATTTTTCTTTTTTTTTGGGTTTTCAAGATAAATACACTAAAGGGCTAACTTGCTACCACAAGGGAGAAGAAGGGGAGAGACAGAAAGAGAAATGGGGATTGGTGATGGGGGAGGGGGGTACAACCATACCTGCACACACACACACACACACACACACACACACACACACACACACACACACACACACACACACACACACACACACACACTCTAACTGTTGCGACAGGGGGAATTAAAGCTACGCGCATTAGGAAGTTGGCAAACTGGACGTTACAGTTGATAGTAAACGGCCTGTGTGGGGGCCTGTTGTTCTCTAAAGAACAGGGAATCTTTTTGTCTTTTTTTGCTGCAGCGAACCACACCCGTCCCACTTCCCAGCAAGCCCCACCCGGTCACACACACACATACGCTGCTCACAGGTGGAAATGCAATAGACAGAAGCCCTCCCCCCTTTAACAGCTAACAACAAGAAACCACTTCTAGAGAAAAATCTTGAACTTCCCTTGGTCAATGTTTGACAGCTCACTCTTTCTCACACACACGGGCAAACATCCAGGGGTAAAGGTCTGACAGGTGGACGTTAGGACCAAACATTGGGTAAACCAAATGAAAAAAGGGGAGGGGTGGTGGTGGTGGTGGTGGGGGGGGGGGGGGGGGGCTGATGGGAGTAGAGCAGTACTCTCCGCCAGCATGAGCAGAAAGGACTGGAACTTAAAGAGGATCAGAACAGCTACAAAGATACCAAGAGAAACTTCATTATCATCATCATCATCATCATCATCATCATCGTAGTCATCATCATGATCATCATAATTATGAGAAGATTATTTTTCCAATGACAAATACTTAAAAATATACATTTCATCATCATCTTAATTATCATCATTATTATTATTATTCCCCTTTGGATAGCTGAGGTTAACGCTTCAAAGACCGGCTCGCTAGGTGACGGAGGAGTTAAAGGAGAGCAAAAGGAAGGGAAGGATGTACAGAGAGAGGTGAAGGATGCAGTGGAGGCCTTGTGTTGAAAACAAGGTCAAGTTAGAGCTCTTTGGTTTTATTCTGTAACGTCTGACTCGCTTTGCTGTGTTGCTGGAGAAACCTTTGGACTAAAGCTGTATTGTAGAAGAGAAAGAGATAGAAGGATGGAAGAGAAGAAGAGCATGAGTGGTGTGGATGAGAGTGGGTGGAGGAGGAAGAAGCAGCTTGTGTTTGTTGTTCTCTTTGCTCTGCTCACCGTGTCTCCTTTTTTTTCCTTGTCTTGACATGATTTCAATCGAGTTCAAGCGTTGATTCTTGCATTTTAAAGGAATAGTTTGACATTTTGGGGCTTTCTTGCCGATTAGAAAATTATCTGTATGGTAAATATGAAGCTACAGCTGAGAAATGGTTAGCTTAGCATAAAAACGGGGAAACAGCTAGCGTGGCAAGTTGTTACTTTTAGTACAAAACTACGCCTATACAAGCTCTGTTTTTAAGATCAATAGCTCAGCAGACACTTATTCGCAGCAGCGTTACCTGCTTAATTATTTATGTGGCTATCAGTGTCTTTTGCTATGCATTTAAACCAAGCAGTAATGTACTGTGAGTCAATGCTGAGCTTAAAACAGCGCTCTCTGTTACCAGTGAAGGGAGCTCAACTGCAGAAAGCTACCAATTCAGTAGATACAGATTAGTTTGAATATGTTGTTAAAGATTCATTCTCGTGTACGGAACACCACAGGTAACAAAATCTGCCTACCAGCACCTCTAAAGCTCAGAAATGTTAAATAGTTTGTTTACACTGTACAAAAGCCCAAGTGTAAATATGCCAATTTATGGTTGAGGGAGTTAGGTGCTGGAACTATTTATTGGTCTGCTGCACTGACTTCCTGGAGTTCTGTCGTCCCCACCGGCTCTCATCTAGCTCTTGGCATGACAATTAGTAACCGTATTTCCCCAAATATTAAGCTATTCCTTTAAAGCTTCTTTTATAGATCCATAAATGTACATCTCTGAGCCTGTAGAGCTGATGTGATTGTGTGGCGAGAGAAATATTAAAGAATCTGCTGCCGTTTAAGCCTTATGTAGGAAAGTGCAGTTTCTGAACACTCAGGTGGACATCAGGATTTTAGGGAGTGTGTAAATCGTGCTGGATCCCATGGCGGGGCATTGACTTTGGTATCATTCACTAAGGGGGTATCCCCACCGGAGGGATCTACACTTTACACCCGGTCCCTGAAATCCTGAGGTTCACAAAAAAAAGCGCCTGGTCAGAAACGCAGCAGAGCACTGCTTCCATTTCCTCTGAATGCACGGAGAGAGCTAAACAACAAAATGGACCCTTAGAGTTTGATCACAGGCACACCTCTCCTTCAATCTTCCAATGTCTCAAAACACACCCGAGTCGTGAGAAGTGTCTGGATGTGGATGTGTCACCTAGCAACCCTGGTCTCAGCCGTTCCCCGGTTAGCTGCCCTACGGCGCTCCCCGATACACGTGGACATCAAACGGTCAATAAGGCCCCTCATCAGGCAACGAACACCTAAAGGCGAGAGAGGGCTCGGCGACCTTGGTGATAAAGTTGCTCTGAGGCAGAAATCTTTAAGCTTTTTTCAGCCCAAAAATTGGATCCAGATTTGATTCTTGATCTGTGCCAAAGAGCAGCTTTAAGCCCACAGTCCGTTTTTGACAGGGAGGAAGCAGTGAGGGTCAGATATGAGGAGATGGCGGTGTTCAAAGCTCAACACAGACGGCGGGGGGTGTTTTCCAGGGGGACCAGGTGTGTGTGGACCGGAGCATGGACCAGTGTGGCCCTTTGACCTTAACTGGCACCTTCTGAATCCCATGGAGAAAAACTTGATGATCTGTTACTTCCCAGATCAATTCTAAACCTCTGCATTTACCTCCATTAGGACAACAACCTTTAACCTGTGACCCAGCCGTACTGTGTCTGCTCCAAACACAAACCGTCCACACGCGTACCATCCCGATACCCACTGGAACCCCCTGCATTTTTAAAGCATTCATCTATTTGGTTTATCATCAAAGAATATGAGGTATATGATGAACTATCTCTCTTTTACATCCTACAGTGGATGAAGAAAAAAGTTGAAACCAACTTCTAGAAAAGTGGAAACAAAAACTGAAAAAAGAGACTGAGACAGTGTGAGAGGTAAGCAGGCAATTTACGACTGGAAATCCAAAATCGCCCTCTTCTCTCTTGCCTCCTTCTTTCCTCCCTATCGTGTAAAAAAAACCTTTGCCCCAGTTGATCTTCTTCTTTTGTGTTTTTGGTTGTGTAGCTGTAAAGCTTTCATTGTGTTCTCCCTGTGGAGAAAATATCGAGAACTGAAGCAGCACCGCGTCTCAAAGAACACCTCATGCTGTAACTCAGGCAGTTTTTCACACATAAACTATATTTACGCGTTCTCCATTGAAACAGAATTTCAACTTGCCTTTTTTTTGTGTTATTATCAGAAGAAACAAAGGCATGTGTCCAGAATGACTCTGCCAAATTCATTGTTTTCCCTTGAAAAGTCCTGCAAACATGAGGTGTTTATCAACACAGTGCTGCCTCTCAATACTGTGAGCTTCCCCTCCGCTTTAAGAGGAGAGTCGTCTCAGTGAGGAGGAGAATATCTTAATGGCTGACCATCTAATCAGCCATATTCCCTTATTAAGTCCCTACAGGACCCGTGGTTGCATTTATGGTATTATTTGGTTTAAAGAAGTAAGAAAGAACTTCAGCAAGGGGCAAAAACAAATACATCACAAATACAACCCAGAACAAAAAAAAAAAAAGCACCGCTAGAAATAAATTAGGAAATAAATAGCAAGGCAAAAAAAAGATAACAAGCAATTAAATCAACCCTACCCTGAATAAATAGTACAATCAAAAGTCTAAATCATCATTAATAAGGAAAAATAAAAAAGTCCAAAGAGAGATAGTTAAAATTTTTGGTCTAAAATCAAGTTATCATCATCAATGTTTTTAGGATCTTTTTTTTTTCTCAAAGTCTTTTTTGTACGTTTTTTTTCTTTTTAATACATTAGCGATAAGTAAGCAGTAGAACATAGATCTTTTTTTCTACAAAATCTATAGAAGCACTAACAGATACATTCCGTCTAAGAGTCAATGTGGAGAAAAGGTTTCACCTTTAAGGTGCAAACCCCACATCTAAAGTTTGGTTCATGAAACGATTCTCGCGTGTCGACTGTTTTCTGGTGTGGATCAAACCAAATATTCTTTGGATACGTTTACGTCCAACGGTCAACCTGACTGAGGCCGCTGCTGTGTGTGTTATTCTGTGTCTGAAGTGTGTATTCTGCCGTCTCTGGGGTCAAAGTTAATGACAAGACATCACTGCAGACCCTTTTCCTTTTTCTTTTTAAAAACCATTTGGCCTCCCACTCACACTTCAGACAAATTGACCCATTTCTGTGCCCTCATGCAGAGGAGGCCGTTCCTGTTCCTCTCTACTGTGTTTGGTTTGGTTCAGTATTTGGTTCAGTTTGCTATTCAACTCTTTGTTTTTGGCTTTTTGTGTGTCTTTTTTCTTCTGCCAAGACAGTCTGTTTCTTTATCTAATAAAAATCTGGAAGCTAAATTTTCACAGTATTTTTTCCAACCACCTGATAAAAATCTCTAGCACGACTACGAAAAAAATAAGGAGCTCTTGTAGTAAGTAAGCGAGTACGTTATTCCAAATGAGTAATAAGCACTAAAGTACAGTACATAAAACGGCATCAAGAGACACAGCAGAGATAAAACAATCAGAACCAACCAACAGAAAAATAAAAACAGATTTTTTTTTTAGAAGATTTCAGTTCAGTGAGGTCATTTGCGTTTAGCTCCATCCAGGACCAGAGGGCTGAGCTGGAGAGAGTGAGAGGCAGAGGAGGGGAGGAATTGTCTGTCCTTCTTCTGTCCGCCTGTCTATCCATCCCTCCTTCCATGCTACACAGTTTCAGAGTGGGGCGTATGCTGCAGCCCTAAAGCTAACAGATAGACAGACGGCTTCACGTCTTTTGAAACACCTGCATTTTGTCCTCCTCCCCTCCTCCCTCCAGCCACATTTGGTTAGGGTTCTTTTTGGTTTGCTTCTGTCATTCCTTGGGTTGTGTTTTTTTTTTGGTTTGGGTTTATTTTTGGTATCCTCTTACAAAAAAAGTGTGACGCCTGCTCCCCTCACTACAGTGTGTCCCTCTCTCGCCCTGTCCCAGTGTACCCTTCTTTCTGGGGGTTCGGAGTAAAGGATCAGTTCCCTAAATAAAGCTTCCCCCGTGGGTTTTTGGACGGGCCAGGTGGAGGGTATTATACCAGGGGGCTTACGTCCTGTCGTCAGCCCCTCTGGGTCTTTATTGTGTTCATATGTCTTGGCTGAGGTTCTTCAAGAACAGCCCAGCCTTGAGAATGCTTTGGTTTCCATTTGAGAATTAATGGCAGTCTGAGGTGTAAAATGACAGTGAAATGTGATCGATGGAGTGATGATGGAAACAGACAAATATCAGTAAACATGTCTAGACAGACAGGTGTAGGGGCGCCTATGCTGATTGACGAGGCAGGAATGAGAGCCGGCTGTGACTAAACTTGGCTTTATTGACTTATTTAGCCTTCAGTCTCAACGGTTATTACTTTAAATCTCCAATCAGAACCCTATTTCATACTTTCAAAATAGTCGCCACTCTTAACAAGTGCCATTTTCAGTATGTGAAGTTTTCCAGGGCATGTTCATTTAGCCATGGAGTCACTGATAATGGGTTATCTATAAGAGTGAGGAAAGAGTGGTCTGATTAAGAGCACAATATGTCACCTGTTCAGGTCTTAATAAATTCATTCACACCTTGAAATCAGCGTGCCAACTCTATTTGGGATATGTGGCACTTGGTGAGCATCTTTTCACCTGCGTCATCTCTGCTCCTGCAGAATAGTCACGGTAAAAACAAAAAGAAAATGCATGTTGATGACAAAAATACATGAAAACAATGATGATGACACTGATGATGATTTGAACCCCAGAAGCTATAGCGCTAAAAAAAAAAGCTGCAACAATAAATAGGAGTTGGAGTATAAAATGATACTAATAAATAATTAAAAAAACAAATCCAAACTGTACTTTTCAAAGAGTAAAAAACAGATATTGAATAACAAGCCTCTGATAATGACTTGTGAACTAACAAAGGGGAGAGGAAAGCTATCCTATGCTCTTAAAACCAGAGGTAGGTAAAGAGACATGGAGATACAGAGGCAATCATTCATACATGAGCTCCTGACTGGTTCAGTAACAATCTTTTACAAAATGATTCAGTATATCTAGCATGAAAACCTATAAGAGACACATGGGCTGACACAGACAGGATGAGTCGATGACAGGATGGATTGGCTCTTGATGTGTGTGTGTGTGTGTGTGTGTGTGTGTGAGAGTAGCAGTAGCAGTAGAGTCCTGGTCCTGGATAGCTTCAGTATTTACACGTCCTTTGAATAAAGCTTTTCTCTCCGTATTTTTGGTTTTTGGTATTTGGGATTTTGGTATGGTTGCCGTTTTTTTTTTTTGTTTTTTTTTGTCATTGTGTATTCCTCCTCCACATCCTCCTCCTTGGGTAAATTTTTGGTTTAAACTCATCCTCCCTACTCCTCTTCCTTCAGACCCGCAGCTTTTTCGAAATAATTAAAAAAGGGAAAACGTAAGCACAGTTCTCCTCTCCATTTTTTTTTGTCCTTGCCGCCATTCGTTTGTCACATAGTAAAGTTATCTTTTGTCATTTTTGGTTTATGCACTTCGACATGCTTGTCTGCCATCTCTTCCATCTCTTTGCTAAAGAGTCATTGGTATGTTTTCCTTTAGAGAGACAGAGTGGAGAGATTTCATGTCGATATCACGGGTTATTGACAAAAAGGTCCCACGTTGCCTCTTCTCCATCTATTTGGATAGATAAAGATTTTTGGTTTCAATCTTCCCCTTTCCCCCCCTTCTCCCCTCTTTCACTTCTTTCCCTCCCTCTCTCCTCTTTCATTCTGTGTATTTTTGGCATCGAAAGACTGGGAGAGAAAGAGAGAAAGAGCCATTGCGAAAAAAATAACGGAAGAAGAGCGCAAGAGAGAGAAAGAGATAGCTTTGGTGTGAAAGGCGAGGTTCTCGTTTCCTCCTTCCTCCTCCTCTCTGATTGGCCCTTGGCACGGTCACTCAATCTTGGCTCCGCCCAGAGAGGTTGGGCTGTGTGCCATTTCGCTGGAGGAGCAGGAAGAGGCGGGGCTGGAGCAGGGGGAGGGGGAGCAGGGGGTGGGGCTTATGCTGCTGGCAGAGGGGAAGGGGGAGGCCTGGGAGGCTTTAGCTAGGGCGGCGCTGATCAGTCCAGCGCTGGGGTTCTGGGCCATGTGGAGGAGGGCGGGGTGGTTGAGGAAGAGGGAGGAGGGGAGGCACCCTCCCTGGCCCCCAGAGGCCCCAAACATCATCTTAGCGGCCCCCTCAAGACTGGAAAGAGGCAGCTGGCCACCACTGGCTGCTAGGGCTGACAGAGGGAGAAAGAAGAGAAAAAGATCAAAAGAGTAGTACGAAACACTGACTTTACATATGGTAAGTAACGCTGTTAGGCTTGTTTTGTGACTTTACATAAAACAGTCTTCTAAGGGCTTTTGTTATGTATTTATGCTAGTTACGGTTGTTACGTTGTTATGTTAAAATGTTAATTTATCTATTATTATTCAGTCATTGTTGTTTGCTGTAAAGTGTTTTAATTTATATTTTCGGTCTTTCAACACTCTTGTCAGCATTCTTCATCTACCTTTACTTAAGTTAATAATGTCCAACAGTACACAGCCAAGCAAGAGAAAGTGCCTGAACTTGTTGAATTCAGCACAAGTAGGTGGAGATAACTGTCACCACCCATTTTAAATGGAAAGCTCAGGGCGCGGCCTCAAGGTGCTCAGAGTGCGGTTTCTCTGTAAAAAGGGCACCTGTCTGGTTTTTGGGGAATAAAAAAACCCCAAACAATATTTATATTCAATTCCAGCACTGTGCCAAAAGAGAATACTTGAATATTGTTTAATATCTGAAGCAAGATAATCTTGTGGGATCAGATAAACCACAGCAACAGGTAAGCTGACATGAGCGGCCTGTTGTTATGGAAACAAGGTCGATGATTGGCTGTGAACAGTGCTTCATGCAGCGCTTCTTTCATACACAAAATGCTACACGTAAACGCAGCCGAGTAATGTTCGTGATTGCACAGCAACAGCAAAACCAATTTTTTTTTCTTCCATTGAAGAAAAAGCATCTATACTATAAAATGTCTTGTGCCTGAACTGCATTGTGGTCTACTTTTGGTGAAGAAACAGTTATTTCTGTCTCCTCAGTGATCGATCTCTCAGTGTGTGAGTGTTTAGCATCAACAACGGTGTGAAATAGTGAGTCCAAAATGTAGCTCTTGCTTTGTGACCCTGATGGGCTGATATTCAAAGTTGATGGTTAAAACTGAAAACCTTAAATAAACGCTATAAACAGCCCCAACAAAAGCGTTTTTAAAATCTGCATTAAAACATTTTATGGTGAATTTCAACACATCAAAACATTTCACCGATGATTAAATGAAGAGATGAAACGCCAAAGATGAGTGAGACAGCAACAGACGCACACACAAAAACTTAGCCCACGCATTAGCGGGATAATTGCCACACACACTCAGACACTTGACGGGATGGAGTCATGGATGTTGATGGCAACATATGAGAAATAAGTCATTCTTCCTCTTGACAACTATCTTTGCCTCAGCTGCTTTGTACTGTGGATGAGCAAACACCCTTGGCTGCCTATTCATCTGCGTCTGCAGTCTACCGGCACGATTTGATTCACCTACCATGCATGACTGTATGACTCATCATCACACTTCTGTTTTTAATACGTCTCTCGCCCCCTTTCTCATCGCCACACCACAAAGTATGATTGAAAATTAGCTCTGCTGACAGTGGTCTGGATTGTTTGGTGGTCAGTTCTGCAGGATTTTACGCTTATTTTTTCTTGTGCTATTCTTGTGTTGTTCTCAAGTGTAGGAAGGTGTGTGAGATGAGATGTGTCGTGCACAGTATGCGTCTGACTTTGAGCATTTGTGTGTGTGTGGGAGTGTATAAGTGAGAGAGGAGAGGAGGGAAATGTACTGCCAGAAAATAAACACTCTTCTCTGCGTATTCTTTATGTATTCTGTGACCCTAAGATCTTCCCAGAAATTAAATAATAAAATACACCACCTGAGCCTTGACCTCTAAACTATATTCTGTTCATCAGTGCTGCTGATGCTAAGCTTTCTCTTTTTTCACTCTCCTGAAATAAACCCATTTCTTTCTCTCACACACACACACCTTGGATAGTGGCCAGGGGATTGTTACCGAGGAGGGCTTGGTTCATCCCTGTGTTAACTCCCATCACAGTGTTCCTGTTGTGTCACGCACACACACACACACACACACACACACACACACACACACACACACACACACACACACACACACACACACACACACACACACACACGCACGCAGCAACATACATGTGCAAGCATATATACGAACCCAGACAGACAGAGGAGAAAAGATGAGAAAAAAGCAGGTTTAGAAGCAAGGACAAGCTGAGGGCAAATGCAGCCCTGCACATATAAAGAGCAGTAGTGTGCTGACAGTTGGCTGTACAGCCAATAAACAAGAGGTTAGAAACGCAGAAGGAACGGAACATCTTGGAACATGTTATAAAACACCAAAACTCTCATTAACTATGCATTTATCTTAGAAGTGATTCAATATAAGAACACAGCATTCTGCACCAAACAAAAGTGTGTTGTGCTGCGTCATCGGCATTTGTGTGTCTCGGTCACATTCACCTCAAGTTTGCAGCAAAATCGGTGATGTAGTTAGACACGTCACCGTTCTTTTTACCCATACGCCATAAGCTGTGAACACAAGAACCACACACACAAACACACACAGGGTTAGGGTGCACTGCAGCACAGCGGAAGCAGTGGTGCCCAATGGCATGTTGGGATATCAGTGTGTGTGTGTGTGTGTGTGTGTGTGCAACAATCCCTGTGAGTATCAACTATTACTAACTACAAACTGCAGGTGAACCGAGGATGGCACGGTACAGTATTCATGGTGAGCGCGTTTATGGAAATGTGTGGTTGCATGTAGTGGCACTTCAACAATTTGCCTAAATGTATTCAGTTGTGAAAACTATACAAAAATATTATAATTTAGATTAGTTCACCAAACAGAGACCTAATACTTTAAGGATCAGTCCCCACAAATGACAAAAAAGCTACTTCCTCACCTTTAGTGGTATATTGACAGGTAGTAGGCTTTATTTGACTTAATCAGGTTTTGCAATGTCCTTCTCTCAATAGCCATCATGTTGACATTTTTGCTGCCGACCCAATATATGCAGTGTTGCAGAGATGACGTATTTTTGGAGGCCAACCCGGAAGCTACCATCGCACTGGTTTCCTCTTCAAAAAACCAATGGGATATTTCCATTCCATCAGCAAGATAAGCTTTACAAATGAGCACCAGGAAGCTAACGTAAGGCTGTAAATTAACTACAACACGGTCATGACTTCAGCATCACCACCACTAAGCTAAAGGCGGACTAGTGTTTGGCAAGATTACGTTTAGCGGCTGCCTTTTGTAAGACACGTAAAAGCATATTTTATGTTATAGAACAAAACATATCTTAAGCTTGTGTGTCACAGACATTATCTCAGATATCTAATCAAAAACCCATAAAAAACTAGAGACGAGGCAACTGGAAGCCTCACAGCAGTGAAACATGCTTTTCCAGATTCTGCCTTGTGAATCACTTTGGAAAACACATATCCCTAAAGGTAAATGGAAAACCCAAAGTTGCCAAGACAATAACTGCTGTCAAGCGACTGATGGGGGAATCCCAGGTGGTGCATTGTGAACGGGTCATGGTCTCTTACCCTGTGTTAAGGTTGAGTGTGCTGTGGCTGGGAGTGGCTGGGCTGCGGGCAGGAGGAGGAGGAGTCACCGGGGAGGGTGCGGAGCTGAGAGAGGGGTGGGTGGAGGTGAGGCTAGAAGTCAGGGAGCAGACAGGGGACATGGTGGCCACTGCTGTGCTGAGACTGGTCACGGCCTGCGACAGCTGGCTGGACATCTGGTAGAGGGAAAGAAAAAGGCAGATTCAGAGTTCTGAAACTTCAGATAGCTAAAAAACAGGGACATGTTCATCACTAAATATTCCTCAAAAATACACAACAATGATGTTGAGGTTGGATATCTACCATGTGAGGACTGTAGCAGGACGGTTTGTGTGCTGGTGGGGCAGTGGGGGGCTGGCTGGGCAGGGGAGGGGTTGCACTGGAGGGATTGATGCGTTTCTCTTTCTGCCGGCGGTTGCAGAACCAGACCCGGATCACCTCCTTCTCCATGTTGAGCTGCTCTGCGATCATTAGGATCTCCTCTGAGGTAGGCTTCTGGTTCTGCGGGAAGGGAGAGACAGGAATTCAGATCATTTCAGCAGTGCTATATTTCCACCACATGATGTTTATATTAACACAAAGAGCACAATCTGACATTTAAGAGCTCAGCGGAAAAATAATAACTTAACAAATTGAACTCATAAAACAATGTTCTTCTGTTACACAATCAACAGAAGAAGAAGAAAATCTATGAATTTCAATTTCTTCTTTTTTTAAAGTTAAATAATTAATCGTCTTACCGTCATGAAAGCGCGTTCCAGGGCCACGCGTACATTTGTCTCGATGCTGGTTCTCTTCTTTCTGCGGCGACCAGGAAGCCCGTCAAAGCCCATAGAGGAAGAGGACAGGGAGCTGGGGCTGGGCAAGGTACAGTCTATGGACATGGTCTCTGATGAAGGAGAGCAAACACAAAAACAGATGAGTGTCTGACTTTAAAAGCACATTTTCTTTAAACATATGCTAATCTATATGTAAAGTACTGTTTGATGAGAGCTCACCTGCATCATTGAGCCACTTCTCCAGCAGTGGCTTCAGCTTGCACATGTTCTTAAAGCTCAGGTTGAGGGCTTCAAAGCGAGAGATTGTGGTCTGACTGAAGTCGTTGCCATACAGCTTCCCCATGGCCAAACCAACATCTCCCTGTTGGAGGGATAAAAGAAGTACAGTCAAAATACATCAAAGACTAAGAAACTGCTCATGTAACCTGCCAATGCACACATGCACAGTAGATGTCTCTCCCCCACCTGTGTGAAGCCCAGTTTGATGCGTCTCTGTTTGAAAGTGCGGGCGAACTGTTCCAGCTCCTCCAGGTCACTTGGCTCCTCGGTGTGAGAGGTCACTGAGGGCACCGTGGTCACACCGCTCACCTCCACACTCTTATCTCGCTGTGGCGGGTACGACGTCAGAGGAACGAAAGTGAGAAGGAGAAGGAAGGGAGATAGAGACAAAGGTGTTAGTTTATTGCTGGTGCAGAGGCTGGGTTTCCTTTTCCACTGACTAAAGCTTGAGAGTTCCCTCATACATGTGCTTGGAGTCCCATTCTATTTGAAGCAGACAGCAGGCTCCCTTGGTTTTGCTGAGGTAGCGAAATTAGATTTGGTGTCGATAAGAGTCCTGAGGCGGAAAAAAAACACAAATAATCACTTTTAATTATGACCAAAAACAAACAAATCAGAATTTATGTTCACAACTTATTTCTGCCAATAACACAAAACGCTATCCCAGTAAGAGGCCTTCCCACCTTGCTGGCCCTGCTGTGCCTGTGGGAGGAGGAACTGGGCAGGGGACGAGAGCGAGTGGCCGGGCACCAACACCAACTGCTGAAGCTGCAGCAGCTGCTGGATGTCCTGTTCAATCAAGAGAGAGTGACTGACAGATTAGCGAGAGAACAAGAATGCGTGACTTTACGAGAGACAGACAGAACGTGCAGTCACACAAAAATGTGTTGTTTGCAGCAGATTTGGACGTACAAAAAACACAGAAGTAGGAGGAGAAACTTAGAAATGGAAAATGTGTGCATTCGTGCAAGATGGAAACTGTGACTCATGAAATAAGCGATTGACATGTAAGAAGAATTGTTCCGTTGCTTGATACTGGTTCCTCAATCAAGCCGATCACCAGGATGAGGCTTAGATTGGCAGTCAGTACCTGGGCGGTGAGTTGGATTGGCTGGGAGAGGGTGAGCTGGGGTGGAGGAGGCTGGACAGGGACACTCTGGGCTGTCTGTTCCTGTGTGCTCTGTCCCTGTCCCTGGGAGTGCGACTGGGCCTGCTGCCCTGTTTGTCCCGCCTGCTGCTGATGGGCTTGCTGATTTGCTGCTGCGGCTGCCTGAGCTTGCTGATTGGCTTGGGCGGCCGCATGGGCAGCATGAGCGGCGTGGGCTGCACTGGACTGCTGCACAGCTGCAGCCAGGAGTTGCGCCTGAGCCTGCTGCAGCAACAGCTGCTGCTGTGCTGGCAACAGAGCTGTCAACTGGCGAAGAGGGAGAAGAAGGGAAGGAGAGGAGAGGAGAGGAGAGGAGAGGAGAGGAGAGGAGAGGAGAGGAGAGGAGAACAGAGGAGAGGAGAGGAGAGGAGAGGAGAGGAGAGGAAATGGACAGAGGGAGACAAAGAAGGAAACAAAGTGTTCAAAAAGCAGCACAAGAGAAGCAAGCAGGGTAAAAGCAAAGCACAGTGTGTGTCTGTGAGCATGTAATATAAGTCTGTCTGTCTTACCCCTGCTAGTTGGGAGCCAGTCAGCATGAGCTGTGTATGTTGCAGGGCCGTCTGTGAGGGGGTCGGGCCGTGAGAGAGAGGAAGAGCTGGGGACATCTCACACTCCATCTTATTCTGTGTGGAAGACAGAAAACAGAGCGACAAATGTATTTAAAACAAAAACAAAAACAACATGTATCCAAAACATAAATCATAAAATGCGCTTTATGCCCCCAGAACATTCCCATTATCCCATTGCTGAAAACAGCAATTACGCCTCTCCTTTCCAGCATAAATGGCAACTGTTAAAAGCATGCCTGCACTAAAAAGACAGAGCAAATATATAAAAAACACAAGGCAGGAAACCACCATGTCCCAGAACTTAGAATTGGTCAAAAAGGTTAATTAGAAACGTACAACTACATAAGCTTACCTGGCTATTCAAGATCATGATAGACGGCTCTGTTTAAATTCTGAGTAATTTCAGATGATCGCTCATAATCAGTCACAAGTAAACTGATGAGAAGTGCATGTCTAGTCTGTCTCAGGCAATGAGAGTCCACCAGTTTGTTTCTTTCTTGCACAAAGGGATCATCTTTCCTCCCAGGATCAGGCATGTTTGAACTGGCAGAGGGGCACTCTTCCAGCTTACTAATTTGCATATGCAAATCAGGTCAATTTACCCTTTCAGTGAAAGTCGTAGTATTATAGATATATTTTGATTCTCAAGGCACTTTGTGTAGGGAGAGTGCCATCATACTCTCAGTGAATTTGTTTGGATTTACGACTGGGTGGAGAGTCAACACATTATGAACCTCAACGTCAAACGCGACAAAACAACAATTGCGAAGCAATGAATACAAAGCTGAGGCAGCAATACTGTCTATAAACCCATTGTTGGAGGTTAAAACACAAAAGATGCACAAACATAAGTCCAGACATATGCACAGGCAGTTCAGTAACATGGACACACACACACACACACACACACACACACACACACACACACACACACACACACACACACACACACTCACTCACCTTGCTGCTGCTCAGGGTCGGTGAAAGGGGAAAGGGATTGACTTTCATTGACTGAGCCTAGAGGAGACAAAACGGAGCTCATATCAAAAATGACTGCCAAAATGCATCATATTTTATTTAATCTATTAATCTAAAAGAAATAGTGGATTTATTAACAGAAAATATATTTTTTATTCATTTTGATATTTTTTAACTAGTTGTATTGATTTATCAAGCTGCATCCAGCTGCTTAAATGTGAGGATTTTTTTGCTAACTTCTGTTTTATTTCATTGCCAATTGAATGTGTTAGGATTTTGTACTATAAATCGAACAAAACAAGCTTTTCAAGATGACATCTTAGCCACTGACAAACTGCATTTTTTCATATAGACTAAAGGATTAAATTAAAAAGACAAATTAATCAACAGTGTAAAAAGCCAGCAGTACAAACTGTCTGACTGGCAGAGTTATCTTTTTTTGCATTAATTATGTGGGTGAAAGAGGTGGGAGATAATGGTTGATTGTGAGCACAGGAGTCAGACGTACCTGGTGATTTGATTCAGGTCCATTCCGCTCTGAATCTGTGTGGGAGGGAAAGGAAAAAGTGAGAAATTAATTACGTGTTGAGCTCTAACGTACAGACAACAATGGCATACGACATCATGTATGTATTATTTTTTATATAAAGTATATGTATATGCTTTGAATATTTGCTGCCACTAACAGCAGCACATCTTACCTGTTCCCTCCAACGGTGAGTCAGCCCCTATTTTATCGACCTCTACTGCCTTTGACATCCTGATATCTGTAACAGGAAGACACACCGATAAATACCTCAGCGAGGCTCATTCTTAAATATGTGTCAGAGAAATAAATGCAGACGGAAGCAGAACACATTTACGAAGCAGATGATCACAATCTTGATGACGAAATGGGAAAGAGGATGTCCAGGGCGTCGAGTTTAGATAGGTTAGAGTGTTTTCAGGTCACAGACCAGGCCTACACACTGTACAACAAACAATGTGGCTGAATCATTCACAAGCTGAATCCAGCCCACATTCATTCATTCTTTCCAATTAGCGGTTTAACAAAAGAGTAGGTTGACCTGAGGTGTTAGCTTGTTCTAAATTTAGCTTGAGGTGTTTACGTGGGAGCAACTCAACACTTTGTGTGTCATCCCTTTGTGTGTGTTGTCACATCACTTCTGATACTGTATTGGGACAGTCCCTTTGGCAACAGGAGTGAAGGGAAGGAGGCAAGAAGTTTAAGTCTTTAAATGTATCTATCACAAAAGGGAGTGGAGTATTTTGGCACAGAGTTTTGAAAAGATGGGGATGAGGATGATCCAAGAACAGTTTTGAATGTGTGTGTGTGTGTGTGTGTGTGTGTGTGTGTGTGTGTGTGTGTGTGTGTGTGTGTGTGTGTGTGTATGTGTGAGTTTGTGATTTAAATGTCTGTATAGTGTGTGTAGTAGTTTTGTTTTATTAATCACCCAATGGCATCATCTCACTACAGAACCTTTTATTTCTCTGAAACCACAAACTGAAAGACTACTTTTTGTTGTGGCCATTTGAAACCTTTTTTTTCTCTCTCTTGTTCCTCCCCTTCCTTGACAAGTTCTCACACTCACACACACACACACACACACACACACACACACACACACACACACACACACACACATACACAGCTACTTCCCTTTTGTGAAAACATGCAAATCTGCCCAACGACCAACTAATTATATCTGCCACCTGCATAATAAACTCTCAGTCTCCCTCCTCCTTTTTCTCTCTCCCTTTCACCCCTTCCTCTCCTCTTTATCTCTCCTCTCTTTGTCCTGTTGTTTCTCACATTGCAGATAAGAAGGCGCTCACTGACACTATAGCACATTTTAATTTCCTCATATACGTATTGCTGAGCTTTTATCATTACAACACACTAACGACTTGTATTCGACCAATAGTGCAATTCCAACAAGCAAGTGGTCAGGCACGGTTTTCACCATCGGGGGGCAGCAGTGACACATGGACAGGATGACTGCTCCACTGACCTGATGCCACTTTTAAAAGGCCGAATCATCAGTCCAGTACATTCTTTATGAAGACAAGAACTTATAAAATGAGCCACTTCCTGATCAAAAATAAGTGGACTTTGATACAGGCGGTGTTTTTAGGGGAAGGAGGAAGTGGCTGTGAACTAGAAAATCTCCACTCTGCCGCCACATTGGTTATAACTTGGGGTCAGGACACACACACACACACACACACACACACACACACACACACACACACACACACACACACACACACACACACGGACAACAGGGTTTCCCTCAAATAAATAGACTTCTGCAAAAAAAAAGCTAATTTGGTCATATGGATGCAAACATCTGGTTAATCTAATATTAGGGTCAATTTGTGGTTATTCCAACATTACATATGGCTGCTGTTTTGGCAATATTTGCCATCATGGCTATTGGTGAAACCAAAAAAACTGTCCAATGTTGCTAAATTTCTGGTGAAAATATAATCCTCTCAAGATGCACAAAATTAAGTCTTGAGCTTAATTACAAATTGTAATGTGAAACTATGTATTTTGTGTCATTACAGTGGACTATCTTGTGCTCCAATCCTCAACACATGCAGTGTACAATATTCCAAATCCACCATATAAAATGATTGTCCAGCTCATAAAACAGCTGTAATGTGAAGTTACCAAAGTGCTGCCTCTTGTCCTGTACTGCTCGCTCGCAGGACACCCGAGCAAGGTGTGTATTGATTCATGGTTTAAAATGGCCTACAGACAGTAGCATGGTGGATAATGTGGTCAGTAATACAGTAGTGGGACAGTATATCAAGATGCTGTGTCTTTTTCTCACTTCCCCTCCCGACTTCCCCTTGTACCGGGTTGAACGCAGAGTGCTAAACCCAACACTTACTGTCAGCGAGGCTATTAATATTAGCCTGCTCTCTCCCTCTCTTTCACTCTATCTTTTACAACACATTGCTGCACACACACTACTAATTTAGCTTGTCACAGAGCAGAGTTACAATGGCAAGTTGGCAATGTTTTTACAATTTTAGTGAATTTGTTTAAATAAGTTTGAGAATAAGAGGCAGCAGCTCCTTGTTTTTTCTATGTATATGTGGTAAAAACTTAATTTCTAGAAGTGTTAAGAAGCATTTTACAAAGAACAAGGTTAGATTACTATGTCTATTTCATCCCTCATTAAGATGTTGTACTAATCTTACAGCAAAGCTCAGGGTTTAACTTTGACCCATTGAGACCAGAACTGCAGCATACTCTCTGTATCTTAAACAGAGCAAATTAAATGCGGTATAATCCTGTGTCATAAATAAATGATGCAATAGAAAATGAACAAGGAACAACAGTGTCTTTGCTCAGGCAGGACTGTTTCTGTTATTCTCCTCTGGGTATTTTGGCTGAGATGAAACTCTGACCACCCCCCCCCCTCTACAATCAACCGTACTAGAAGGCTGTCTGGGAACTAAAGTCATCACACCTATTAACTACGGATTTAAAAAACCAAGAAGCGCTGAGAGGTAACGATTCTGATTGAAAAATAGATATTTTCCATTTAAAACTGAGCATCAAAGAGTTGGCCATCCAGCTCAACAGCTTTTGTACATGAAGATGAAGACGTAAGTTGACGTCACAATTTGAGAATGAAATAAGGTGCTGAAGAAAAAAAAATAAGATTAAGTAAATGGATGACGACAGAATTCAAGAATGAAAGAAGGAAGTGAAGAGGAAAACTCTAACAATAAAGTAAGAAGCTAAAGGAAAACCTGAGATGTGACATTATTGGTTGCTAAGGTGTTTGTATCAATAACACAGAGAAATGACTAATGACTAAAAATGCAAAATATGAACTGGTAAAACACCTTGAAATATAGACAGATGTCACTGTGGAGGGCCTTTATCAATGAGAACCTAAGTTCACCAGTTTGCAGACTTATGCTCATTTACAGTGAAATATGTTCTCCTTGCATTGATGCACTTTGAGCAGATGAGTGAGGTTGTAAATGCAGGTGGCAAGAAGACTATATTGAAACATTTTAAATTGGGGAAATTACTTATTTATCCACATATAATCCTGGGGAAAATGTGCACAACTACATAACAGTTTAATCAACCTAAATAATTGTAGAAAATGCCCCATCATTTTTAACTAATCCAAATGAAAAGCAAAAAATAATAACTAGTTTGTTTTGCATGAACCTTTTGTACTATTTACACTAACTCTGTGTTATTTGCATTGTGATATGTTCTTGTTTGTCGCAGTTTGGTGCTCAGGATGTTTCACTCGGGTCAGAGCAATGCACCGAAGGTCACAGCTGTGACCACATCAGGTTGAGATGTGACTCTGTGATTTTTAACCCATGAATCACTCCTTAATAAACCACGTATGGCATCAAAGACACTTGTAATTTTCAAGAATCATATCAGGACATCAAAGACTGAAAAATATGACCTAATTGACATTTAAAAATGCATTTCTGGTAATATGCGAGTAAGCTAACTGCCTGCTGCGCTTTTCGCTGAGACTCGCTGTCGGTCAACTGAGACTCTGGTATGTCTATCAGCCTGAGCAGACCACCAAAACAAGGCCGAGGGGCAAGAAGAGTCCCATCCTTCTGTTTTTTTTTTTTTTTTATAATTTTTCAAATACTGAGAAGGACAGTTATTTAAGGCATTTCCTCTTTTGATTATCGTTCTTTTTTAAAAAAAAGAAGAAAAAAAATCGTATCTGAGTCCTTTAAAAGTAATTGAGATAAATTTAAACTTTAAAAGGGACAAAACAATAATAAGTGCAACACACACACACACACACACACACACACACACACACACACACACACACACACACACACAGAAAGTTAACACCGGTGTCAAGGTTGCTAGAAATCTATAACCTAAATGCAACGCTGCTGCAGTGCTAGACAATAAAAAGAAAAAGTGTTTTATGATGACAAATGAAAAATAATACCAATATTAAAAAATACCGGCTGCAACCCTGATTTACTTTTCATAAGACATTTTGAAAAACTTTTTTTCTGTATTTTTCTACTGAGTTATTTTTAATTTAGTTTTTACCATTCATAGTATAAACACACATTCTAACACACACAGAGGCATGCTATGGACTGGCGAGGTGTCTGACCTTTCCCTCTGCCGACAGGCGTCCATCCATCCATCCATCCATCCATCCATCCATCCATTTCTACCACCTCTTGCTCTTTGATGTTCTCCAATTAGCAGAGCTTGTTAGACCCAGTGGCATTAATCAACAGCGTAGACACAGTTCTCTTTCTGCCTCACACACACACGCACACACGCACGCACGCACGCACACACACACACACACACACACACACACACACACACACGCACACACACACACACACACACACACACACACACACACACACACACACACACACAGACACACACACAGACACACACAGTGCCTTCTCACTCACGCAAAGCTTAATTGGTAAATGGAGGCCAGCAGAGAGAGAAGGCTGCACAGACAGTCACTCACCTGGCAACCACATACTGAAGACGTCCTTTGCTGCTATTGCTGCTGTCTTGGTCATATCTGTGTCTGTGTGAGAGCGTGTGTGCACGCTACGTAAAGAAAAACTCTCACTCTACCCCTCTCTCTCAAACCAAAAAGGAGGAGTGTATTAAATCATATGGTTGAGAGAATTATTCTCTCTCTCTCTCTCTCTAGTCCACACCCCCCAAGCCCCACCTCCTCCCCACATCCTGCAACACAACAGGAAGTAAGCCTCAAAAGAGTAGGAACTCGGCACAGAAGAGAGAAACACACAAGACAAAAGAAAAAAAAGAAAGAGAGGGGGGACACGAAAGAGGTTAGAGAGTGGGAGAGTGAGTGAGCGAGGAGATCGAAGAGATAGACGAGGTGAAAAAGAGGGGGATGACGGGTGCCGACGGAAAGTGATGGCGCGGCTGGAAACAGCCACTCACACACACACGCTCACTCACACACGCAAGAGAAAAACAGCAGGCTTGACATTGTGACCGAAGAGTGTATGATACGTTTGCACGATATGTGACCCAGTGTTGCTTCAAAACCTTAACGATAACTCAACTGAGCAGTGTTTTTCCTCAACTCCAAGCTGTTCTAACAAGCTCTCGTAGTCTGTTTTGTCTACCATGAGTCATGACCATCTCTCCTTGGTCGTCCGTGTGAGACTGTGGGGTTGTTGCGAGCGAGCACATGAGTGGGAGTTAAGGTGGTCTGTCGAGGGAGGTCGACACCAACAAGAGAAGATGTGAGACATCCTCGGCTAAGTTTGCCAGCCACAGCTCCACTCTAACCCCGAGCGGAAGGAAAAACTCTGTCACAACACTCACTGTACCACTGACCAACCCACACTGTATAGGCTGCACACAGTGATGTACCACAGAAAAGCCACGCCGCAAAATCTTTTCATGTGACGAATAGATGTGACATGAAAGTGGAACATTGCAGATTAACTAGATATGAGCCACTCGAAGTGCCGCCCACAAGGATCAACCGACCAAGAAGATGCTAAATTAGTGAAAATCTGTCATCGGGGAATGATCTCAAGGAAGCAGACTAGCATGTTTCAGCAGAAATATTGCCCAGATTTTTAAATCTGAGAGAGCCAAAAGTGCTGTTCTGACAGCAGGACGAACCAACCACAAGGTGGCACTCTTGATTCTCTAATCCTGATGAAGAAATAAGCTCCCATCAGAGGAAGGGACAAGGCAGACCACTGATCACCCCCTTCCCTGCCCTTCCTTCTCCCTTGGTCCGAGTTCACTAATTCAAAAGCTAACGGCAGCAGAGTTCCCAAGTTTAACCTTATAAATACTTTATGTGGTGATTTACAACCGCCCAATGTACTGCTGGATAGACACTCACAAGTGCATATGGCGCTGGAGATGCTCTCTGATATACAGACACATCTTTTTAGATCTGTGCTAAAATACATACAAATACTGATGTTCTGAGATACGTTTATATTTACTATGCAGACAATATCAGGACATAAACTTGGGTACATTGCCTTCATAAAAAAACTCACAAATAGCTGGATTTACAGCTGAGACGCTTATTCTATTAATGATCGGTCGACCAACAGAAAAGTAACCGCCGGTTACTTTGTTTGATTAATCATTTCTGTCACATTTCAGGCAAAAAATTGCCCTAACTTCAGAAATTTGAGGATCTGCTGCTTTTATTTGGCCCAATGATCGGACAAAACATGGAATTTGAGATTGCCACCTTGGACGCTTTTAGACAAATTATTTATTTATTAATCTAGAAAATAATCTGCTTTCTGTTTTGTGGTGCTTTTGTGGCATCCATTCACCTTAAGATGCAGGTTGGATACCAAGCAGACTTTAGGCCCTGAGACTAATCTTCAGTTTCACTAATCTATTTGGACGCCTTGTTTTTGTGATAATGTTTGGGGCCTTTATTAGGACGTGAACGAACAGACTGCCAGGCCTGTCCAACAACTGTGACAGACTGCACGTTGGGGAGGGGGCGTTTCTCTGGGTCAGAGTTCGTCTGGGCAGCCTAGCTTTGGCCGTGACCTTTGTTCAAACTCCAATCTACCCACCTAACAGAGTGTGTGTGTGTGTGTGTGTGTGTGTGTGTGTGTGTGTGTGTGTGTGCACATTTTTGTTTGAGTGGCTCCAATAGGTGGCTGGTAAATCTAAGTGTGCTCTGTGTGTGTGTGTGTGTGTGTGTGTGTGTGTGTGTGTGTGTGTGTGTGTGTGCGTGTGTGTGTGTGTATGTTAGTTCATGGCCATGGGGGGCCTTCCTGCCCCAAGGAGGTCTGAGCCTTGGTTACCATGGAGACCAGACCTAGCAACACTCCACTTACATGATATTGGGGTGACTGCAAATGGTCTCAATTGAAGACAACATATTAACACTTCGCTATAAGAAATTGTGGATATTGTTAACTTGGAAAATATAGTAAATACATAAATATATAATTATAAATGAGTATGTATTTTGATGATTTTTTTATCAGGGAATATGAGTTATGTTAACGCAGAGTGTGTTTTGGTCACCACTAGAAGTTAGTGTCCTAAGATAATAAACACACACACATACACACACACACAATCTGATAGTGGGACCCCAGGGAGGAGGATGGGGGGAAGCTGAGGCCTCTAGAGCGCCATCAATCACTCCACTGTCAGAGAGGGAGAGGGAGAGGCAGAGGGAGAGGCAGGTAGGGAGGGTTGGGGGTTACTGAGAGGGGGGAAAATAGGAATAGTAAAGAAAAAGAAAGGAAAGAGATGAAGGAGAAGAGAAAGAGTGATGGGAATGAAGGTGAGGGATGGAGAGACAGGAATCAAAAGATTGTAGAAAGGATGTTAGCTGGGGGTGAGGACGCTGTGTGTGTATAATGGGTCATTGCAGGGACAATTCAGAGGTCTCCAAACCAGTTCAGTATCCCTCTACGGCTCGGCCCTCCTATATCTACTGCAGCCTCAGGCCTGGTGCACACACTGCCTCTAATTCATATAATCCATCATATTCCTCTTCTTGAAGAGGGGACAGAGCCCAGCTCAGTGATGGACCCACCAAGTCCTATTCACAGTCCGACCGCAAGACTCCATTCTACAAGGTGAGAGATTTAAAATCTAGTCTGGTGTAGGTGTGAGAGTGTGTGTGTGTGTGTGTGTGTGTGTGTGTGTGTGTGTGTGTGTGTGTGTGTGTGCAGGTGTAGCCCCATGAGGAGTTGCAGGATTATAAACAGTAGGTCTAGCAGTGTGGAGACTACAGAGGTTGAGGTTTTGTATGAGAAGCAGCAGGGGCTAAAACACACTCACACTGTTGGCTGCCATGGGACATGCGCCATCTCACACACACATACACACTGCCTACACCTTTACAACACCTATTCCTCTCCTGTCCTAATACCTCTCAATCGCTCCTTTTCCTCCGGCCCCTCAATCCTTCTCTCACACCATTCCCCTCCTCTCTGTATCATCTCCGCAGCCCATAGGGAGCCGGGCTTGTCTAGACAGACACCGCTCTCTCCCACGGCGCTACCAAGGTTGATGCTCAAATCTTTTTCTTTTGCTTGTCTCACCCCCTCTTCTTCTTCTTCTTCTTCTTTTTCTTTTTCTTCTGGCACAAGAGTGAGACTTGTAGCCTTCAAGGAGCATTTAGGCCACTTTACACCGAACTGTTCACTTACACTGACAAAGCACGCTGTTGTGTAGAATAGGCCTTGATATTCCCCCAATTAAAATACAAAAAATGGGTGTACTTTAGTTATGGCAACCATTGTCTATGTGTGCTCGTTCGACCCACCCCTCTTTCACCTCGGCTTGTTCTTCAACTGCTTTGCCTCCTTTCCTTCAAACCCTCTCATCATCATCATCCCACTCTTTTCTTGCGACCTCCCCCCTTTTCTGTCTCCAATTCAAACTTTCTCTTCTCTTCTTCCGCCTCTCTTTCTCTCTCTCAGACCTGCTGGTCAGCAGCAGCTGTGACATCACTGGCCACTGTTCTCGACTCGGATTGGACACTCGGCCACGTTGCCAGGCAACAGCAGTGAAAGGTCTCAGTGTGAGCGTGTGTGTGCGGCGTGCGCGTGTATGCGTGTGTTTATGTCTGTTTATAGCTACGTGAGTGAAAGGTGTGTGAGCGATTTTCCTCGCCTTGCCCTTTATCTGTGCATGAAGAATGATCAGAACAGATCTACTTCTATGCTTTATCTCAGATCAAAGCATGTAGATGATTGGGCTGCCTCGCCACTCTCATCCACCACAGAAGAAGAAGGATGTGTGTGCATTGCGTTAATGAAAAAGAAAGATGGTACGAGTGTGCGGGCGTGTCAGTGTCTGCACTTGCGTCGAACCAAATAAATGTGTATGTTCGTGTCGAATACGGGTATGTGTCTGTATTTTGTGTGTGTGTGTCTAAATGTGTGTGTATGTATGTGTGTAAGCCCCCGGGAGCGGGTGGTTATTGTATCTGACACAGCGGCTCTTTCTCGCGCCTCATATTTCTGGGCCGATCGATTCCTCTGACTCCCGACAAGACAATAATCGCACCTCCCTCTCTCACTCCATCACTACCATTATTACTGACCTCCCCAGGGAACGAACAGGGCGGAGGGAGGGAGAGAGGGATGAGGAAGGAAGGAAGGAAGGATGGAGGGAGGGTGGGACGGTGAGGAATGAGAGGAGGACATAGAGTTGACAAAATGAGCCTATGATGATGAAAAAGCAAAAAGGGACAATGTCGAATATGAGGTGGCCTGGAAAAGGGACATCAGCGGGTTAGAAAGGAGAAGAGGGTGAGAGCGGGGAAGTTGAGGTATGTTGATGGAGGGATGAGGTCTGAGGGAGAAAAGAGAACAAGAAAGAAAGGGATGTGACATCTGTGTGAGGCGACAGAGAGAGAAAAAAAGAATGAGAGAAAAGCTAAAGTATAACAGGAAAGGATGGCCGGAGCAAAAAAGAAAAAACCCAAAGAAAAAGCGAGCAATATAGATCACGGCGAGGAAAGAAAGGAGGACACAAGCGAAGGAGTGCAAAGACACAGAGGGCCAAGCGGAGGGACAATAACGGAGAGAATTAGTGGAGGAGAGATGAAGGATTCGCACTATCTTCTTCTAATAAAGGAGAGAATGAGAGACAGGGACCGGGGGAGGGAGATAGAGGGGGAGGGAGTGGTGAGGGTTAGACTGAGGTGAAAGAGGGAGAAAGACAGAGAATTATATAGGAACACACACACACACAAATATAGAGCCATGGCTGTAGCGCTGTGCAGGTCAACGCTCAGAAATATTATTAAATTGACAAGAGTACAATAGTTGATTGGCAGGCTGACTCCTGCACTGCCATTCAGTGAAGAAGAATGAGGACAGGGACTCTCTCACACACACACACACACACACACACACACACACACACACATATATATATATACACACACACACACACACACACACACACACACACACACACACACACACACACACACACACACACACAATGCATGCACATCTGCAGTTTCACAGAACAATCAACACAGCATGTAGAGACATATACACACACACACACACACACTCTCTTTTGTCTGTTTTGTGCGTGCATGTGTGCGTTTGCCTGCATGAGCCTGTCACTGCTGTGTCTCTATGCTTTGAATCCAGATTACAATTACAGTAATTGGCTCTCAATTCAAGGGATTGCTGTTTGACCCCTTCACCTCACCTCTCTCTTTCTCTCTCTCTCTTGCTCGCTCACTCACTCCCTCAACCATCCCTACACATTTTACCTCTTCCTCTACCCTCCTCCTCCTCCTCATCAATATTCCTCCGCCTCCTCTGTACCTGTATCGCTACTTCCATCTTTCTCTGAGTGCAATCTCTCTCCCCCTTTCCCTCTCTCCTTTTTCTCTACCTTATCCCTATTCTCCCCCCTATGCACACACTCACACACTTTATCCCCAGATATAACTAGCCTTCCTTCCTGTTTTCCGTCCGTCCTGCACCCTGACTGTTTTACTTCCCCCCCCATCACGCCACAGTTCTTGCCACTTTTCCTCCCTCATCTCCCTCTTTCTACCTTTCTCTCAGATAGTTGGGGAAGCAGGGAATCTATTGTATACTTTATTCATGCTGTATTTATTATGGAGAGATAGCTGTTCAGCTATACAGTCGGGGGGATATATTGTGCATTTGGGAAAAAGAAGGTGAAAGAGCAATAGATAAAAAGACGGTGGTAAGAAAAGGGGGTGATAGAGGTGGTGGTGATGGTGATGGTGTGTTGGGGAGGTGGTGGTGAAGCGAGCGAGGAGGAGGGGGGGTTAGGAAATTGGTCTGGCTAGCGGAACAGCTTTTCACCTCTCTCTCTCCCTCTCTTTTTCTCTCTCCCTCTCTTTCTCTCTCCCTCTCTCTATTCTGCTTTGTATTCTGCAGAGATGACAGGGGGAAAGCTTTATTGCTCCGAGTTTGTATCGATCGGGGCCCCTCAAAGGGGGGAGGCCGGGGGACGCGCTGAGCAGGCCCTTTCTCAACGACCGCGGCTCCAACAACCTGCCCCCCCCCCCCCCCCCCCCCCTCGAGCTGCCCAGACCTCCCCTCTTTTCCTGCCCATCCGCCTCCTCCTCCTTCCAAACCCTTCTCTTGCTCACTAGCTCGCTCTGAAATTCAAATTCAAGGCTCTTATTCTCAAAGGTTAGGAGAGGAAGAGCACCAGAAAGCAAGAGAGTCAGAGAGATTGAATGAAAGAGAGATGGAGGCGTCTGGCTTCTTCCCCTGACTGAGGCCCTGAATGGAGCCGGGATCTGATAAGAAGAGCCCACAAACACAAACAACGGAAGAAATAGAAAAATAAAGGAAAGAGAAAATAAAATTGCCAAGAGGAATACATCAGCCACCTGCTTTACTTCCTCGTAGCCTTTCCCCTCTCACTAACTGCCCCCCGTCCTGTCCTCCTCTCTACTGTATCTCCATTTTTTTCCCGAGGTGTGAATGATTTTGTTGACAGGTGAAGAATGGGTCGGGTCCGGGCGTGCATAAACCCCTCCGCTACTGTCCTCGTTAGAGGGACACTAGGAGAGCTGGGATCCACGGGAGGCAGAAAGAGCTCTTGTGGATCACACATAATGCTCTATTTATCTATTTCAATGAGTGCAAAATACAATAAAAAAATCACCTCTCACACTGGCTTGCAAAACAGAAATCTCAACAAAGCAGAGTCAAGAATCAAAATAACAAATCACCGCGCTTCAGGCTTCCTTTTTCACCTCTTCTGTTTGACAAGCATTAAATAAAAAGGGGGCAAGACCCAACGTCAAAGCCACAGCCAACTGACCAAACACTTGACTCATACATGGAAGTGTCCTTGTGTATACGCGCACACACACACACACACACCCACACACACACACACACACAGAGACAGCCTATTTATCCGTTAATGGCATGCACAGTGCTGCAGCGAGACTAGGGAGAAGAACAGATTGTCCATCAGGGGGTTACAGGGTTCAAGTCCATGACCAGAGGGCTAGAGGAAGGTTAGGGGGTTGTAGGTTCAACTCCCAAGGGGCGAGGAGGATCCCTGCTGTCTCCCGTCCGACCCCAACCCTCCCCCCTAAACCTCCTCCAGGACAATATAACCCCACTGCTTCACCTCCCTCCTTTTCTCCTCTCCATCACGCTGCTGGCCCTTTTAAGCCCTGCTTAGTCTGATCACACACGTGTAAACCTGAGCCTAGCCTCCAGACTCTCTCCATTTGTCTCAGATGTGCACATGCACGCGCACGTGCGGGCCTGCTAACAAACAAACACACACATTCAATCATACAGATAACTCACCGATGCACAAACATATTCATAAAACTCCAATGCACACTTACTATTCAAATACAAATGCTCTCGCTATCTTCTGTTTCCCCATATAACAGCAACTCATTTTATTTTTGACCTACATCATGATTGAAACGGATTATTTCCTTTCCAAACTCCATCTCACTTACTCCTCTTGTGGTAAAGACCAAACAGAAGCACGGCACTGCCGCAGCTATCAGTAGCAGCAGATGTGAGTGGATATGAGATATTTGTGTTAACATTGGATACATATACTGTTTATATATTGTCATTGATATTGCTTGTGTGGTTTACGTGCAGCACCAGATTGAGTTCAGTGATAAAGTATACATCAGAGACTTCTGCTGGATAATACACGTCTGATTCATAGAAGAATACCCACACACACATACACACATGCATGTGCGCAAAGCATGCACGCACTTGCACACGCACAAACACGCACACATCTGTGCACACGCACTTGCACACACAGCACAATAACCTGCAGGCCTGTAACCTGTCTTGTTGGCTGGATGGGTTGATGCATTATTAAACACGCAGGATTTCATATGTAGAAACAGAATATGAATGCTGCACTGGGTCCAACTGTGGACATTTGCTCCAGTCTTCACTCTTTTTCTTGAAACTCTTTAACTTATTACACTTAATATTGACTTAACATCCTCATTCTGTTTCTCCATAGGGTAATTCTTATTGCATGTATTATGCTAACACTTTTTGCACCTCTGTCCATGCTGAAAGAGAGATCCTTCTTCTTTTGCTTTCCCTGAGGTTTCTCCCTTTTTTCTGTAAAGGCTAAGGCAGGTAGTTTTTTGGGACATCATTGGGCACAAATTCCATAATAACCTTTCAGCATATTGTAATTCAACTGGACTGAGAGAAAGCTAGACTTCTGCACCTCCTCTCATGACAGGAGACTATTGGATGTTCTACAAATGCAGATGCGCACAAAGCCCAATTTAATGGTAAAATAGCCTGCAGAAAAAGTGGCTATTCCAGCATTGGCAACAACGGCAAAGCATCGCAAAAAAGGAATACTGACTTATCAAAAAGAGTCTTAACAGGAGTCTGATATGTCAATATCGCTAAAGCGTATCAGAGATGGAGAGAAAATGTTGCTGATAGTTTAACCTTCTGCTAATCAAAGCCTCTAATCCTAGTATGTCATCTCAAATAGCTTTATAGGCCCACAAGTAAAGAAAACAAGATGGTAAATCTCAATATTAATTGCCACTGTCAGCATCAAGATCACAGTCACTATCGGGATAATGTTTGAAATAAATGACAAATACTCGTCTGATGGGAGGGGCTTAGGAAAGTGAGTGGACAGCGGCAGGAGGAGGGTTGAATTTCCAAATTCTGGCATTTTCTTTGCCTTTTCCAGAAAACTGCCTACCGCAGCTTTAAAGGATTGCTTAGTAGAGATTTTCTTTATCCGAATCAAGGGTCTAAGGACAGAAGGTGTCGAATGTTATTGCGAGGGTGTTGATTTTAAAGCTCTCTTAGACTAATTTCTGATTTTAGGCAATATAAATAAAATGGACTCGATGTGACTTGTCCTGCTTTCACCGTATAACTCGGATAAGGAAATGGATCAATTAAAATATAGATTGGAGCTTTCTACTAATCAAGGATGTCTGCTTTGACATCACAAATGAGAGATCATATTTTGGAGATGACAGGTCACAGGCTAGATGGTGAATGTGTAACGGCATCCTCCTGACAATCATGGGTCCGAGTCATCATAGAAAGCCGCCGTGACCCGGTAAAAAACACTGGATCCCACTGATTAACCAAAAGGCCCACACACAAGGAGCAGTCGAATGGCAACTAAACCACAACCTGAGCACTGTGTGTGTTTACATCTGTAGGGCGGGCGGGCCGGGCCCCGGCTCTCACGGTAATCGATGAACGGGGGAGGAAAGGGAGGTAGCGGGCGAGGCGGGGATGTGTGTGAGGGAGGGCGGGTGGGAGAAAATCGGTAAAGAAAGCAGGTTATCTCCCGTGATTAGGGGAGGGGGAATCCCCGTCTGGAGGTGGAGGAGGGCGGGGCGGGTGAGGAGGGGTGAGGGAAGACCGGGGTTCATTGATAAAAAGCGAGAGAGGGAGGGAGAGGGGAGAAGGGGAGACTATGTTTGGCATCGAGAGAGAGCAGACAATTATCTGTATTGATTAGAGCGGCCCAGTACTGTGAAGACTGAGAAAACTATGACTGGATCAATAGAGAGAGAGAGGGGGAGAGAGGGAGAGAGAGAGGGAGTTAGCAGATAGACAGACCAATAGAGAGAAACAAACGACAGAGATAAAAGATACATATAATGCCAAACATTAAGAGACAGAAACATAGTTTATGGTGCAAAGCGAAGTCAAAGACCCAAGGTGGCATAATAGGAGGGGGGTTGGGGGGAGACAGGGAGAGTCAATGAAAGCACAAGGAGATACATTACATTGTTGATGTCATTACTCTTTATCATTGATTTGTCAGCACGACCACAAAGTTCATTCAACAAGCCCACCAGAGCCCTCCCATCACCACAGCACACAGCTAAGCAGAAAGAGAGAGGGAGGGAGACTGAAAAAGACATTAACTAAACACACGCTGATGGGCGAATTCACAAAGAATGGACTGCGGCCGCGGACAGCACCCTGAATTACACATCACTTGAAACGGCTATTTGCCCATAAGGTACGATTCACAAAAGATATTGTGCCAATGATATTACAGCGCAAACAAGCCCATAACGTTTTACAGCTGAGTGCCCATGTTTTTTGTTTTTTTTTGCAATTAGAGGAAAAAAGAAAAAATATAATTGAATGCTGCCATGATCACTGGAAAGTATGGGTGACACCACCAACCAAGACGTTAATACCTTTACTGTAACTGCATGTGGCTTTTAGCGCTTATTTCTGTGAATTGGACTTGGGATTTTGCAATAAAGCTCAATTGCATAGTAAGTATGCTTATTACCTCATTTAAATACATGCAAATAGCACAGGAGCACCAAGAAGCTATTTTATCCTTCACAGGTGTTTTGAGAGTTATACACTTTCTTTTTGTCTCATTTGTTCAGGTGAAGCGTCCGCAAAAACGGCATGATCCTTTTGTGGATTTCTCCCCTCAGTGAGCACAGTCTGACCATTGAAACTGGTTGACACAGACAAACCCAGCAAACCAGAGGAAACTGACTGTGTCGGTTCTGCCAGCAATAAAAGGTAGAGACCTTGTCTGCATTAAGAGAACTGGATGTCCAAACTGGTGACCAACTTATACAATTTAAGTTGCTGTGGGCGCAGATGCTGAAAACGTCTTTCAGGCCCCACAGAGGCTTGTGCATAGTAGTCCTTTACCAGCTCCCAGCAGACATGAATGGCATGAAAATATTGACTATGTGTATCCAATCGTGAATGAGCAAAAGTCTTTTGGGTTCCAGTTTGTGTCATGTGACCTCCAATACAGAGTGTGGCCATAGCTCATCCTGCAACCTGCAGCAGCCTGTATGCAGACATAAGGACCAAGTTCTTTACCAAAATACAACTTCAACGGTTTCCAAAATACCAAGCGTTCAGACCCAAAAAATGTCAATATTTTCTTTCTTTTCTTGGGAAACAGAACCTGACAATGCCAATGATGCATCAAACTGAGCGCAAGTCAGCGAAGAAACACATGAAAATTCTGTGCTCCTATTGTTATATATATATGTACAGTATATATATATATACATATACATATATATATATATATATATATATACATATATATATATATATATATATATATATATATATATATATATTTTACTGTTACTGAGTTTTTTGTGTACTCATGTTCACACCTTTTGTTTTTTTTCTGGATTTATTATACTTGCATTGTAAAACTTGTACATTTGAATATTGAATTTGAGAGAGAGAGGTGAAGAGAGAACGGCTTTGGGATGAGAGGTGGGGGGAGAATGTGTGTCGGAGGGGGAGCTTTGGTAAATATCAGAAGGGAGGCGGTGCTCAGGTAGGGGGGCCTTGATGTGGGGCCTCTTTTTGTCCGGAACAAAAACCAAAATGGTGGAATAGGGGTGGAACAAAAGGTACATGAAGGGAAACAGGAGAGTGACAACCTGTGCTGAGTAAAAACATCCTGCTGGCACACACACACACACACACACACACACACACACACACACACACACACACACACACACACACACACACACACACACACACACACATTAATCCCTAATCAGACCCCATTGAGCGTGTGCATGGGCAAGTACCCACTCACTACACTTCCGGTTGCAAGTTACATTTCATGGTATCCTTGGCCCCATTACCCAGACAACACACACACACACACACACACACACACACACACACACACACACACACACACACACACACACACCAACACAGGGGACTGCACCTGTCATGCCTTAATTTATTGAACATTACAAGATGATAGAATTCAGCCTCCTACTCTCTTCATATTTATTGACACTGAAGAGGAATGTATTGTCAGAAAAGGTTTATACAAAAGCAAACAAATAGATGAAAAAACATAAACTCTGAATGGGGTAGCCGGGCTGGATATTGAGGAAACCTTTCGTAAGGGCAGAAAATGTCAGGTTTGACAAATGACCTTTTAAACATGGAGCAGATGTAGAGAGTCATGTACACTGTGGAAAGAGGGCAGCACAACTGTCTGTCTTTTAACAGCAAGTGAAAAGATGAGCATCACTGTTAAAATAAAATGCACTGCTAGAAGTTTAAATCAAAAATCTGGAACAAACCGAAGTGATTCCTAAATCAAAAGTGAATTTTATTTGAGAGGGAACAAGGTGGAAAAAGCAGTTTGAATGTGAAATAAAGCCATGGAGGAAGCAACAAAAAGAGAGGGGGACAGTGTACAAAAGCATTTGAGATGGGGGAGTAAAGGAGACAGCAAAAGAAAAAAAGACAGAAAGTAAGGAAAGAAAAAATGTGACAGAGACAGAGAGGAAGGGAGAACAGGACATGAATTACAGGTGTGGAGTTATGCATGCATGACATCACTGGACCCCTCCTCCAGCCCTTGGGAATGGGCACCTTGGAAACAGTCGCTAAGGGAACAGAGTACTGAGAGAGAGAGAGAGAGAGAGAGAGAGAGAGAGAGAGAGAGAGAGAGAGAGAGGAAGGGGTGTACAAGATGGTTGGGGAAAAAACAAGCGGTAAAAGACAAAAAATCTAATGTAACACTGAATTCTACCTCAGTAAGAGCAAAGTCATGTGGTCAGGAAAAAAAAAGTGAATTCCCTCACAAACCTTCCTAATGTCCCATTCAGCAAATGGGCCACCTCTGCTCATATAGGGTGAAAAACAAGCTCCATCACAACTAAAGCCTGCATTGTCCTCCTCCCCCATATACTGTGACCTTTCATCCACTCCAGTCATTTAGAGAGGGGAGATTTAGTGCAGCACCGATGCAGCGTGATGGTCAGACCCGGCACATGATAGAGAGGCAGAGATGGCCTCTGGTCTCCGGTTTAACACATGGAGAACTATTGATGGAAAGACATGTTGATAAACAAAGAGACGCTGGTACAGTGAAATGTTGGCTGTTAATGTATATGGGTGCTTGGAGGTCATTTCAACCAAGAAGCTAGAAGCTCAGTAAGTGGATTGAGAAATTGTAGTTAGCACACAACACCCATTTTGGTCTTTTGCGGCGTCGGAGTAATGAACACACAAGAACGAGCCCACAGGAAAGAACCTTTGTGCCATTCTGACCTCAGCAAACTCTCCACATCCCCGCAGACGATGCCGTGTCCACACTCTCATGAGCTGAACGGATGCACTTTGACTGCCTCTGTCCTCTCCTTTGACCAGTAAACAAGTCAGCTCTCAACTTTACCGCCCGATCAACATTTCTGCATACTATCAAATAACTCCAGCCACAAAAAAAACAAAAAACATATTTTGCATCACCAAAGAGTTGCAGAGTTTATGCACATAGCAAACACCTACATCCAGCATGCAGCATATTCGCAAAGCAGTACCATATACATATCAAAGGCTCAGATTTGGTATGTAATATAGATCTGGTATGTATGCATAATACTAGTGATCAATATCTACTGCTGAATAAAACATGCTGCTGGCTTTTGACAGGCCGATTTGAAATGGAGATGCTATGCTAATACCAAAGGCTTCGGTGAGATTGGCCCTGAACCCTCCTCATACCAGAAGTTCACATTTAGACGCTCTAACCTGCACTCTCCATAATGCATGAGCTGCCTGAATATATATCACCCCCTGCACAGCTCTCTCTCTCTCTCTCTCTCGCACACACACACACGTCTACATGCACAACAATGCAGGGACACACCAGTGTGTGCACAATGACAGGGGCTTACAGTACATGCACGACATAGCCATGCACACCTACATGCTGGCACACACACACACACACACACACACACACACACACACACACACACACACACACACACACACACACACAGTCCACCATAGCTGCATACAAGACAACCTGAAGATGCAGACTCCATGGTGAGAATCTGATACCATACATGCAGAAAAGACATGAAATACAGCAAAAGCTAAATAAATGCCTATTTGGTCTCAGAAAAAAAAAAACAAAGGAGAAAAAAAAACGTTACTGGAAATTTAAAGTATTGTTTGGCACCCTTAAATCTATTCTCTATTTACTGACAGAATTTTGCAGACATAAGAACAACATACATGTTTTAAAAAGCTTTGATTGCTATGGAACATGTAGCATCCAGTAAAAACAGATAAAAACACAGTTTTTCGTCTTTGATCAAGTGGTGTGAGACACACAGGCAGTGCTTAATCAAAACACTGGTAAGCCATCCTGAACTTCTAGGCGTTCAGCAGCAGGAAACAGGGTCAGGGTTGCAGAACAACTCAGTGTGAACTGGTCTGGAGTTTGTGTGCGTTTGTGTGTGCATGTGTGTGGGTCTGCTGTTTGTTTGTGAAAGACCATGTTAGTGGTGTTTGCTGGCTGCCAATTAACACACACACAGTTTTTGAAAGGTAGTGGAAGCTGAAGCAAGGAATGAGGAACGGAAAGTTAGAAAAGTAAAGATGGTGGAACAGTTGATATTACAGCAGGGAGCATTACAGCTGGGCAGATAATGTCTTACTTTACATTACCTTCTTATGATAGCCAGCAGTAAATATGCATTTTTAGGGTAGTGTGTCTGTTTTAGAAGACAACTGAATTTACTTGGTGCTTCTATCTCTGTGTCTCTCTAACCCTACTGGTCTTTAACCTTGGCCTCTGGTGCTTCTGCCTAACGCAATAAAGTCATCCCTCCTCCCCTTCACCTCTCCCTCCCTCTCCCTCTCTCTCCCTCTCTCTCTTTTCGTCCTCTTCCTCTCTGTCTCTCTCTGTCCCTCCGGCACCACTGTTGTCCACTGTTCCACTCATTCATAGTAAACACTATTGATTTTCAGCAGGGAAAATAAAAAAAAAAAGGCCATGAATTTTAATGCCCCTATCTGTCCCCTTCTCCATCTCTTCCTATCCCCCCCTGCCTCTCCCTTCCCTTCACCCCCTCCACCTCAGCCCCTTCTTTCCTGAGGGGAGGATAAAGAGATGGGGATCATATATGTGTGTGTGCGCCGTATGTGTGAGTGTAAGGTGGTGGTATACGGGGAGGGGGGGTTGCATTTCTCATTTCCCAGCTGTGCTTCTCTCACACAACTGCTCCCCCCTCTCCTCCACCTCCTCCTCACCCCATACACTTCTCCTTCTCCCCATCCTGTCCTTCTCTCCTCTGTTCTTCTCCTCGTCCCTCTGTCGCTCCCCTCTCCTCTTCACACCGACTTCGACTCTGGGGAGTGGAAGCAAACGAAGCTCTCGCACAGATAGGGTCCGTCCCATTCTGCGGGCGTACGAAGCACTTAAACAATCACATGCTCAGGCGCCTCAAGACATACAACCGCTCCTCGGTCAAAACCACACGCAGGCAAGACAAACACACACATATATAACTGCACTGATTTAAACACACATAAACACACACACACAGGCACTATGAGCGACCCAAGCCATTCAATGTCACTACATTTCTGCAACGTTGGAGTTAAGTATTCAAATTTCTTTCCATTTCAATCCTTTTTCCTTCCAATGACTACCCATTCTATCATCGCTCTCGCCCCTCTGTCTCGTTGCCTTCATCTACCTTTGAACACCCCTCCCTCTCTTTTCTTTTCTCTACCTCCCTTGCCTGGCCTCTCTCTCCCTCTTCTACTCTGTGTATTGATTTTGCTATAAGCGGTGTCCCGGTTGCGACAGGTTAGCGCAGACAGACAAAGGCAGACTTCATCAACCAGCGTTAAACACAGGAGCCACGTCCTCAATAATCACTCCATCACACAAAAGACGACGAGAGAGAGGGAGAGGAGTGAGTGGAGAGGAGCATGTAGAGAGTATTGACGACTAGCGGGGAGAAGAACAGAAGGGGAAAAAATTGATGTATTTTCAAGGTTGTCTTTTTGTTTCCCTTAAATTGTAGGAAACACAGGGAAATATTCCACCGACTGGATTAGACACTGGAGGGTTCATGCATACACACATGAAGAAACTTATGTCTTATGTCTTAAAAATCGTGGTTCTGTTCCTCTTCCTGTTGCATTTGTTCTTTTCTCTGATGAGCACCCTTAATTTATAAAAACTTGACCTTGACACATGCATAAGTTTGAGGTATGCGTCATGTTCAGTGCAACACCGCCTCCAATTAGTACCTTCTTGAATTTTTGGTTCCAAAGGAGGAATTTTCTTCTATTAACCTCATTATAACAGTGAGTGTATGTGAACTGTGCTGGTCTTTTTCAAATAGTCTGAATTTATGTGTGTGTGTGTGTGTGTGTGTGTGTGTGTGTGTGTGTGTGTGTGTGTGTGTGCACTTTTCTGTGTGTGTACGCAGACAGTTTTCATCTCCACTTAATCTCCCGCTCCTAATTCAGAGTGTACATTGAGCCGCCTAATAGGATGTGACTGGAGCGCCTGCTGCAGCGCTAGCTAGCTAGCCGCTAATGAGAGAGCCGCCACAGCCGGAGAATCAAAGCGCTTCATCAGCACTCCTAATTACTGTAAACCTCATTAGCTGGCTGGAGAGCAACATCTGCTCTCGCTAACAAAGTACATCCAAATATATAACGCGGGCCTGGCCTGGTGCGTCCAAGTGAGAATCAAAGAGCGCGCTGCTACCACACCCTGTGATTTCATTGTTCTAGTCTGTGTTGCAATTGTAATGACAGCAGAGGAGGATTGTTGCTATTCAGGTTGAAATGAGAAAGCAGAGAAAGAGATACAAGTCCAAGTTCAAAACAAAGTTTAGACTGTAACGCCAATCAATACACATTTGTCCAATTAAGTGTGGTTACAGAGGGCTGTTGCAAAGCTCTTCTGTGATGTTCTATAATACACTGAGGTCTGGGGGTGTTAATGTTGCCCATCTATGAAGCAGCAGGTGTGTGGACAGCAGGTTTCCATGTAGCTCTGTCTGTTTGCCCGCTCACCCCCTCTCTACCTCTGATCAAAGCACTTCCTTTCAACCCCCCCACCAACCCACCACCACCACCTTCTGCTGTTCCTCTCTTCCTCCTCCACCTCCCCTGGCCTCCACCTCTCTCCCCCATCATAATTTGACTGATGATTACACTTGTCACTCAAGGCAGCATGTGGCCAATTAGGAAGAGGGGTGACGAGGAGGGGAGGGGCAAGGCGAGGGGACTTTGCGATGATGGGGGTAGGCGGCAGGAAATTTGGGTTACAACTTTTCATTGCTTGTTCCACTCAGGTAGCCTTTTTAGCTGTTAGCTGTGGGAGAAACAAATATTTGCTTCTGTTACATTTTCCTTAAGAGAGTCAAGAAATGTCCAAGAGCAGCTCTTTCTTCTCCTCTTCCTGAAGCTTCGGCCTTGTCTCACACTCTCTTGGCCACTTCAGTATCTCTCCATGTTCCAGGGTAATCACAGCCTCATTTAAAGTCACTTTTGTACACTACCTCTGACTGGTGGTTAAGAGTGCGACCGCAGACTAGGCTTTTATGGGCCTTAATGTGTCCTACAGACACTTTGGCAACCGGGCTGCTGCTGTCGAAGATGCGGGTAGAGAGAGAGGGGGGGAGAGAGAGGAGAGGACGTATGAGGCCAACAGCCATGGCGACTTAACCAGGCTGAAAAAAGGGGGAACGAAAGAGGATGAAAGAGGAGGGAGGGAGAGGGACGTGCACGACAAAATGGACAGAACATGGGAGCGTCAAAAGAAACGGGAGAGAGAGGTCACTTAGTCACTCCTTCGGCACCCCCCACTCTGCGCCTCCTCTTTCGTCCCCTTTACAAGCAGACAAAGGGACAGAGGGGTGCAGCCCTTGTACAGGAGAAGGAGGGGTTTACGCCGCCCCCTGTCCCCCCCTTTCTTTTTGCCCCCTAATATTTATAGTCCAGTTACTATTGTTGGTAATGGTATGGATAGACGCAGGAAGAAAGGGAGTAGATAGAAACATACTGGAGGTGTTTCAAAATCTAAAATGTTAATTTTTAATGAAAAACTATCGATTGGGATATGTTTTTTGAAAGTTTAGAATCCATCGCAAGAATGTTTTTTTTAACTCTGGAGAATTTTTGAATACACCAGGGCACTTGTTTTCACATGCAATGAGAAAATGAGCAGGACCATGCTGTTGTAAAAGAAAGGCAAAGTAAAAGAGATTGCACAAGGGAATGAGAGGGAGAAAAGGTGGTGGAGTACAACAGATTAATTTCACAACAGAACGCTACTGCCGAGAGAAGGATAGCGAGTGGGAAGGATAGAGGGGTTAAAGAAAAGGGAAAATGCAGACAAGAGAAGAGAGAAGGAAGATTAAACATGCATTCATGTCTCTCAAAGCGCTCGTTTTGTAGAGTCTCCGTTGTGCATGTGTGTGTGAGCTGAGCATGTGTGCACTCCAGAGGGAGCATTTGCTACGATGTGACATTGCTTATAGCAGACATGTTCGCTGCCTCCGCCTCAAAACCCGATCGGTAAGCACTCTCGTCCACCCTTACTCTGAAGGACAGCAGTGGAACCCCAAAGGTTAATAGGACCCCTTCATTACCATAAATCTTATCAGCTAAATGAAATGGAGAGAAAGACCTCTGATTTAGTCGTTCGCTCTGCTGGGCTAAGGGGAGACACCCAATCAAACCCTTGGATTTTATTGGTCTTTTTTATTATCTAAATGTACCGACACATGAGCGGGGTGGCAAAGGTTACAGCCTGTGGCAATCAACAACAAAAAAGACAGCGGCGGGCGAAAACTCATTGTTGGTGTGTTTACGAGAACACAGTCATCTCAGCAAATAGACTGTCCAAACCTTGCATGTTCTCTTACAAAGAAACGCATAAAGCTTCGCTCTCTCTGACCAGAGAAATGCAGGGAGTCTGCCGCTGAGCCTTTGCACTGACGTTTGAATAACTCAGTCAATCTTGGTTGTGAAATCAGATAATCAAGAGTTCAATATGGTCAGCGGGAGCTCACAGGCTTGTTTTGACTGCCTAGTCTGACGTGGGTGATTGGCGGCATGTGGCGAAGCCCACTCCAACCCTGATCACAGCCAGGCCACCACTGACCGAGCGTCCACACACACACTCAGGGCGTCCCCCGTGTAGAGGTCAAGAATGCTTGAATTCTCCGTATATACATCATCTGTATGCTATTGAAAGAGAGAGAGGGAGAAGCAACGAGAAACACAGAAAGAGGGATAAATCAATACCGAGAATGAAGTCAGGTGGTTTGTATGTGTTTATTCCCGCTGATGTGTTGATTAATTGCACTCGCACACACCCGCACATGCACACACTCACACTACATCTATCCCTCTGTGTGTGTGTTCTCCAGGTGATAGGTCTGATTAAGTGGCCTGCTCACCCGGCCTCTGATTAGGACTAATGCTGGGCTGTATTTCACTGGACACAGTGACCAAGTGCAAAAAATGATTCCTCTGAGTGTGAGTCCGTGTGTGTGTGTGTGTGTGTGTGTGTGTGTGTGAATCAAATGATATAGTGTGTAGCGAACATATTCAAGAATAATGGATGGTCTGTAAATGCTGCTCATCAAGCTCTTTAGATGAATATGTTTGCATGATTTTATGGCTGTGTCCTGCTGTGTATGCTCTGAGTGTCTGTGTCGAAGAACGCATATTTAAAAGCATATGTGTAAAGGTCACAGATTGGTGAGAGTGCGGTTGCGTTAGCGTGTTTATATGTGTGTGTGTGTGTATGTGTGTGTGTGGTAATGGTTATTAATACGCTAATGGCTGGTGAGGATGTACTGTATATGTGTGTGTGTGTGTGCGTGTGTGTGTCCAGGTCTGCGTTCCCCGGGAGAAACTCAATACCACTCACTGTTGCTAATGAGCTTTGGGACCTCATCAGCATTAATACTACATTAGTCTCAACCAACCCACACATACACACACACCATATATAAATACAACCTACTGGCACATATGCACACCTGTGCAAATCCATAGAAAAGGTAAACAGTTAATAGGATTAAAAGGAATTTTTAACATAGCTGTCTATTACGAGACACTTGGATTTGTGTAGGATAATTCCAGAACCATATAACAGGTTTAATTCCCAAATGTATCAATTTAAACAGAGTATTATCACCTTGAGTACATCGCTAAATGAGAAGGTGATTACATGCTCAGAAATTATGCCATACAGTCATAAACAATCCTTTTTCTGTTGCCAGATGATTTTTTAGTAATATCCTATGATTACTTTTAATACATTTCTTGGAGCAGGATTTCAAATGCTGTTAAGTCGCATTGCATTAACGCAACAGATAAACATAAGATGTCATTGCTGCAGCTGCTTTGGCCCTGTCACAATGTCAAACTGCGTCGGGGACATGTACGTGAGCCTAATGTAGGTAAATAGCCAAACCGATAGCCCATTAGCTCCTGAAGCATTCTGCCATCAGCCTGCTGCATTTAGGAGCCCGTGGCTGGCTCATATACTGCAATCTAATTCTACTACCATGGGGAGACGAGAGGAGGGAGAGAGAATCGTATTGTGACGGAGAGCAAGGGGGAGTGGGAGGGAATGGGAGAAGAAGAGGAGAGAGAGGGCTACAGAGAAGGAGAGAGGTAGCTTAATGCAATAAAGCATGTAGTATTGACATCTTTCTCGTGTCTATTGATTCCCCATTATGTTGCTAACAAACCCAGGTTGACATTTTGTCATTTGCAATCATGTTAACACTGCGACTTGCACGCTCCCCTCCACAAACCGATCTATACCTACACACACTAGTTTGCACGTGTGCTCGTGCTTGTGCACACAAACACACACACACACACACACACACACATACGCACTCTCTCTTTCTCAGACAGACATAGAGCAAATGGGTTTGCACATGCATGGTTCCACGTCAACATCGAAGACATGTGCCAGACCCCCATAAACATGTAGAAATGTCTCCAAAGTAGCCGGGAAAGCACAGAGACAGAACTGGAGATGTCGCGATTAATGGATTAAGACTGAACATTTTATTGCAACACGCTGTGTGAAATAAAAACATCAGATTCCTAGATGATCAGGAAAGTTATGAGGAATACAAATATCAATAACTGTACGCTTAATGTTACTCTGTCAGACAGAAATGAAGCGAGTCTAAAATCTGATAGGGTGTGTGTGAGAGAGAGTTAGACGGTATGTTGTTGGAGATGGTGGTTAATGATGTGTGACAGAAGGTGCATAGCTGAGATGAACTGAATCTAGGTGTTTGTGTAAGTGTATGTGAGCGAGAGAGAGAAAAAAAAGCAGTCACCTCGATGCCCCATGATATCATATCATATCAAACCCTGCGCTGTGTGGGAGACCTGCAGTTCCTCCTCTATGTCCCATTAAACTTTCATACACCAGTTAATGCTGATGGCTTCACAAACCACTTTACTACACGTACACACACAGAGTTCACTATAGCAGTGGCCCTGACCTGCACCCACACAGACACAATGCCATTAAAAATAGAACAAAACCTGGATCAGTTAGAGCAGCTCGCCATCCAGGTGGAAAACGGTCTAACATCCTCACTTTATGCTATATGATGGTTCATCTGTTTCATGACGATGTGTCTGTGTGTGTGAGCCCCCACAGGGGTTGTGCATGAATGCTCGAGGCCTGTTGTAACATGAAAGAGAAGGAAAACACAGGAGGCAGAGAAGGGTCAGGTGGGGCTAAATCAAACCTTCTTGCTGTGACCTCTGACCTCGTACAAAGCTTCAACTCAAAAGGAGTCAAGGAGCTGCTACCAGTCAAAGAAACAAGTTAACTGAGAGCTTGAATCAAAAGCTCTAAAACCCCAAACCATTGTGTGTGTGTGTGTAAGTGTGTGTGTGGGGGGGCATTAACATTTCCTGTGTGAGCTATCAGTGGAGGTTTGGAAGCACAGATTAGAGCTCAAGGGCACTAAACAACAAGTCACTAAAGACACTTCTGTGGTGTGTCGACTCCGTCTTAGGATTTCTGTGAGTAAAAACGTCCATGTGATGCCGTCCCATTGTCGATTGCCAATGCACAATTCTAGAGGAAACAACCGCACAGTCCTGTTTCAGTCCTTAGTTGTTGAACTGACCGTGCACCCTCTTTAGCGACAAACCCTCTGAGTTTGAAAAGGACAGCACCTTGTACTGTGTTATCAGAATGGAATAAAATCAGCATAGCATTGTGAATCACTATTATCCGACCATCTGAGGAATCCAGCGGCACACATCCCATCAGTTTGCCTGCTTATTCAGATGCAGGCCCTGGCCCGGGACACTGCAACATAATGGCTCATCTGTGGTTTACTCTCACCTCTCAAGCTCAAACTGGGTTTTCCTCTCCCTCCTCGTTTTTCACTCTGTCATCTACTCTTACTTTCACCCGCTTCTCCCTCTCTCTTTCCCCATTTTTTTTTATCTCATTCTGACATTCGCCATTTTTCAACGTGCGAAAGCGCGAAAACTCCTCCTCCCCAGTCCCCGCTCCTTCCCCTCGTCCTCCCTCCAACCCCTCTCCCCTCATTTTCTGTGTGTATATCTCTGGAGATACGGTAGGTTACAGGTCCCTCTCATCTCTCTTTGCTCTTTTCCTCTCCCCTTCTATCACCTATCCCTTCATTGTCACATGCTGTGCACTCCTGACTGAGTATGTGGAGTAAGGGTGAAGCCTGGCATCTCTGAAATCATATGGGGTTGAACTGATCTGGAAATGAGAGGGGGAGCTGAGCACTGGGGGGATGCCTGGCCCTTTAAGAGCCTATCCATCGGATAAGGTGCACACCAGCCACATTTACGCACCATTACGCACTGATACGCAAGTTACTGTATGTATATGCATTGGTGAATGAATTTTCCCCCTGTAGGTCTGCTCTGCAGTCCTTCAGAGTGCACAGAAACACACTAGAGCCAGCATATCATCCCTTCTCCAAAGAGGTAGTAGGGTAAAGGGCCAAGCAGCTGTTGCATGTCTGAAAAACAGTGGAAGCTGGACTGAGCTGGAGCTCTCTCACAACGACAGCCAGTGACACACTGAAGCCAGCCTGGCTGCTCCCACCATGCGTCCTTTTATTCCGCTTCAGCGCAGATGAAACGCAGACGGCGCCCCAGCCGGCACCCTCCCCCTCCCTGACTCCACACTCCCTTTGCTTTCAACCGTGCAGCTGAGCAGCGATAGGACAGAGAGATGTAGTCACTAAAGAAGTCTATTTCCAGTGGTGTTTACAAAGATGCGAGCCTTGTCCCTTACCCAGCAAACACAAGTCAGAACAAAAGCAGTCACCGCGGGGAATCAGAGATGTTCGGCAAGCTCAGAGCCAAGTCACAAATATATTATCCCCCTGAATAAAACACAATGTCAAAACAGTATGGAATAAAACGAATGAATAACTGTGTTTTGTATCTCTCCTCTCGTACGTTCGTACTCCTCCGTGCACCTACTCTCTATCTCCCCCTCTCCCTGCTTCCACCGGCCCAGGAATCGATCTCCGCAGGATCGATAAGTTGGCATGAATATTCCCTGCCTGCCGAGAGTCTAGTAGGGGAGAGACGGAGGTTCAGGCTCAGGCGCAGGCAGTGGAGGAGAGGGAAAGGATGGGGACGGAGACATGAGAGAAATACACTCCGAGAAACGGGCATAGTCGGCGTGGAAATTAAGCAACACACGGGTGGAACAGTGGCGCATCGTTCCACAGAATGGACAGCAAAAACGGACATTTTACGCAATTCATTTTCAATCCGCACGGACTCTCCAGCGCGCTCGGAAACGCTTCTTTGATCTGAACAACCACCCTGCAGGTGTAAAGGACTGTGTTTAAGCCTTCAAACGGAGCCGGAGGAGCGTGTGCGCGCCCGTGTAAGTGGGTGTGTACGCCGACAGGTCTCCCCGCTGTAAGTGCATCGGCACCGAACAAGGCGGGGCGGGTCTGCGCGGCGGAGTCTGACCGACATGGAGGATGTGTAGCAAGCAGGGAGAAGAGTAAAAATGTCTTACCGGAGTTGGAGCGGAGAGCCAGAGGGGACTTGAGACGCCAGGCGTTGAGGTCAGGGGCAGTTCTCTGAAACACGAACGGCACCGGCAAGGGAACAAACATGGTCTTCCTCCGGCTTCTTGTTTTGATGCAAATAATCTTACAGAAGTGCTGTAATAAGCTCTGTCCTCTTGTGAAGCTTCCGTGTCTTCGTCCGTTTCTCTGGTAGACGGCTTTGGGAAAATATTTGGTATGGAGGGCTCACAACATTCGCCGTTGGGTGTGTACACATGTAGCCCAGCTGCGCCTTTTTTATTTACATTTGTGGATGTCGACTGGTGGCCGGCATTAGTTTTGGTGTAAATGTGCATAGAACATATATATATATATGTATATATATATACATATATATATATATATATATATATATATATATATATATATGTAGGATGGTCCCTCGAGTGCAGCAGTTATCTTACAGTCCAGACTAACACACAGACGGACAGAGGGGAGATCCGACCTCACTTCTTACAGGCTACGGGAAAAAGTTGTGATACAATTACAGGCCTATTGTAGTGGCTTTGTAATCAAAGGCTGTGTGTCACCTGCCTGTCGTTGATGCACCTGCGTCTCTCTGTTACCTTTGCACAGCTAAAGCGTTCTCCTTGAGTAAACATAGAGGCCCGGGAGCTTATTTTATCCTCTCACTCCTCACCAGTAATGTTTCCTGTAGGTGTGAAAAAGGCATGAGAACAGTCGCTAGCCTCCTCCTGTAGCATCCCCGACCGGGCTTAGCTTTGGTATTCGCTTTGCAATTTAAAACAGCACGATAAATGATGATACATAGAAACGGACAAGACCGTGTAAAAGGCCAGCAGAGTTAGAAAGTCTTATTTGGATTTCTGTAGTATTTGGTTTGATCTATTGTATTTGGTCTCTAGCTGCACGCGCTCCTTCTCCTCTCTCCTTCGCATGAAGGCTACATTCATCCGCTCGGGCCAAGCAGCGGATCGCGTCGCGAGCACATTTAAAACAGCTTCATTAAAGGCTATCATCAACAAATAAATAAACAAGTGGGGGCAGAGGCTGCACGGACACACACACACACACACACACGCACGCACGCACACACACACACACACACGCACGCACACTCAAACACTACGCGCGCGCTTGGCCCTGACGCTCCTCCTCCCTCGCTCTCTGTCACAAGGCAGTAATTAAAACGCAATCAATCGATAAATAAATAAATAAATAAAGCGAATAAATAAATAATTAAAACTACCAAAACACAAAAAACGGCAATAAGACAGCGTATAGATTCCAGCTATGGTCTCGCGTTTTATCGGAACACTTGCCTATCTCCGTCCGTCCGTCTGTGTGTCTTTTTTGTCTGTCTGTTTGTCCCCGTTATTATATGGGAACCCCAATAGCTCATTCGACCCGGCTCCCTCCAGGATTGTAGCGATCTGCCACTAGGCTGGCCGCAACATTGAGGCGAGAGAGGACCCGCTACTACTCACACATCAGCACCCCACCCCCGCACCTCCCTCCCTCCATCCCCTCCCTCCTCCCACCCACCCCCATCTCCCTCGTTTTCACTACCGCTGCAAAAGGTATCCTGTATTGATTTCTGGATTTTTTTCCCCCCTCTTAATAATACCGGCTATAATGATGCCAGTGGTGATCAGTGCATTACTACCGGCCTGCTCGGGAAGGGATGAGGACCAGATAAGAGAATCCATGGATACCTATAGGTACTTAACGCTAATCCCTACCAGGATACCCAGCATGCACACAATTAAGTTATCTCATCACTGCTGCTTTTAATAAGCCCTCCTCAGCGGACGATGTATCATTATTATTCAGATAAAGGAAGACAAGGACGACCTCTACTGCTCCGAGCATGGATAATATATAGTTTGCAGCCTGAAAATGCATTTTGGGGGATTTTTAACCAGCGTAAACTAAGTGAGATAAATGCACCATATGCATGGAATGTTTTTTTAATTTAAAAAGCACACACTTCAAGAATAAAAAATAGATCAGAGTAACTAGATGTCAGGGGATAACCTCCTCCATGATTGAGGTGATCACCACCTCCCTCTCCTCCCTCCTGCTCCCGGATCTTGTTTCCCCCGTCCCGGCTACGCATGCCGGCCTCCCCAGCATGCCTCTCCTCGCCTCCTGCCCTCTCCCTCCCCGGCACCGACATGTTACACGCTGTCAATTACAGGCCAGCACCAGTCAACGCCGGGCGCTTACACACCAGATTATTGTCGATATAGATTTTTAAATAGAAAAATCTATACTTTAAACATCGCAGTCAATACGGGCAAATCAATAGAAAGAGCGAGCTCTTGCTCCTGAAAGCCCCATCCCACAGGACTGTTTATACCTGCTCACTTAATGCTGCGGGTGATTAGGTCTGTTTTAATGATCATTGCACGTAAAATAAATAATTTTTCTGTCATCACCACACTTGTCATGGTCTCTGTCATCAACAGACAGCCACGTTGTCAAGAAATGTGCGCTGCACACTAAACTGGCATATTCTTAATTATGAAAAATGTGTCATCCTCTGTATCAGACAACCAGGTTTTATTGTCCTTCTCCCTCTGCTTCACGTATGACAGATGACATCCGCAGGTCCAATGAGGGAGAGGAAGGGAATGGAGCAAGAGGACAGAGGAGAGAGGAAGAGGGGAGAGAAGGAAGGGAGATGGAGGAGAGAGATGGAGAGTAAGGAAGGGGGGAAGGAGAGGAGGAAAACTGATAGAAAGGAGCAAGGCCAGGCAAATAAGAAAGAATGAGAGGAAGGGAGGTGAGGCAAGAAGAGGAGAGAGGAGAAAGAAGGAGGGAAGGGAGAAGTGACTAGTTGTCCTTCAAAGACCCCCTTCTCTCCACAGAGGGAGCCATGCGCGCCCCCTTTCCCTCCTCCCTACACTCCTTCCAGACAAAAGCAATTATTTCTTGTAGAATGTAGTGTGGTTGTGCGCGTCTGTGGAAGAGAGGGATGGAGGGAGGGTGTGTGAGATTGAAAGAGGGGAAAATAAGATGGTGTTGGAGGGGTAGAAGAGGATGGGGAGGTGAGGAGGAGGAGGAGGGATGCTAACACCTACAGCATCCACCCCTTCGTCCTCCACGCACTATTCAGACCAAACTCTTCTTTTTCTTCCTTCTGACACGACCGCAAAGACAATATAACAGAAAAACGATCAACTATTCACACGTGTAAAAAGACACCACGAAGCACCTGCACGTGAATTCAGGATGAACTCACGGACTCAACCTGCAGTAGATGGAAGATCTAAAAACTTTTAAGGGAGAAAAAAACTTGCTTTTCATCCCCCCCCCCCCCCCCCCCACTCTCTCATACAAGCAGAAACGTTGACAAGTAAAATACACACATTCAAACACACAAAGATACCTGGTGATGACCTCTATCTCGTTTATCTTTGATTCTGTCCATCTGTCTGTCTGCGTCTACGACCGACCACCTAAATTCAGCTGACTGTGTGCGTTTCATGCTTGGTGCCTATAGGAACCCTGCAGCGATTCGGTCTCTACAGTTTTACTCCCCGGGGACCCAGAGAGACCCATGGGCCCAAAGAGAGAGAGCGAGAGAGAGAGAGAGAGAGAGAGAGAGAGAGAGAGAGAGAGAGCTCCCCTGGGGGGCCGCTCCAGCCAATAACCCCTGCTGGACCGCTCTCATCGGGGCCCACAGGGTCCTGATTGCCCACCTCCCTCCCTATCAAGCCTCCCAATCCATACAGAGAGATATATAGCTGGTTCCATTGTTTTCTGCTGTATCTTCCCCCTGCTGTATTGAAAAATGCTCTTCCAAAATTGTCTCTCTCTCTATCTCTTTACCTCTATTTTTTCAGATAGAGAAACACTGTAATGGATGTAATATTGAATGCTGGATACTGGCAGTTAAGTCCAGTGATTATGGATGATTATTGTATATTGGGTGTAAAATATATACTGTATATCATCACAGAAATATAATATAAATAAATATAATATTTCTACAGGAGCGCCATCTGTATTTTCTCTCCAGCAAGAATGATGGTACTGTTTTTCTATCAATTACAAAATTATTACCGGTTGTACTTAGAATATACAGCATTGCATTACATTGTGTCTATATTGTGCTTTTGCAATTTACTACTTTTACTAAAAATCATTTGCATTTTTATATTTTTCATAATGTCACAATTTTTATATTTATCTGCTGGAAAAATGCTAAACTACTGTCAGAGTAGGAACTATACAAATTTGCTTATAATGGCAAATGTCCTTTTCGTCGATGGGCCATTTAATATATGGAAACCCGGTTTATTTAGGAATTTTATTCAAATTCTTCCACCCGATAAATAATATGTAGAATGTAACTATTAAACAAAAAAGTTAAAATGTTACAGCATTTCTTTGCTTTTCTTTGAATTGTTGGCAAACAGACACAGTGATTAAAAACTATTCATTATTCTTTATATTTATTCTATGCCGACAATTGTTATTCAGTGATGATCAGATGCAATATTAATGTAATGCTTTAATTTAAAAACAAAAGTCATGTTAGCATGTTTGTTATAAAGTACAATATTTGCAAATGATGGTTTGGTTAACTGTTTTTTTTTCCTGTCCTACACTAGTTACAAATTTATTCATAGAAAGCAATTTGTTCAATTCCTCACCACAACATGTTTTCCATGTCATGTGCTGTAGGTCAGAATGTGGCATGAAATATTTATCCAATCAGAAAGAGCCAGAAGTATCCTTAGGCTATACATTAGTCATAGCATGGGCCATGCATTAGTCATATACTTTATTGCACTCTTGGTAATTGCCTGTAATTCATTTTGAATGATTTATTTGAATGGTTAAAAACACAGTGTTTGAATATTGAACAAAACTATTTTTATTGTAAATGATGCAAAAGAAGCAGCAGGTTCTAACTGAGAAATGATTCGTTTGCCTCCATGAAACGGTGCAAATCTGTCAGACTGCATATGTGTGTGTGTGAAAAATGTTTGTGTGTGCAGTTTTTTTCTTGTGAACCTTTCTCTGGTGTGTCTGTGTTTTAATGTGTGTGTGACCCAGCTCATCCGCGGGTGTTCGCATCCATGTCATGGCTGTAGTTAAATGGTGATGTCATGTTGACAAACGAGCTGGTTGAATTAAATTCTCACTCATCAATAACGGCGTTGGTCGGGAATCAATAGCAGCCAACAGTTGCGTTACTGGCTCTGTCAGCGGCCTAACAAGGCCCCATTAGAATGGACAACGCTCTCTCACTGTCGCCCCGTCCCGTCTCAACCCAGCAGCACAGAGCGCCAACGCGCTCTTCTCATATCCTCTCTGCACACACACACACACACACACACACACACACACACACACACACACACACACACACACACACACACACCAATAACACAGCAAAATGCAATATTCACATAAAGCCATGCTCTGACATGATGTATAGATTTGTCAAGATAATATGGATATGATGCATGGCCTTTTATGATGTTTGTTTGTGGGTGTCTTTGCCAGTGTGTGTGTGTGTGTGTGTGTGTGTGTGTGTGTGTGTGTGGGTGAGTGGATAAGTATTGTTTGTGCATCTTGGTTAGTGCCCAATTCAAGGTTGTGCAGGCTTTGGATCCCAACCACAGTGTTCAGATCCAACCAGGATTCAATCAATCCAAAAAGACTCACATGCAAGAGAGGGAAAAGTGAGCTGTGTGTGTGTGTGTGTGTGTGTGTGTGTGTGTGTGTGTGTGTGTGTGTGTGTGTGTGTGTGTGTGTGTGTGTGTGTGTGCGTGCGTGCGTGCGTGTGTGCGCGTGTGTGTGTAGATATCAATGCCAATTCGCAGTCACACAAAAAAAGTCCCACATGTAGACACCGAGAGTGATAAAACTTAAATTCAGATACACACTTACACACACAGATACACGTGTTGAGACAGAAAATGCAACTAGACAGACCACCATGACTGTACACCACTATCTCCTTCCTTTTACTCCCTTTATCCCTCCACCTTCCCTTCTCTCCCTTTCTTTTCCGTACAAGCAGCGGATCCAGCTAAAGCCCTTGTTATTTCTGTATTCCTTGTCTTTTTTATTAGTTTTTATTAACTTTGCCTCCCTCTCTCTGTCAGCACTCTCAATAATCAATGCTGATATATTGCCAATATCCAGCTCAGTCCCTCGTGCCATCTTTCACAGAGGCTCCGTTATTGGGGGAGATTGGCCCAATAATAATGATATTTATTATAGATATTTATTATCTGGGTTTGTGGCAGTGCTGCGGACGCACCCTGCTGAAGACTTACAGGCCGGCAAACTCGCCGCACAGCCACACGCGAACGCACACATACACACAATCTCTCTGGGGCTCTTTAATTTACACTGGTAATATCAGGCGATTATTCCCCATACAGATAGCTGAGGGTTATCAGCAGTGTTAGCACACAGTGGCCATAACAGTATTCACTCAACATTATAGAGTCCACTGCACCTCTGTGTGTGTGTGTGTGTGTGTGTGTGTGTGTGTGTGTGTGTGTGTGTGTGTGTGTGTGTGTGTGTGTAAGTGTGGAGCCGAAGGTTCACCTATGGCAGCCTACTGGCACTGAACAGTGTTTAGAAGCCAAGGAAGGCTTGATGGGAGGGGTCAAGATTCAAACAGCGCTTGGTCAGGGGAGGGGATGCAGGAGAGAGGGGACTGGACAATCTGGCCTCTCGCCCTCCACACCCACACCCCTCCTCCACATACACACACTCTCTAACCCCCCCCAGGCCTCATCTACACCCCCTCCATCCCTCCAGTAGCCAGGGCCCCAGACGGTAATCCACCCCAGTGCTCCTCATCCTTTCATGTATTGATTTCCTCTCCTGCGCCACGGTTACATGTCGCACCCACGTCATTGGGTCCCGGCTGCTACCACCGCCTCCCCTCTCCGCTTCACCCGTCCGTCCGTCCGCTCCCCCCCACACCATCTTCAACAACAACAACAACAACTAAAAGAGGAGGTGGGGGGGTGTACACCCAACCCATTCAGGGGAGAGAAACACAGAGAGGGGAGGAAAAAGAGTAGGAGGGGGACTAAAGGGAGGAAAAAGAGGGCAGATAAAGCACTGCAGTATTTCAGCAAAGCAACCAGCATTTTACAGGGATAGAAACAAACAGGAGAAGATGGAGAGAGAAATAACAGGAAAAAAAAAAATGTGCCCCCGGGGGTTGCAGAGGATATTGTGGAAATTATCAGAGTGCGACACACGCTGGAAGTCCATGGCGAGAGATTTATTTCGAATTTGTCTTTGACAGTGAAATTCATCACTGAGTAGGCCTGTATCTGCCCTAATTCTACGGACATGTTTGGATGAATACGAGGAGCCATTGTTCCATTTTGTAAGAAAAGTATACTTCAAATTCATCACTAGAGCCGCAACAATTGGTGGATTAATTGATTAGTCAACTGAATTAATCCGCAATAACTTTAATATCGTTTTGAATATTTTTCTAAGAAAAAAACCCCCAAATTTCCTGGTTCCAACTTCTCACATGTGAATATTTCCTGATTTTCTCTGTTTTATGTCCTTGATAACTGAATTTCTTTGAGTTTTGGACTGTTGGTAGGACAAGTTTGAAGACGTCACCTTGCACATCTTCATTTCATTCTCCACCATTTTCTGTCATTTTATGGATCAAACCATAACAAATTATTCTTGAAAATGAAAATAATTTAGTTGCAGGCCAATTCATTCTTCATTATCAAATACTCTCAAAATACATAAGATCTTTACTCAAAAGCTCAAATGATCCCATCCTTAATTTATTTGATTTTAGACAACACCTACTTTACCTGAGTAATACATTTTAGAGCTGGAGATTATCTTTTTAAAATCTCACACGTCTTGACAAAACTCTTAACATGAACATTGATATGAATTTGTGTTTGTAAAGTGTATCGTAGTGTGTGTGACATCTCGGAGTGAACGGATGAAGTATGTATGAGACAGCAGGCTGGGAGTACGACAGGTCAAGGTTATGTTTTGAGTGTGTATTGGACGGAGTGTGTGTGTGTGTGTGTGTGTGTGTGTGTGTGTGTGTGTGTGTGTGTGTGTCTGTGAGTATGTGAGAGGTGTCTGTGAGCCCAAGGACAGTTTATGGTACGATTGAATTTTAGTGGTGCTGTTGTGAGTGTGTGTGTCTGTCTCTTGATCATATGTGTATATCTGCATGAGCTAAGAGGGACATGGCCGTGTGTGTGTGTGTGTGTGTGTGTGTGTGTGTGTGTGTGTGTGTGTGTGTGTGTGTGTGTGTGTGTGTGTGTGAGTGTGTGTGTGTGCTGAGTCTGCAGGTTCCTACTTCTCATCTAAAAAAGCAGTCAGAAAGAGTGACCATCGGGCAGTTGGAGCCTTATTGTCTGCGTGTGTGCGCAAGTGAGTGTGTGTTTGTACATGTGCAATCTGCACAGGTAAAGACACATATTCTTGATTTATCCATGCGTTTTCAAACCAGCATGTGTGTGTGTGTGTGAGTGTGTGTGCATGCAGCGCGTGCGGTAAGGCCATCCCTATCACCAGAGCAAACACAGGCCCCATCGCTACAAAGCAAACAGCAGCTCGGCCCAGTGTATGCATTTTAAACACTTTATCTCTCATTGTCTAGCCAACACACACTCTGCTGTGAAATAATATGTTATTTTACATTTTCTACAAACTGCAGAAATGTAAACACTGAGAACTTAAGCAAAACAATCTCCTCCGCCCTCATCTTCACTGTCATTGCCAGCTTCACCATCTCCATGATAATGCAGCCATTAAAGAGCACTCTTTGTAACATCGTACATTTAACGTCACTGCAGCGCAGCAATACATTATCCCTGACAACGGTAGTGATATTGAAGTTTTTTGTTGTTGCTGACAAAAGTTGCCTTTCCTTGCTTGCCATTTGAAAGCACTTATCTTAAGTGGATCTACAGAGAGTAAATTGTAATTGCAACACAGTAATGCTACATATGGTCCATATATTGTGTATTGTCCAAGGCACTCAACTACACGCTGAGACAGAAAAGCAGCAAATGACTTGGGAAAGGTTAGCACAATTTGTTCAAGAACAGAGGCTTTAAAAAGAAAATGCTATCAACGTAATGTCTGAATTTGAGCTTCAACACTTAAGCCAAGAAAAGGTCAAATGCACAAACAGACACACACACACACACACACGCACACACACACACACACACACACAAATATACAAACAGATGTAAAAACATTTATGTTCTTGTGCGCACACACAAGAGGAGACATAGTTCAGTTCACATAAGACTAGCTCACATGCACTCTCACGCATGCACATTCAAGCGTGCAAAACCAAATGCGCACACACACATACACTCACAGAGAGACGCGGATACAGCCAATTAGGTCCACCACCTTCAGAGAAACACCAGTGGGCATGTAAGATTCGGAGTCCAGCGGGCCTCTAAAGCCTAACACAGTCATAAGCCAGAAATAACACACACACACGTCTCCAGTAGGCTCTGCAGACCATGTGAAATAGCAAGGCAAAGACAAAACACTCCATTCCATCTCTGACATTTCCAATATCTGTCTATCCCTCATAAACCTCTGTTCACCCATAAAGTGACTCATTCTTCACATGTGAACATGTTCCGTCCGGGCGGTTAGGCCAGCAACTCGCTGCCAGTCCTTCCTCATGCTTGTTATGATTACAAAATTATGGATTCTCTTTACATTTTTACAGCTTTTCCTCTGGAGACACAGCCAGATGTGTTAAAGAAGAAAAGGCTTAAACCATGACAATGCTTTGGTGCATTGATATAGAAATAGTTTATCTATCAGTGCTATTTGCTCTTTTCTTTCTTCTCTGCATGTACCAACGCTGTGCGGTGAAGCATTTTCAGCCAACTTCCCCTCACAGCTCATAACTCTGTTTTCCCTCATCACCTCCTGCTCTTCTTCTCCTCTCACTCTGTTAATTCACTATACTGTCACCAGTCAGTGTATTTACCTAACACCAATCCCTTTCCTTTTTCCCCTTCTTCTCCTCTCCTTTCAAACCTTTTCTCCGTCTCTGCCCCTGTGAACGGTGAGCCTGTGTGAGTGAGTGTGCAGGAGATTTAGAGCGGGGATCAATAAGAAATTTAAAAATCAATGCACTTAGCGCCAAGAAATCAATGGGCCTAATCGGGATGCCAATCGGCCCAGTCAAAACAATTAAGAGGGAAGAAAAATGTTTAACAACCTCCTCTCTCTTGCTTACATAGACACAGGGGAGAGAGGAGAGAGAGTGACGGAGGCCTAAAGAGGAATATCAGAGGCAGACAGAGAGGGATGAGATGGAGTGATATATGGGAAGGAAAGGCTCAGGAGAAAAAGCTCAAAGCTTAGACCCAAGGAAAGCAGGATTGGAGGGAGGGGCGGAGAAAGGCAGGGAGCGAGGGACAGGAATGGAGATAAAGAACAGTAAAAAGGAAGAATATGATGCAGTGGTGTGACAGTCATGAAGGACAACAGAGGAGAAAAGGAGAAGTTGAAGGATGTGGGCGGAAGGACGGAGCCGGATTTGTCATTCACACTTTTTATATGAATATTCTGGCTTTTGCTCAAAAAGAAACATGTAACGGAGCTGGTTCTTACAAATAAGGTTATGGTTTGTGATCAGAAACACTAAAGTAATACCCTCCCTCTGGAAGCGGCGCAGTTTGGTTCATCAAAGGCATCCAAACCAGCTGCTCCCTATGGTCAGACACAGCCCAGTGTAGCACTCATCCTCACCAGACAGCAAATCAACTGACAGCCGACACTGCCAAATCAACGACATCAAAAAGGAGACATTTCTCTCCCCGTTGAAGTGTCCAATCATACCGAATGTTTGTCAGCACGGGCACCCAATGAGGAAGCTGGGGATGAGTGCGGGAACGGCAGAACGAGTTGGTGGGTGGTAGTGGGGGGGCTAATTTGGGGTCAATCAATAGATCTCCCCTCTCTCTATCTTCTGCCTGCTCACCACGCTAAAATCAATGGGAAAGCCAATAGTTCCCCGCCCCAGTGTGGATTAGTGAACACACAACTAATCAGCCAGTCACTGAAACTGACATCTCAGCTATTAACCTATTGATACGGGAGACACGTGTTGAACGCACACGCGCAGAGGCACATTCCAATACAAACATCTGCTGTAACGGCGAGCGACATTCCTTCAGATCTGGATGCACACAAACACACTGAAAGGCTCTTTGAAGCCACGTTTGAATAGCAGAAACCTTCACTGTAAATCTTACAAAATATCTCATGTAACATTATATATATTCACAGAACAACAAAGGCCACCTCTGTCTTGCCCGGGGATGTGATTAAGAAAGCATCACCCCGAGCAGCAGCGATAAGGTGTTTCACTATTAGGCTGACCATCGACTTCAACAATGTCCTCTGAGCCATTTAGATTTTTTTCTGCCTCCATCTCCTTTCTTCTCCGACATCACATCACATCAAATCGCGTGCCTCATCTTTTCTGTGGGATCCCTGGCTTTAAGGGTCAAAGGGGGGACTCAAAATGACTCTGTGCGGACGCCAGCTTCACTCTAATTCAGGTTTCAGCCACCGGCCAGCCAGCAGCAGCCTCCGTTAAGGAAAGAGGGAGTTTGTGTTAGAGAGGGAGAGGGAGTGTTTGCTTGTAACATGGTGGCACTCGGTTCGCACCCATATATTAATTTGACATATAAAAAAGATTTTTTTGAATAACTGGTTGTCAATATATTGTGGTAATAAACAGCAGATGCATGCTGACATTTCAGGATTCCACGAGTTACCTTTTGATATGATCCACACTTATGATTTGAAGAACATTTCGCTGAAAAATGATTTAAAATATGCCTGTCAAAAATCACATTAAGGACAATAAACTGTGCAACTTCAAAGAAACGACTGCCAAGTTTTTTTCTTTGTGCCAAAACACCTCACTGATTCTCCTCAGGAAGATAAAATAATATGTACCTGGCTCTTAAGAGGAGCACTACACAAGGATCATTTTTCAAAAATAACAGCCTGACTAGCTTTCATCCCTTACTTTTGAAAGCCCTCTTGTTTTCTGAGATTGCCTCTCCTTCCTCTGTTCCTCCTCCCTTCCCTCCCCCCCTCTCCTCCCATCTCTGTCATGTTTTAGTTTTTCATATGTTGGTTTTGTTCTTCCTCATTTTCCCCTTGTGTAAAAAAATGAAAGGCTGAAAATAGGATGAGTGAGGGGGAAAAGACAGGAGGCAAAAGCCACCACTGTACATTGGTGAAATCACTGTCTGCGGTGCTGAGACTGCTCTCTTTTTTTGCACTGACAGTTACGGACCACAATACAGCCCCCCAACCACATCCATATACATCACACTCCACAAACCAAACCCTCTCCATAGGCAATGCTAAACGCTGCCTAGGCCCAGTGTTGAATTACTGTACCCCAATGTGATATTCTTACAGCATGACAAGAGGAACAGCATTGATCAGCCACAGGCAGCTGCATAAAAAAACACCCTTTAAATCGCATTCAGACGTACAAGCTATTTGAAAAGCTACACCCGGCCCATGCATGTTTTTTGAATTAGTTATCAACCATGCACATTGTAGTGTGACAAGCGAGGCAAAGCAAGGATAACTGTCTGTCTTTTCCTATCTCTTCCTTCTTGACATCCTTTCAGCAATCCTTTTTCACACGTTAAACGCACAAAGAGAATGGAAGTGAGGGGCGTATGAAGTGGAGTGGATTTTTGTTTTTTTTTCCATTTTCCTTTCTTCACAGACTTTATTACCATGGTGGACCGGGCATGAGAGCCAGTCATGGCTTGGTCGACACGACTCTGCATTTCGGCCTAATCCACACCTCGTCCTCCACACTGTTGTGGGTTATGATGGAGATGGAAAGCGAAAAGTTATTGAGAGAGAGAGACATGGAGGAAGAGAGCGGGAGAGAGAGAAAGTGTGAAGGGGTATTGTTGAGATGTCCAGGCAAGTCCGGATGCATTGGTTCCATATAACATTCCTATTCCACTTCAACAGAAGGATGCTGCCATTCTGAGAGAACGCAATCCTGATTTCTCGCTTGAGACCCAATATCTGCACCATACAAATAGGAGGATATGGAGGGAGTGCGATACAGACTTGGAATATGGCTCTTTCTTCTTATCCTGCTCAGCCATATTGATGTTTTTGAGCCTTTCATTGCTCAGCCAAAATGAAGTCTTTCAAGGCCGGAGCCATTGACAGATTAAGAAAACATATCCTATTTTGTTGAACATGACAGAGGCTTTCTTGTTATCTGAATAATATGAGCAGTGCTGAGGTGGCACAGAAACACTATTTGTGAAACATTGTGTGGTTAAACTCAGAGGTGAAATTACAACCCACTCTCACAACAAAAAAGTCAAAATTGTGGAAGCAAAAGTAGTTTTTCACTGTGTTTTGTTTGTCGTAACATCAATTTGTTTTCTTCTTTTTCCTTCATCAGCTTTCAAGGGGGAAAATAATCTTTACATTCTGTCAATTTGTTATATCATTGATAATGGAAAAATCAGTCCATGATTATGCTCCAATAACCACAACAAACAACTTCCCATTCCTCTTTTAGCCCTCAGGTACGGCTGAAAACGTTGAGCTGTACATGGCAACACTGCTGAACCCGAACACAACAGAGAGACTGACAGGCTGGAAATCACTGAAGCCAAATCACGGAAAATTGATCACATCCAACAAAATGGCGGCAGTGACTAAAATTGGTGTGTGCTTGAGCTTGCTCGGGACAGAAAAAAAATCTCTAGCAGGTGCATTGTGACAACGGCACGGCTACCATTCCTACATAGGAAAATTATTTTTAGAAAAAGCACTAATGAATGTATTCTGGAAATAACTTTGATGGTGACATTAGTGACTTTGAAATCTGGCACTATTGGACAGAGTAAAAGAGATGCTGGGCAGCTATTTAGTGGCTCAAAGAGGATGTGTGGATGATATAACAAGGAAAACAAGGGAGAAAAAAAAACAGAAAACAAGGTTCAAGAGATGAAGGAGAGAAAATAAGGTGCTGCAGTCATCTGGAGTGTGTAAAAGGGTTATGCTGAGAGGTGGCATGTTCAGATGCGATAGACGGAAAGGAAAAGAGGGAGGAGGTGGGTAACAGAGAGGTACAGGGAGAACAACTGAAAAAGGGCCAGTGGAGAGGGTAGAAGAGATTTAGGATTAAGGAACGAGTGTGGGGTAAAAGGAGAAGGATTAGGGGTTTGGGTGAGAGAGGGACAAAGTGAGAGGCGGAGAGAACAGGAGAGCCAGAGACACAGAAAGAGAAACTGTACAGGGCTTTTGACGGAGAGAGCAGGGATGAAAAGATGTATTTTTCCTGCTTCCTCTGTTGTCCTCCCTCTCCTCTGGGCAACTTCCCGCTGCTCTCCCCCTCTCTGCTGCCTTCCTCCTCTGTCTGACACAGTGGGAAGATAGGTAGGAAACCTAATCGAGCCAGACACACCGGCTGCTCTCTGCTGACACTCACAGGCGGAGGGTGGCCACTACAAATTCTGCTGACCAGCCCGACCGAGACCCCCCTCACCTTTCGGCCAGAGCGGCCATCAATCCGGCACAATAGCCTTAGGGAGGCTGTGGGAGATGGGATGTGAGGAAAAGGGATGTGGTCCTGTGATGCTCAACGGGTAACGGACAGCACTTACACTGTCAAGAATTAGGAGTTTAATTCCTGCTGGGCATGTGAGAAAAATATGTGGGTGCCTGGTATCCGTCACCATCAATGTAGGGAAAGAACTGACAACGGTAATATTGTTGTTTTTTACAAAAGGGCTCAAGTGATGAATAGCCATAATAATCACTTTTAGAGCCTCTTATAACAATAGCGCTGAAACACTTGGTGGATTAATGCATTTTCTGATCAAAATAAAATCTTTTGGTTATGAAAATAAGTGCACCTTTTTATCATTTTTAGTTAACAAGAAAAATTACCAAACATTTGCTGGTTACATCTTCACAAATGTACACATTTGACCTCAGTTCTGTTTCATATTTAGTAGAATGTGAATGTGATTTTTTTATTTTTACAATACATCACAATAAATAACCTACATTGTAATATCATTTTGGAGTCTGGAAACTTGTGGTTGGTCATTATTTTTTTCATTATAAAATAAAATAAATGATAACTAGATTGAATTATAACATAAAATCACAAGAGAACAATGAAAGAAACATTAGCTGCAAATGTGCAAATAATGTAGAGAAATTGCTTCTGCACAAAAAATAAATAAAACTGGTACAGATTCTGTTACATGACTTAATGTCAATTGGTATATTAGTAAACAAAATTTCAGTTGTTGTTTTTTTTAGGTTATATAATAACTATAGATTTCGGCCAATGGAGCTGGTATATATATATTTTGCAATATCATACCTGTTCAACTTTTTTAATCAACACAGATCACATCCATAACGTGCACCTATATGAAAGGCAAACTGCCACCATTGCTGCTCGCAGCCATGCAACTATAAACCAATGGTTTCACAAGAGGGTTGAAGGGTTTCAATGATTTTTGGTTTGTTTCCTATAATATTAATTCCAAATATTTTCTAGATTCCAGGCCTTCAAACCAAACTCCCCTAAAAGAGAAAACGTTCTTTAATTGTTGTGCCTCATCACTCTGCATAAACACACTTGAAGTATGGTTTCTGTTTAAGGTGTAAGAAATCAAAAGCATGGACAAAAGCTAGAGGTTACGTGTGTGGCAGGATGCCAGGATGGGAGCAGTACGGGGTCCAAAGCTGTAGCAGTGGGGCTGCCGCTGGGCTACGTCCTGCAGGTAAAATGGATGAGGGTCAGTGTGTGTGGGGGGGGGGGGAGTTTTCCTCCCTGGTCATTGTGTTGGGGGAGGTAGTCATTACAGACTGACCGTTACGGTGACAAGCAGTGACACAATGAGGCTTCACTCGGGGGAATTAGATGGTGGACAGACGATGGGATGTGCAAAGGTTGTGTGGACATGCGCTGCTTTGTCCATTTTTACTCCCTATACATTAAGTAGCCAAGTGTGTACATGTATGACTTTGATTCTGTGTTGCCATATATGTGTGTGTGTGTGTGTGTGTGTGTGTGTGTGTGTGTGTGTGTGTGTGTGTGTGTGCGTGTGTGTGTGTGTGTGTGTGTGTGCGTCCAGGCCAGATAGCACATATTTGCTAATCTGGAGGGGGTAGCTGGAAGAAGGGGGTAGGGTCAGAAGCCGGGGTCGGGTGTTAATTCACTGCTTCAAACCAGAGCCAAGCACCAAAACAGGGGAGAGCGCAGTGGAATAGATCGACAAAAACCACAAGGATATATTCAAGGTCCACTGTGGTAACACCTTTGTCTCTCCCCCTGCCGTTTTCCTCTTTAGATTCCCCTTCGCTCTAACTTTCCTCCCTTCTGTCCGAAATTTCACCTCCTCTGATTTCATCTTGTTCCCCTTCTCCCAATCCTCTCTCCTCTCCCCCGGCCGGTCCAGTACGCCACATTCTCCCCCAGCTGTTAGACCCCCAAAGGTCAGTCTGTCTGCAGGGTCATCAGTCTGGGATGAAGCTGAACTTTGGCCCCGAGCCCTTGATGTATTCCAACCACAAACCCGCAGACACACTCACATAATGGACATGTGTGGCCTCACAAGAGGCCCGTTTCATTGTGGTCATTTTTGATCAATTTATCACTTCTCTTTTGGCACTTATTGAAGTCCTGTCTGTGCCGGTGAAGTCTCGCTCTGTGCGGCCGCTGCACCGGTTGAGTGGTCAGGTTAAGGAACACAACGCCATCGACAACAGGATCTTCTCAGATGATTAATCCAACCACCATTTATCAGCTAATCGATGCGGCGATGATCGTCAACTGCCCATTGATTACATTCAATAACCACAATTGATACTCGATTATGTGGGAGAACAACACGTTCTTCTACAGGATAGACAGACGGGGTGGCCTGCACGCACACACAGACCAAAGAATGAACACCTCAATATAGGATTTTTCACAATTTTCTTCAATTCTTTAAATAGCAAACTAGCCCAGGTGGAAATGACATTGAGCACCACAGTGACAATAAGACTTTTTGGCCATCCTTGTTTTCTCAATGCCTTCATTCATGTGTTCTATGTGAAATATTTAGTAAGTTCACACCAACCATAATCTGAAATATATATATTTTAAATATTATTCATCACCATTTTTCCAAAATAATTTTCAATGAGTAGACAAATTCTTTGAGACATTATTTTTAAAAACCCACACATATGCACGTTGGAAGGCATTTGTATATCATTTTGAGGTGAAAATTGTCTATTCAGGCAAATCTGCATTAATATGTTCTGTATATAGCGGTCACTTCTGGCCACTTCTTGTCACAAAAACGATGAATCGTGCAACTGCAATCTCTCCGCCTTAATTGAGGAACTGGCCAAGCGACCTTTGACCTGGGGGTCATTACCGCATTGTGCGCCGGGCTGCGGAGAGCAGCAACACCATTTGGGAGGGGAGTCGTGCGCAGAAAATGGATTAATTTTGTACGGCCTGTGGTGCTCGATACCGACTGGAAGTGGCCGGTAACAAAACTGTATAGAAAAGCATATAGATCAAAGCCTACAGGAACGAGCTCGCTTCATGACGCCAAACCATGAGCCAATAAACCGTTTATGAAATGAGCTCTCGGACAGCATAGACTTTAACATAAACCATAAAATTGAATGTTTCGGTTGTGTGGTCTGTTTCAAGTTGATAAGGTGCAGGACAGAGTGTCCAGTCAGCCCCAGCTCATACACAGGCGTTTCATTGCAACATGCTTCTCAATCCTATTTAGATAATCTATAAAATATCAATAATCACTCCCTGAACACGCTGCTTTTAAAATCCATGCAGTATTATAGAAATACAATTTTATGAAGATATCGGGATTTCAGCTTTCGAAATGTGTGGTTGTCATCACTTGATTAATAACCTTTAATATCCTGTGGATTTCACTCCCTCAATAGATTATTATGGAAACTTTATAAAAATTACAATTATCGTCCTTCGGATGCATTTACAAGCTATTCAATTTGCATTTAATTCAATTGAATTCTATATATTATACAAACACACACGCACACACACATACATATATATACACACACACACCTTTTCAAATTTTTCCTCTAAAGAACTAGAAACGTTTTTCGTGGACCTGAATATTGTCTAAATAATCCAGGCTATATTTTACAGATTGTCTGATGTCTAATGCTTTGAATATGAACGCGTCAGTACGAGTTTCTGTTGTCTTTTAATGCGAAAAACTCGCACAACTCAAACCGTGCCAATGCTGTCTGCTCTTCCACTTATGTTTTAGAATTGCACAAGGACGACATTTTTAACAATTACTCCTGTAAACACCAGCCTGACAATTTCTAATACATTGACATGATTAGAACAATACAAATGACCAACACACAGGTGAAATACGAGGGCGCTGTTTGAATATGAAAGTCAGAGTTTCGAAATATTCCTGAAGTTTCTTGCAAAGGATTTTAACTTAAAAAATCAGTAATCAGTAAAATCGAATTTCTGAACACCACTAAACTGAAGGGAGTAGATTGTACTCTCAGTTTGACAGAATACCGATTTAAATACAGAAAAAAAAAAATAAGTATCGACTATTTATTTTAATATTATGCATGCATACATGCATGCATACATAAAAACGTTTTAGAGTAACACAATCTACAGGATAAGCAGCAATAGTGAAAACGATCAGAAACCGGAATCGTAGTGTTGGTTAAAATATTAATATGCAAAAAACATCTGCATGAATATTTACATATTTTCTGACAAAACGTACGTGACCGCTGTAGACTGTTGATTTAAAACGCGAAAAACAGATTTAAAAAATGTTTGACGTGACCAGTAACTTTGACGTTGATTTAGACTGTATATGCAAAGCAACAGTGTTCAAAGTTCTCACCACAACTGCAGCACAATTCAAATTCAATTCTCTTTAAATTCTGTTTTGTTTGTTGTTTTGTTTTTTATTTAAAGCACATTTTAAACCATTTGCAAATAACATGTAAATTATATTTACTGTTAAATTACGCAGATTATTTTGAATAGCCTATTCAGACACACGCACACACACATATTGGCATTTTGACACTAAAATTACACCGGTGGTTCTAAGAGAAATAATTAGGAATATAAGGTAAAGACGGGGCTACAACTCAAAACACCAACTACTGACGAGCCTTATTACAATGATTCATATTAGTGCAGGACAAGAGCCGCGAAGAGAGAACATCAACTCAAATATTGTCATCTTTCCCATTTTAAGAAAACATTACACACACTCTCACACACACACACACACACACACACACACACACACACACACACACACACACACACACACACACACACACACACACAAATAAAGATATATTATTAGAGGCTACAAGACGCGGTCGAGGTGAGTTTAGGGCTCTCACATAGATATAGAGCAAACCTAACGTGTTTCTCAATGCAGCATCCATGAAACACAGTAGTGACTTTTAATGAGACGTCCTTTGCTAAATAAAAGTGGCGCAATAGATGCAAATTGGGGCGAAATTAATTATCCGAATATATGACTGTTAAATAAAAGACAAAAGTGCTCTCTTTTCCTTAGAGCTGTCTGCTGACCAACACGTGCTGCCTCTCGTCTCTTGGGATTCAAAGTCAAACGTGCACTGGGCTTCACTCATCATGTTGGGCTGCTGTGTCATATTGGGAATCTAAACCGTCCGCATTTCGCAGCTTCGCGCATTCTTCACACACGTGCACAATTCAATTAATCTGCTTAACCACGAGACGAAATACACGTTTGACAATGGCACGTGTTCAGCTTTCACCTCGAATTTAGGCAAGCTCGCGTGACGATGTGCAAAAAAAATGCTGTACTAAAACCTGCAGTATAATCTACCTGTAGATGACGTGTGTACCTGCCAGAGATGCAACCCTGTGACACGCAGGCCGTGTGACAGCGTTATCAAAAGAAACAAAATGATTCCCATCAACACGTTTCCACCTCCCGAAATGTTCTCAGTGTGCCTGTTGAGATTATCAGAGGCCCTATACAGCCCACATGCAAATATGACCACGCAGTGTGCATCATTTTAATGGAGAGCAAAGGTCAAGCAGACAAATGGACAGAAATATGTTTGGGAACATCTGAACCAAAGCCACAGCATTGGAACAGGACCAGGCGTGTGTCTTATCAGTGGAAACCATCACATTGACGACACCACATCTCAAATATTCTAGCATCCTGTGTGCTAGATGGCAGAATTCAAGGACTTTATTCGGGCGTTTTTTTTTGACAATGTCGCTGAAGAGCTGCTTGTTAAATGATAACCGCGCACCGTGCGAGCAGCCAGCAGCCAGCGGGGAGCTCAGCGGCCAGCAGGCGGAGAGGCGAGCACCGGCAGGGAGGTGTCCGCTGCGCGCTCTCCTCTCCTCTGCCGGTGTGAGCTCCCCGCTCGGCCTTATAAAGCCCACATATCCCCTCCTTTTAATTGATTTTCTCATAATTAACTCAGTCTGTCCATCGATTTCCCTTCGGCGGCGTATCAGCCCTCACCGCGTCGAGGTGTTATTGTGCTATCTGCGGACATCGGGGATACCGACGAGCAAATATCGACCACTCTGATTAAAACCCTCACGGCGCGGGTTAATCTGGCCGTAAACTGTGTTACAGGCTACATTATGCTCAAATTAAGACGCAGGTTGCCCATTAACACACTGGCCTGCACGCCCACCTGCGCATGCAGAGCTCTCAAATCAGCCGTGGCCTCTCACAATTAGGAATCAAGCACACACAAAAAAAGAGGACTGAAGAACTGAAGAGGAGTCATCGGAACAAAGAGTCTAAAGAGTGTAAATAGCTGTCTCTATTTCAACATTACTTCCCTCCTGAAGCCAAACTTCCATTCTGCCACAATTGCATGAATTCAAATGTGAGCGGCATTACGCGCGAAATAATAAAAAAAAAACCACTACATCCAGCAACCACACACTCACTCGCGTCGTTTATATGAGGCAAATAACGTGCATGACATTAGCAGCTGATAGGAGAAAGCATTGCAGGTGCACGGTTGCAGCATGACTTCCGTATATATGCATAACACAGAGCATATTGCAAATCAAATATTCCCGCGATGATACAACATGCAGAGCAGGCAAGAAGACACAACGCTATTCGTCCACGGAGCAAAGGCGCAAGGGAGGATAGGATAGAGAGAGCAGGGGTAGAGAGAGAGAGAGTGGGAGAGTCAGAACACGAGGGTTGCCCCCGTGAATTAATTTCTATCTAATCAATACAAAAGAAAAAGACCATCCCCGCACACAAAAATCATTAGGACCGATATTTCTCTCGCCCCTCACTCCTCTCTCCACTGCCTTTCCCCAGGACGCTGCCATGAGGAGTGTCGGACTCCCCTGCAAGTGGACTCAAATCTTTCGCCTTTTGAATTGACACAGAACAGAAAGATTGTGATTTGAGAAGGGTAAAGGGGGAGTGTATACAGCTGAGGAGAGGAATGGTGAAAAGACACATAGAGGAAAAGAAGTTAAGTCTGCAGGATGCATATCTGAGCCACCCCTCACGCGCGCCCCTAGAATCATTTTCTTGTTTTGTTTTGTTTTGTTTTTGTGGATGTGGAAATTTACCAGTGCTTCCATCGGTGAACGTCTCCATCCCCGCCATGCGAGCAGCCTGTCTGGACAAGAGAGGGATGGAGAGCAAAAAGATGGGGGAGAGGGTACGGGAGGGGGGGCAGAGGTGTGTGTAAGAGGGGCCAGTGTGTGGGGCGGTTGATCTGGTGTCGGGGGCTCAGCATTAAACTGAGGGGTTGAGGGGTTAGAGGTGAGGGTGGGGGGAGTTTGGAGGGATATGGCAACACCCCAACCTTTCATGTCCCCCTTTTCTCTCTCTCTCTCTCCCTCTCTCTCTACTTGTCCCTCGATCGTTGTCCCTCTTTCTCTCTCCATCTCTCACCCTCGACGCGTGTCTCTCCGCGGTTTCCATGGCGACCTGGTGGCTGTGGTACTGCTGCTGAGGAGAAAGAGGCGCGTGCATGAGACAGGGAAGGAGGGAGCGAGGCGAGACGGTCGTTTGAAGTGCACGGAGTGAATCATGACACATCTGAGGTAATTAGCAATCAGAGGCATTTGAAAGATTAAATATCACTGCGCAAACCTCATGTTATGTTGTCCCCAGTCTGCCAGTGTGATATTTATGGCGCTCATTGCTCGACTTAGTAAGTGCAAGATGTTTTAGAGGGCCCAGTGTGACCTGGATTGCTTGCATAATAATGGCATTAAGTGTGCACAAACAAACCTCTGTGTCATGGGAGGATTTCTTTTTTTTGTCAAGTTCTGTAACTTCATGACACGACAGATGTTCCTGATATGACGCGGTGGATATTCAGCAGGGGCTCTGCTGTTTTGAATATGAGGCCTCCTCAAATTGGTGATTCCTGTATATGCTGCCACCTGCAGGCCATAGAAAACACAGTCCTTCCTGCTCAGCGTGAGCCGAGAAACCAGCCGACCTTCTGCTGCTCACAAACTAACAGTGGCTCTCTAATAACCTTGGATTGCATGGTGAATTGGCTACCAATGCAACGGGTCTGACTTAACTTAACCAAGCCAGGTCCACCAGATTTTGTACAATGGAAAATCATCTATGATTGAAGAACTCAATAAGGAATACATCCACTGACATATACTTTTTTTTTTTTTACTTAATAATACAAAATTAAGCAATTGGTCTGACTAATTCCATTTCATTTTTTTATATTTTGAAAATGTGCTCATGTGTTGTCTTTTTAAACTCTTTTGTAATCTGTTGCGACTGACTTCTAGCTTTACAACCCCACACGGTGCAGAGGTAAACCAAGGAAGAAGGCTTTCGAGAAGATCACCTAATCTAATTTTCTCTCCTCAATAAAAGCCATAGAATTTCCCCCATCAGAGAGATGTACCATATGCTGCAGGGTATACATATAATAAAGGCAGCCCCAGTGGGCCGGCAGACGGCTGTAGTGTCTATCAGCTTTAGATGACACGTTTCGATAGGAGACTGATTTAGGCCTGAGTTACCACAAGATGACTTGAGTCTCCATCCAATCAAGGAGGTGCGAAGAACACCTGCGGACAGTGGAATAAAGTCTACAGGAAGATGACGGCCGGTGTCCAGTAGCCGCACAACCCCAGCATTACATTAGCTTTTTGCACCCAATACAATCTGCACTATGGAACACAAGACCACCTCTGATGTCTCTATGAAGTGTTTTAGGCAATAAACCGAACAGTCACCAAATGTTCAGTGTCCTCTGGTGTAAAAAAGAAAAAAATAAGGGCCGCTTTATATATTTGAGTCCAAGTTACTCGCTTGCTGGTAATAGAAAGTGAAAACACATGTTGAAACTGATCGATTCATTAAAAAAAAACAATACGGTTTTATTATTTGCAATTTTGTCTCAATCATATAGGTTTCTCTCTCACCATTACTTCCCCTGGTTGTTTGGTCCACAGCCAACTGCATTGCCACTGTCCTGCCCCGGCTCCGTCACCATAGCAACGGGATCTTTTGACCCCATCTGTGGAATCCTTGACCTGGATGTAGATCAGCGAGGCATCAAGGGAGCCCATTGGCTGAAAGCTGCTGCTGTGCTGAAGCCGTAGAGGAGGGGTGACTGTGGCGGTGGTGATGGGGTCAGCAGCAGGCCGGGAAGATGGGAGGATCCATGGGGTCCGCTTTGCCTGACAGACTCGAAACATCGCTTCAGCAGTGGCTTGTTCTACCTTGATCATTGTAACTTTAGACAATGAGGGGGTTATTTAAAGCCTAAATACATTTTGATACCATTCTGATCAGATACCACTCTCATGTCTGTAGGTATTAAGTTATCTTAGCTTGGGATAAAGGCTGGAAACAAGGGTTAACAATAAGCCTGGTTGTGTACAAAGATTATAATATCTGCCAACATATATTACTAATTAACTAAATCTGGCCAGGAAATGATCCCCCACATAACCCCCATGGAAACCGCAAATTGTCATCTTTACACTTTGGTTTTTGAATGGATTAAACAAACTAAATACAGAATGTTAATTAGTTTGCTTCACAGTTGCTGGTGGGCAGATTTTGTGATCTTTAGACAGGGCCAGGCTGTAGCTACCAATTATTGTCATGGTACTTAAAATGTCACAATATTCCTCCAAAAGGTGCTCAATATGAAATTAAGAGCATATCTACATAGCTCTCAACATGGTGATGACTGAGCCAGCAGCCTGCAGCTAACAGTGCAAACAACGGCAACAGTTCTGACAGAGCTAACAGCGTTTACATGAGGGGGAACCGGAGGGTGGTAGGTGCGCTAGGTTGGGACGGCTGGTACAGCTGTAACCGCCAGCCAGTGGTGCACACTTACATGCACTAAAAAGCATGCAAGACCGGGCGAGAGGGAGAGGGAGAGGGACTTCTCTGCTCAGGTAGACATTACTCCACTTATATTTTTACATAGCAAATAGTTGTTTGCTGCTATATTAATTCTCCGAATATCGTAGAGAATCTTCAAGCATCCAGCATGATTGTGAGATTGTGGAAAACTTTCTGCACAGATCTGTTCTAGGAGACACATTTCTGAAAGTGATGCAGTGGCCTCAGCATCATTTTCTTAAGTTTTACAGCGAGATGAAATAAGAAAGTGTGTCAGGTGTAGAGCTGGGTCCAGGGTGTAACAGTCCACTTGTTCGTCTGATGAAGTCACCTCAGCGAAGACCTCCAGAGATCCGATTCCACTAGAAGAGGGCAGTCTGTCGGAGGGAAGGGTGGGACTTGTCCATGATGTTCTGCCTGTGCCTTGTCCTTGGATATTTGTGAGCATAATGTTTCTGAGTGCTCCAGATATGCGCCCCAATTTCCTTGACAAACAAATCTCTCATAGTGGCAGGGTCATCCAAGAGGGAGTCATTGTTCAGAGGAGCAACACGGCAGCAGTCTTTGAGTTGGATCTCTGTAGTTTTGCAGACTTCTCAGACAGAGTGCCTGGGTCTCCCTGTGGGCATCACATCGCTGGTCTTGCTTTAAGGCTGGGTGTGGTGAAAACTGGGCTTTCAAAAAAATCTCAGTTTTCCCCAAGGCAGGCCTGGGGCAGTTTAGCTGGCCATCAAACAGGCCTACTCTGAACAGGGTAGAAACGGCCCTATCAGGTTTTTCCCTGAGGGTTGGTCCCGCTTATTGTTCTCCATGATGGCAAGTCAATAATAAAACTTCATTTGTACCCTCTGCAGCATTTTTAACGGGCGGGTGTGGTCAGAGTGCTCTTAACTGACCTAATAATCGTGTCTTTAAGTCGGCAAGTGACAAGCGAGTAACAGTGCACTAAATATTTAAAATGAAAGAGACATGAAAGATCTAAGAGTAGAACGTAATCAACAAGAATGAGCCCTGAAATATCAAAACAAAATTCAATTGATTTAGCTTTGCTGCATAGCATTGATGGTTGCAGTTTGTGTACACATTGGATTAAACACATAACATAATAGATAAATGATTAATTTTGAGTACAAACTTTGGTTATTAAATAAATTATAAATCATAAATAAATGTTTATTCCCCTGTGTCTTTGGGAGTTAATGTATCTTTTTGAGGAGCATTCACTCGGCTAAAATGCCATTAATATCTAATTAAAGAAAGTCACTCATTACTGTGGCAGTACGGGGTGCTTGCTTGGATTTCCAACTGAAATGAGGTGACTCTTCAAAGTGCCCTTTTGCCGACATTTACATTATTTATTCATGGGCTAGAGGACTGTGTTGGTCTACATCAGAGGACCTAATCATGTGAGGTCCAGCAGTAAGTCAAAGACCCCACTCAATATCAGGAAATATCGAGTATGCATCCAGAAACGAGCATTTCTTAATGTTACATTGAAATGATACATTTTAACTCATCTCTGTTATAGCTTGTATAAATATTCCCGATGTAAATATTAATTGAACATCTTCAACTACAACATGCTCCCCTTTTAGTTGTGCCCTCCATGATTAGATTCTGAGTTGCCATAATCTTTGTACTACAGAGCTACATGAACGTTAAGTATAATGTCGTAGAAAGCACAACATCAATTTTCTCATAAAAGTTGACAGAATAGCACACAATCTCAGATCTACTAGACTGGACTGGAGGCAGCCACAAAATAGATTTTACTATGGCATCACTCATTTTGGTTTTGGAAAGAATCGTTGACAACTCAGCGATGTTTCACTGTTATTGTGTGGATAAAAACTGCAGCCAATTGTCTTAAGTATACACAACTGTTTTTTAAATGTTCAGTTTGTGAACGATAAAAAAAAAAAAATGTATGTACCGTTTACAGGAAATTATCTTGCAGAGGGAAAAAAAAGAGACATTTTCATAAAGGTATCCATAATCATAACTGAATATATTTTACATATTGTTTTCAGAAATTCTGTGTAAATTTAGACATTGATAAAAATGGCACATTGTCTGGCAAAAAAAAGTGTCAAACCAGCAGTTTAGGGTCATTACGTACGTCGTACACTGTAATTACTAAGCATTCAGTGAATGTAAAAGGGAGAAAATGTAGCACAAGAGTGGGTAATGTGACAAGATGTTCGAAGCACACACCATTCTTGGGTTTCAACATGCTGACAGCTTTAGAGCAAGGAGAAATAATTAAGGATCTGATCCACGGTGACCTGCATTCGATGGACCTCTTCAGACCGTTTGGGGGCAGGAAGAGGGCACACTCGGAGGAACGGAGGGTATAGGACCGGGAAAAATGACAATTCAGAAAACTGAGGAAAAAAATAACAAGAACAAGCACAATAACAAAGTGTGAGACAAAAGAGATAAGAGTTAAGTTTCCTGTTTCTAGTCTTAAATGTTTGTCTTTGTTGCAAACACAGCAACTGTGACACAAGAAACTCAAGACCTGATTTGACAATAAAGTATTATCATCATCATCGTTTCAGAAGATCACGAGCAGCGCACACACACACACACACACACACACACACACACACACACACACACACACACACACACACACACACACACACACACACACACACACACACACACACACCCAGAATTTTCTTCTCTTGCAATAAATTGGCAGCAAACATTAAACATTTTAGAAATTTTAGTTATGATACAATAAAAGGTCAATGTGCAAAAACAGCTTTAGGCAAACAAACCTTTATTATTCCCCACAAATAATATCTCATGTATAAAGATTTCCACAAAAAGAATTGGCATACCAAAATATTTTTTTCCTGTAACAAAGGTGTTCCCCTGAATCAGTTAGTTTTTTCCTCATATGAATAATACAGTATAGTAGTAGTAATAATAATAATAATAATAATAATAATAATAATAATAATACATCATCGCTCCCTCTACCTGTCCCTTCAGAGAGCCCTACACTTCAGACAGTAGCAAGTCTGCCTGCTTAAGTCGTGCCTGTATGGGGGGACTTACAGGAGGGGCCCTATTGATCGTCTTCTATGAGTGAAGTCCAGGCATTAGTTCCAGCAGGGTGAGTAGACAGCTGTCCGTGAGCCACTCTACTGGGCCTACATAGCAGGGCTGAGTGGAGCTGGGATGTGCACTTTTGATTTTGATCTCCCCAACATCACTTCTATTGACCGACGCACTGTCCTGTGCTTTACTTGCCGAGAGAAGCACTTGCTGAGGCCTAGCTGGAAGCCCGGACACAAGTCACCATTGTATTATCCGGGTCGCTGTTGACAAGCTTGGGATGATGAATCTTCCATGGTCTGCTGAGGCCTAGCCCTAATCACTACTGTCATCTACTGGCAACAGCCGTATCCATTGACCACTGCAATCACAAGTCGGGTTATCGTGGCACACAGTGCTGAGAATCCCAGTGTTATCTAGGTGTATATGCGTGGGCTAGGCTCTCCAAAGTTGGACACAAAGGTCAATCTGTACTGAGAGAAGCCCACTTTTCCATCTGCGCTCAGTTCTCTCACACATCTTTAAAGATCAGAAAGTTTTCCGAGCATGTTTCTTTGACCTTTAAATTTGTTTTCATAAAAAAAGAAGTGCCAGTTAATATTGTTGTTATTCTTCAAGTTCAACAAACTAACGAAAACCAAACTATCGGTGAGGCATGTTTAGTTGGGGAAAGGGGTCCGCTTGCATTTTGTATTTCAAGAGCCGTCTTGGAATCTGAACGCCCACCATCTGTGCATAAATGTGGGCAAAAAAAGGTTGACAAATGCTCGATGACGAGTTCTGATTGCAGCCCATTTAATCTGTGTACATGGATGTCTGTGTATATTGTAGTCTCAAACTTGACTGTGGCACATCAGTCGTCTTAACCTTATTTATTTAAGATTGATAATGTTATGAGGGGCTTACTGCGTCTTTTGGCACAGGCTTGCTTGCTCCTGTTCTCACTGAGACTAAAAAGAAAAACCTTGATACATCCTGTTTCATCCTGGTGTCCTACACAGTAGCACCTGTGCATGAATCCCAAGGGAAAGCACATTGATCTGTTATTATTCAGTGTCCTTTCACAAAAAAAAGGTAATGTTTCAACAAAAAACAGACAATTCTGAAAATGTAAGGCTGGCTGTGAACACAAACAACCAATGGTGAAAGCTGCCATCTAGTGGTTATTACATTGATTGCAGCTACAAAAGGAGGCATTCCAAATTTGCCTGTAACCATAACCTTCAATATTATTCCCAACTATTCCATCCTGCAAAGTTAATAGAATACACCCCAAAGAGTCTTATCAGCCTATGCGCCCACCAGTACTAGATAGCAACATTCTCCTATCTCTCAGCAGCATTAGGCCCTCCTCGTAGTCATCCTGGTCCACGCTGATCAGCAGCCGGACGCCCTCCGAGCCCGCTGCCATCCTCAGGGAGTCAGTGATGAAGACTCCCTTCAGGGCCTCCAGCAGAGCTCCGCTCAGGTAGTCACTCCAGAAGGCCTCGAGGTTCTCCAGCTCTGTGAAGTTGATGTCGCAGACGATGGAACCCAGGTCTCTGGCACGAAGCAGCGAGCTGGCTTTGCTGAACAACTCGAACTGACGCTCCAGGGGCTGCCGCTTGTCCGATGAGACACCCTCACGGAGTGCCGAATCATGCTCCAGGTATTCGGCCCGGACACGCAGGCGGACTTCTGATAATGAAGAGGGAGGCAGAAGTAGCGGTGGAAAAAGAAGGGTGACGGCGTAGCGAAGGATAGTTGAGGAGTGAAATAGTAAAAAGGGAGAGAAGAGGGCCAGGAAGTGAATGAGGAGGGAAAGGCAAAGATATAGTGAAGAAGGAGAGAAAAGGAGGAGTAGTGGAGGTTGAGGAAATGTTACAGAAAAAGTGTCATATTGGACACGCCCACGCACAGTACCAGACAGAAGGGGATGGGGTCATGAAATGAAAACAAAGGGAAGAGAAACGGACAGGACAAATCATTAACAGACAGCTCATTTAGTTTATAGTGCATTACATGAAGCAGGGATTTAAAAAACGGGGTTCAGGAGCACAGAGTTCCCACAAAAACATTGTGACCAGATAAAATTACTGCAGAAATCGTACACTGAAATACTTTGTTTTTAACAAGTGCAAATATAATGGTGCAGCAGGGCAAAACACTGTAATTATGGGAGGCGCTGGAGCTAGATCAGACTGTGTGCATTTCTGTGCTAAATACAACAGGTTTGAAACTGTCTGATATTTTGGAGCACTAAGAGAAATACTCTGCAACTGAACAAGTGGTGTAGTCCCTTTTCTTCCTAGGCAAATCCATGTCAGCTGTTAACTAGACGACTGCATGGTGTAATTAATATAGTGAGATTAACTTGACGACCCTGAACAAATATCATGGTGGCAGCAATGAGAGCAACTTAGCAGTGTCAAGCCCTGGAGTGGCTTTCTGTCCCAGACCGGTGTTTAAAAACCAGTCGATTCATTCCTATCAACATGTATCAAAAGTTCAGTGCTGGAGTTCGGCAGTAACACGATTGGTGGTCATACAACAGCGCAGCGAGAAAGATCAGAGGATACATACATACTGTACTGAGTAAGAGAACCGCTGAGATCGTCCCCCATGTCATTATTCCAGAGCTTCGAGTGGAAACCAGCTGCTGACGACTTGCTGCAACAAAAATCCATCCCTCCCACTCAAACCCCTTTAGAAGAGGTGAACAGTATCTACTAACATCCATTTCACTGGAAACATTCTCATCAACGTCTCACTGCAATTGTGGGTAGGAGCATTTCTTTTATCCAAGCAGTTTTAAAGCCACATTTGCATCGCTTGGTATGAAAAACCCAAACCAACCAAAACCTCTTGGCTGCTCTTTGAAAAAATGGAATAAAAAAGGGCCAGTGTGTAGCATTTCAGGGGATCTAAAGCACACATTAAATCAAATATTCATAACTGTGTTATCATTTAATTTAGCGTATAAATCACCTGAAACTAAAAATCATTGTTTTCGTGAGCTGAGAATGCTGCGTTGCAGCGCCATGCTTTTACAGTAGCCCAAAAGGGACAAACCAAACACTGGCTGTAGCGAGACAATTTGCGTTTTACCATAATTCTCAGAACCACTTGTGAAAACTGCAGGTAACGTAAGTCACAGAGTGCAGTAACGTGCTACCGCCAGCCGCCATCTGACTTTCAGTACTCCTGAAGCAGTGTTATTACGTTAAGCATGGCCTCTGAACGATGCCACGGTTTTGCACGACAGCTCACGTTAGCGAAGGAGTATTCAGTTGGTTTCAATCTGATGCCACCAAATCCTACACACCGTCCTTTGAAAAGGTCCCCGTAGAGGCAGTTCTTCAAGAATTCAAGATCACAGGGAGTGAGTAATGTATATACTCTAAAACTGTTGTGGGTAAAGTATCCCTTTAAAACCTTTGAATGTTAGAGTTGATTGGCACGTAAGAGAATATGTCTTCACATCACTCAGACCAGGAGTTATGCGGTTAAAGCTCATACTTGTGACTCTGATGGGAATACGATGACCGTAGTCTCATTTCATTTTACTTATCAAGGTCTGTGCCTGGCTCACCACAAAGTGCCTATGACCCCACTGATAAATGATTCAACTCAAAAGTCACGTTTACCCCCTCTCCATTGATATTTTGTTTGGCGCTACGGGGAATGACACAAGACTCCAGAGGGATAAAGTTCGGAAAATGTCAACATTAGAAATGCAAGCATTGATTTTGCATGTCTTAACATTTCTAGGACAGCGATGACCAAACATTGGCATTTGCATTCAAGCTTCATTAGGCTGTAATTAGATTACTATAAAAACAGAGAACTGGATCAAAAGGGACGCTTAATCGATGGGGATTGGGAAATGTTTAAAACATGCAGGGTTGGGGATAAGACTTGAAGACCATTCAATTTACATTAGCTCATACAAAAAAGACAAAATGTTTTTGTTCAAAGAGGCAATATGAAACACTTTTTTTTACAGGAATAAGACATTTGATTGTTACTTGACAAATTATTAAACCCGGTCTCTATTACAAGGTCTTAAATTACTAATATTAGTCTGAAAGAACCTTTCTTCAGGTCAATTAATTGACAATACATAGAGATACAAGATACATTATGTTGTCATACCACACATCAACACCTGTCCTCAGAAAACATAAAGTTCCAGTACTAAGTATTCATCCCCAAAGTCTTAATCCGTTAATCGGAGTCAAAAATGCCTACATTGTGATTCAATGTTGCAAATCAAGATCTTGTTGTACAATATCTGTGCAAGAATATTGACAAATCAGCAGACTTAAGTATTTCAGTATTCTGATTTATCACAACATGTCTAATAGGGCGTCTATATACCTGCGTGTCAACTCACTCTTTGAACACTTTCACAATATTCAGTATGAAATATTAAGTCAAAGCTCTGTTAACAGTTTCGACCTTTTGGATCATTATACTGTGTGAGGGCTGTGGCTATGACAAACAACCGCCCTTCATGCAATTACTGTATTTATGGATGGCCTCCATTTCTGCCTTCCCATTTCATACGGAGCAGGATGGCGGTAGAGATAGCGGCACTGAGGAGAAGGCCATTTAAAACCACAGGAACACCATGATAGTCATTTTGTTAGGGTTACAGAGCACTTCACGCTTCATCAGACACAGAGACATCCACTTAGACAGGACATTAGGAGGCACAGCTTTCATCTTCTCGCTTTAAACACCAAGCCCGTTTGGCTTCGTCCAGCTCACCCCCACCCTTTCCAAAAAAAGAAAAAAAAAGAAAAAAAAAGTTTAAGTACCCATTTACGAGGAGTCACTTGGCACGGAGAGCTTCAACTCTTTATCGATCCGTTTTTCTGCTGAATGACTGACCAAGAGAGTGGAGAGTTAGGGGCGTATTGAGAGTCGGGCAGACAGAACTCTCTTTTTCCCCCATAGACAAAAATCACTCTCTGTACCATTTTGCATAGTTTGATCATTTAGAGCTCTTCTGATTGTGCATAAGGATACTGTTTTCCTGAGACACAGGTTGGTCTGTTTAGAACTGTGAACACAGAGAAAGGAGAGAAAGAAGAGAAAGAGACAAGCACAAGTGGGTTGGACATCTGTCGACTGGGTCGTTTCTTTTTTTTTTTTTTTTCAACATCAAGCAGACATGGCACAGCACTCACTACTCTTAGTTGTAATGAGGTCTGAGTCAGGGCAATAGTTGGTACTGACAAGTTAATCAGCTCAGCTTTTACTGTAGCTCTACAATATAAACGTGGTAGCGTCTAAGTGGGATGCTTGGGACTACTCTTACCTTGACCAATCCCCTTACCCTCACCTTCACCAACCCATTATTTAAGCTCCAACCACCACATTAATCGAATATGTCCATTAAACCAAGTAAGGGGCCTTCTCAAGCACCCCATTTAGATGGCACAAAACCACCGCTGAGCTGAGGGTACAAACACCTTATGGCCATTTGTAACAGCAGTTGTCATTGTCTGAATGTAATTGAGACACTTCACTGAAAATGATCTGAGAGATGAATCATGACAAGAAAGAGTGTTTGAGGTCTGTTTAAAAGCTAGTGGCCAGCATTGGACTGAACCGCCCTATCCATCTCTGCTCCCTCTTGACAAGCGCACACCCAGAGCTGACACGGGGCACAGAGATAAGATACAGCAGGAGCTTCCTTCAGCCGAGCACTGTTGGGGTTATTTTCCTCAGAACTGCTCCAGTAAAAGGTTACACGGGGCATTTATGAAACAGCCGTCTGTTGGCAGCCATTTTAGAGTCTCTGAAATGGAATACGGGACCGGTCCTTATGAAAGGACGAGTATCTGTGCATTGAGACCTTCAGAGCTGGCTGACATGACGTTTCGGTTAGCCCAAATGAATTGAGTTGATTTGAAGACGCTTACAACCACGTGTAATGAAGATGGTGTGAGAGGAAAGGATGGCCCAAAAAGGTTTCCCACAAGCGGCAAAAAGCAGCACCTTCACAAACATGTCCAACACATTTCTATTTTGTCTTTGCCGGTTATTAACGGGGCTTTATTGTTTTGAGTTAAGCTCTTTAATGTATTAATTGATTCTCCCTCACTAAGACCCAAACCATAAAGCTAAATCAAAACTTGTGTTGACATCTCCTGTAACACAACTTGCAATATCCACCCTCTAACATGGGCAGGTCACATCGAGTATACTGTCATTTTAACTCAGTATTTGACAGTAATTAAGAAAATGGAATGGATCCAATTGGAAAATAATACACTGTAACAATTAGCTGCTCAATTTAAGTATTGTGAATCCCTTAATCTGGCTGGTAAAGATTGGTGCTCATCTTTATTAGCAATGTTCAGCAGATAATTTGACATCAGACTTAAGATAACTTATTGTATTTTTACAAATGTTATTATTTCTATTGTCATATGAACAGTGTTAATTTCGTTAACTAAAAGTATGACGAATGATCTATTTTTACACGACTAAGACGAGACAGAACCGACGAGACAGAACCGACGTCATTGAACGTTAACGGTGACGATATCAAACATTAAATATTGTTGCCAAAAAAAAGGCAAGACTGAATTGTAGTTTTAAAAAAATATATAAAATCTCGAAGATCAAAAAGAAAAATATTTTATTTTACCATGCTGCATTCTAACTAATTTAACCTGTGTTTTTCATCAAATCGTGGTAAAATAAAATCTTATGTGAAAGAAGTTTGACTAAAATGACAAAATCATAGTTTTGGCTGGACTAGATGAAAAATGACATTTGACAAAGGACTAAACCTAAATCAACAATAGCTGCAAAAATTGAATAAATACATTTTGACTAAGGCTACATCCACACTAATACGTTTGTTTTATTTTCTATAACTAAGCAACCAGAGTGTTGTAGTACTCTTTAATAATAAAGGTAGGGCTTGATACTTAAGATCTTCCTCTATATACTCAAATAGACACATTTTGTGGGGAAAAAACTGTTTGAGTTGTAAAACTTGGTTACTAGGATGCCGGTCTTGCTCCATCTCTCACTCACACACACACTAAATTTACTTTAACGTCATTATTTTCAAAGGTCTCCGGTGTCGCCTGTCCACACTACAATGTAACCCCGGTGTTTTCAAACTTACACATTTTCAACTTTTGGTCGTGTTTCAAAACCCCTCCGTTTTTGGAGTTTGAAAACTCCAGAGTAGCGTGGATGCTCAGCGTAAACGTAGCAAAAGCTATGCGTTTAATTACATAGTAGTGTGGATGTAGTCTAGAAGTTATGACTAAAAATTTAGTAAAATGAAATTTCGGCGACTGAAGCTGGACTTTTGAGTTGTCGCAGACTTAAACTATAAAAGATATAAATAACTAAAATCTCAAAAGAACTTATTGGCATTTTTGTCTTAATACTAAACAGAAAATTGTTTCCAAAAAACTATGTACATCTATAGTGAAGACTCAGACTACCCTGCCAAGACATTGGAGCAGTTGGCCATGTTTGTGAAATTGTGTCAAGTTCTAATATTATGTGTAGAGAAAACCAGGGAATGTAAAACAGACTCTCTACATATATCCCCATTATTGTGGTTTATATATAAAGCTTACTGCTGAGTTCTGTGAAACACGGACACCAACAACCCTTGTCAGAAACAGATCAGGAATCATCCACAGTGCACAACACTAAAGAACATCACAGGATGATTTATTTGAGGAGCACACTACGATGCCTGAGGGGGGGGGGGGGGGGGGGGGGGGTAGGGGTCAGCTAGATTATGAACCACAAGCATAAAGAGCAAATTGGCCGCCCCAACCTCTGTAGTAACAAGGGGAGGGGAGCCTCTTTTACCTTAGGCATCGGCCCAGACTTGTGAGAGAGCGCACGACTGAGTTGATCGCGCACACTGCAGTATCTATGGACTGAGTGGAGTGACAGGCTTTTTTGTTTTGTTCCTCAGTCTCCCCCTCTGTCTCCATGATCCATTGAGTCTTAGGTTACTCGATCTGAGTCACAATCCTGAGACAACCTGGTGAAATCAAATGTGGAGTCAAGACAGCGACATGTTTATCGTCACACAGGCACATCACGCATCCTGCACAGCTAAGGGCTGTCCTTTTTTATCAAGTCAGAATCATCAGTCCTTTGCTGTAATACGTATGTCTGACCAACAGGCAATGATGCAAGTTCAAACAATTGTTTGAGAAGGTCTGCATGAGTGACAAGGCAAATGTCACACAAAGGCAACTGATGTTAGTGTTATCTCAATCGTATTGTGTTGAGAGAAACTAGCATCGATTGATTAAGAGGCAGGCAATAGTTGAAACATGGAAAGGACATTGAAAATGGAGTACATCGGAGTTAGATTGTTTCCATCAACTGCACAAAAGGTGGTTTTTTTTTCAGGAATATATGTGAGGTTTGACAGTTGACTTGGGACAACTTTGTTTCAAGCTTGACAATAAAGCCGAACAAGGGTTGCATCGAGCGGCGACGGGACAAAAATCAATAGCAGCAGCAGAAAGTAGTCCGATGGGTTAGAGAAAAGGTGAAATGAGTGAAAAAGAATGTAAAGATGGAGAAATGGAGGGGCCGCCCCCGCCCCCACCCCCTGATGTTGTTTAATTAAGACAGTTAAGGAAATGTAATGCAAGTCTAAACGTAGGGCGTGACAATAAAAATACCACGTGAAACCGCTGTAAGTCCTGAAAGGAAAGTACAAGCTATTTCTTTTGTTGTGAAACATTTTTTTCTGTAGTTGTGAATCAGACAAAGAGTTTGAGATGTAAACTCAGCATCGGCTGAACAGACATCAAATAAGGTTTTGACTTTCTGGTGCCATGAGACAGAAAATTGAGTTATCAAACCAAAGCATAACTAAAGCATCTCTACAAGTCTGGTACAAATGCTAGATACATAGACCTCATACTGTATTAATATAATAATGATGTACCTGTATCTGTACCTTCTGAAGCTGTCAGGATGTGTTTCACTGAATGTGACAATGGGATTCAAAGACACTTTCCCACCTGGCAAAGGTGTCCTTCATTTTGATTCTGTGCAGTTCAAATGCCTTTTAACAGTCAAAGTATGCAGACATTAAGCAGGCAAACTCCCTCCACTGTCTGCATGTCTAAACTGTGTTAGTGTGGCTGGTGTAAAGCCAGCTGGTGTTTAGGGTCAACTGGATAGTAGTGGTTGGTCCATGTGATAGTGATGCGTATTTCTCCCTGTTCTTTACACTAAAGAATGAATTATTGCATTATAAGGCAAATTTACGCCAGGAGTAAAAAACACACATTGGACGTGCAGGAGGGTGCCTTGAGCGTTTTTGTAATGACAAAAATTAAAAACCAAAAAAACTGTTTGGAAAATTGGTATGAAAACTCCTTAACTCAAGCTGAGGTTCAGCATCGACAAACAACATCAGAATTAAGGAGACAAAACAGAAACTGTGGCGTTAATTGATTGAAAATGAAATCGAAGCTCATATGGCTACCGAAAAGACAGGAGAATGACGTGGAAGAGAAAATGGCAGCATGAAGATAAGAAGGCAAGAGATAAGAAGCTAAAAGGGAGATAGGTGAAGAATGCGGGGACTACACTTACTGCAGAAGGCTTTGTGTGGTCGTGGTGGTGGAGGCAGTGGCGGACCCTGTCTGCTTGTTTTCTTGGGCCTGCGACTCCAGCCATTCCCCCTCTTCTTCCTCCTCCTCCTAGCAGACGTACCAGGCATAGGAGGGTAAATACCTGACAGGACATGCATGGAATTAGTTTGTGGAATTCGGACAATGAGACATTAGCATGGATGGGGTTCATTTGTATTTTAATAGCTATTATCCTGTTTTATTTCTGTTCCGGTCCTTCCCCGTTTCTGTTAATAATTGCTCCATGTTCATCCTTTCTATGCAAGTTTCCCCACAAGCGTATGGTATATTACCAGGCACCACTGACTAGACTTAATTCTATAACCGAGTGTATTATCATTTTGACCCGGGGAAAACCACTTCAACTTAAATAATGTACATGTACATTCTGAGAAAAAAAGAAGGATGGAACAAACTACATTCCCATGTCAGAAAGGATGCCAGTGTCTCATTACTGAAAAACAGGTACTGGCTTTAAGAAAAGTTTAAAATGTTACTTGCTGTAAGGAATGATAAATGCTGTTTGTGGAAACAGTGTAGCCTATACTCCCAGTAAGCTAAATAACATACTACAATGTACATACCAGTTCTAAACTGCTGCGAGAAATATGGATGAGGTATTTCTGTCTGTCTGTAGCTGTGCTGCATTCCAGAAGTGCACACCGACTGGTTGTGCTCTGTCCCATACCGCTGTCCAGTTCTCTCTGGAGACACTGAAAAACAAAAAACACGTGTTAGTAATTATTAGGCTGTGAATATTTGGACAGGAATGCAGTTATTGCCGACATGTTCTAGAACAGTGATTATCAACTGGTGGTTGGGTCGCGGACCTGTTTTCAGTGGGTTGCGGGCCTTTGCCTGAAAGAAAAAAAAAGAAGAAAAAAAAATCCTGTGCTTTTATTTTGAAGGGGATTTTGTTTTATGCAGCGGAGTTATTCACAATCCTTAACAGTATTTGGCATTAATGCCTTGTAATGCCAATAGACACTCATTTCACAGTATAGAAGAACATCCACAAAGTGTGTTTTCATGCTAATTGAGCAAAACGCAAGTATGATACCGACTACATGAGACATGGATTTTCTTACATTGAGGACAAAAGAGGGCAAAAACCTCAGTGTGTTTTGTGCAGCGAGGTTCTGGCACAAGAAAGCATGAAGCCGTCAAAACTGAAGCGGCATTTGGAAACAAAACACCCTTCTCTCAAAGATAAACCTGTTGAGAAATTTCAAAGATGACTTCAAGACCTGAGGACGTCACAAAAGTGTCTTACTTACCTGCAGCCGTGGACATGGACGTGTTGGATCAATCCGCAGCGGATAAACTGAAACTATACCTCTGTCAAATGACACTATAAGTAGGCGAATTGAAGACATGTCGGGTGACATCAAACAACAGACCACAGCTCGAATTAAGGCAAGCGGTCATTTTGCATTACAAATGTACGAATCTACAGACATAACAAACAAAGCAGTTTTACTCGTTTACGTGCTGACATGAACAATTTCTTTGCACAAAAGAGAGCTCCCTACTGCTGCGACTGCAGAGGACATCTTCAGGTCAAGTTCAAACTGCACCATCTTTTCATTAAATACATTTGAGAAGTTGAAAATTTGGGTCGCGGCTTGTCATTAAGGGGTGATGGTGGGTCCCGCAGCCAGACCAGTTGAGAACCACTGTTCTAGAAGGCCATCGTAGAGAGAAGCACTCAAAATCTGATAACGAGCCCCCGTCTTTCATCCTCACCTGTCCTCCTTTTCTTGTGGGACACGAAAGGCAGCAAGTCATGACGAGTGAGGACTCTAAGTAGTTGCAGTAGTGGCTCCAGGTTGCCATCACTGAGGTACCCTCGCCTATCCAGCTCCAACAACAGCTCAAGGCCACTCTTGGGCTTATACGAGGCCACTAAGGGACGCTGGGAGCCCCGAGACTTTAACCGCATCCAAGCCTTCAGCAGCTCGGGACTCGGGGAAACACCCAAGTCGCCTGGATCGCCTCCACAGGGCTTAACTGTCCAATCTGTCGGGTCAAGAGGATGTTTCGCAGGACAGGTTTCATCCAGAAGGAAGGACAACACTTCAACGTCAGTGTCTGTCAGCTGACAACCAACGACTTCAAAGACCTCATGGAGTGACAACATCCCATAGTAGTTTAGACACTCGGTTTCATCCCAGTAAAGGGAGTCCCTGAGTGGGCACCCTGGGTGATGCACGGCAGCCATGGGTCTGCCTACAGCCCCCTCTCCACCTTCCCACCTGTGTCAAACTGTTCAGGATAAAAAACACAAACACAAGTTATTCGACAAGTCACACTCAAACTCTCAAAATAACAGCATCATGTCATGTTGAACTACACATATGGCAGCCAAAACCAGCAAGCCACATTCCTCGTAAACTAACAGTTAGCTTAGCAAAAACCAGTAGCCAGCTGTCTGCACTTTACAAGGTAACATGTCAGCGCCATGCACGTTTAAGCAAGCTCTGCAGTCCTACCTGTTTTCGATGTCGACGCTGTCTTGAAACGTGCGAAGCAAAGTGGGGTCAGCTGTGAACGTGCTTTGTTGTCGTCGTTTCAAAGAGTGTCCTACTAAGTCACAGAGCCTCGGCGTTCATCAGACACTCAGCAGCAACAACCGTTGTACAAATTACCCCCTCACGTTACGTCATCACGTTTCTCTGAGGACAAACAACACAACAAGCAAACATAAAAATGACCACATGCACACAAGCATAAAACCTGGTGTATTGACACATATAAATATATGTGACATGTATTCTGTTCACCATTTAAAGATACGAAGTGTATATATTAACCGATATTACTTCCTGGTTAAGAACTTTGTTAGCTACACACACGACGGTGCCCTGTTTGATATCAATGACAACGTAAATACAAACGGGTTTGAAGGGGTTCGAGCGGGATTTAAACATTTAACATACCTAAAAACTCAGGTTCTTCGTTATTAGAGTTTGATGGGTTGATTAGGTTGGGATGGTTCTTCTGGCAACTCCCACACAGCACCGAACAGTCCTGACAGCAGCACAATAACACAGAGAAACGGACCAATCACAGCTCTCCGCCTGCGAGATGACGTTCGGTCACGTCCACACATCTCATGAACACATGTGAAAACATGAACTTAATAGAAACTTTGTCTAGAACAGATTTAACAGAGTTCATTGTGTTAACCATCAACCTGAACCTTTAGGAGCAAAGATAAAACATTAAGCTGCCCAACAGAGGATGAGCAGTCCCCACTGCTGCCACTAGGTTGTGATGTTTAGCACCTAGCAAACAGGAAGTCAAATAACATCCACATCACATCCGTGAACCACAACAGCAACAAGAGATCTGAGGCATTCCTACCAAAGTTTCTGCTGTAAGTATAACATGTTACCTTATTATAGAGTTTCCACTTCAAACTGGCCTGGTCTTCGTGTTCGTGTGAAAGCGTCCCACGACGTGTAACGTTACTACATTGTAATAAGTATCTATCTGGATATATGCTTGTTGACATGGACGTTAGCGGGGAAGCTAGCTGTGACAATCTTTTCAACAAAGTTGTCTTTTATGCACATCGTTTTTTATTTAGCTATGAGTTACATAGCATGTCACATGTAGGTTTATTAACGCTAAATAAATGAATACTTAGATTGGCAGTGATTCTTTTGTGTCCTTCGTGTAGTGATGTGGCAGACCAAGCCCTTTGATGACGAGAGTTTTCCACTCAGTCACCCAGTCACTGCTACTAGTTAAACTGGTTGAACTCTAGTTAGTATTCTACATGCATGTGACGTGTAGGCATATGAACTGCTGTTATAAACAAATAGTTACTAACTACTCAAACTTGATCGCTGATTTAGCGTCCAATTTGTACTTTTATTGTGAAATGTTAACGTCACCTAACAAGCATTCATAGTCGATTAACTGTTACTCTCTAACTATTTGAAATTAAAGCAATCAACTCTTCACCTTTCTGAAGCTATAACCATCAAATGACAGTTTTTTTATTTAATAAATACCTTAATTGATGAGTTATTTATCTGAATTGTACTTGATTCATTATCTGATAAAGAGGGAATTAATATAGTAAGTGTGTTTGCAATTATACAGATTGTAAAATTAGTTTTAGACAAATTCAAATAGTATTCATTCTATTGTTTGTTTTTGTTATTGCCTTGCAGCAGACAGTCTGTAGATGCCCTCTGGAGCTCCAACAGGGGAGAACTGTCTTGTCGACATGGACAGCAAGGCTGGAGATCTGTTCAGTGCTGAGGATGCTCATCCAACGGGCACAGGTGGAGCTGGAATCTTGGCACGGTAAAGACCTATACATTGTTATTTTTAGTGAGAATGCTTTCATCATGAGGACTTGTGACTCTATGTTGCTCAAATGTCTTCCTGTAAGGGCCTACATGGGTACTCACACTCTAGTCTCTGTCGGCTTGTTTATGAATTTCTTAATACTTCTCTATGTATTCAGTTCTTAATGTCTTTGTCTTATTTCCTAGGCTCTGGTTCCCCAAAGGCCTCTCGCCCAGTATGGCTAAAGAGTGGGTCGACAGGCGTCGAGCGTCCATTCGACCGTGGGCCAGCTTCGTGGACCAACGCAAGTTTTCAAAACCCCGCAACTTTGGAGAGTTGTGTCAGAGGGTGGTGAAAAACGTGGACACTTTCAACAGCAACTACACCTTCATCTTCCTGGGTCTCATCCTCTACTGCATGTAAGGCCAACAATGAGGAAATCATTTGTGTTGTCTTGTCAGCGGGAGTGTTTACTCTTCCGCACCAATACACACGGGAACTTCCTTGGAGGGTTTTGGCCAGTGGGCACATTAGAAAAGAGAACAGAACAATATGCGTGAGATTTAATTAAAAGCAAAATATACAATCGTTAAAGCTTTAAACAAAATATGTAAATGCTGCAATAAGTTAACACCAAATTGATTGTTAATGTGATATTTCTTTCCCTCAGTGTCAGCTCTCCCATGCTACTGATTGCCTTGGCTGTGTTTGCTGGTGCCTTCTACATAATTCACCTCAAGTCCCTGGAGTCCAAACTCGTTGTCCTGGGTGAGTAAAGCTTGAAATCCATTAATGTGTACCTGCCAAATGTAGTGTATTCTTTAAATACCAGGCACCGTATTGAAATATGAACCTTTGTGTTTATATGTGTCTTAATGAGGTCAAATGTTTGAAACTAAATTTGTTTTGTCATGTTGCCTCTCTGGGATTGTTTTAACAGGCAAAGAAACAAGTTAATTTATTCAAAGATATCCATGGCTAGCATAAGAAGATCAAATACATCCTCAGTCTTTTTTATCAGTGGCATTATCTGTCATTTTCTTGTCTTACCAGGCAAGGAGCTGACTGTCCCTCACCAGGCGAGTCTGGCTGGAGCCATTTCTCTTCCTGTGTTCTGGTTGGCCGGAGCTGGAGCTGCAGTCTTTTGGATTCTAGGTAAGATAAGATAAGATAGATATATATATTATCTGTCACAAAACATCAGAAATGCTCATTTGACACGGCCTCAACATCAGCAATAAACATAAAAACACACACACACACACACACACACACACACACACACACACACACACACACACATACACGTAAAATCGGACTAAAATTGTTTAAACTGTTGTTGACAAGAACAGTGTTAACAGAACCAAACCACAATAGTTATTTTTGCAATCCATTATTATTCATGCAGGAATATTTGTTGCAATGCTCATCAGAGCACTGTGATATTATTTCAGTATTAAATCCTATTCTATTGCTACATTCAATGAAAGTGTCTGTGTAAGAGGGTCATCGAAATGACCTAAATGTGATTGTAAATGCATTTGGACACTCGCTGTGTTTTTCCATTCACATTCCTCTTTTCCATTTGTCCCGCCTCCTGTCAGGTGCGACGCTGTTTGTGATTGGCTCTCACGCTGCGTTCCGTGAGCTGGAGGCATCTGATCTGGAAGAGCTCCTCATGGAGCCCGTATGAAGAGAGTGAACCCTCAGCGATCAGTCATCACTTTTACCCTGTTATCACGTTAGCCCAGAGGGTTTGAGAAAGAACAGCTCCTAGATCTGTTCCTTAGCTATGCGTGTGTCCTGTATTCCATGTATTAGAATGCACCTTTTCTTGCCTCTTAAATAGTTATTGTTACAGACTCATTCATACACATTACCTTCCATATGCACAAATGATTCATTTGTTAATAAGTATTGAAGCACATTACCATACAGATGATTTGCCTTTCTCTACATATGTTAAACCTCGGATGCCTCTGGTTTGTGTCAAATAGCCTCTCGCTTCCTGCAACGTCTCATATAAAGTGACATATCTTTCAACGTATTAATCTCTTCTGTAGATATCCAAAACATTGGACAAGATGGCTGGTTTCTTATGTAAAGATAATGTATACAGTAAATGCATTGTTTGCAATTCTAAACTGTTAAGAAAAAAAGATACATTTTCCAAAGGAAAAGTGCCATTTATAGCTTTAAGATGATCATGCACAAAGAAAACTAAATGATACAAAAACAAATTTGGTATCTCAGATAGGATACCCTAAATAGGTTGATGAGATGACATCTTAAAAGGTCAGTACATAGTAAGAGTGTTTTTTATTGGCGATAATATGGTACTTTGGTGTCTGTATGCATATTTGTCAGATCTGAAGGTTACTCTGTAAACCTGAAATCTTTCTTTTTTTCTAAATTCATTATTCATATGTTTACATTGTGATGTGAGTTGGGTGTTTTTGTATTTAAATTCTGGAAGTGCAATAAACCCCCGATGTAAAGATTTGATGTCCACTTCTTTGGTATTTTTGCCTCTAATTAATTTAGGTAGTTTGTTCTATTCGGTCAAAAACTGCAATTGTCTCCTTTTTTGTGCATCCGCAGCAAAGGAGTTGCAGTGAACTCAGTGGCCCCTCAGTACTTAGGCTGTACCGTTTCTCATTATTCTGGCCGGGTCTGAATCCACAGTGGAGTTGGACAGTTCCAACCCTCGTGGCTCCTCTGCTCTATCTCTAGTACACCAAACACTGCAGCGCTCACCAACCCCCTATTGTCCCCCTCTTCATGTGACCCCTGTGACCTGTGCTCCGTGACAGCACAGCAAGAAGGACCCCCATGCTCGGGTTGCCATGGCGATGACCTTGGAGGGCCCCAGTCAGACACACACACACACACACACGTCCACAGACACACACTCGCTCACACACTGCGGCAAAGGCGAACGATCGATATTCTATTATACAGAGGGTGGCGAGGGGGGTGAGCGAGGAAAGTCGCACTGCAGTGAGCTCACTGCAGAGACACAGGGGAAATTAGAGCGAGGGGTGAGAGTGTGAGTGTGTTTGTCAGTGGGAATGACAGAAAGTGTGTGTGTGTGTGTGTGTGTGTGTGTGTGTGTGAGAGCAGGAGACACTGCATTTGTCATTGGACAGTGGTAGAGCGGTGCCAGAAAGTTTTTGCGTTGTCACTCAAAGAGACGTGGTAAATGTTCACAGGATGTGGCAAAGTGACCTCCCAAACGACCCAAATGCTTATCTCTCACATAAAGCTGTATATTGTGTATATTTTTATTTTATTTGTGTACTAGGTGGGCAATAAGAGGCTCATTTTAAATAGATGACCCTTGTGGCACAGAGAGGTAGCACAGTTACAGCCTGTTCCCTTAAGATTAAAGATATACTGCCTTGTTTTGCTTGCGGTAATGTAACTTTTAGAAAATAACTTTTATAAGTCATAAAAGTTGCTATTCCTTCCTGAACACATCATTCATGTACTATTTCTGATTTTTTATTGTCTTGAAGAAACGAGTTTGGGGAAATAGTAGGACATTGTTCCCCTTGTAAGACTTTACACCATGACAGCGACTGTCATCCTGAAGCTCACAAGTGTTGATGTCAGACACGGCTGACACATTTACAGAGTGGTTTGGTGCATTACTCTGGTTTGCTGCCAACCCTTCCTCCTATGGAGCTCTTTAACATTATGCAGTTAGCAGGTTGAAGTGCATATAATTAAACACTAGGTGGCATCCCAACATCATATTTCTACTCAATAATTTTTCTGCTGCATTGTACACTACTTACCACTGAGGTGTGATGAAATAATGTATTATTGGTTATATAAAATATGATTATTTAATATCACATTCGAATAAGTCTTGGAATAATAGTGCATCTGTATTCCAGTCATCATAAATTAATATCAATGTCATTAGCATGTTATAATCGACAGTGATACGGCCTAACACTATAGGATCAATTAAATTTGACCACAAGGATCAATGCTACTTTGGTGCAGACTTAGCAAAAATGTAACATATAACTTTTAAAGGGAGTATGTGTTGCAGGTCTATAGTAAGGTATGGCATGACATTATTTTTATTTAGTCCGAATGTGTCACCTTCATGAGAGATGCATATCATAAGCTGTTTTCAAGAAAGAGCACTAAAGAAAGATAAAGACTACAGGACCTAAAAGATTAGCTTATTATTGTAATAAAGTGTTTTGTGAGGTGTAGTTTTTCATTCGACAGAAAGACACATAGACAGGTCTAGGTTGTATTAAATGTTCTAGATGTTTTATTGTTGTTGGTTTTGTTTATTTGACACACATGTTCTACTAGTTATGTTTTTTTTCTTCTTCTTCTTCTTGACTTTCAACTCTTGCAGCCATCTGAGATGGATCCAGCCTGAGACCGCTGGCCCTTCACTGGTCTCCAACACATACATGCACAAAGATCCAGGCCAGAACGGGCTATACCAGGACCTGGACCGAACCAGGGTTGGTCCCGATCCGGTAACAGACCGCAGGTGCATGGTCTCTTCATCACCACTCACCACATGATATCATATCAGCACACCTGCAGTGGCGAGGACTTGAAAGCCTTGGTTGGTGTCTTGTGTCTTTTGGTAAAAACACAATCTTAAAACCCTGCTCTGCTGTTACAGTTTTAGAATAGCCTCCTGAAAAACCAGCAAAAACAACTGAAACCAAACAAAAAACAGAAACAGAGAGACATATCTCCCACTTTTTCCTATTTCACCAATATCGTTGATGTTATTCTTCATGAATTTCTCTCTCGAGCTGTTTTTCCAACATGTTTTTTATTGTTTCATTTAAATTCAGTATAGAATTATATAGATTTCCTAGAGCACACAGAAAGATTGAGTTGTATTTACCAACTTGGGGGGAGGGGGGGTGTACTGTAATAGTTATTAACAAGGACAATGGTTCACACAGTGCACACAAACAGAGACAAACGGGGCAGGAGGGAGGGGAGGGGAGGAGTGTGAGAGACAGAGGGGGAAGAGAGAGGGAACAGGACGCCATGAGGTGTGCTTTGTTAGGCCTAAATGAGGAAAAGCAGCTCTCACGTACCCCCCCTCCCGTCTTGGAAATAAAAAAGACAAGTAAAATCATCGAAACCCCCCGTACCCCACATATTAAAAAAACAACAACACTGTGGCCGTTGAGAACGGAATAGAAGGAAGATGGACGTAGCGAGAACGACAGGGAGATGACCACTCCGCTGGTTCTCCACAGACAGGAGACGGAGGCGAGAGGTGGCAGTCGAAGTGGTGTCAGCGGTGGGGTCTCACTGTGTGATCTTTACATCTTTGTGTGATTGGAGGACAAGCAAAGGGTTGGCGAGGAGGGAAAAGAGAGAGGGGAACGAAGGTACAGAGACAGACGAGGGGGGAAAGAGCAGGGGGAGAACAGGGAGGGGAAGGAGCTGGATGGCCCTTTTTTGCAGAGCATGGACACTCCCTTCGTATCCTTAGCTCATTCAAATCTACATACACAATATGCAGCTGCCGTTTGGTAGATATATTGGTTTATGTACACAGCAGTGAGAGAACACATGCAAAGAGTATCATAGGAGATAGGGAGAAATGGGGGCGGGTCAATGTAGAAAGTTGTAAAGGTGCTTTTGCTGTTTTTAATCTTTGGGGCAGTTGTGATGAAAATTGCTTCAAAGCGGTTTTTGTCTTTAAGGGGGCGGGGCATCTGAAGGTGTGTCTGGCCAGGGATGGAGTGATAGGGAGGAGAAATAAGTGGAACATGTAGGGGGCTTGAGCAAAGATGCTCCATTGATCAATAGTATGTCTCTCTTTCGACCCAACCTGGAGTGCAAATGAGAGAAAGAAAAACACAGACAAGTTCACAGTCAATTCAGTGTTTTCAAGTCATATTTTATGCAGATTTTCCATTAAATTAGCATTAGTTAAAGGACTAGGTAAACATTTTGGGAAGTACGGTACTGCCAGCAGTCAGTTAGCGTAGCTTAGAACAAAGACTGGAAACGGGTAAACAGTTAGGCTTGCTCTGTCCGACGATAACAAAATGATTATATATATTATTCCATTTCTGCCAATAGATCCCCTAAATGCTATAAACTTACCTCCAGGGTTCCTACGAATGAGAAGTTTTCGGACCTCATCATAGACAAAGATGAGAAAACTATAGGGGAACGCACAAAACCACCAGCTAGGCCTGTAGGCGAGACAAGAGAACAACAAGGATTAAAAATAATCAATAAACAGATATGACACAATATGTCTTAGAACCAGAGTGACTGCATATGTATCCATGTGATACACGTGACACTCACTTTAGTGGATACATCCTGAGTGCCACATCCATGCCTGGGCAGTAGGACAGGAAGGCAGCCAAGGCTGTCTCTTCAAACAGGCCAAAGATCAAGATCTTGTTTCTGGGTGGAGACACACAACAAATGTTATATACATGTTACTCTAATTTAGATCATATAACGCTCATTGGCAAAAAGATAAATTACTGAAAGGACACTTTTAAGTATGTCGGTATCACAATAAATTTGGACTCACCTCATGCCCTGCTGGAACACAGAGTTACGCCTGGTCTTGCAGATGATGACATCAGCCCACTGCACGACTACAATACTGACAAAGAAGGCTGTGTGGCAGGTGAACTCTACAATCTTCCTCTGCTCGTATGTCTGAGTGCAAGAGAGGGCAGAACCAGTAAATAAAGTAACAAAACAAGAAAGCGCCTGAAAGTTCACTTAAACACATAAAAACTTCACACTAACCCATTGCTGCCCGTAGGTGTCTTCCAGGTCGTTGCAAGAGCGGTCGTCCCAATTGAGCCTGATGCCTACTAGTGTAGTGGGCAGGAAACCATTTTCAGCCAAGATGACAAAGTAGGCAAAGAAGCCTCCAAGAGCCTGGATCATACCTGAGAACAAAACACACAGACACAGAGATTAAGTTACAGATTTTTTACTTTTTTTAATTTAGTTTTCCCAAAAACATTACAGATAGGTCCAAAGAGAATCCAGCTGTTGTTTGTGAACAATGAAAGGTGGATAAAGATTGATTTAAACACAAAATGACTTTCAGGCAACTAGGATCAAACTTCAATCCAGATCAAAGACAATTCCGAGCTTGGATCAGCGGCAGCCATCTTCATTTCACCTACCAATTTGTCCATAGGCAATGCTGATAAGCCTCTCATTCACCAGCTTGTCCCTGAATGGGTTCCTGGGCTGACGCTTCATGATGTCGCTCTCAGCTGCTTCATAAGCCAGTGAGATGGCTGGCACCTGAGGGACGAGGGAGAAATGGGAACTTTTAGTACATTAAGATGTGCCCTATCAACAGGAGCAGTTTTCAGTGATGAGATAGAGATTTAGTGAAAGCTGCGTTTGTCGTAAAAGACAGTGAGTGTTTGATCAAATCTCACCATGTCTGTTCCCAGGTCAATACAGAGGATGGTGATGGTTCCAAGTGGCAGGGGGATGTTGACGATGATGAACAGCAGGAAGGGGGTGATCTCTGGGATGTTGCTGGTCAAGGTGTAGGCAATAGACTTCTTAAGGTTATCAAAGATCAAACGGCCTGAACAGGGAAAAACAGACAGGTTACTACACTCTCTGAAACCTTTTGTACTGTACATCCTCAAGGATCACATGTTCCACTTCTGTCCTTTGGGTCTTCTCACCTTCTTCCACTCCTGTGACAATAGAGGCAAAGTTGTCATCCAACAAGATCATGTCTGCGGCCTGTTTGGACACATCTGAGCCAGAGATTCCCATGGCAACACCAATGTCAGCCTTTTTCAGCGCGGGTGAGTCATTTACACCATCACCTGTCACAGCCACAATGGCACCCTGGAAGAGACGCAGGAGGGAGAGGATGATGTTGTATAGCATGAATATAAAGAAGAAGTTATACTTGTTAAATGTATTTATCTTTTAGTTACCCATGTATCTTGAGCTTAAAAAGACCTACTTATTTTAGCTAGAGATTAATACTCTTCATTCATATGACCAATGTTATTAAACGAGTCAATACTTCATGAGTAAACTATTTTGGTGTAATTTTAAAACAACCCTGATTAGATAACAGCCTAAATGTTTTCAAGATCTGAACAGATGTCTCTGAAATTGAATTGTCACATTTAAATGGCAATCAAATATATTGAAATGTTAGAATTAATTTATTTAATTTAAATTCAATTCAATTCAAATCTTTTTTTTTTTTTATGTAATCTAACCACTCACAGTTAAAAAAAACAACATGTTTTATGTATTAGTCAGGGAATAAATTCGACAGATAACTAGTGCCATCTGCTGTTGTAAAAGTGTAATGCTATTTATAAATGAAGTCCCCAAATGTACCCAATGTAATCTACAGAAAGCATTTGGAGAACACTGCTTGGATTAGGAATTTAACCTCTACTTGTTCAAGTCGTCCCAAGTATTCATTACCCATAAGGCATTTTACTCTAAAAGAATCTAAAAATGCTCAAACCAGTCTCTGGCAGCCTTCTACGATGATGAGCTTCTGCTGTGGGGAGGTCCTTGCAAAGACAATCTCTGTGTGATTCCTCAGGATGTCGTCCATCTGGTCCTGAGACAGATCCTTTAGGTCTGTACCGTGGCACACACAGGCCTTGGCATCCCTGAACACAGACAGTGAAGCATTGATGTGGGTCTTGTAATTTACCATTATTGTTTTTTATGACTGTGTTTGATTTTGTGTGTTTTTCTGTAAGCACTCTTTACCTGGGGTTGACCTGGCTGACAGGTATGTTGAGACGAGCTGCAATGTCCTCCACTGTCTCGTTGCCCTCTGAGATGATGCCCACTCCCTTGGCAATGGCCTTGGCTGTGATTGGATGATCTCCAGTGACCATAATGACCTAACAAGCAACATAAATTACATTTTTTACCATAATCACAAACACAATTTGTTACAAAACCTTATTCTAAAAGACTTTAAGGAATAAAGAAATCTGATATTAGGCTTGCAAGAAAAAACTCACCTTAATACCAGCAGATCGGCATTTGCCAACAGCATCAGGCACAGCAGCACGGGGAGGGTCGATCATGGACATGAGGCCAATAAAGCAAAGGTTGTCTGTCTGGAAGTTGACATCATCTGTGTCAAAGGCAAAGCCCTTGGGGTACTGATCTTCTGGTAGCATCACGTGGCAGAAACCTGGAGTGAAAAGAAACGCAAGATTTAGTGTTTGATTTATGATGTATAAGTATCAACCCAGACCTTCTATCCCTATCCTCTGACATAACTTCCATCACAAAATTACATTTCAATAGTGCCTGGTCTTAAGACAGATCTTAAGTTGAAAAGCGTATGATCAAGAGCTGTCGCATATTTGCTAAAAATTAATGGTTTGCAGTCACACTACTATTAGCCGTAATTCAACCGATGTCCATTTAGTTGCATGTCGTCGCTGTCCTATGAAAACTATATATTTCCAAATTTGATTTAACTGTTTGTTTGTCTTTTTTTTTACCGAAAGATGTCTACCTCTTATGTAACAGAAACCATTTAAAACCCCTTAGGCAATATGAAGAATGCATCGTCACAAAACAAAGACGTTTTATTTTTCCTTCTGGAGATACAAGTTTTTTCAGAACAGTAGTGGCTCTAGCAGGGTATATGTTTTAATTAATAAACTATTAAGCAATGACTAAAATAATGTTGTTGTTTTTTTCAGAAAGTAAAATCAAAGGATTGATGCGATTTTGAAAAACGCAAATATATTATAGTATGAGGAATATCTAAATAAAGTGGACAAGACATAAAATCCATGTTTGACCCTAAGGGCTTAGTCAGACTGTATTTACACTGTCACCCTCCCTCCCCCCCTGTATCTTTGAATCTCTCCTGTTATATCTATACCTACCCAGTACTCTCTCTCCCAGTCCTCCCAGCTCCATGTAGGCATTCTGGAAAGATTCCTTCAACTCCTCATCCATAGGTTGCTCCTTGCCCTGCATCATGATGGTGGTGCAACGGTCCAGGATCCTCTCAGGGGCTCCCTTCATCACTAGCAGGTAGCGGTTGTCATTGAGATCCTCTGTCTCGTGCACTGAGAGCTGGAAGAGGAGAGCAGAATGTTAATTTAATTTAATGAACATGGTGTTTGTGCATGTGGGTTATATCTTGTGTACACAGCTTTAATAAAACCTGTTACTTACCTGGTATTTGTTGGTGGAGTTAAAGGGGATCTCAGCCACCTTCTTGTTCCTATCCCTCGTGGCCCTTACTGAGCCACAGGACAGCTCGATACACTTCAGCAGGGCTGACTCTGAGGCATCGCCGGCCACGTCACGCTTCAGAATGGGCAGCTGGTCTTGTCCTGCTTTAAACTGAGCGCGGTTACACAGACCAGCGACACGAGCCAGAGACAGCCACGTCACTGAGCTCTTGTCAAAAGAGGCACCTGAAGTGGGAACAGGAGAGAGGGTATTATTAACCTTCATGATTTGTAGTTATCATTTATCCCTTTTATAGTTGTTACATAATTCATCAGTGGTGGCTGTTCGCCCCATCGTCACTAACCAGACTGGTCCTCAGTGGTGTCGGCCTCGTGGATCTGATTGTCAAACCACATGTGGGCCACAGTCATCCTGTTCTGGGTCAGGGTGCCTGTCTTGTCAGAGCAGATGGTGGAGGTGGAGCCCAAGGTTTCCACAGCTTCCAAGTTCTTCACAAGGCAGTTCTTCTTAGCCATACGCTTGGCAGTCAGGGTCAGACATACCTGCAGACAAATACATGTATAGGTTAATTGTTATTTGGATTGGATGCATCACCTGTAAAGCTCCAGAATTCATTTTTTCTGTTTCTTGATGCTAAATAAAGTGAGCTCACGGTACGATTAAATAAAAAAAAGTATTTTTTTTATTGTCATAGCACCTTTCAAAATGAAAGAGAAATGTAATAAAAATAACATACAAAGCAATGTAATTAACAACTTAACTAAATGTAATAAAATGTAATCACATGCATTGATAAAAGACGTACAAACAAAGAAATAAAATGAAGAAAATGCGACGGGTCCAACATATAAAAAAATAAAATAAAGCAAAAACAACAGATTGCAAAAAAAATATACCATATGATACCAATGTATCTAATTCAAAGTCATATGTAATTATTTGTCCACTTACAGTGACTGTGGCCAGCAGCCCTTCAGGCACGTTAGCCACAATGATGCCGATGAGGAAGATGACAGCCTCCAGCCAGGAGTAACCCAGGATGATGGCCAGAATGAAAAAGGTGACACCCAGGAACACGGCCACGCCTGTGATGATGTGGATGAAGTGCTCAATCTCCTTTGCGATCGGGGTTTTGCCGGTCTCCAGGCCAGAGGTCAGAGTAGCAATGCGACCCATGACTGTGCGGTCTCCGGTGCAGATAACAATGCCACGAGCTGTGCCTGGTTTGGAAAAAGAGCACACATATAATGATGTAAAATACAATTTGAAGAATCAGTGCCTGTGTGATTAGTCCTATGAACATTTTTCTCTCAGTTAGAATTATGCATACATTTAAATAATTTGCTCAATTTGGGGGCTTTAAATAAAACCACAGGCACACAAGTTAATAATAGCATGTCATACTATTGCCATGGTGACCATACCTTCCACACAGTTGGTGGAGAAGAAAGCAAGGTTTCGGGTCTCTAAGGGGTTGTCATGGGTACAGTCAGGTGACCTGCTCTGAGGTTCTGACTCGCCTGTGAGGGAGGAGTTGTCAACCTAATGGGAAACAGGGAAAGTAAAACATGAAATTGCATACAAAAAGAAGCAAGACATAGAGTGTGTGTGTACTGTGTATTTGTGTGCGTGTGTATGTGTGTGTGTGTGTGTGTGTGTGTGTGTGTACCTTGCAGCCATGAGCGGAAACCACCCTGATGTCAGCAGGGATCCTGTCTCCTCCCTTCACTTCAATCAGATCTCCACCCACCACTTCTTCAGCGTTGATCTGTACCTTCTCACCCTCACGGATCACCAACGCTTGCTGCAGGGAGATAACAGTGATGGTTAGAAAACACACAAACACACAGGCGTTGCACAATATTTAGAGAAACATGGTGTCTCAGAAAATGTGGAGTTACAGCAAAAAAAGCAAAGACCTTTTCCATCTCTTCATGTGAAAAGAACTGTCTGACTAAACATATTGTTAGCAAAGAATTCATCCATTCAATTATAACGCACAGTATGAATAACTATTTTCAGGCAGATGGAATCAAAATAAGCTTTCAGACATAGGTTGGTTTCTTTCGAGCAAACACATATTTACCTGAGGCACCATGTTCTTGAAAGACTCCATGATTTTGGAGCTCTTGGCCTCTTGAAAGTATGAGAAACAACCAGTGATGACGACGACAGCTGTGAGCACAATACCTAAGTACAACTGGAGAGAGACAGAGAGACAAACAGTCAAACATATGTGAGTGTGGTCTGTGGAAAAGCACTGGATACAGTGTGTGTAATGCTAAAATCCCTTTGTCAAGGTGTTATTAATGCCTGTACTTCAGAGTGGGAAGTGTGACGGATGTGTTAATGAGGTGTAGATGGGTCAGATGTGAGTAAGTGTGTGGATGTGTGTGCGGATGCTCACATTGTCTCCTGCAGGATCGTCCTCAGTGGCTGCCTGGATGGCGTAAGCCAGGAAGCAAAGGATGGCGCCAGTCCACAGCAGGACGGAGAATCCACCAAACAGCTGGCGACAGAACTTGACCCACTCCGGGGTGGTGGGAGGAGGGGTGAGAGCATTGGGACCATCCCTGATCAGATACTCTGCTGCCTTGGCATTGGTCAACCCCTGGAGGGAGCACACAGACAATGAAAACACACATTTGTTTCAGTTTGTTAACGATCTCATATTTCTTGAGTATGACTTTGGAGTTGCATTGTCAAACACTGTAATAAAACAAGAGAAGTATGCCACCTAGTGGCCAACTGGAAAATCTGTCTCAAACCATAGCTGTACATACGTACAGAGAGAAATATGTTTTATATATACATATACATATACATATATATATATATATCAGAGAGCCAACCTTGCTTTTCACAACAAATATCATCAACTCACCTGAACAATGTCAGTCTGGTATTTCCTGCATGTTTCCTCTATGGACATCTTATGTTCCGTCTGGAAAAAAAAACTGAGATAATCAATACTCTGCGTAGCTCAGTATGTTTAGTAGTTGCCATTTTTTGCATGCAAGTACAATTTATTTGAATATCTTAATAGTCCAAATTGAATCAAGAACTATGCTGATATGTAATAAAAATTAGTTTTGAGCTTCTTTTTTTTGCATTTTCAGAACATCCAATAACTTAATGGCAGTCAAGGTAATTGGAAATGTACTGCATGCAGTTCACCTGAAAGATAAGAGTATTGGGGCAGATATATGGCGACCCAGGTGTCTGTTTCTTGCGCTTGGATGCGGGATCAAAGTGACGACCTCCTGATAACAAGTCACCCCTCATACCAGCAAAAATACATTTTGTTTTGGCCTGCATGAGAAAGATTTCCCTTCTCTCCAACAGAGTTGGTGTCAATTCATTTTACCTTTACTATATTCTCAAAAATATTCTCTTTTGTTTTTCAAAAGTTTAAATCATTTACACGCATCCTAAAAATGCTTGGATGGCATTAAAAAAATATTAATAATTAGGGAACTTTAGGTGTCAAACGAATCAGGTTTTGACTGACAGGATTAAAATTGAATTGGTCTCAAACATATTTTATGCCAACACTCAGTTCCACAAGTATTCATCACAGATAAGAGAAGGATTTACTTACAATGGGGACTTCCTTCTTCAGGTCATCCATGTCCTTGGTCTGTGCCCCCTTCTTCTTCTTGGGGGAACGGTCATCTTTGTCCTGTGTGGTGGCAACGCGGTAACTGTCTGACCGGCCATACTACAGACACACACACATGTTTTATACATGCCTTCGGACTAGATTAAGGAGATAGTAGCCTATGCACCTTTGTTTATAATCTTAACTGTTCTCTTGGCTTGAACATTATATTAACAAACTAAAAACTACACTTTGGCTCTGAAAATCCATTAAATGCTTTAATTATTCAGAGAACCGTATTGTCTGGCATTCTAACAGTATTTACCAGTAAGACTGAAGGAGCCAGCAGGCTTTATTGAATTGCCCTTGAGGTTTCTCTTTCACTACACAGTAAATAATTTTGTACCCTTGTGAAGTGGCCTCGTGAAGTAGCCTGTATTTCGTTTACAAGAAGGATGTCAGATGAAGAGCATATAAAAACCAAATATCTTAAGAATTGAAGACGTGAAAGGTAGCTGGTGTTTTTCTCTGAACAAAACCCTCCACATTAAGCGTGCACTATTACCACACATTAAAGCATGTGACTCCTGTCTGCTGGCCACATCTATTTCATCCCTCCACTGATCAAGTAATTGTTGCTCAGATGTTCACAACAGCCTGATGGACACAATCAAGTGCAAATGGTTTAACCTGTAGGTTTTAACTTATCGCTTCCTGGCCTTTTTCATTTATCTAGCAGCAAGGGCATTAGAGAGACAGAGAGCATCAAAGGCTTTCTGATTAGATTCTAATATGTTCTACACTACTAGACCAGCTACATCAGAGACACTTTGATGTCAAAGATTGAAAATTAAGTCTCAAGTACATGCACACACACACAGACACATCAAATGTCCTTGTCCTCTTCCGCCTGCTTTACTGTGCTGCCTGTTGTTCCAGGTACTCTCCTAACTATAATTATCCCCTCAGAAATTGGCTTATGTTGTTAAACGAGATGTGAGAGGACTATTAATAACCCAGATTTTCTCCAGCACTACAAATTTTGGTCTTTTTAGGTCTATAACTGTAACTCTAGCCTGTTGTCCGGAAGGAGAGCAGCTTGACTTGCTGGGCCACGTCAATACAAATGTTCCTCATCAAGGGTCAGAGGTGACATGGAGAGGCACAAATCCCTCCCAGGAGGTGTGAGTGGGTACTAGTGGTCGGGCCCTTCACTTACAAAACTAAGTCATGAAGGAAACGGTGGCAGATCAATGCAGTCAAATTAATATACACTGATGGTATGACAGAGTAGCAAAGTCCAGCTGATATGGAAGCCACATAATTCACCCTGAATCAGACCGAAACATCAATAACTAATAGTCAGTAACAACAAACCTCTTAATTAAGGGTTGCGTGTAAAATATTTGGCTAAAAGTTACAATTTCATTGATAAGAGGCACTGGCTGCGTGTTCCTTCACAGTAAATCAAAAAACAACTGTGTGGTGAAATTCACTGAAGTAAAGTAAGCACCCTCTAGTGGTGCAACCAGGCAGTAACATTATCAGGGGTGCAGCATTTCCAGGTGACTGCTCCTCGACTTCCTTCTTTGCATCTGATATCATAGTACCAATGTGAACTACAAACAGATGTCTCCTTTGACTTAATGCTTAATGTTTACTTTAAAATGAATCTGTAAAAAATCACGTGCCAAACTTACATATTTACAAAAGCAGGAGTGAGAAAGTATGAATTTAGATCCCACGTCCTCCACAAAGACTCACACACCCAGACCACACCAAAACACACACTTGCCAACTAGAACAACTTGCCCCTTCAATTCCCACCGTGGGAGCTGCAGTTGTTCTGCCGTTGTGTGAAACTCTTGTGAAATCGTGCCTCGAATTTTTATGTGGTAACAAAAACCTGTCTTTCTAGATTGTCGTCATAAAAACAGAACAGCTTCATGAAGCAGCATGTGGATGACAACTCTCCCTCGCTTAATTGTGGAGCGCGGGCTGCTCAACGACCGCTGCTGAATTCAAAGCAAACAATTAAACCCTTCGTTCGAGCATGTTAGGCAGAGGGTAGCATGTCAGTGGGAAGGAGCTGTTTGACCTGACTGCAAACACACCCACACACACACACATGCAAACACACAGCGTTCTGAAACAAAAGAGCAGGTGAGCAAATCTCTTTGCCGCAGCAAGACCAGGCAGGCCTGGTGAGGCCGAGGCTGCATAAAGAAGAAACTGATGCAGTGGAAAAGTACTGCTGCTCATCCCCCCTGAGACAGAACCGGTGTGCGTGTGTGGCTCCGATTGAGATAGAGGGTGTGTTGGCACATACATGTATGTATTATATGCATGTCATTGTTCATTGGAGACTAACTGAATGAAGGACGGCTCCAAATCTCTATTTAGAGATCAAGGGTGTTGACTAATATGGAAAGTTACAGATTTACCTTCTAATCAGTATTAAATAGGCACCATAATCTAAAAGATGAGAGACAGGCAGGTGTGTAAGTGCATTTGTTGGTTTAATATTCTTGTTGTGGCTAGTTTGTCTACAGTCAATGAGAAACGCTGCAAAAACACATTTAGGGAGCATTGTCAACGTTGCACCTGCTCTTCTGAGCATATGCACACTGAAATTTATAATCGCAAACCTTTGACACACACTTTCTTCCTATCACAAACACACATATGCCCAGACAATAGAAGTGTTTGGAATGGAGATGGAGAGGAGTGCCAAACAAAGCGATACGTGGTGAAAAGTAGGGACACGGAGAGATGGATGTTGAGGGGGTGGATGACGGACGCGGCTGGGCACATGGAAAGGGAGACATCAGTGGGAGGTGAGAAGCGGGGACAGATAAAGAGAGAGAGAGAGAGAGAGAGAGAGAGAGAGAGAGAGAGAGAGAGAGAGAGAGAGAGAGAGCTGTTGACACCCTTCGCTCATGCTTCTAATTAGATATTGACCTGCAAACTTTGTCTGCTGGCTCTGTGTCAGTGTTTGACCCGCAGTGACCCCACTCTAATAGATTACAAAACCTAACTTATGGTGTGTGTGTGTGTGATACTTCACATATGCTAATAGCTTATATTCTCACTCCGGGTGTCTGTGTGTGTGTGTCTGTGTTTGCGGATGTGAATGAGTAGTTATCAGCATGACTCAAAGATGAAAGAGAGGTCACTGATTTATCTTGTGTCGTGTTTACAGTATGTGGAGTATTTTAAGTGCATACCTGGCTTTGTGCGTGTGTGTGTGTGTGTTAGTCTCTCATGTCCCTCCTCCACACACACCCTGCTACCTGATAAGATTTATCTTTGTTGCACCTACAGTATGTTGCGAAAGCTTTTGCAAAAACATTAAACAAGTAAAAGCCTTAAAAACTATACTTCTGTCTACATTTAAATCTGTTGTTATTGTAGTTAGATGACGCATCTGTTTTCAGGTCTATCTGTCTGTATATCTGACTCTGTCATTACCACTTTGATTTTAATTATTCAGCAGAGAAAGATGAAGTCCATATTGTGTATACATATATAACTTGAGTATCCTTGCATTTGCAGAAGACATCAAAGTGCACCTGCCTGTGTGCGTCTGTGTGGGTGTCCGGCTGTCTCACACAGCTCTGGGTAATGTAATGAGCCCCCTCTGTCCTGAGGAAGGAAACAGAGACTTGTGGCTGGAATTACAGATGCTCGCTCTTCCACAAACACACAGACGAACAGACTGATGGACAGACACATCTCTGACATCGTCAGGGATTGGAAACATTGGATGCTCCTCTATGGATTACATAGTGCGATCACTCACATGCAGTTACATATTGGCTTATCAAAAATCAGCCTAAAATATCAATAGTTCAAAAAAGCCAATTGCTTCACGTATCTGGTTGTGTGTTTGATTTGATCTTAAATTATTCTACAGGCCGGCTCTGGCTAACCAAAATAAATCTTGCGTTTGTCCCCTGATGAATGACTGTGTTTGGAGGGCAAGTCACCATGGTGACCAAGCTCAGCAGTGGCCTAGTGCTCCTAGGATCCCCCGATGTTCTCAGGAACCAGTAATAATTGATGCATCTGTAACTGGACACTGTATTCACTGCTGTATAACACAGACGGGTAATTGATTCAAGGAATTAGTGTGTGTTTGTGTGAGCAGAGGTGAGTCACTGTGTTGGCCACAGTCCGTATGTGCAGCGTCTACGCGCATTGCGGCATAGAGGAAGAGAGATGTAGAGTAGAGTGAACGAGAGAGAGAGAGAGAGAGAGAGAGAGAGAGAACGAGATTGTGAAATAAAATGATAAGACACAACACTATTCTACTAGGAATACATGTGGAGTGGCAGTTAAGAGTGTATTTTCTAACTTGAATGAGAGGCTTCTTATGTACCATTGAACCTACACAGTTGTCATTTATTTTGGCAGATGGAAATCAAGTAATACTACTCTGTAATGTTCACATCATGGACAGGAGTGGCATCTGAGAGAATTATCATGTCAAGCATCTTGAGGACAACGGGTCGAGGCATGCCCACCAACGGTGGATTGGACTGGGACTGGCATGTAGCATCTTTTCTTCCGCTTTAATTGCACGCACACATGAGGAATCCTGTAACAGGAAGAAGTGACGTGCATATACAAAAATGTGTGTTTCTCTTAATGTGAAAACAATACGAGGAAGTGGTTTGCAGATGGAAGAAGTACACCCTGCTCCATTTTATCAATCGGCGGCCACCACCACATGTTTCATGTTAGTCTCCACTTCCTCTTTGTACAGAGCAACCAGATGCACGGATCCTATCAGCTCGTCTGCACTGAGCATGTCAGAGCTACACTCATGACATTGTTGCGTACTTTTCACTATGACCATGATTGCAGAATATACAGCTGAGCTGAGGAAATACTCATTTGTCATTGCTCTGAGCTCATGGGAACTGTTTTACAAAGTGTCTGATGGTGGTGTATAACAACATAAATATTATATTTCTATCTGTCATTACAGCTAACATTAAGTAGATATTGAGTCTAATTCATGTCATCTGTTGTAGTTCAGTAAGATGATTGAGGCTGCAGGTTGAAAGCCCTTTGTCTTCAGTCTGGCCAGTTGCTTAGCTCGTGCACAACAAAAAGTTCCTTGATATAGTGCCATTGTGTAACTGCATAGGTCTGTCTTGTAGAGAAGCTTAAGTACACTCACAATGAAATGATTATAAATGTAAGTGTGTTGCATGCCATTTATTTTTATAGCAATAAGGCATCTTTAAACTCTACTTATTACTGTATCTCCACTACACTTTGCTGACCCTCTCTATCGTCTCTATGAATTATTAAGTAAAGGGAAAAAAAATAAAATCTGTCAAAACATGAAAATCTAAAAAGGTATGAACACACACAAATTGAATAAACATATATTGCATGTGAAATATGTGCTGGTTTGTAATCACATTTCTGCATCTCTACACATGATACTATGCGTGTGGTGTGTATATGTGTGTTGTTGCATTCATGCGTGTGTGTGTGTGTGTGTGTGTGTGTGTATGTGTGACCTTGCGAGGTCATTAAGCCATCTGCTGTTTCTTGCAGCAGGATGGCAGGGCTCTGGGCCACAGTGGGGGGCTCAGGCCGTGGGCCGAGGGACATAGCTGTTAGGATTAGCTAGTCTGATTACTACACTGGATTAGCCCTCTGTGCTTCATCCTCTCTTTGTCTCTCTATCACTCCTCTTTCTCTGCAATTCTCTCTCAGGAAAATCAAATGCATTCGTGCAATCTCCACATTTATCATTAGGTCTCGGCGCACAATCATTTTGTGAATGTCTTCCAACAGTACTGAGTAAACGAATGGATTAGGTGGTTACTTTTAAGAGATGATTAGGATTTGAATGCTGTGTAAAAGAGACTGTTAACATATTTGTTTCGCTTATCTGTATCAGCCTCTAGAGTGATATGAAGGCTTTTTTATCTTTCTACCTAACAAAGTGAAAAGGTATCAAAAGGAGGAGATTCCAGATAACAGACATGAAGAAGAAAGGGAAAAGATGTTGTAAAACTTTTCTAGTACAACAGTCCCAGGGGACGTTCTGTTACGTCCGAGTGGCAGTTCAAATTAAAACATGTACAAGTAGAAGGAATTAAATAGTATACGGAAATAGAGAAGATTGATGCTGCTTAAGAGCACTAAAAAAATGTTAATCTCTAAATCACATGAACACAAAGAGACAGAGAGAGATTAACTCTTTTTAGCGCTCAAATCATTTTTATAGTGTTCTCTCTAAAAAATTTTAAATAAACAAAAGCAAGAAAGTCAACAAAACAACCCAAACTCAAAATGTCAACTTAAATTGCCATCCCTCCTGCCCCCATCCACTCTGTCCGTCCCATTATCGTCTTCATCTGTTTATCTGACAGAGACAATTGTGTAACTGTTCATCTTTAGCTCTATATAACGCACTGTCCACCCTCGTGAGCTCTGAGGGATGTGTTTGCTATAGTTTTTGAGTCTTGCCGTGTGTGAATGCGGCCTGGTCTAGATTAGCATTGTAAATCTTGGTTCGTTGGTGCTTATAGAGAACATGGCATCTCTCCATGGGGTGAGAGAGGGCACCTCACGACTCCTCAGCAGGCAGCTGGTCACATAGATATGTCCAGATGTGCATGCACGCACGCATCCATACACACAGCTGCTGACTGAACTAAATCAAGACTAAGCCAAATACCCATTTACGGTTGAGATTTTCAAGCATGTGTCGCTTTGTGATTCTAAACCAGGTCCTGTTGTGTTGAGTATGTCTGAATGAATGGAAAATCACATTCACTATTCAGGAATATAATTACTGAAAATCCCAAAACAACTTCTAACTTATTAACTGAACGGCAGCATTATGTGGTAACAAAATACTAAACAAATACAGCAAGGTGTTTGATTTTAACAAGCCTTTGTCCATTGTGGCTGCCAAGTGTTATACTTTGGTGTATTCACACAGGGAATGCGCACACGCACACATTTACACACATTTACACACACTTCACAAACATACACACATCTCCAGGACAACACCCTGAATTAGTCATGTCGTTGTAGTCAGGCAACCATACCCCTCTGAATCGCTCTCTTTATGGGAGACAATCAACACAATAATGTTGGAAAACTGTTCGTCAATCACTGTGTCTACTGTAATCCTGTTTAAAAGTAATCTATGAAGACGACAGCACTGACCTTTACATTTTATTAGCATTACACAAGCTTCTTGTCCCGTTAGTCTAACACTAGCGGGGAGGCAAACTACTGTTTTTTTGCTGAGCCACGAGAGAAATCTGGACTTCAGCAGTACTCTCACTGGGGACATGTCCTCATTACAGTGGATATCTATTGATCAGGAGCCTACAAGAGGCTTGAAGGGGACAATGAAGGGCCATGAAAGGTCAACATATTGACCTTAATTGACCCCTAGGCCACAGGACATCCCGGCTGGCTGTGTGGTCAGAGAGACCACGCGGTTGATCAGATCCTGTATGGACGTGCTTTTCTATTGGTTCCTGCGACACGTGGGACAGATCCGCTGTGGTACAGTGCAGCCTATCAGCATTGGGCACCAGGTGCAGTGGGGAGGGATGTGCAGTACTCTGCACCAAACGGAGGGCTGGGCCTCTGCAGAGGCCACACCACACATCATACTCCTGAACTACCTTCCACCGACACCTTCTAACTTCTTCTCTGTCGCTGCCCACACCTCACTAGTGCCATATATAAAAGTACAGGCTGTTCTAGAAACCGTTACGTCTTGACACAGGTACTTAGTGAGTCTAATCAAGGATCTTATAGGGATCTCAACACTATCAGGAGCTTCTCCTCATCCACGCTGCATTCAGAGCAGCTCAACCACACCCCTCGTCACCAATATGACCTTCTGTCAAAGCCTCAGTGCTACAACTACACCTTCATTTCTCCTGGGGCAACCAGGCCACCAACACCACACCTCTCCACACCACACTCACCCTACAGTCAATGTCCTACGAAGATCATCCAACCCAACCACATCCCTCATCTCCCTATCCCATCTGTCAGCCGTCCCCCTGATAACCAATGCCACAATGTGCAGCACGAGGAAACAGGAGCCATGGTAATGTGAGCCTCAGGTCATTATCCTGTAACAAGATATACAGCCAGGCAGTCCTCCCCCACCATACGCCTCCTCCGTCATTTTAAATCTCTCTCTCCTTCTTCCTCTACACCTGCACACCAGCCACTACTGAACTGCCCTTCCTCCCTCTCTCGCTCTCTCTCTCTCTTTGTCATTCTTGCTCTCTCAGCAGAGGCACCCTTCCCCCATCAGCATCACGTGCCTGAAGGTGAAAATCTCCTCCTATAGCCTCTTCAGCATCAGCCATGTATAGCTGCACTCATGCAGAGAGGAGAATAATGAGCAAGATGAGAGGGTGTGTGAGTGAAAATACATTTCTTCAGAGATGTTCTGCCAAATTAGGACTATCCATCTCTGTGTAAAACAAAATGTGCCAGTTGCCTCTCTAGTATCCCTGACACATGCCAAAGCTTTGCTCTATAGCATCACTGCTGTCTCTAAGCACTGTCCTTTCTGCGTGCTCCTCGTGCCAGCCTATCACAGCTCTTAGCAGGGAATTTCCACACCAGAGGCCCCGCCCCCGGTTTGACGCAGAAGGCACGTCGCATGCGATGCCCCCCGCGGCCTTGGGAAAGGACAGCTGGCAATGCCATCGCACAGTGCGCCATCGCAAGATTCGCGGAAAAAAAAAAAGATGGAGAGAGCGTGAAAGGAAGTGTAGTCGACCGGCAACGCGTGATAACAAGATCGGTCCCATCACTCCATCCATCCATCCATCCCCTTTTTCATTCAGGGTGACCTCAGCCGTCATCGAGTGAAAGTCAAGGAAACAGCGGATCGCCATTGACGCTCATTTTCTGCTTTACAAAAAAATGAGAGCTGCGGCATCTGCCGAAATGACACACCATTCCATTGCACACAGCAACAACCGTGATGCGTAAGCACCTTTTGCACTCGCATCGCTTTTGACGCAGTGCCCACTAATGCTGCCGGGTTAGCCGAATCCTTCATCTTGAACGCCTCTCGCAGCAGATGGGCCTGCATTTCAGATGCTTGTGTAACTGCGATGACATCTGCCCGTACAGCCGCTGCAGCGCTGGATATCTCTCAGCGCCGCATGGTCCCTTGTCTGCGGCGTCATGCCACCGCATCATTTAATAGACACACCGCAGTCGGAGATTAAAAATTACAACTCCTTCCGCAGGATGGAGATGAAGCAGAAATTGCGCAATAGCTCTGACCGGCAGTCGCATCTGCACCGTGGCATTTTCCGGGAGCGCTGTGTTTTTCCACCAGCCTCTTGTGATTCATTTGCATGACTAATGCGTGTATATATATCTATATATAACCAGAAACAGTACAGATGTTTTTTTACGGTTTAACGGTGCGCGCACCAGATAAGAGCTCTCATACTACTTCATTGTAACAAGCACATCGTGCTCCTGGTGAAGGCCTAGTGGACGCATCACTTCTTTAATCTGTAGTTTGTGTAAATGTGTTCACTGTTGGTGATTATAGAGTCCCTGTTATGTCACAAATTAAAGGGGAAATAAGCTGGCGAGGCGCTTACTCCCAGTAACCGCATTATGACGCATGGGTCATCGGGTGCCGAGGATGAGACTCCTCCGCTGATAGCAAGGACGCGATGGGCTCAGCATCTTCCCGGTTCACCGCCAGATGCTTCTCTCGTGCTGGACCGGGCCGCAGAGAGGGCAGTGCCAGCGGGCTTTAAAGCAGGAGCGCAAACGAGGGGCGGAGACGGGGGGCAGCGAGGGCGTGAAGGAGGTCACAGTACATCCTGTCCATTGATCACTGAGAAGGATCTAGGACATCATGTAGGCCTCCTTTTTTTGCCTTCAAATGTAACAAAATGCAGTTGTTTTAAACCACAGGTAAATGATGGGTGAACAGAATAGGTCTCTAACAAGTGCAACCCCCTCCCCCCTCTCTCCCACACGAGAGCTCTTGGTAAGAATAAACCGATCAGGCCTACTATGGCTGGCAAGGTTATCGTCGAAGTAGGCCTATCAGAGACCTGAAATACACATGACACTGACAACCTCTAAACCACACACACCCACTCTACGTGTGACACTTTGGACATCAGTTTTCATATTTTATCTCGGTGTCTGTTCAAAGCGACCGAGTGAATGAGACAAAATGACATGATCCGATCAAATTTCAATATTTCAGTTAACGTACAGCAAAATTGGTATTCAAATGAAAAGCAGGCAAACGTCAAATAAAAATGTGTAGTGAAATGCCGCTGCTTTATATAGCCGCACTAGACAGAAGCTACTGGCTACATCAATTTGTCGCAGTCCAGGAGACCAGAGTAAAACACAGTTCCGCATTAGAGTCAATGTCACTGAGACAAGCGGGATTTCCATAGAGGAAAAAATGACATCACATCAGCCCTTCTTTGTCAGGGGTGAAATATCAGGCTGTCGCTTATTTCTCAGGCCACTTCAGGTGGGGTACAACGCAGTTAAAAAGTTGGAATCGTCAGTCTTACCCCCATGTTGGCGCAGTCACTCTTCTCCTCTCAGGTGATGCACGGCTTGAGAGGTGTCAGCCCCTCGCGTTGAATTATATCAAAATGCCTTGCCTTGAAAAAATAAAAGAGAATATGCTCAGTTTTCAGGGTTGCTTAAATTAAAAATGGAAAAAAAGACGTCATGGCAGTTATTTATAGATCTGACTAAATGTTGTTTTGGGGCTTAAATAAACGGTCTCTCAAACCTTCCAACGGGTTAGGCTTCAATCTTTCCCTCCCCAGTGAGACGTCTTTCAAATGAAATGCTGCGGTCTCGAGCGGAGCATCACGCGGGGATGCGCTTCCTTCCTTTGCTCTCTGATACTTGCGGAGAAAGACCGGCGAAACTAACAAGCCGCACTGCTATTCTTTCAGGATTTGATCTCCCTCCGCGGCTCTGCCAGTTACCGCAGTACTCCTTTAGCCGCACCACTCCGCCAGTGGAAGAAGCGCCGCCTAAGCAAATGAGCGAACGCGAAGGGGCAATTACTCCCGCCCCCACGAGCGCAGCTGGCCAATCATAATTCGGAGCGTCTCATCGATGATGGGATCGCTAACCAATTGGTTTAATAACAGTCTTCAAGCAGGCCAATAGAAAGCTCATTCATGCCACTCCTGCTTTACTGCAGAATACCGAGGCTTGCAGCCAGCAGCGTCGCGAGTCTCTAGGCTGAAAATGTATATAAATGGACGCACAAGGTTAGATTCTAGCTGTCGTGATTGTATTTGTTCATCATGCATTGTATTTACCTAACATAAAATAGTGGATTTGTGTGCAATAATGCATGTGATAAGCATCCTTGGATGTCTCATTGGTCGTGTTGGTCTTGTCATGAGCATGGTGTGCACCTGCATATGCCACTTCAGCAGTTTTAGCTGATGTGGAGGGACTCTTGCTCTCAGTGTTGCAGGTAAAATTACTGACATGGGCGTACCTCAGTTGAAGTAAACTACAGAATCCAACCTGACTTGTTTCAGCACAATGATAGGGGTCTCTGGAACTGTTACTCTACTTGACATTTATGAGGACAGTTGTAAAAAATGGTATCTACTGTTGATGAGTGGGATTGACAGCTGCAGCGAGTATCAACACACTGAGACAGGAATGTAGTGAACAAATCAGACTACATTCTTTAAACACGACAGGCAGAAATAGATAGGGACAGGAACGATAGAAAAGATACAGAGAGGGAGCCATGCCAAGGGCAAGGGAAATTTGGACAACAAGAACAAAACCTGAGGGCGGGAAAGAAATTGGGTAGTTTGACAGGTTGTGTATTTTTTGGTAACAATGCTGAATGGGTGCAAAGACAGAAAGTGTGAAAGAGAAACAGACAGAGGACACGCAGCAGTGAGTTGCCATCACAGGCCTTTGGTCACGTTTTTACCTCTGTGCTTTTTCGCTGAAGGTACAATGCAGCAGTGAGACCAAAAATGCTCTCAGAGTTGCATACGCACATTAACACACACATTCATGCATATAGGGCCATGCCTGATTTGCAAGGGAAAGCTGAGAGTCACGCTTGCTGTCCCTGCAGCAGATTGTTGCTATGCCTCACTGCCTTCCTTGCTGCAGGCCCAGACGATGACCATGCAGCACCATGAAACCCCAAAGCATCAGAACAGGGTTAGCTCAGGGTTGGAGGACAGACAGCTACAACCGTCTTCAAAAATGCTGCTATAGTGCAGTTAGGGCTTATTATTTTTCTGAAATACCACAGATGACCAACAAATATCCCTAATTAAATTCAGCAGTGAGTAATCCGGTTGTTGTTTATGCTTTGTAACCTAGTTGAACGACCAAATGGGTGGGGTGAAGTTTTACATTTTCTCTTTCCAGTGTGGCAAATCCCACCCATACAGCACTCACAGAGTGTGAAAGCAAATGTTGACACTTTTGCCCTTCATTACTGTGATACCCATGTCCAGTTTAAAAAGAACAATTTGCAGAGCTGATATCAATGCCAGGTTATTGCATGTTGCTAACGTGTACAAATTTCAGCTGCTAATACCATGACAAACAACATGAATACAAGTATAGTTATAGTATGTGTCAAAAGATAGACTCTTGTATTTATAATTGTTGTGGTTATTTTCAAGAGGAATGAAAGAATTATATACAACTGACGAATTACAAATCTGGTGGCTTCCTAAAGTCAAAGCACTTTCGCAGTACAATAATGTAATGGTTTTATGGGAACTTTATATCCAAAATCATTATAAGGTTCTAACAATACAAAATAGTTCATTTGTTTTAATTTACACGGACCAACCCCCCACAATTCGGGGATGAGTATCAGGGCTAAATCAAGCTATTCAAGCGACAACCAAACACCCGTGAAATTCAATAGCCTTTCAATAAAATTGAGTTTTGTGAAATTCATGTTTGGGTTTTGTTGTGATTGCAGAGGTCTTGATTTAATTGGATGAGTGGAATATTTATTGTAGGGCAACTTAATTGTCAACGGTTTCTATTATTTTGCCCACCTTAATGTCTACTGTATTCCTGTAACTGTCAACTCATTTCATTAATACATATTGATTTACATAACTTTACAAAATACTTGCATCATAGAGATGTTGAGATATTAATACCATACAGGATACTGTAAGGATTAACAGATAGAATTGGATCCTTAAAGCCTACAGTGCTGATGAGGGTGACTTTGTCAACATGCTGCTACTAATAAAGTTTTTTTCAATCTCATTTCAACCAAAATGGCTGCCAGTAGTATCCTTTCTTAACCTCTGTTATACCTTCATGTTTCTCACTCCGTCCTGCCCGCTACCACCACACCACACACCTCCCTGCCTTGCAGTACAAGAAAGGAGGGGAGGGAAAACTCCCCCAATTCTCGGTCTCCACAGCAACAGCAGTCAGATGACCTTGTCTCCGACTGGTTCTGCTGAGTCAGAAATTGAGGGATGGGTGAGGGGGATCCAGACAAGAAAGAATCAGAGAAAGAAAGAAGAGACAGAGGGAGGCAGATGGCACAGAGAGAAAGTATTAATTGCTATTCTAATAGATTCCAGCTCTTTGGATGCTTGTAGACATGATACTGTGTCTTGATGAGAAACCCATACAGGACTCAGCCAAGAGAGATACAGGGCCCTCTGCATGTGTGATAGTATGAGTAGTCAGTGATTTTTTTGGAAAGTATGATGTTGTAGTGGACTGTTTGAGTCAGAGCTGCTGATGAATATCATATGTCACAAGGATTTAGTGTCATGGACATGTGTGTGGTTTAGGAAAATATGTGTGGGCAAGTCTAAAATAGTCTGTATATGTGTTAGTGTATCTCTCTCTCTCTCTCTCTCTCTCTCTCTCTCTCTCTCTCTCTCTCTCTCTCTCTCTCTCTCTCTCTCTCTCTCTCTCTCTCTCTCTCTCTCTCTCTCTATATATACATACACATATTCTACATAGACAAAAGTATTTGGACGATCATTTTATTCATATGTGATTGTCAAGCAACTCTTTCTAAAACCACAGGCATGAATATGCTGTTATAGCATATAGTTGCGATCACTTTACACTGTAAAGATTCTTTTTTTATTGGACCTTATTAAAAACCTAATCCAACAGCCCCAGACCAAAATACATAAAAGCATGTAAACAGGTGAGTATACTTTTGACTACAGTCAAAATTAGGGTTTGAATGGGGGTGTACAGAGTCATATGCATTTGTGTGTGTGTGTGTGTTTGTGTGTATATGATTGTGTGTGTGTGCATGAAGGTGATCCTAGCTAATCCGGTTTTATAAATGTCTGACATAATCTGTGTTCTACTCACAGTTTCCAGAAGGGAAGAAAAGAGGCAGAGAGAAAAGGGGAAGGGAGGGGAGGAGAGAGAGAGAGAGAAAGAGCGACAGGAACACAAAGATGAGAGGGGTGAGATCTCAGGGGATAGATGATGGAAAGGCAGATGGGGTTAAGGTGGATGACAGAAATGAGGCATGCAGGGGGGGAGGGAAGAAAGGGGATGAAGAGGACAAGCCATAAAGACAGAGATGAAGGAGCAAAGAGCCAGGTGGGTGGTGGAAAATTCATCTGGGATTTAACGTGGAAAGCATGACACATGACGAAGTTTCAGTTAACATGTAATGGCAGATGTGGGGTGAAGGCCGAGAGAGGACAGATGGAGGGTAGAGCAGAGTCTGTATTCAGATAAGGATTGCAGGAAAAGCAGAATGTGTCATTGTAAAGGAATGCAGGTTTATCTGAAATCAAAACCAAGTGTGAGTGCAGAGGGAGGAAAAGTACAGGCAGATCATTGGCAACTAGAAAGAAAGAAAGATAAAACAATATTTATATATAGCAGTTCTATCAATATACTTGGAGAAAGAACTGACAATTCAGAAACAAAAGGGAACAAACAAATGGAACAACACATGAAACGGTACTGAGCTCTCTCTTTCAAAATCGGCCTCCTCTTTTAGATTGTTATTTGGTTTTCACCATTACATTCAGTAGTTTAACTAGATTTAATGTAAACACATTTTTCTTATTTTTGCTTTGCAATTCCAGTATTTTAAACTCAATATATTCAAATATGACATATTTTAGGAAAATAAAGTTAAAAAAAGAAACATAATCAAAGAACCTCCAAACCCGAGCAGGCATTTTCACTTAACACTGCAGGATTCTACAATAAGGATTGCCCGCTAGCCTCGTGCAAGTAAAATGCCATTTTTGGGCAAAGTGGTAAAGACAGCAGATTTTTTTTCTGGAGCTGATGATGGAAGTAGCCAAGGAGTGAGCCATCTTGCTTCCTTCTAATATCTGTTGAGAGTTGCACATGCTAATAACATTAAAAAAAAAAGTGTTGAAGTTCACCTTTGGGGAACTTTGACTGGTGAATGTGCAGCCTCAATCAAAAGCAAAGAAATGTGTGGTTGAACCCACGGGGCACTGCCCGCATTCAGCATAAATATCACCTAATTTGCCTGTATTTGAGAGAATGAAATTAACAGAAAAATAATTGAACGGTAAAATGAAAAGATACCACACATTTTAAAGAATTTGTCTTTGGTGTATTTGTAAGAGCCCTAGACTCATGACCTTAGTATTTCAAAATCCTGGCAACATGCCTGAATTCAAATGGAGCTTTTTTTCACTTGTCAAAGCAGGAAAAGCAAAGTTGTTACCAATAACAGTGAACCATGCCAGCAAGCCAACATGCACAACACAAAGGCCCTGGACCTGAGACACCTAATAAAGCCTTTAATCCTTTATTAATTACACCTGTGCTTTCCTTGCTGTGACAAAATACTACCAGTTCTTTCTCAGGACACAGTCGCACACCTGAGTGCACACATACATGGACATATACTGTATATATACATATACATACATACATATATATACATACATACATATATATATATACATACTATATACATAACTAATCATTCAATGTGTGGTTGAAGTGTAGACTTTCTAAAACAAAAAAAATCACAATAACTGTTTAGGAATTACAGTCACTTTTACACAGCCACCCACAATTTCAGAGGTTCAAAAGTAATTGGACAATTGTCTGACAAACGGTTTCATGACCAGATGTGGTCTATTCTGTCACTATTTCATGATAAATGATGCCAACAATAGGATTAAACATGTTATATTTGCAGTTGATCCTTGGAACTCTCAACATGCAGACCAAAAAGGTGTCAATGCAAGTGAAGGAGGCCATTATTAGGTTAAAAAAAATAGTGTACTGTGGTGAAGAAAAAACCCTTCATAACATCATCTGAAGTCAGGAACACTGGAGGGGGTAGGCGTTCCATTGTTAAAGTCTACAATCAAGAGACGCCTTCATGAATCTAATTACAGAAGGTTTACAACAAGATGCAAACCACTGGTAACACTGAAGAACAGGAAGGCCTCATTAGACTTTGCCAGAAAACATCTGAAAAAGCCTGACCAGTTTCAGAAAAAGATTCTTTGGACAGATGAAACCAAGATGAACTTGTACCAGAATGATTAGAAGAGAAAAGTGCGGAGAAGGAAAGAAACGGCTCATGATCCAAAGCATACCACATCATCTGTTTAACATGGAGGAGGCAATGCTTTGGATGGGCATGTATGGCTGCCAATGGAACAGGGTCACTGGTGTTCATTGATGATGTCACAGCTGATAGAAGCAGCAGGATGAGTTCTGAGGTGTTTAGGGCTAAACTATCTGTTCAGATTAAGACAAATGCTACAAAACTGATTGGATGGCGCCTCACAGTGCAGATGGATAATGGTAATGGTTATTGTGATTTTTTTGTTTTAGACATTGAATTAAAGCTAAAAGTCTACACTTCAACCACATATTGACTGATTAGTTTCAAATCCATTGAGGTTGTGTAAATAAGCAAAATTAGAAAAATTGTGTCACAGTCCAAATACTTATGGACCCGACTGTAAATACATACATATACATACATATATACACATACATATAAACACATACATATATATATACGCACATATATATATATATATATATATACATACATACATACATACATATATATATATACACACACACACACATACATATATATATATACACATACATATATACATACACATACATATATACATATATACATACATATACATGCATATACATACACATACATACATCAAAATACATACATATACATATACATATATATATATATATATATCAAACTCAAGTCATGTGAAAATCAACCCAAATGCACACATGACTGCAATTATTGTCCATTATTTTCAGTCACCTCCTCTCTCTTTCAATCTATGGTATGGTCTACTCCTGGTTCTATTTAAGCATTTCAGCTCCTCCCTCCATCCTCCGTCCTCCCTGACCCCTCCTCCTCCTCCTCCTCCTCCTCCTCCTCCTCCTCCTCCTCCTCCTCCTCCGCCTCCTCTTGTAGCTGTCCTTTCAGCACCATCGTCACTGCAGCAAAACCCTGCTCCACTCTATATATAACACTATGTTTTCTTTTCTTTTTTTTTTTACTATTCCACCTACGTCTTAGCTACATAATACCACGTACAAGGCAGTCTGAGTAATCTCAGAAAACAAAGAATTGGGAACACCATGTTTCTAATGTGAAGCGTCTGGATTTTGTGATATAAGTGGATTTGATTATTGTAATATTTAATGCTTTTAGGTGGTTTACCCGGACAATCATTAGCTGTAAATTTGTTGTACTCGAGTCAGTGGTTTCAATGTAGCATCTTTTTTATAGATCGGAGTAATGATTGAAAGATTTATGAGGAAAACCAAAAGGCATTTAATGAAGTCTCTTAGTCTGCAAGGCCATTAGAAAGCAAACATGCACCCACTTGTTTTCCATTTTACATAACTGCCTTTTAGGGGACTTTATTCTTAGTATGCACTTAAAGCATATTTAAACTTCCATTAAGACTTCATAAACACTAATGTGCTAGTATTCTGCCATTAAAACTTGAAATGGTACCCATAATCTTTCGGAGTCAAACACATTCTTAGGAATCTGGCTTGACACCAGATGGCTATTCAAGGTTCATATTTTAACATTTGACTCCAAAATGGAAAAGTCAAAGTAGACCTTTTATATAATTAAAGGTTGTCCGTCTTCTTTTAACTGTAAAACTATGTTCAGTCAACTTCATGTCTGCACTTGATTATGGAGATATTCAGTGCTGTCACACCGCCCCATCATTACTTCAACAGCAAAAAAAACCTGTTTATCATAGTGCATTACGCTTTATCACTGATGACAAATGTTCTACTCATCCACGCTCTCTGTACCACAACGTTGGATGGACTATATCTACAAAGCTCTATGTAAAAGCTGCCAAATTACCTGACATTTCTTCTAACATATACGGTCCAATACATTATCCTAGATATATGGATATGCACTTATCTGGGCAGAAATTGTTTCAGTTATTATATACCTTTTAAAGGATTGAACAGCAAACTGCCCTCAAGATAGATCCATTCATTCCCCTTGTCAGTTTTAAAGCTTTATTATTTTATATTTTTCAAATTATTTTTTTTAATTGTTTTTAGAAGTTCTTTCTCAGTTTGGGTTTTCTAGTCACCACGGTAGTTGTGTGCTGGTGTCTGATTATGAATGTTTCTTGGTCTCATGTTTTGAAATATAATTAAATGAAGTGTATATAAATCCATTTGGACCTTGTAAAACACCTGTGTGGGTGCACAATGGTGTTTGGCTTGGAGGAAGTACTTTAATATTTTAGGATATACACCTATTCACTTTCTTGCTGAATTAGATGAGATACCATCATTAACCAACACCCAGTTAGCTTAGCTTAGCATAGTTTAACATAAAGATTTATAACAGAGGGCCTGGCTCTGTCCAAAGTTAACATGTTATATCTCATTTGTTTATTCCATGAACAAAAGTTAAGTATAAAAATGATGTGACCACAGTCTCAGCTGTTTGGCTGACAACCTCCCGGTTATGACAAGACCCCAGGAAGTGTTAATAAATGAGCTTGAGGTGCTGGCAGTCAGGTGTTGTTACTTTTGGACAGAGCAAGGCTAGTTGTTTCCCCCTGTTTCCAGCCTTTGTGCTAAGCTAAGCTTGCAGGCCGCTGGCTGTAGCTTCATATTTGTATTACAGATGTGAGAGCAGGTGTATCTTCTCAACTAACTCTATAAGAAAAGGAATTAGCGGTTTTCCCAAAATTTGTAACTACTGACATTAGACTAAGCAAAATGCTGAAGCTACTCCAGTGACGCATTAACATGAATTAAAGACAAAACAGATAGATAAAAAGATAGATCCGGCTAAAACTCAAGGTTGAATCTATTTATCAGTGGCTCGTTGCCAGTAGTCATTTCTATTCAATTCAATTCAATTTTATTTGTACAGCCCAATATCACAAATCACAAATTAGAGGTACTTTGATTTTAATGGTTGGCCAAGTTGTTTTCATATAACAAATATTGTTCATAATTAAATACAATTCTTAGAGTACTTGCCAACAAAGCAGTCATTTGTATCTAATGCCTAGATGTCAAATTGCTTTATAAATGAGGTCCCTGGGATGAGGGAAATAGCTTTTGAGTACTATGATTATTCAGCAGATTAGCTTTTCACCTAAAATGGAGGACTGGTGGACTCTGTAAAACCTATTAAGTGGTGCACTCCATTTGTAAGATTTTTTTCAGAATTGTGCTCTTTCCATTCCAGAGAACATTTTGCTAAATTTGCTCGCTGCGGTAGCCATTTCGAGCTGCTTTGAAGAGGTTTGCTTTGTGTTTTTCAGGTCTGCTGAGCTCGTAGTGTGTCATGCTCACTTATCGTAAAGGAAAAGGTTTGCTTGGTTCAGACGGTGCTGGCTGTCTGTAAGAATGGGTCAAGTGGGTTTTTTTCACAGCCCATGTGCGTTGGCGTATTTGCAGGCAAGCATCTTTTGTCATTGTGATAAGTGACCTGTCATGCAGAGTACAGCAAACAGCCCTCAACCTGATTTAAGAGACAGGAAAGTGTATGAATGTGAGTTTTTCAGATATTTTGTCAGCATCTTTTGTGCGAGTGTGTCTTTAAAGTTGCAGCTGCGTGTACATGTGTTTGTAGCAAGTACAGTAAGCTGCCTCTGGAGTGATGGGAATGACGAGGGTGGTAGCAGAGCTGGAGTCGAGCCATGTGCTCTGCGGGGGAACTGGCCCTTTAATACCCGTCAGCCAATGAAGCAGGGAATGCTGGGAGTAGGACGTCCTTGGGAACGACCTTGCAGGGGGGCCGAGGGATGGCGAAAGGGTAGAGAGGGAAGAGAGGGAAGAGCACACAGAAGAGGCAGATAAGGGAGAGCAAAGGGGGTTGGTACAGAGGGTGCAGGGAAGATGGATGAAGCAAGCAGGGGGTGGGAGAAAATTCTCAGCAAGGAAGCTATAAAATGATTTCATCTCTTCCACAAAGGTACATTTAGTACTACATGAAACACACATGATTTAATAAATAGATAGATATTCATAAGCAGACAGATGAATGAGAGATAGATAGTTAAGGACACTAAGAGGATTTAAAGTTCAGCTGCGTAGTTCTGCCTTATTCCACCTCTGTCTCTTTCGCTCTCCCTCTGTGACGGACATGCAGACGTCATCCTGTCTGGATTAAATTGACAGCATGTGACACTCTCACATTGCATAATAATTTCTCTGAAAGGAACGAAAAAAAGGAGTAAGAATAGGGTCCAGATTTGGGGTTGGTGCTAATGTGGGCACAAACATACTGGTTGAGGTTCGGGAGTGAGAAGATAAAAGAGTCTAAGATTTATTGTGACTGGGAAAATCATAAATTTAAATATTCTCATTGACTGTATTGCTGAGAGGTAGATGAGAAAACCAATACCACTTGATTATTCTCTATAAACAGATTCTGCGTTCACATGTAGAATCTATGGGCAGTGAGACAAGACTTTGGCATCTGAAGCGCTCTGGTTTCCGTTATTGCTACTTGATAACTTTTTGCATGAAAGCGGATAATTGTATTTACAAAATGTTTGTATATTTAAAAAAAAAAATGTAGACAGAACTTTTTAAACTAGAGCGAGATATGAGAGATTAAGCTTCTCGACACTTTCATTCCAAATTCAACAGCATTTAATTATAACCTAGATAATCTCAGCAAAAGCCTAATGATGCGTTCACTTGCAGAGGCCTCCTCCATATGTGGCGTCAGCAGCAGGCGCAGCAGTGCTGTGGCCCCACCAGATGTGTTGCAGTGCGTGTGGCCCCATTCTGTTCAAGATGACAGAGTGAGGGTAAGGCTTCATCCACGCTAATACGTATCCATTTAAAACCTGGATTTTAAAACAAAAACGATCTCCGTCCACACATCAATGACAAAATGATTTCCGTCCATACTAGCAAGCCTGAAAACAAATATCACATGACTATTCACATATACTGGGCATGCGGGTACCGGCGTAAACAGTAAGTATACTGGTTGCTTGGTAGCAGTCTTTAATAATGAAAGGTAGTGCTTGGTGCTAAAGATCTTCCTCTAAAATCTTCCTCTATATACTTTTCAAACTTTGTTACAAGGCTGCAGGTCTTGCTCTAACTCTCACGTACGCGCACGCATGCGCGCGCGCTCCGTAGGGCTGATAACGTTGCCAGACACGATGCTCGCTAATCGGCAGTAGTAAAATTATAAAATGTTGAATTTAACTGCACAACGGCTGCTAGTATAGATAACAAGGTAATAGGTTCTCCATGTTACATTAACCACTGGTAGTCGATCGATAATCAAGGCTGTTGTTTGTGATCTTCTGGGAAAGGCTCACGTGATAGGAGTGTGACGAATCAGGGAAGGACACTTCATGACTGTGAAGACCCAATGAAGTTGTAGTAAGTTTCCAAACTTATGCGGTTCGGCCTGTCCACACTAGGAGGCAACCCCGACGTTTTGAAACTTATCCTCGGGAGTGCTTTTAAAACATATCCGTTTTCGGTGCTCTAAAACTCTGGCCTAGAGTGGACGCTCAATGTAAACATAGCAAAAGATATGCGTTTTAAAATGGAAACATAGTAGTGTGGACATGTTTGTGTGTGTCTGCATGTGTGTCTGCCTTTATATACCAAAGAAATTAAGACTCTAGTGTGTCTTAGTATGTTGCCGCCTGTGTGCGTCAGCATATTTATGCATGCATTCTCTAGCCTTGGGACTAGTAGTGTGTGTGTGAGAGAGAGAGAGAGAGAGAGAGAGAGAGAGAGAGAGAGAGAGAGAGAGAGAGAGAGAGAGAGAGAGAGAGTGTGTGTGTGTGTGTGTGTGTGTGTGTGTGTGTGTGTGTGTGTGTGTGTGTGTGTGTGTGTGTGTGTGTCACTGGAGGGCTGCTGTGCCCAATGACTCAGTGTGATGGAGTGTTAGCCCGACACTATGTTAGCTAGGCAACCTCAGCAATGTTTTCATTATTGCTGCATCCATTCACATCAGACATGGGACTGGGTGGAGCTTTATCCCACTGTCCCTCTCTACTGGATCACTCAAGTGACAAACACACACACACACACACACACACACACACACACACACACACACACACACACACACACACACACACACACACACACACACACACACACACACACACACACTAAAATATGCATCTACTCCCTTGCATATTGTGTGTGGGTGTGTTTCTGTGTCTTCTCTGCCCCTGGCTTGTGCACTGGATGTGCATTCGTGCCCTTATCCTGAGCTCTGTTCTGACAGAAAGAGGCTGCTTTGTGCTCGTTACTGTAAGACTCTCGCAGACATTGTTCCCTCAGTGGCAGTGTGGAGTGTGTGTAAGTGACTGCGTAATTGGCTCTCCACTGGCCACTGCTATATCTGTGTGCGCTCACACGTACTGTTACAGGTATAGGAGCCCAAATATAAGCCGATGGTCTGTGCGAGTCGTGTCATTTGGGTACTGTACATATGACATTGATCATGACTGAAGCTCTCGTTATTCAACATCTACAGAAGGTGTGGTATTGAATATTAAAGGGAGTGCTAGCTGTCAGGGTCACCCCCGTAAAGTGACCCTGGAGACTGGAGCAGGTCGCCCTGGCAACCACCGGCCTTACTCCCTCCCATCCCCCACTCCCATCCCATCCCCCACTCCCATCCCACTTCACTCCTCGTCACATTACTCATCTGTCACACATGCTGCGCACACACATCCACATGAGATGTTCAGAGCACAGGGGCCGGTGTAAGATACCTGGTTCTGTGTAACGGCCGGGTAAACTCACAATGACTCCACCTGCAAGGTAAGAGGGAAAGGAAAGGAAGGAAGTAAATGTGATGATCTAAGCAATCCGCATCAAATATTTATGTACAACCTTCTTCTATCATCACAAGAGCAAACCACGTATCTCTCCCAGATGCAGAGAAGCAGGTCCATTCATTTCCTCCAGGCTGGACTACTGCAATGTACTATGCCTTTTGATCCCTGCCAGGAGCCTCCAGCCTGCTGCTCTGATGCTAATGAGAGAGTGGTTACACCACCAATTTCCTTCTCCTCCTCCTAACTTTACTGCTTCTTTGGCGTTATATACTACTTATTTTTATTGTTAAATATGTCATTTCTAGGAGAGCAGGTTGATTATCTAACCTCTATTCAAATGTTAATTTGACTAAATGCACCTCATTGAAATTAACTTTCTCACATCCATGAATAGCAGTAGCTATTTATGACAGGCTTAAAGACTATTTGTTTAGGAGGGCATGTATTTATGGTGCAGGTTGTTATTATTTAAATGAATGCCCTTGCAATGCATGTCCCCCCACCACTTTGCTCTTAAACTGAAACACTTTGAAATTTTCTTTTGACTCAAAAGTTGCCTATACTATAATAATAATAATAATATTAAAAATAATGATAATATATTGATTATAATAAGTATATATTGATTGTAATAATAATAGTAATAGTAATAATTATCTATCGAGTCACTTGCCATAGGCAGGAGAAATGTCAAACAGCAGAAATGCTACATAAGTCCTCCTCTCGTGTACGTTCCCCCATCTTGTGTCCTCTACATCTTGTGTTGCTCCGACCTCACCTCTCTCCCACACTTCCTTTCCCTCTTCCTCTCTTGCGAGCGGACTCAATGGTGAGTCTAATTTTAGCTGTAACATGTCAGTTCCACTAGACTTTTTACTGCCCTACATGTTTGCGTCTTACATATGCATTTTCACTACGAACATCTTGAGTGGATGTGTGTGTGTGTGTGCTTGTGTGTGCAGCACATGTGAACAGATGAGTAATGTGACTGGGGTGACCCTAACGGCTGATTGGCTAATTCCCCGTCCTCTGAGCCGTCCAGTGATGCTTACAGGAAGGAAGGCTCCCAAGGTTATGCATGCCAACACATGGGGTAAAATGCAGCTCACAACAACTGCACACACACACACACACACACACACACACACACACACACACACACACACACACACACACACACACACACACACACACACACACACACACACACACACACACACACACACACAGAGAGAGAGATAAGTGAAGCAAAGCCCAGGGGATTGTCACATTTCCATTTAAACTGCTACAGACATGTTATACCAGTAAATCACAGGTTAATCACATCCTTAGAGGAGCAAGGTGAGAGACAGAAAGAGGGTGATGGGACTAAACTATAAACAGAGACTCCTGGATCAAACCTGTTGAAAAAGCCTGCTATCTTTTTCGTATTTGTTTGGTATTGAACAAAAATAGTAAACACACCAATCAACACTAATTGACTGCAAATAAATCATCACTTTTGTTATTAAGAATAGTAATTTCTCAAGAAAAAAATTAAATTTTGATGTTTAAAGCCTCTCAAGGATTCACTGTCTTATTGTATTTTAATTGACAAACACTGAACATCTTTTGGTTTTGTACTCTTGGTTGCACATAATCTTGTACTTTGAGGAAATTCCACACCATTTTCTGAGATTTCAAAGGCTGAACGAAATCTACAGATTAATTGATTTTGAAAGTAATCGATATTTGCAGCTCTAAACAAACTGTAAACAAATGATGACAATTCATTTTTGACTAGAAATAGCAGTTTGACAAATCACAACAGACAACTGACAACACGAGCCATCCCTATGATAAGTGAGCAATCTTCATCCACCGATTAAGACCATAAAACACAATTGAAAAGTTCAGCAAATAATCTATTATGTGGACCTTATTGCATTTTGCATTCTTATTATTTTGTGGTTCAATGTTACAAACCTCATATTTTCAAGCATGGATCTATGCACGCAGCCCATATTGAGCGTCTGGCAACCATTACTTCAGCAGATAACTCACAGTCCAGCTGTTTAACTGATACAGATGTATTCACGTTATTCTGCCTAAGGGCACTGGCAGTGGCAGAGGACAGCTGGGATTAAACTCGGCCATATTACATGCTTTTGACCTACCTACAGTGGACGACGGATGTTAAGAGGTTAAACTCAATCTGCTTGACAATAGGAACAGACATGAAAAGAATTAGAACAGACTTCTTTGTACCCTTGTGTCATCTGCTGACTGGGTAGATTTCATTGATAATTTCAAATATGGGTGTGTTGTTTCTCTCTGAGTGTGTGTAGCTGCAAATAGAAGTCAACATCTGGACACACCCTGGCATGCTAACAGGCAGGGGCACACACGCACGCACGCACGCACGCACGCACGCACACACACACACACACACACACACACACACACACACACACACACACACACACACACACACACACACACACACACACACACACACACACACACACACACACACACCATTAACTTGAGTAGCTCTAACCCACCAATAAGTCATGATTCATGCCATGTTAGCTTGCACAGGCTAAGACGTTGGGCTACTAAATCAAGTCTTGTTTACTTGGGCCGTTCATCACTCTGTGAAAACAGGTAGTTATTTGAATGCATTGGTGCGTCTGTGTCAAAGTGGGTTTGCATTTGGGTGTGCCCAGAAATATGATTTTGGATTGAATGAAACGAGGGCTGACGAAGGGGAGGGAGTTTGGATGAGTACCCAAGAGGCACTCAGTTGTTCAAAATGTTGTGTCATCACTGGGGAATGAAACATCTGGCTCTGTGGTGGTGTGTTGTCTTTGACATAACCAAGCATAGAGTAACTCAGGCTGATTAGGAAGTCTGTCTCTCTTTTTATATAAATGAACAGCCCTTATTTATCCGTGATTAACATATGGTGGTGTATATGTTGGTTTTGGTCCTGATTCAAGTGGTTTTCTTTTGATTATTTGTTTATCTAGCGACATACGACTGACAAATTTGAGGATGAATAAACGTGCAGAAATGTAGCGTCCATACACAGACTGAGGGATCATAAATGCTACTGTATAATATGGCTTTCACAGTAACCAGATTGTGACCAGTCAACCCAATTGAACATGAATAAGAGATTTTAGACCATAGACTTTGTCAACAGCACCCTCCCCAACTGTCATCAAAACACCAAGGAAAGAATGAAGTAGAAGAATGGTGTTATCCCTCCAATAGAGATCCACAGATGTGGAGAATATGTGCCAAAGAGCTTTGAAGTTGCAGCACATTGTAGCTCAACATCTTTAATTTATTGCACATCTGTATGTCCCTAAAATCCCACTGCTGTTGTTTGCAGGCAAAATGACCAACAAGCATGAGAACCACACCTTCAGTAAACAACAAGGATCAAACAATGATTAAAATATGAATGTGTGTTACAAGGGTCAAAAATGAACCTTTTACCTCAACTATTAGTTAATTATATGTATATAATTAGTTACAACTTCTAAAACCTTTATAAAGGACACCTCACTGCATTATCACTAGTGTGTTTTTTTTTTATTGCATATGATCATCAGCATACAATGTTGTGATCGATCATAAAATAACATGGAGATAACATATTGACTATATTAATGGAAAATGTTAAAGTCAATAGCAATACTGTATAAATCTAGAGATGTATTAACTTACAAGGCCTTGCATATCACTTATTGCTCACTTATACTTCCTTATGTATTTTATTGTGTGGTGATGAGGGGGTCAACCTATAAAACATTTATCAATTCAATAGTCTTGTTACAAAAACGAACAACAAACACTACGACTAGTTACTATGATCACACAAATCCATTGTTTGTAAAATCTCCTGTTATGAAATTTAATGATTTGGTATGTTATAAAATAATGGAAACAATGTTCAGAACTAAATCAAAGTCCCTACCAGACTGTGTAGAAAAGTTTTTTTCAATACACAACTGTAAATATGATTTGAGAGATGTTTGTAAGTTTACCGTACAAAAATAAAAAAAGGGATTAAAAAGAGATGTATTTCCATTGTTGGGGTTTAATTAATAGAACAATGCTAGCATGAATGTAAGTATGTGTAACTCATTGTTGGTTTTCAAAAAGATTGTTTATAAGAGGGTTACAAGTGTGAATGTAATATATTTTAACTTTTTCTTTTCTTGAGGGTAGCTTAATTGATAAGAATGTAGGATCGACATATATAAGCATTATGCATGTGACTATGCCTTTTCAGTCATATTGTATACTAGACTACTACTACTACTACTACAAGGATGAATAACCATCCAAGAATATGAAAATCTAAAGGGTAGTTTTATGACCACATCATTGGTCATCTCATCCTGCTGACTGAAGCATATTTCTCCTCTGCTGCAACATGTTGTAAATTACTTTATTTCATGACGTCTAACGGTCTCAAAACTCTGTATCCTTTCTCTTTACCTCATCCTGTCCAGGTGGAGCACCTGCTTAACAACATATATGGACCTCCACATCTGTACACACAATCCCAGTGCATGCATCTGCAGTGCAGGCCTAATGGCTGTGATTGGAGGAGAGGGAAGACACTCCCCTGTTTCAATGGACGAGAACTGAAACCCAGCGCAACGTGACTGGATTAAGGGGACTCTCATGATGCTGGGCTCACTGAAAATGAATATTGTTTGTTCACACCAGCATTAGAATTAAAAAATAAAGAGAAAATGAAAAGAGAGTGGGGAAAAACTGGGAGGTGTTATAAGAAAGTACTGTTCAGGACATTACCGATCAGCAGAGGAGTGAAGCGAAGAATGTGTAATGTCACTGCCACCTCTCTGTCTGTCACACGATCCTCTCACACACTTCAACACAGGAAGATGCTGTCCTGCACAAGTCAACATTCCTCTGCCGATAGTAACTGAGCAAGTCGTTATGATAAAACATAATCTGTGGGTTGGCTGTGAGCTCATCAATGAAGACATTTAAAAGGCATGTTGAACACCCTATCCCTTTAAATGAGAAAATTTAGTTATTAAAAGGAGTCCCACAGCAGGTATAGAAGAATAATGCAACCCGAGTTGATAGCAATAAACAGGAAACCAACTAGCGTCACCACTGCCCCAGGGAAACTAGCAGCAAATGTCACACAAACACATGGTTGCAGCCATGCAAACACACACATTCTTAATAGGCAACACTGTGCTTAACGCTAAACAATACTGCACTATTTGCAACATATTTATTTCTCAGTATTGAGACCTGGATTAAAGGTATTTCAGCATTCACATTATATTGACAAAAAATATATTGGCTCACTTTAACTGTCCATTTTTAGATAATTTGACTGATTTTCTTTGCTCAACATTGCAGAGACATAGATGATTACATTTTATGAAATTAAGTGTTGACATTGTTCCTAGCTAACCTGTGCATATGAGAATGATCATTTCATGACAGCAATCATCTTTTCCTAGACAAAAAAATAAAAACATTTGGTTTAAAACTCTCACGATATAATAATCAAGCAGTATATAAAATTGTAAGTTACTCAACTATGTAGAGAAATACAAAACCTGTATTCATTATATGTCATTGCTGGTCCTGCCTCAGGCATGTAGAGAGCAAAGTGCTGTAATATTGAATAGTGTCTGCTGGATGACACTGTTTGTTTCAGTCATAGTTTGTAATTGTGTTCTTTTTAAATGTCGAGTTTTGCTGTTACGCAACATATGCAAATATGCAACAAGCACTGCAATATCATCACAATTGTGTCAAGTTTTCACAGGCTAAGTTTTTTTTTTTTTAACATTTCTGGTCTCATAACGTAACATGTAACTAATCAATGACCCAATGAGTAACATCGGGAAACGGGTAACATTTGAAGCCCTCTGAGCTGAGCCAGGCCTCTACCAGCTGTCTGTTGGCCTTGTCTGCCCTCCACCATCATCTCCTCTTTAATCCCCAAAGCCTCTCTCTCTCTCTCTCTCTCTCTCTCTCTCTTCCTCCTTCACAGCCTGTTCCCCTTATCTACTCCACCCGCTCTATCAGTTTCTCGCCCTTTCCATTCCTCTCCAGACTCGCATGCCTTCCCTATTGCGAGGGCGTCTCGACAGTGTCACTCACCATGGTGCCAGTGTTCGTGCCTCCCTCGTGCTCTTGCTCTCCTCTCGCACAGTTTGTCCTTCTGGCCTGGTGTTTACCAAATTCACCCAGTTGAGAGATGATGGCAGAAGTAATGACAAAAACAAAAAACAAAATTAAGTTGAGAACAGGTGAGAAAGTTGTAGAGAGGGAGAACAATCTAATAACATATATTAAATATACACAATCATGGATAACTCATTTAGAATCTTCTTTTTTTTTTACTAACTTTGTCAAATTGCTGTTAAATTCTAACAGTATGCTTTAATCTGCATTTCTTTCCAGCTCTTAAAATAGATGTTCAAGGTGATTGGAGGCGTCCTCAGCCTTGTCAGGCTAAAACAGGCCCGTATTTATAAATGTGCGAGTGTCTCTACTTACCAACCAAGCCAACAGCATGCAGCCAAACATGCTCATCATTGTCATACACATGATGAACCTGGGCATGAGTTTGTCCACCAGGTTTCTGTTGGCTCAAAGAGCACTCGGGTTCGTTGTGGATATATGATGGGTGTTTCTTTGTGCGCCTTCAACATGCGCGGCCACACATTTGTTCTACTGACTGTCAAGGTCACCTGGTAAATCCCTCCTCACTTACTTTGCTTGGAGTCAAATCAGCCGTTTCCTCCATCCCCCATCTTTTCTGTCCACGCCGATTCTCTCAATCCCTCTCTTCTGCCTCTATTTTTAACCAGCTTAGCAGCATTGAAAGCATGAGAGGTTTATTCTCTGCCTTCTCCCTCACTCATTACCTGGCTGCCGATTCACAAAGTCTGTTAATCCTATAACACTGCTACTGCACACATCACTGCCGGTTTACAGGAAAGTAACACAGCGAAGCTTGGGAACAGTTTCCCTTCAATAGTTTGTCCTTTTCTGTTCAATTCAACTCTATTTGATCCTCAAACATACTGTGAACTCACTTATTGAATGTCAGTGTCTCCTCTTCCTCTATCTTTACGTACTTAAGTACTGAGAGTATATTCCCACCATACCAATGTAACACTCTTTCGATCAATACACACAGAGCCATTAGAGAGAGCAACAACTCCTGCTCGATCCCCGGATCATATCTATTGATCCAGATGCTTATAAAGTAGGCACCTTAATGTACATTGCAAAGTCCTTATAGTGTACTTCAGCGAAAGTAAAATAATAAAACAAATACATAATAAATGTGTTCTTAAAAGGCATCTATAACTGTAAGAGGAAGAGTGAAATTCAGAGTTTCCATATTGGTTAGAGTTTTCAATGCTTCTGCAGAGTGAGCTGACCTTGGGGTTAGGTCTTGAATGGCCTCCGGTTGCAAAATACATTATGTCAGCAGTAAACCCCCTACACAGTCAGTTCTTCTTAGAATCTCCATCTACCTGTGTGATCAGAATACAGGCAGAGAGCAGACTGCAGAGTCATGGTGGGCTGCTGGTCAGGCCTCACCTTTATCTGCAGTACAAGAGGCTATTCTGCAGCAGGCCTGGCTCAAGACACTGTTGCACCCAATTAATATGGATAACCTGCAGGAAACAAATGGTTTAAACATGGGAGTCAGTGGTGCAGGAGGTTGATGTATTTAATCCTCATATTCCGCATCTACAACACTCCACATTTTGGCTCCGTTGGTGCAGTCTCAATGCTGGAAATGAATCACGCTGATCTAAAAATAGTCTTCTTCTCGTGCCAGCAGACTTTTTCATGGACTGTGAGTACGGGATTGGAGGAAATGCAGCTTAAGATAGAAATAGATGAGTCAGACATGAGGGGAGGAAGCAGAGAACAAGTGCTTGCCTTTGCATCAGGTGTGCGACAGTAAAGCCTCTTGCAGTCTCAGCCTTTCATTTCTAGAGCCCTCACATGGACACTTGGAGGTACTGCAGCTGCAGTCTATAACTGCCATTTTGTGCTTGTACTTTCCCTTACAATGTATTGATAAATGTAGTGAAGTGAGAATAGCTAAAGCACTCCTATTTCCCCAAAATATTCTATATCAGATGTTACAGGGTGCTATTCATGGATCTGACTATCTGCTGTGCTAAAGCCTCCTATACTTTCAGTCCATACTGCATCCACATGGTGAAATAGAGGAATTACAACTGACGTGAAAAAATATCTGCAGCTGCAAAGAATTAATTAAATGAATAACAGTAGTTAAATGATTTAACCAGAATCACAATCTAAATGTTTATTGAATCAACAACTGTCAAGATGAATTTACAAATATAATTAATGAGGAGCAAAACACATTAAAATCAACATAATTCAGTAAAAGAACAAATAGATCAAGTTTCTCAAAAGGCCATTTGATCAAATAAAGTGGTTGGCACGGCACCAACACACATAGAGACATCTTTTGGTTTATGATGGAGAAGAAATTCACACTGATTATTACTGACCTGTTTAACCCGTGGCCCTGATAATGGACGGACATATCAGTATACTAGTAGGCTCTGTGCCAAGAACCAAGAACTATTTAATCCTCCACTAGAGAGATGAATTGCAACAGATTTCATGGACATAATCCAGATTTACCCTAATCCATCTGAGCTTGCTGGTAGACATAGTGAAAAATTTAAAAAAAGGCACAAAAGTTTTCAAGTAACAGATATCCCCAAAATATATACAGCACTGTTGCTACTAATAGTTTGAGCAACTGGGAAGTGTTTACTATGGCTTTAAGGAAGAATGGACGCAAGTACAACAAAAAAAGAAATTGTTACAGCAAGACGGCTGCTTGCCAATTCATCAGTCACTAGAGCTCTAATGTTCTGTTCCCTTCCACCCAAGTCTCACTGAATTTTCACAAGAAAGGCAAAGGCCAGTTGCAAATATATAAAAAAAATCTTCAAATAAAACATTAACACAGAAGTATTTCTGCTGCTATTACCCCCCCCCGGCTGCTGTTTACACCCTGATGTCATCGCGGTCTGTGAGTCTCAGCGCTGCCCGATTAACTGCAGCTAATAGCTTCTCCACAGGGCGCCTGTTTTACACCGTCTTCATGCCAGCTGGGTTTGTAAACCAACAACAGCGGACCGATACGTCTAGACAGAAGCAACGTGTAAAACCCACACATTGTTTCTGCTCACCAAGCCATGTATGTAACCATGTGTGGTATAGTGCCACATTCAATAATGCAAGTCAGTTCAGTATTAAAACATGCTCATGCTATTGCAATGCAACAGTGTTCTTAAAATTGGTTTGTGTCCTGACTATGATGTAACATTTATACACAGCATATGGTATTTAAAACAACATTGTCTTTGATTAATCTACAGTTAAACAATAAGAGTTTCATTATATCCCTTGCTGTATGATACAATTGTGCATAGCAACATTAGCAACATGTTGTGTCTTGCTGGCTCAAGCCTGATCAGGGTTTAGAAATGGTGAAATTCTCAAGAGGAGCAACACACAACTGAACCTGATTATTTCATAGTACTGGTAACCTGCCCACAGATAAATATTCTGAAACAAAATGGCAAAACTGAACTCTGTCTTTGTAGCACAGATTTGAAAATTCATATCTAAGCATTCAATTCACATTCACTAGTCCTCACACTTTGCATTCACACCGTTCAATCTTATCTCTTTCCCATGTAAGCTGTAGAAATGCTTTACTCGCCCAGTCATACACTCACACATATTTACACACACACACCTCCTTCGTTTTTTCTCACACAAACATGGCGGACGACACAAAGCTTTCCCCGCGGTTGACATTGGGGCCCTGATGATAGTCCTGGGGGTCGCTGTCTGTGCGCATGTAAGGAGGCGGGACCTCATTGTTTCCGGGATCATCCCAGCCAGAGGGGGCAGCAGCGTGATAATGCTCCCTCTCATCTTCACCATCATCGTCATGGTAGGCATCCAGGTCCTGCCAGCAAAAAAACCCCAGTAAGAATGTGGTGAAATCCCACTAGCTTCCGTTTCATCAGTTTCTGAATGGCTAGAACATGATGCAGCAGTTTAAGGTTAGGATGCATTTACTTCTGATTAATTCACTTTGTGCCACTCAGGTATTGATACCAAATCAATTGTTTAATGACCCTCCTTGACTTGAGTGACAGTTATATCATTATATATATATATATATATATATATATATATATATATATATATATATATAAAGCAGAAACCTACTGCGTGAACTGAATTGCTTTATCACATTCTGGCAAAACCTAATAGACCACTGTTATCATGCCCTCCTCAAGCTGTGTCCTCAAGCTAATCAGTGTATTTCCAACACTACTGAAGTTGTGAAGACACGCACGCATGCACACCATTACCCAACGTTTTATCAGACTCCAGTCAACGGCATCTGAGATTAGCCTGTTTTCAGACCTGTGACTCGCTAAATGGCCATTCAAGCTGAGTATCAGGCTGATCTGAGATATTCTGCTATGAAACAATGAGATTGTGGCTCATCCACATTTCTGCTTTTTTTCCCCCATTCTAGGGGATGGGATATGCAATATGTAAAATATAAACTTTGAATTATCCATAAATTCACAAATTGTCTACAGTTGAAATTTTTTTTTTTAATGTTGCTTTTTCACAAACCCTTTCAAACCTAAACTCCAATGTTCAATTAAAAAAATCTTAAAATAGAATTACAAACAAAGAAAGTGTTAATTAAACACTGCATACTATTTGATGTTAGCATGGGTTAGGGTTACTTTTGATATGTGTTCCAGGATATTTGAAGATTTTCTCTCTCCCTGTAGGACAACGTCTCTGCCGCTTTACAAGGTTTGGCTGCACAACATATATTAACATTGATGGATGGATGGATCTAACAGGGTTGAGAACGTTGTAATAAATGAATAAAAAACATTAACAACTTCAGACACCATCTTGATAAAAAGTAAAATAGCTGAAATGCTCTGTGTGCGTTCACATTGTTGATATTATACATTTGAGTTACAGTCATTGAAGTGTTCGTCAGCTCTGCATCTTTAACCAACATGTTTCCTTACCGTGACTGGCTCAGCACTCTGGGTAGTGTAGTATTGGTTCTGCAGAGGGCTAGTCTCGGCCACTGGGACAACATTTGTGTTCGGCTGCTGAGGACGCACACATCGGACAGAATATTTCAGGAGATATAATCAAACATGTTAACTTTACAATGTGTAGACCAGCCTGACACAATTGTCTGGTTAAATAAAACTGTTTCCCTGACAAGTATGTGTCGATGGTGACTCACTCTGGTAGCGGAGCTGTCGGTCTTCTTGGGGGGAGGGGGCTTGTACTTGGGTGGACCACTGAAACACAAATAAACACAGCTGTCTGGTGAGACACAAAAATATGAGACGTGCAGTGTGGCATTTCATCTAATGGACCAGTTTGCAAATAACAAGGAACAAACGGACAAAACAAAAAACAACAACAGTAAAATGAACTGTAGTTATCCACACTCAGTCAAACAGATACTCACTCTCCATTGAGTTTTTTGTTACTGTGTTTGCGGTACATCGCTATGGCTGTTCCAATGATGGCCAAGAGTATAATGACTCCAATGATGGCTCCTATGATGCTGCCTGTCGTAGCACCCTTCTCTGGAAGACGGGTACCTTGAAACACAAGAAAAGGAGAGAAAATACCTTTAGACAAGATCAGAAGTGGACTCCCTCTTTACTGGAGGGCACTGCATTAGTCCATTCCATAACACAGCCTTTCATTTCAGATATTATGCCATATATATAATTGAATGTATTTATATAACACTGTGGTTTACAACCTTTTGGCCTTGTGAACCCCCCCCACCAAACAAACATGTCTACCCGGTGCCTCTTATCACTTGTACGTATTCACAAACTCCGTTCCACCAGTGATTCAGATTGTTACATTTAAATCCCTTTTTAAAACCAGAGGAACAAGAAAAAGAAACAATTAAATAGTTTCACATTTGAGGAAATGCACTTATTAGCTTTCTGGTGTAGAGTTAGACAAGAAGATCGATACCACTCACATATTTGACGTCAAATATGAAGCTACAGCCAGCAGCCTGTTAGCTAAGCTTAGCTAAACATTTTCCTTCAAAGAGGAACAAGAAGGCGGCCCTGGGATGTTATCATTGTATAAGTGTTCCCAGGGTTGAGAATGAACCCCAACACGTTTAGCGTATTGCTACTGTAACATTATACTGTAATTGTTTTTTGTATTGGTATTTTCAGTTAAATTTTTTCCTATTATTATTATAATTGTATTTGTATTTTATTGTATTCATCTATTTACATCTATATCTTACCTTTTCTCTTTATTCTTGGTAATTTGCCATATGTCATAGATCTCTCTGAGTTTGCTCAGGGTCCCAGCCGAGGTAAACTTAAACTTCTTAAATAAATAAAAGAATGAGAAACACTCATATTGAAGTAAAGTTAGAGAAAGTTAGCAAAAAAACTATTTTGTGAAGCTGAACTTTGCTTCGACATCGTTCCCATTTTATTATTTATCTTACGACCCCTTAAATTTATCTTAGGGCCCCCTCTCTTTATGAACCACTGATTAAACAGACATTAATGAGAAGTCATATAATGCAAGACTGCATGTAAAATGTCAGACCCATGCCTATAGAAAAGAGACTCAGCAATGAGAATGAGTATGTGTGTGTGTGTGCCTATGTGCAACACTGTGCTGGTGAAGTACAGAAAGGGTCTTGATTAGAGCATTGAGTCACACGGGTGATTAAGATGAACCAGAGGAATCATGCAGAGGTTCCACTAATGAACCATGACCACACTGAACATGAACCAACACACACACGCATGCACGCACGCACATACACACTGTGTGTTTACTGAAGGTGCAACCCGGCTCATTATCCCCCCCCCTCCAAAGTCCCAGGGGATTATGCTAATGAGGGGGCGTTAAAGGGCAGAGAGGATCTGAAGCTCATTTGATGAGAACAAACCCAGGTCCTAGTAATTGGAAGGGTCATGATGGAATGTTGTTAGTCCTCTAATTACAATTCTCTTCTAACAATAGACTACTTTGACTATGTCCTAAAAATAATATTCATTCCTTCGCACATGCATAAGTCTCCCAATGATCATCTCTTTCTTTATTGCTCATTACAAAAGAGCACATCATCTTTTACTGCTGACCCTCACTAACTTTCGTTTTCCTCTTGTGTATCCTTTTTATTGTTCCAAGTAATTCATAAAGCCTGTATTTGGAGGTCTCTGTGAACCAACTACACAATAACCTTTATAAATATTAATTTAGAAGTGAAAACATGGGAATGGCAAAATAAAAGACATGACATTTAAAAATAAATCAAAGTGGATCTGAACTGTTGATTTCAAAAGCTCAATGTGCACCTTGAGAGCAGAGTGCAGAGTCACAACAATAATCACTAAGCTTTCCAAGTCTTTAATGATGAAACGAAAGGGTTCCCTGGATATAACAAACAGAAAATCTTATTTTCATGGGGTGAACCGAGTTAATTGTGTTGTTTGGATTTATTCTGCGGGGTACAAATAAGTTTCCCATTGTTTTTTCCCCCTGGCGCAAAACCAACATGTGGTGCCCTCATTGCATCTAAAGTAGTTTTCTGCTTCTGGAGGGACACAAATTGAAAATCAGCTCAATTAAATGTTTATATAATATACAATAAGCTGTATTTTTTTTAATTAAAATACATTTTGAAAAAGTATATAAGGATAGGGGATTAAGATATTATCAGTACTCCGCTATGAGACCAACATATTTCCCTCTTAAAAGTTTAGGCATTAGAGTAAAGTGATACAATTCTTTGTTCTAATAATCAACTGTGGTCGCCAAAATACTAAATTAAAGTATATTAACTGAAACACTAGATTTATAGCAAAAATGTTATTAATGGTTTTAAACAGTTCTGTAGTAAAGAGATGAGGACCAGCCGCTATTATATTGGAGAGGAAAATCAGGCTTGACTTTAGGAAATGAAAAGTAATTAGTCTGAAAATCTTAAGTGTCTAACCATAGGCTTAGAAAACACAACTTTATTTCAGCTCACCCATAAAAAACAGACTTTGGGTTATAGAAGAACAAAGAATATGAACTTTACAATTTACAATACCAAATAATTAGCCAGATATTGTTACAAGGATCATCATGAAGGAAACAAAGACGTTACTGCATCATTTTCAAAGTAACGATGGTTCAAGTGTTTTCCACTTGGTAATTAAATGGGCATGGAGGGGTGATTTGCACAGAAAAACACGGAAGAATAAAAGATCAGGGTGTCTTCAAAAAAGCACACGCAAAAGAGACAGACTGCATGTGAAGTTCTGGAGTAGGATATTAGACTCCCAACTGTTGCAACTGACAATTTGCATTTAACACATCACATCTTATCAAATGAATTCAATATATGTAATCTGCCACATGGTGGTGCTGTGTTGCTTTAAAACCGAAGTGCTGAATAGCTACAGGGCACATTTGTTCCATACCTGCCTGGGCTTTCGAGTGTTTTTGTGTTACTGCATCCTCATTCCAGTGCCGTGCCTGTTTATCATCACACCGCTCCCTACTCCATTTTGGCCCCCGGGATTTTTTAAAAACTCTATAGGAGGCCTCCCCCGCCTTTATCTCACAAGCGTCATTATCCAAATAAAGTCATTTTCACTCAGCAGGTTTCAGGTAGAAAGCTGGTCCTTCCTTGCCAATAACCTCTGATAGAGAAGAGAGAGCTGCAGGAAAAGAGGCCGATTTTAAGGATCGAGGTGCGGTGCTTGTGTGTGAATGACTTGACTCGAGAGCGTGCCCTCTGTGTTGGCCCTGGACACCAGCCATGTCGTGCGCTAATGAAACATCTCAGACAGAGGGAGTGTGTGTGTGTGTGTGTGTGTGTGTGTGTGTGTGTGTGTGTGTGTGTGTGTGTGTACTGTATGTCTGCTGGGCCCGTTTAAATCCTTGCAGCTTTTTGCCAAGGACATACAACCAGACAAGCACTTACCCACATATACAGAGTACATTAAAGCCAAAGACATTTGCAAACGCAAAATATATACACGCACCCACGACATTGTATTAAGAAGCAGTTGGCATCCTCTGCTGTATCCTCATCACTCTGTCTGACATATTTACACAAACACACCGGCCTGCAGTGGGCCCTTTGCCCTGCTGCCAGACAAACATCACATGCATACACAAAGACGTATTTACACACATATTCAAACACAAGAATAAACATAACAAGAGCGCACACAAAATAACATAAAATCTATAGCAGGGAGAGGTTCTGTATCTCCCATCTGACCATGTGTTTTCTTTACAGTGAATGAGCAGATGGTCCACAGTTCAAACTCAGTTAAAGGTCGGCTGTATTTCTGTGAGCCAATCGATGCAGTGACCATCAAGTCAGATACACACCTCTCCCTTCCTATATGTGAGCCCTCCATTGCTCACCACTGTCTGCCCGGCCAAGCCAGTCAACCATAGACCACCACTCTCCCACGAGGCACAGAGGAGGGGGAGGATGGCGAGGGAGTGAAGGAAGAGGAGATGTGCCTGGATGGTTGGCTGAAACTGAAATTATCGCAGACTCACTTAAGCAAGTTGAAAATACCACCAGGATCTCTGGAGCTTTAGGATGCATGACTGAATACTGACCACAGCTGTGCAGCCAGTGGCAAAAGTTTTTTCGGATTCACCTTTTTGCTCTTCGTTTCTGTCTCAAAATACTTTGAGAGGAGGGCGAGGGGCGGGGACGAAGACAAAGTCGAATCAGGAGACGAATCAGGACTCCGTGAAAAACTTGGCATGTATGGGTCACTGACGGGAATGCTGAAATGAGGAGGGAGTACTCAGCGAAAGACGATTCGTTGAGAGATGAGTCAAGTCGAGATGACGGGGTCCAAGCAGTTGAGTTCAGGCGAGTGACATTGAGGAGAGAGGAGGTGAGACGAGAGGAATCAAAAAGAGGAAAAGAGGAAAAGAGGGTGAGGGAGCAGGGAGAGCCAAGTGAGATGGAGGCTGTGATTAAGACGCTGGCTTCAGATAAGTACAGGGATTTCCCGGCTGCTGCCTGCAACTGGCTGATCACACACTGAGGAGATGAAGGAGAGAGCGGGAAGACAAAGATCTCACATCCCTCTCTTTTCCACTCAATCCCATGTTCTCTCTTCCTGTGTGTTTACGCCTCTCCCTGGGGGGATTAAGGTTAACATGCTGGCCTATCCTCGGCATCCCCACACAGGCCGGGCTTTTGCTCCATTTATCTCTGCCTCCTCCCCTCTCCTTCCACCCATCCCTCCTTCACTCCCATCATCCCTCTTTCCCGTCATCCCGCACCACCGCCGGTGTAATTTGGGATTCGCTTGTTTGGCCCGGTAATGCGACAGCACAAATCTGCAGCGTCTCCCCTCTGCATCTCTTATCTCCTGTGCCTAACGAGTAGAGATAAGCCTGTCTTTATTACCCTCCCTGACCTCTTCCACAAATCTGTGCACGCACGCACGCACACACACACACACACACACACACACACACACACACACACACACACACACACACACACACACACACACACACACACACACACACACACACACACACACACACACACACACACACACAAACGTTCATCTCTTCCAGGGTGATGTAGAAAAAGGTTGAGATATACAGTATATGTGGTTGGTCTTAGCTTAAGAGATTAGCAGACCAATAGACTGGTCGCTGGAAAAACAATCCTACTGTAGCTGATGATCAAACTCATTCCTAATGGGTTAGCTTGACTTTTTAGGGACAGTTGACCAAAATACCCAAAGCCTGAGGCGTCCTGTTGGCTCATTGGGCCGTAGCCTTGGCCATGTTGTGGAATTGCGTCCCGCTTGTGAATTTTGCTGCCTGTCCTCTTCTCTTTTTTTCCTTCCCACACATCTTTTAAGTCACTCTCCAGTATGCTTTTTAGCAAAGTGAGACATGTCTATTTAATTATATAAATCGACGGTGTTTGATCACTCCACATTACCGTCTTTGAAGGAGCAAACATTTGATTTGGTATTCCCTTTCAATATCCGCAAGTTTTTCTTTGTTGGTGTCAGTGTCAGTGGAAACTGGCAAGTTTCAGCAAAGGTTTGCCCTGAATGCAAAGTTTGAACATAACGAGACAAACTGGTTTCAGCTGAAATACGAGCCTTTTGAACTCAGCTGAGGCGAAAGTTCCAGTACTACCCGGGATAGAAAAACACTACCACGGTCACAGCAGAGTGCCTGGAGATGAGATTAGGGCCGAACAAATTGATGGCCTCTGAAAGAGATTAAGATAAAGAACAGTACATGTAATCTCATTGCTCACTAAGAGAAAAGAGGAATCCTACCCTTTAGATTCTAAGGTTAACTTAAACAAACACCCTGTCCATCTATTGACTCATTTATTCAGGTTGAGCTGTGTGTACACCTGCCGAACATCTCTGGTAACACAGTAAACCAACAATCAACTGCACAGAATGGAGTGAGCGGAGGACGAGAGAGTGAACAAAAATTACTTTTTAAAAAAAGGATGTGGCTAATCTGGTACATACATGAGCTGATAGCCTGAACGCCTGGACACACACACACACACACACACACACACACACACACACATAAATTATTCACAATCAATGCAAGTGCTACTGAGTTGAGTGCTGTAGCTACCTCCGACATTAACTTTATGGCAGTTGAGGACCTGCTACACCCACTACCACAATCACCGTCGCCATCACTGGCATTTACTGTTCAGCTGCACTCATGATGCCATTACAATTCATTTCAGCACGAAACAAATTGATTGTGCTGCTTTGGACAACACAACCAGCTGATCAGCTCTGAGAGGACTCACTCCACCGATCTGACTAAATTTAGTGTGTGTGTGTGTGTGTGTGTGTGTGTGTGTGTGTGCGTGTGTGTGTGTGTGCGTGTGCGTGTGCGTGTGCGTGTGCGTGTGCGTGTGCGTGTGATGCTGTTGCCAGGGTCTTTGGTTTGGGCAGATCAGTGATGCTGGTCATTTCTAATCTACTGTGATTCCAGAGCTCAACCTCGTGCATTTCAACTGTCTGAGGATTAAATTCATGTCACTGACACTACGTCTGGGTGTACATACTGTGAGCGTGCGGGTGTATGTGCATTTTGACATTTCAAAAAGCTGTGTGGTGGTAATGGGAAAACTCTGTATGGTGCGTGCGTGTGTGTGTGTGCGGCTGCTCTCCCTCTCTGGGGAGACAGTGTGTTCCCTGCCACAGTGCATCAAAGCACACTCAGTTGCCTTGGGAGAAGGCAGGAACTCACTCTCCTTTCCTCTCTCTCTCCATCTCTTCCCCCTCTCCAAGCCTCCATCATCCCCTACCCTCCATCTCCCTTTCTTTCTTTCTCTGACAAGGTCGCCGTTCGCCTCTTGCTGTCTGCCTGTCAATATTTACAGTCCACTTTACACTGGCACTGAGGTGGTCGGCTGCAGTCAGCGGAGAAAGCTGTGTTGCATTAGCCAAATGTAGCTGTCCACTCAGGACATGAATGATCTGTTGTACTACAAGCAGCACTCTGGTCTCACACACACACACACACACACACACACACACACACACACACACACACACACACACACACACACACACACACACACACACACACACACACACACACACACACACACACACACACCTCCTACGTGTGTGTGTGTGTGTAACAGGTGGAGCCGGAAACAGCGAGCAGATACTTAACAGAAGAATAACAAGTGCTGAAAAAGCAGAGGTCAGATTGTCATCACATTCACGGCAGCACATTTAATGTCTAAACCCATTTTAGCACTTTTAAATATCAAACACATTAAGCTAATGATACATTAAACCACTGTCTCAAAATTTAAATGGAGATTTAAAAAAATACTACATGTATATTTAACATACAGTGTCTTCTATGACTGTACTTCTGTATAAATTCTGGTATAACTCAACTTCCCTATTCTATTTTCTGATTGTGATGCTCTGATACATAGAATGAATACATTTAAATGGCACAACCTGCCATCTAAATGTAAACCAAGTTCAACGTTTCAAAGGTTTGATGACATTAGGAATGTCTTTAAAACAGCAGTAAAATATATATTTATATAATATATAATAGTTTATCCTCAAGATATATTGTTGTAACTATTAACACACTAATGTGTTGCCTATATTGATAAAGTAGCCTGTTTTACTGGCTACACCTGCAGCACATATACCGAGTAGGGTTGTGAGAGTATTGTTTTGATAGTGGGCTTATGTTTTGGGATTGTTTCCTCAGTTTTTGGACCCAACAGATTGCTGTGAAACTTCATCTTCTCCACTGAGTTTGCGTAGCCTAATGGGTTAGTTAACAGCTACAGACGGCAGTAGGCTATGTAAGAAATAAAGTAACTAAGCAGTTGGTACTAGCAAAGTAAATGCAGACAGACAATCTCAAAAGCAAACTGCCATGGCTCTCACTGGTAGCCGTTAAGTAATTTCCTGTATCTGTAATTTAATTAAAAAAAACATATGGACACTTCATGACCCATTTCTGTAAAAAGGATGAACATGTAAAAAAAGTAGAAGACTGGCCTATTTTTAGAATTGTAGAGCGGATCTCTTCTGCACATACGGATAAGTTATACTTTCAATGTAGCCTAGGTGCTTTCTTCCTTAGTGAAAAGATCGATACCGCTCGACTATGGAGCTAGACCGGGGCTCAGCTTAGTAGAAAATCCTGTAAGAAAGTACAATGTGACAAGACTAAAGCTCAGTTATTAACATCAAGAATGGCATTAGTTTAAACTGTACAAAAATGTAATGTCAACAATTAGGAGTTTCATAGTAAGTTACATGATGTAACTATTTCTTAATTTATCTCTATTTATTGTCCTCCCAGCACCTCTGTGCAGCGTCAGGTGGCTCTGGGAAAGTTACTGTGCTCGGCCAGGTAACTCCCAGTAACATTTATATTTTAGTACAGATTAAACTAACTAGATATGACGTGTTAATTATTGAGCTTCAGATGGATGTTTCAAGGTTGGAGAGAGCCAGGCTAGCTGTTTCCCACCTGCTTCTCTATGATAAGATAAGCTATTCACATCTTAGCTCTATGGCTCCATACTTAGGGAACTGGGAATCTATTTGATCTCCTCTTCTAAGTCTCTGCAAGAAAGCGAACAAGCGCATTTCCCAAAATGTCAAACTGCTCCTGTTAGACCAAAAATAAGAAATTCAAAGGGCTTTTCAAATAGCAGCAGGTGTCCTACATTTTCAATAAGTGTAACACAAGATAAAATTAGTTTGTATGTAAACCGGAAAGAAATCCGATTATTATGGCAAACTCTTGGATGAAATTACAGATTATAATTAACTACCAGCTAACCTACTCACCCAGGGGGGAAATACTGTAATTCACAGTGTGTGTTGCAACCTGAGAATATCAAGCCATATTTTACCTCACAATGCCTTTAGGCTTCTCATCCATCATCTCGCCCTGCTTTTTCTGCTCTCCTCACCCCCACCACCGCCCATCCGCCCATCCGCCCATCCGCCCATCCGCCAACCCCCACAACACGCTCTCCTCCTCTACCAGTGTCACTGCGGCCTTGAGGCCAGGCAGGAGCAGCTGGTATGTTTACCTGCCCTCCTAACCACGGCTAACCTCTGGCTAGAAGGGACTCTCACCTCATTACCTCACCACTCAGCCACACATACAACCTCAAACTCCGCTATCCTCTTAGATTTCTCCCCTACATCCGCGATGCTACACTGTAATAGCCTCCGTGTACCGCAATCTATTCAGCAGCCTGCTGTGCAGAGACGTTAGATATAATGAGTGGGGGAAAAAAAGTGACGTCTAGGACTTGGCTACCACTCCTTTACTCCCTCTTTCTCTCTGAGTCAGTTCGTTGGTTCCCATCTCTAACTCTCGCCGTCTCACATGAGAGTGCTCTTCATGTCGCCCTCCTACCAAGTTCCTCACACAGACTGCCATAAAGGAAACAAGGCACAGAGAAAGAGACAAGGATGGTGAAGAAGGGAAGAGAGTGTAGAACGTATAGGAAAGAACATAGAACTGAGAGAATAGAAGATTCAAGATGGAGGGTGGAGAGATGTAAGGAGAAGTAGACAACGTGTAGGAGGGAAATAAAGTAGTGTAGAGTATGTGTGGCAAAAAAAAAAGTTGCAAATGTCCCACTCTTTCAGCTTGATAACTTAAAACGAATGATCCTCGTTCAGAATTTGTGTTTTTTTGGGGGTTGAGATAATGATTTCCTTTCAAGTGTTGTTTACTATGTTTGTACCTGCTGTGTTGTTGACCGCAAAGTAGGCTGCCTGAAAGAGTCTCGCATGGAGGGTCCTGAGAGTGCCGTAGCAGTAATAGGCCCATCTCTCCGTCAAACTGCCTCTCATCAGCTACTGATTAATGACACACAGAGCAATAATGGCCCTGCATGCTCTCCACATTCATTTACTTTACTCTTCATCCCATGCCCCAGGAGAGAAACCACAACAATGCAGGCTGCCGAAACACCTAAGAACTACGCTCTCGCTGCACTCGAATTCAAACCCTCATTAAGAAAGACGCTTCCTCCATTGCCATTCAGTTATGCATTGCCACTGGGAGCAGGCAGGGACAATAGAATACAGAAGAGATGGGAAGGTGGAGAAGAAAGCATTCAGAGTTCAATTTATCTGTATGGGAATAAAGAATGGTTTCATCAGTGTTTAAATGTGGTTGATTGGCGTGGAGTGCTGGTGATTTTTGCATTGGTTAAAAGGATGCAACCTGTATTCTGGCACAGGGTGTACATAAACACGCACTCGCATAAACACATTCACTACACTTCAAACCAATCTGTGGCTCTGGATATAAATCTGTGGGAATAAAAACTAACTGTTGTTGGGATCCAGAAATGTGTGCCTAAGTTCATCATTGTGTTGGGTGTACAACTCTGTCAACAATACAACACACTGTAACTCACTGGCCAGTGTCTTTAAAATACAAACACAAACACGAATGGGAGCATGCATGCTGGCAGGCACACACGTGTCAAGGCCAAAGCAGAAAAGCACAAGTGCACACAGAGATCAACATCAAAACTGCGGCACTTTTCTAATGCATGTGCAAAGATGCAAAATACTCCCATTTATGGACACGCTTCAACCCTCACATTTCACGGATGAAAGATAGCGAACGGCCAAACATACATCAAACGACATTACAACAATTTGCCGCCGCTTAAAAACCCTCTCGGCATAAATAACGAACAGATCTACTTTCTCATCCTCCACCTTGTATTGAATGCACTGAAGGCAGTGCCATCGATTTCATTGTTCCAAAGCAAAACTGGTTGCATGCGCACGTTAGTTTATTGGAAATGTTGTTATATGCCCTATTTATGTAAATATTCAGATATTACCAAACTACTCAATCTCCTCCACCTCCCATTTTTGGCTGCTCAGATTCTCCTGCCCTCCCGTCTGTGCGGGGGCATCTGTGTACCAGTGAGTGAGTTTGTTTTGCAGCAGCAGTATTTATGTTCAGTGTTAGAGAATGTGTTGGGTAATCAATAGTGTTTCAGTGAAGGACACTTAGGAGCAGATTGGAGCCCAAATCCAAGCCAGCATGAAAGACAACATGACAGAAATACTTGCTGCTCGACCTGAAGGAGCTCAGTGTGACATCTACCCTCACTGTTGTCAAGAGGGGGCGCGCACACGCACACACACACACACACACACACACACACACACACACACACACACACACACACACACGCCTGTGAACCATACGAGTATCTTCAAATACAGTTAAAAACATTTACACACTGCTACATCAAAACAGGCAAACTAATGAGTTATTGACCGCTAAGTGTACGTGTACACACACATCCCATCTATTGCAATGCATCCATTCCACCCAGAACGAACGTGACCGGCGTCCCTGTCACTACTGAGCGCAGTGTGCTATAATGAAAAGTGTGTGTACGTGTGCATGCCTGCCTTTTTGTGTGTGTGTCTGCATGCATGCGCTGGGCTCACTGTGTGTACACAAGTCATTATTAGAGGTTTAGTGTGTGCTCACCAGTCAGTCAGGCTCCAGTCAGAGGAGTCAGCTTAAGGGCTCATAGCAGCTCCCTGAGGAGACACTAAATACCATCAGCCGTTTAAATCCATCCATGACCATTTTAAATATGCAGCACACACTCACTCCATTTTTAATAAGGGCTCTGAGCAAGACAGAAGGAGAAAAAAAGGAGAAGAGACAGAGAGCGAGAGAGAAAAGGAGAGAGGGCAGACTGAGGGAGAGGGAGGAATATGAGGGGAAAGGAGGAGAGCAGAGTCTGTTGCATTGATTTCTTGGCAGTTTGGCACCGGCCCTGATTCGCCTGGAAAAGCCACAGATGTGTCAGAGCCAGTTAGGCATGCCAGAAGAGAGGGAGCACGTACACGGGAGCATGCGCGCACGCACGCACGCACGCACGCACGCACGCACGCACGCACGCACGCACGCACGCACACACACACACACACACACACACACACACACACACACACACACACACACACACACACACACACACACACACACACACACACACACACACACACACACAACTCAGTCACATGCTTTCACACACACAGCTCATGTGCAAACAACATATACACACACATGGATATGCTCATAAATAGAGAGAATACACAGCATGCACTCAAAGTGTCTACGAGAGAGCGTGGATTACAAAAAGCACCTGTGAGAAAGGAGCGAGTAAAAGCCGGCGAAGATGCTAGAGGTTTTGATGCCTTTCTGAGGGAAAACCAGGCATTTTTCTCTGAAGGCAGAGTCAAAAATAGATACTATTACACACACCTCGATGGGCAGTAAATTTATCCTTAATCCCTGGCTTAAGTTAGCTCAAAAACCTGCCTGCTCTCCTCAGCTTTCAGAGCACACCTGACTGTGTGCGGGTGCATGCACAGCGCAGCGGAACAGCAGGGAGCGGTCGGATGTACGTTTTGATCTGAGGGCGGATGAGACATTAGGATCAAAGTCGGGGACTGGAGAGAATCAACTGATCTTAGCACTGAATCCATGAGCAACCTCCAGACAGACTACCTGATTAGATAGGCATTTGTGGCCTATATCCAGCACGAAAAGTGAAGGGAATATTGATGATAAAGCCTGGGGCAGAATTGTATCTAGGTCCTCTTATAGCTCAAAATGGCCCAAACTAATGTCAAGTCTAAGGGTTTGATTTAAAATTGGGGTCATCTCTACTACTGGAATGAGATTCAAACCAAATTTTTGTTTGATTTAGTCATACAAAAGATACATATTTGAATAACAAATAATTCATATTTATTTTATTGATCAAAGCAAAGCAATATTTCATATTATACATTGATATATTAATAAAAATGCAGCTGTAAACTGATTAGAGCCGATTGGTTACTTTTTAACTACTACTAAAATAGCAATTTATGTTTTTACATGGCATTGCACAAAGTTATGGAGCTGTAGTTGTCTTCAATAACATGTGGAGTTTCACTGAAGCACATGTTACTGTAGTAAAAGAGTGTTTTCTAGCAGACCGGTTAGTCAGCTAGCAATCCACCCCCTATACAATATGCAACCTCTTTTAGTTTTTTTCTTAGACGGATGCTTGTATTGCTTGTTGTATTTTTGTTTTCATGCTTATCATATGATGTTTTTTATGTGTTCTTATATTTACTATTTCTTTTCTGTTTATGGAGGCTCCCAGAACAATTGATTTCATACAACTTTACTTGTATAACTGGAGTGACTTTAAAATCCTTGAATCTCAAATCTATTATCAAAAAATGGAAGCGTCACGGATGTTATATGCGTCTATCTTCCATAAACACTTATGAACTACTTGCCTTTTCACTGCCTATTGAGTTACTGAGTGAAACGACAGGTGCAGCATGCACCTGAGTGCGCAACACTTAACACCACTTCAGTAGATCCTATATGTCAACAGCATTCACTGAGCAGGAATGACGTCATCCTGAGGATAATAGAACAGTGGCTTGCCTCACACCATTTCCTGCTTCCGACGAACACAAATACACACACCAATGCAGCTCCATCCCCGTTGCTCCAGGTGACAGGTGTGTCACAGCAGAATGGTTGGAACCTGGTGATCACGCAACAGACTGAATGACCGGTTAGTCAGCTAGCCGGCTGACTCACTGACTGAGAGGATAAGATCTCATTCACCGTCACACCGGCTGTAAAGTATAAACATGGGTCTATTCTCACAATAAGAAAAGGGGGAATGTGTCACTCTCAGTTCAAACAGGATAAGACGTGGAGATGCTCAGACTCATCAGAGATGTAGATTAGACATGGTGTGTTTATTACCCTCAGTGCCACAGACGAGACCGGTTCCGAGACCTCTGTTCATTTGGCTGTCAGTAAAGACACAATAGGACAGTCGCACTGTCTTTGACGCGCCACTCTGGAATGTTAATCACCACAGAAACCCATTATCTTCACATCCTCTAGTTCCCTCCCCCTCATTTGTCTCCCTCTCCTTTTAAAACCTGACAAACTCATTGCTCGTTACTAGAAAGTACCATTGTTTCATTGAGCGCACATGTAGAGGGAGACAGAGACATGAGGCGGAGGAGATAAGAGGAAGCGCAGCAGAGAGGGGAGGCCTGCCTGACTGCTGACATAAATTGGGGATCATAAAAAGTGTCGTCCCAGAATTAATCTGCGAAGAATGAATAAAGTGAAGTACCGCAGGGAGGTTTTGTGTGTGTGTGTGTGTGTGTGTGTGTGTGTGTGTGTGTGTGTGTGTGTGTGTAGATCAGTCTTGAATCCAAAATGAAGACAGAAGAATGGAAAAAAACATGAAACACATGACTTTTAAATGTATTCATAAAGCTTGATGATCTAGGTTCAAGAGGATGTATGTGGACATTTATTTTTGCTGTGTTAATGCAACAGAGCTACTGTATATATGTGTGTGAATGTTGTGTGTGTCCGTGCCTCAGCTGTGACATACTCCTTGCCCCTCTCTCTGCTGCAGCGCCTACAGGAAGTGCCACATACATCATGAATTTTATGCATAAGGCTGAATGTCAACACTGATGCATAATTTTTGTGGAAAAATGCTAAATGTCACCAAACACCAGGCTATGTTTCGACTGACGGGGGGCCCTCGTATCACCAGAGGAAGTGCTGGCAGCCAGAAGTCGCCACACCAGCCGTCACACCAGAAGTGAAAGGCTACAACTGTACGCAGCTGTGGCAGGAGTGGCGGAGTAGGCGACAGGGGAGATCAGGGGACAAGGAGGGTAATGAAAGCAGATTTGAAGGAGAAGGGCGCAAGGCAAGTGCATTTCTTTTTACTTTGTTTTCCCCAACACAGATGCATTTGCAAAAGAAGAGAAACATTATCCCCCCCTGACGGATTAAAACACGTTTGGGACAACAAGGTTAAAACACAAAGTATTAAAAGCTCCATTCACCCAAATGATTAAAGAAACATATTTTTCCTCTTAATTTTGGTATCCAGCTAAGAAGAACATCTCAGATTTCTGCAGCCATCTCTATGGAATTGTATCTGTGGTGTTTACAGCACAGAGGCGAGTTACACCTGGTATTAACATGCGATCTGTTCACTATCTGGGTAATAACGCTAAATCCAGAAGCTTTTGCATTTACACCAGGTATTGAAAAAGCATTCTCGGTATTAAGCCTGCATTGTGATTGGATCTCTACAAATTAGTTGGAGGGGGAGTTTGACAAACAATGCCATGGATGGGCTTCATTCATTTGAAAAATCTCTTTTTATGAGATAAACTTGCAGCTTTTTCCTAGATTGCTTAAGCTAACAGGAGCATGGACATATTAATGAGAACTAGTGGATAATGCTCTTAAGGATTTTGCTCTGTTCATTTCAAAAGTGTCTCACTGGGTACAAACGCTAAAAAAGTCTCCGCGGGCTTCATCACACTTCCCTTTTTTGCACATTAATGGGATCAAATGATGTAATCATGAGACGCTTCTAGACTAGACATCTTATTCAATAGAGGTGGTTACATTAACATCCAAATAAAAAAATCCAATTATCTGCATGGCTGGATACCACAAAGGTAAGCATTGTTATTGGGGGGAATTGACCCTTTGACATTTTTTAATATGGCCTTTATTATAATCACCACTACTTTATACTCATTATACCCAAAGGGAAGAGAAAAAAATGCAATCGCAATCACACACACACACACACACACACACACACACACACACACACACACACACACACACACACACACACACACACACACACACACACACACACACACACACACACGTTTTCATGACTATTGGGGACATCACATCGACTTCCATTCATTTCCTGGGGACTTACCCTAACCATAACAATAACCCTATCCTAATCTTACCCATACCGTTAACCAAGACTTTACCCTAAAATGAAATGATTTACGTTATAGGGATGTGCATTTTGTCCCCATAAGAAAGGGGAGTCCCCTCAATGCAACTGTGTAAACAGATTTATGTCCCTACAACATGGGTAAAGCATGCCAACACACACACACAAATGTGAGGAATGTGAGGACAGCAAGAAGAGGCAATCAAGAGAGAATAAGTAGCCAGTGATGCAGATATATGGCTTAAACTCTTCCTCCAAGGCAGGAGACCACCAGCTGAGCTCCCGAAATGAAAGACTACACTATTAATATCTATGTGGAGAGCTGGCATCAAGTATTTTTAACACATGCATCAAGACATACAGAAAGAGTGGACTGTGCGTGAGCATCCACTTACACAAAAACAGCACCAACAACAGGCAGCTACAGTTACAAAAAGAAGTTCAGATATTCTTGCATTTTAAAGTGCTACGTTAGTGCTTATGACCTTTAAGGTTGAAGGGGTGAGTAATGAGGAGCAGGGCGACTCAACCAGGCCTGCCTGAGAGGCTGCAGAATGAAGGACAAGGATGGAGGGATGGGTGAGAAAAAGAGAGAAAAATAAGAAAGAAGAAATATGAAGGCACTGTCATCTCATTTTCCTCCCCGCCGGCACACCCAGCTGTTGTTCTCTCTCTCTCAATCACGTCTAATTGTCACTCATCCCCTCCAATCCCCCCCTAACCACTTGTGCTGCCCTCCCCTCACTCGCTTGCTCTCTCCCTCCTCTTTACTCCCTCTCTTTTTCTCCATCCACACAAATGACTCAGTGAAACAGGTCAAGTGTTACAAAATTCCCCCTGCAGCTCAACCTGCCTAATACAAGGTCTGGCTCATTGCACCAAGACAAGTAATACGCTGCCTACTCACTGAGAGGGGGGCGGACGGACACACACACACACACACACACACACACACACACACACACACACACACACACACACACACACACACACACACACACACACACACACACACACACACACACAATGAAATCAAGCCCATAAAATGCCTACACAATTAGCATATTTAACCATTATATACAAGCATGCCAACTCACACTATTAAACAAATTATCCAGATATAGCCGTTTGGAAAAACAATTCTAAATCCAATTTGTTTTATTACAGTCAAAGATGTCAAAAACTAATTCCCATTGCTTGTGATTATCAAAGTCTTTCTTAATCTGAATCTACATGGAAACAAAAAGAAAAACATCACATCCACATCCTCTCAATAGAGCTGAAAATATTAGTTGATAAAGAGATAAATAATCAGCATCTATTTAATAACTGCAAAAATCCCAAAACCTTTCCTAATTACCCTTATAAATTAAGGTTAAGATTACTTAATTGTGAGGATTTACATCTATTTTACATCTTTGAGTTTTGAACTGCTAGTCTGAAAAAACAAAAACAAATGTCAAGACATCCCCTTGGGCTTTTGTAAATTGTGAAGTCTAAAGACCACATGATGAATACAAAATGATCTGCCGATTAATCGGTTATCAAAACTACTGTCAATTGCAGCCCTACATATCAATTCTACAGTAAATAGTAGTGGAGCCAGTATAAAAATTGGGAAGAAGCCATATTTAAACACACGCTGCCTCTCTTTCTACCGCTCCCACCTATCCACACTAATGAAAAGCAATTGGGTGACAGAGAACCCTGAAGCAACAGAGTGAAAGTGGTATTAAGAGGGCAGCAGAGTAAAAGGCCTTAAAATAGGATAAATGACCGGGAAGAACTAAAGCCAACACACACACACACACACACACACACACACACACACACACACACACACACACACACACACACACACACACACACACACACAGAGACAAACCTAGTCCTAGAGAGTACAGTATTATGCAAGTATGTTTGCTCAGCAGGCAGAGTGTTGTGATATAGAAATGTAACAGCTCCATATATCAGGAAGGTGGGGACCTATGGAGGATAAACGACCTGCAAGCAGTACCTGGACAGTGTGTGTAATACACAGATAAATAACTGGGAGCCATATGATGACACACAGTCTCCCGGAGAGAGCATGTAAACCACCGCACAAACACAAGACGATAAAGAGACCAGTAACATTAAACCAGAGCACGCGCTTGTTCCTGCGAGTTTTGTTTGTCTGAATACCCAGGGAACGACGGTCGTTTGGGAGGGTAATGACTGAGGAAAACTGAAATGTACTGGAACATAAATTAATCAAAAAGTGAGACCTGCATTCACGCACACTGGGAGTGCTCGGTACCATCTATTTTTGCTGTTCATACCCCGCTGTTGGCGCACAACAAAGAAGTTCCAGCTATTACACACGGTGAACAGAGCACAATTCTGCATCGATGTTTCCACTCGCTGCTCTCGTTGAAGGCTGGTCAGATCGCAAGTCTGTGGCAGGGATGAACCAGTTAATACTGTCAAGGTGAGAAAGAGCACGTCCACGTTTGCGTGAGCGATAATCAACTCGTGTTTATAAACATTTCACGTAGAGCTCCTGTTATGCCAAATTTCAATAACATTTAATTTCCTCCTCCAAGATAAGACCTTTTGTCCGTGCAAGACTATTTTATTCTATTGCTGCCCTAAGCTGACAGTTAAACGGACAGCGTGGCTGTGCTTCGCATGGCAATGCCGAGCTATTTTCTCAAACTCTGCCTTTCTCCCGTTATACACTGAAGTGCACTCTTCAACTGTGATTCAGGGCTGTTACCCATGATGCCTCGGTTCTGGGGGTTGAGTGATGGGTGACGTTGTTGAAAATCGTTGACAGCCCTTGAGGAAGGGAGGGATTACAAGAGACCAAAGACATACAGGAGACCCCCAGCACACACACACACACAAACACACGCACACACACACACACACACACATGACGGCGTCTGAGAGTAAACACCGTCTGACTTAATAGCTTGGAGCAGTTTAATTTTGTGCATACAGACTTCCCTTTCTTGGGGCCTAAATTAATAAGTCAAATCAATAATGTCATTCCCTTTTAAAATGATGCCTCTGGGTTCAAATAGCAAGTGATTGGAGATGTGTTGGAAGTGAGAAAAGAGGAATGATTAGAGATGATTTTACACCCTAGGACAGGTTGGACAGCATTGGATTTATACAAACACACTAACACACAGACACAAAATTCTTTAACAGACTTGCAATGCTTTAACATTTACTCTGCAGCAGAAGATAAGAAGATAGGAACGTCAGAGAAGATGGGAGGGGGGCAGAAGAAGTGATTACAGGAAAAGAGATGTCTAGATAAGATGACAGACAGATGAATGGGGAGGCAGTTTGTGGGTATAAAGGAGGAGCTGAGACATGCACATGAGCAGACAAAGACACACTCGCAAACACACACACAATTTTGTGAAGTCCTGACAGTCCTCTCCTCACTACGACTGTTAACGTCAAGCAAAGAAAGCCGAGAGGACTTGAACCGCACAGGGGAACCAGCCAGTGCAGATATCTTCACCCGTCCATACACTGCTGTATGTCCCTGCAGACACAGGCAATGTATAAATATATATAGAGTTGCGTAATGATTCAATGTTATTGTATATCAATATTCAGTGGAATGTTAATGGTACGTTTTTTTAAGTATGAATAACAAATGCGATATACATAGTATTATTTTATTATTATACTTTAAGTGTTGTGTTTTATGTGTGAGCAGTTAACACTATACAATAATGATGACAATGTATGATCTAGCATATAATATAAAATGACAATAATAGACAGTTCCTTCCATTGAACATTGATACATTTATATGTAATTTTGCCTTTATTTCTCATATGGAGACAGACTTGATAAAATATCCTTGATAATATTATGATTTCAGCCATTTTGCCCTAAATACATACACAATGGACTCATTTTAATATAATAGCATGGGTCATGATATAAGTCAGTGCTGATGCCGTTTCAAGACATTTTATGACTGAAAAAAATAAAGAGCAGCACAAACATTAATGTTCAACAGCAATCATTTGTGAACATTTGTGATAAACTCCCACACAGACAGAAACATTTGCATGCACTTTCCGTACCGTCAGGCAGGCAAACATCTGCACAGCATGCACAAATGAACGTGAACACAATCATCCGCGATTTACTTTGGACTCAGCCGTCCCCAGAAGACCATCTCCAGTCCCCAAGACCAAATATTTGCAGACTTATTTTGTTTTTATCTCCATACTCATCTCCCATTCTGTATGTTTATATCTGAGGTTATGCAGACGTGCATGTGCCGGTGCGTGTGCATACTTTGTAAGAGCTGCCTGTTGAGACGGTGAATTAAACAGCAAGTGCATTTGATCTGCAAAGCACCCCTGGGCAAATACACACAAAATGAGACAAACACGCACACACGCATAGAGGCTTGCATAGAGCATCAAAATCATTTCCGTCACAGAATCTATTCTTAGGAGCAGAAACAAACCATTCTTTCCCTGATATAAATCTCTTTTATTCATACCCACACAGTCACGCACATATACATACACACATACACACAGACACGAGCACACTTCGCTCAAAGCTACACTCCCTGGTGGTCATAACGCATTCACATAATGTTCTTTGTTTTCTATTTTCTAGAACAGGATTTGTTCCAGGTAAGTCACAGTAGGAAGACCTTTTGGGGCTTATTTAACTCGCAAGCACGCACGCAATCGCGCTGCAACTTCCATCTGGTGATGGTGGGCGTTTGTGCAGGTGTGTCGAGGTCAGTGGCGTTCAAAGCTTCTTTCCCATCTCCCTCTCTCCCTCGCACAAACAACCTGATCTGTGAGAAGCTAAATCAACACAGCTGCAACAACTCAGCCCTTGCGGCCCTCCTCCCTTCACTCAGCCCTCTTCCCCTCCATCTTTAAACAGGCGTCGCCTCCCTTTCTCTGTGCTGGTTTTTGCCCTTTTGCTCTCTCCGTCCTCCAAGACTTCTCCTCTCCGTTTTATTCAATCTTGCATTAGTCACTGTTAAATTGATATGCCGGCCAGCTCTCTGTAGCTTTTGCCAATACATAAAGCTTCAGATTTCACCCCTCAACCCCCTTCCCTCTCCTCACACCATCACTCCCTCTTTGCCCTCCCTCCCAACCACCTCTCTCGCTCTATCCCTCTCTCCTTGCCCTTCTCTGCCCTCCCAGCAGTCGGCATGTGCTACCCTGGGGGAGACGTGCCTCATCCGCCCAACAATGCACTCCAACCCACCAGTTACCTCCAGCCCTGTCAGCACGGGACAGGAAGAGTAAACGCCCAGGGGCCTCCAGGGGAAACAGGAGCATTTCCCCCCCCCCCCCCCCGTCTGTCTGCCTGGGTGTGTATTTATATGAGAGTGAGTGTGTGTGTGTGTGTGTGTGTGTGTGTGTGTGTGTGTGTGTGTGTGTGTGTGTGTGTAACACACATATCTGAACAAAACTGACCAGAAGCCAGAAGATCGAATGTTATCGTTTACCGTTTGAGGAAGAGGAATGATACGATTTCCAATTTCCTGTGATTATTTACAAATGTAACTTCCTCTGCACTTTGCTTTCACCTTGCTCAACATGATAACAATACCCTATTCGACCGAAGAAATACATTTCCCAGTCTGGTACTTTTAAAGTGCCTTATCATTTAAAAAAAAAAAAAAAAAAAAAAAAAAAAAAAAAAGGAAGGTCCTTGGGACATTTTTGTAGAAGTTGATGGTGTCAATCAAACAAGCTCACCGTTCTTTGACACTGAATTTTTAATATATGTTAAGGTGTGGAAGAACTATCATTTTTATCTGCATTGCATTTAATGAGGTAATGTTTGTTTCCAGAACACACGGTGGGTGAGTGGTTGTTTCCTAACACTGCTGCCTTCCCGGCAATCACCCAAAAACAAACTCTTTAAAAAGTAACTAAACTTTAGACCAGACATCATACCCCACAACAAAAAACAGCAACTTGCCAACAGCACTATAGCCTGTGCCACTGAAAAGTACCGAATCTAACTTTCACAAACAACCATAGACAGAAACTAAATTGGTCTTTTACTGACTCCCATATTGTCAACAAGACCAAATTTGTAACAAACTGGCTAAGACAATGTAAAATTAAAAACTCCACACACACTTTCATAAAAAAATAAAATAAAAAAAATGCAGATTTCAATACCATTTCAATATAATTAGAGTGTGAAAGTGAGCGATATCAACAGTGAAAGCAATAAATGGGTGTGTGGAATACTGCAGTCAGAGAGTGTTAGGACTAGAGACTGTATACGATTAGAACAGTGACACAACGTTCATGTTTAGACTTTGTACAATGACTATGAGGTTTAAGTACTGACATTATGCAGGTATTGAAGTAATTCTTAGCCATGCTAGTCGGCCCACTGCTTTGATCCAGACTGAAATAGCTCAACAAAGACTGGATGGATTCCCTAGAATCCTTCTAGACATTTATGCTCACCAAATGATGATTCCTTGAGTTTTCTTCTAGCGCTACCATGTTGTTCAGATTTAGTTTTGATTGAAATGTCTTTTTTTTCAGTAACACTTTCTATGACGACCAGGTCTATAATGCATTATAAACATACTAATAATATACTATAATGCGCTTGTAACACTGTACAATCATAGTCCCAAAGCATTTTATAATGACGTATTAGGTCAAGTATCATAATACTTACTGGCCAGTTAATTAAGTTCATTTTATGTTTTGTGTGTGCATGCATAGATTTATTAACATGTTGTTCACTTTATTTAAAGCAAGCAATGACCATTCAGAGTAACTTATGACATTATAATGCATGTTAACCATGGTTGTAATGCAGTATAAAAAAAAAAAAGAGTATAATGTATTAAAGCAATGGGAATGATAATACACTGTGATCTTTGCAAAAGTAAGTGACGAGCAAATATAAGTACTATCATACTTGACCTTATAAGTAATTATAAATGGCTTCATGCGTTATAACTTATGATTGATATAAAGCATTATGAATATTTATAATAATATATGTTATTATTAGTATGTTTATAATGCATTATAGACAATTGTCACAGTAAGTTGTGCCTTTTTTTTTTTGGGGGGGGGGGGGGGGGTATGACATCAGCTATTGGGCCGGGATCAGTGACAATGTTATATATATACTATATACATTATATACTAATATTTAAATTTGTGTCTTGACTAATTTGTTACTGCATTAAAAGGTTTTAAACTTGAATTGTAACCACTGTTAATCTTGAAGATTCAATTCACTGAATTTATATCTATGTATTTATTTTGTTTCCCAAATGTATCTAATTAAAAATTTGTATCAGATCGGTACTTGGTATCGACCGATACCCAAACCCAGATCGGTGGATCCCTAAAGACTTATACAACAACAAATAAAGGTCCTCCATCCGGGAGACAAACAGTGGACGTTGCGGTCATGTGGAATGCGCCTCAACCCCTTGTAATACTTTTGCTGACCCCTACACTTTTCATCCAGAACCATCATCAGATGGTGATAAAGATTAGTTTGGTATTTGGTCATAAAACCATATTCATGACATTCCCATTAGACTCGGCTGTACTTTGTTTTTAGTGCATATTGGCAAATAAACTGAGAACATGGTTAACATACCTGCTGAACAGAATGTTAGCATCGTCACAATGAGCATGTTAGCATGCTGAAATTAGTAAAAGCTCCTCACAGAGCTGCTAGCATAGATGTGGACTCTTCTAATACAAAACATAGGGAAAGAAAGCTTTGGATAAGTTAACACAGACTTTGAAATAGTCGTATAAATCCACAGACATCACCAGACACTTGTTATCTCTTCTTGTGATTTACAGTCAGGCCTGAACTACTGGTGCCTCCTTCAGTCTGCTCTTCAGTAAATGAAACAGATGCTCTGACTCAGGTCAGATGACCGACTTGGCCAGAGAAGAACATTCCACAGTTTGGCCATAAAACTCCTTAATTACCTTGTTTTCATGCTTAGGCTCATTGTTCTAAAACTGGAGGAGTATGTACAATACTAAGAGCTATGAACCAAATTCAATGTGTTGGAGTACAGTGACTAGATAATGAGAAACATGTCACTATCAGTTTAAAGATTAGCCACTTGAAAGTTAGTGTTTGATACAAATATTCCAGTAACAAGGCACATGCTGGAGATTTGATGATTCACCACAGGCAAGAACAAGAAGAGCCAGTCGCTTTTAAAGCAAAGAAAACTATGCAGGAACCAACTTAAATAATTGAGGTCAGAGGCAGACACTTGCTTTAATCCCTGTGAAGGCCCAGTTCACCGCATCCATCACTCAGAAACCCATGCAACAGCCCAAGCCATTCATCACTCACTCTGGGATTTATTAGTTAGGTCTGGAGCCGGGAGGGTGAGAGGTTAAATGAGGAGCATTGTGTTCGCGGTTATCAGCAGAGAGAGCCCAGAGTGGGTCTGTCTGCTAATCCACAGACACACAGAGACACACACACAGACACACACCATCAGATGTTTAATCAACACTACGGCTGCAGCTGCCAGAGCTGCAAGTTAAATATACATCCATGTAGAAACATGGATGTGTGAAACAGTACGCACGCACGCACGCACGCACGCACGCACGCACGCACGCACGCACGCACGCACGCACGCACGCACGCACACACACACACACACACACACACACACACACACACACACACACACACACACACACACACACACACACACACACACACACACACACACACACACACACACACACACACACACACACACACACACAAGCTTGCACACACATACCAAACAATCTGATAAGACTTAAGTTCATAAACATTGTCGCACACAAACATCCTGTGGAAATTGGAGCGGTCTGCAGCCCAGCAAAACACTCTACGGGTGCCTAAACACATGAACAACATGAGCATACTTCTAAAGCATGCTGTATGACCAAAGCACACACACTCTCATTCTTTGTCTCTCACTCTCTCTCACACACACACACACACACACACACACACACACACACACACACACACACACACACACACGTATAAACAGGGCCACAGCTAGCCGGATTGCCCGGGGGCACCTCAACATGTCTCATCACTGTAAGCTAATGTTGAACACAGCGGTGGAGCTTGGTGTAGCTGCTGTCACTTTGGCTTCGGATCCAGGTTATGCGCTCAGAGCTCAAATGGGTTCAGGTTCTGCGTTACGGGGTCACCGCTTGTACAAGAGGTGCACACTTTTTTCAGGGACAAACGCAGACCAACATGTAAGTGTTGCACGGGCTTTTTTTTACTAGCTGCAGCTTATAAGCATTTCTGCTGTGCTCAAGTCTTTTACATTCAGCTACAAAACCAAAGGAGTCAGAGTGTGTCTGTGTGTGGAGTGTGTGTGTAAGTGCTCTCTATCTCGCCAGCCTCAAATCCAAACCAATTAGAGAAGCCAGATGGTGGGCTGGACTCACAGTAAATAGCTGTGCATTGACAGAACACGCCTGCAACAAAAATGAATTGTGACAAGGAGCCAGGATGACACACAGATACATGACGGCATCAAAGCACCAGGCAAACATCGAGGATGCGCTGCCTCGACCGCCATAAACCAACTGTCACAGTTGTGGGGATGTTAACGACACGACTTGATTGTATTGTTTGATGGCAGCACAGAGGGGGTACTTGTATGTAAAACAAAATAAGGCAGATGCACATACACGCATGAAAGCACACATTCATTCGCATGCCAAAACATTCATACACAAACCTTTACACACACACTCACACACACGGACAACCCTCTACGTGCCCGTCTGTTAAAATTTGACCAAACCAGTTTGGTTTAGTCCGAGTTCAAACAATGCAGCCTTTGAGAGGCGCTCCATTCACTGAGTTTCAGCTTGGCCTGCACATTCCCCAACTGAAAACACAAGCTGCCTCCCTCCAGGATAACCACTGAAGTTACAGCAACGCATTCCTCACATCTATCCTTTGATTATATACAGTTCATGCATCTTGAAATAAGTGAGTGCATGTGAGCTTTCTATCGCCACTCTTCATAATCCACATGCTCAGGTAGGAAATGTGCCCTTTAAACAAATACAGCAGTCTCCTACATGCTGGTTACCAAGGCAGCAAGTTTACTTCAGCCAACTAGGAAAACATATAGGACTCAGAGCGACTGAGAGGAGGTGGAGCTTGAGCACAGGACAATTGTAATGCACTAAATAGCCTCTCCTATTTCTGTGCTCAGTTTCATAAGCTTGTTATCACACCTCTGTTGACACACACACAGATTTATCAAAACTGAAATGAGACGAACAGCCAGACCAGGAAATGAGAGACGCAAACGAACACACAGGGGGGGGGGGTCTGGAGTGTGAAGGATGGGTGACAAGATACAGAGAGGCCACTTCATATCCTGATCAATTAATCTATAAATCTAATCAGTGAGAATCTATGACTGGCGCTCTTATCCAATCTGCCTCCTCAGTCATCCAAGCTAACCTCAAGTGTTAAAGAGAGAGGGAAGAAAAGGAGAATCACATATCACACGCAGCAATACTGGAACATTTCAAAAATCAAGAAATCTTTAATAGCAACCAAATACGAAAAAATATAGAAAGACACAACAAAATGGTGACAACAATTCTAATTCATTTTTTTTCTTCTTTTTTTTTTTCAAAAGACCAAAATAGATCGTAAATAAAAAAAAATTACAAAAATAAAAAGTAACGTTAACACAGAGCAGTCGATAATAAAAAGCACATTTTGGGGTAAGACTGTTTTGTTGTGTGTACAGTTCATTTGTATAGAAGAAGCACATTTGCCAGTTTTGGCAGCAATCACAGCGCAGCAGTCAAGAATAAAGCACTCAGAAAACATAAATTATAAAGCACTGCAAAATAACAGAAAAGAGGGGAAACTGTAAAAGGGGTAAATAAATCCTTCATGCTTGCCGTCACTGAGAAATACACAAACGTGACACCATAAATTAGTAATATCTTTTTCTCTGCTACATATTTATATATTTATACTATGTACACAGGGAAGTTTTCTCTCTCTTTTTTTTTATTCTTTTATGCGAGTGAGATGGGAGATGTTAAGGCTTTGATTAGTCATCAAATGTTTGGAGCGGAAGAAATTGCAACAGTATGTGGATTTGTGTATGTGTATATGTGTGTGTGTGTGTGTGTGTGTGTGTGTGTGTGTGTGTGTGTGTGTGTGTGTGTGTGTGTGTGTGTGTGTGTGTGTGTGTGTGTGTGTGTGTGTGTGTATTGTGTATTTCGACCCCCTAACCTTGTGCTAGACCCGGGCCAGGAGATCGTGGATTTCTCTAAAAGCATTTTGTCTGACAAGCCTCACTTGGGTGCTGAGGTGGGTGTCAACGGTGTGTGTGTGTGTGTGTGTGTGTGTGTGTGTCTGTCTGAGGAGGCGGTCGCGGTGGCGGAGGTGGCTGAAGTGAGAGAAGTCTAAAACAACATTTTGGAGATGAGTAGGAAGTTGTGTGACTCTAAAAGCTTTCGAAGGGATCCTGGAAGGGGGAGCAGGTCAGCGCGGTGGCTTTTTAATGAAAGCTATATTCCCCGTGTGAAACAAAAGTGGAACGGACAAACGGTTTCCTAAAAAGCCTGTTTCTCTGATACTGGGTGAAAGGTGTGCCCCTGAATGCGTAGTTGTCGCTATTCTACATGGTCGTTCAGATGATTCTGGATCAGATTGGACTATTTGGGGGGGGGGGGGAATATAAAGCAGTGGACACATCATGCTGCAGCTCTTTCCACAGTAGCAGGACTCGGTATATGTCCTGACGGAGCCACTGAGCAAGAAGAGGAGAAAGAAGTGTGTGTGTGTGTGTGTGTGTGTGTGTGTGTGTGTGTGTGTGTGTGTGTGTGTGTGTGTGTGTGTGTGTGCGTGTGTGTGTGTGTGTGTGCAGCTATGCGAGTACATTTGTGTGGGCTTATGTCAGGAGATGGCAGACTTGTCAGGTATGAGGTGTCTTCTGCACAGTTCGGCTGTGGGAGTGAGCATAATGAGAGTGACTGAGGGGTGTTTGTGTGTGGGCGAATGTTCCTCTGCGTTCTGCGTATATATGTACAGTATGTGTGCGTGAATGAGTGGGTCTTCAAATTGCACAGTAATATCTCTAGTTTGCCAGTTTTCCATGGTGACAAAGGGTGGCTACTCAGGTTACAGCCCCAATGGCAGTGAGAGATATCCCGAAGCCCCCCCGAGCATCACGGAAATACTCACCGACACACTACTCTATACACACGCACACACATAGCTGACTCAACACAGACCATCGCCTGTGTGGTTACGATCCACCTGATAATTTATGAGTACTGTAGGTATTTTTGCATTGTGCAGGGTGTCTGTCGTGACAAGGAGAGGAGAAGCCAATTGTGCTAAAAAACAAAAAAAACTGTGTGCTTATTATGTGGAAATGCAGGCAATGCTAACAAAATCATATACAAGCATATATCATTTTTTTTTTTCACCAATACAAATCGACTCTTTAGGCAAACTCAGCTCAGTCGGTCCAGCATGTTTTAACATCCAAACCACCGAGGTATTAATTGGATTAAAAATTACATTCTGAATGCCATCCGAGGCATTTGAATTTTAGGCTTAGTCGACCCACAACACCTTCCTCTGTACTTCCACAACACTGGCAACACTGGCTCCATCGATCTGATATTTACATTGTCATAAATATCCACATTTTCACAAGAAAAATAAAGATGCTTACATATATAGTACACAGATACCTCACACCAAAAAGTACATACAACAGTTTTGTCGCTATTTTGACCCCAAAAACCAAGTATTTCATATTACTCATATTTCTCTTCATTGCGGTGACACACAAGTGCAAAAATACGTAAATTCCTTTTTTTTGTATTTTGAGTGGTTGTGACAAATTAGCGTTCAGTGTTCAGTAAATTTACTGTACCCCAGGTTGACAGGAGTGCATTTATGTATAAGCTAAGGCCATTAGACGATAATCCTATTGAACACACTGGCTTACAATATGCTAGACGGTGCTCAAACACTGAAAGCTGTCGCTCCGTTTTTGTCATCTGCCTCCTGTGTCTCTCCCTTGCTCTCTCCCCACCTCTCTAAAAAGGTTAAAAGCCATCACAATGGCAAACTAGCACTGCCTCACCCTATACAGATACTTGTTCTGTATGCGAGTGTTTCTCACCTCTAGAGCTCAAGGTTAAAAACAGCTATGATAGGAAATGCAGGCAAGCGCACTCACCCTTGCTCTTGGCAATGGGTCACCCTGCATTTGACCTCATGACCTGCAGCGAACTGCAACCCAGATCTCTGCTGGGTCTTACAAGAGGGCAGTACAGTCATCGAGAGCTGTATTCACCCGATTCCCAGTGGGTAAAAGGGGGGGAGTTGATTAGAAGGCCAGGAAAAGCATGATTAGAGGAGCTACAGTAGGACTTCTCTCATAGATTGTCCATCAGTCATCCAGTGTCTATATAGATACAATGATGCATGCAAATGTACAGACTCAGCCTCAAGGACAGCAGCGTGCAGTAGCCACGCAGTAATATTGGCCTGAGCGGGCCTCCGGTGGCTCGTTAGAAGGATAAATTAACAGTCAGGAGACAATCAGCCTTGAAGCTGCATCATAAAGGGCCATTTCACTGCTTGTTGCCCGTCAGTCAATATGACTCCTGAAGCTTCGCTGTGGACGCAACCTTTTATGTGACCCGATCAATTCCCTGCATTTAACACCGTCCGCTAACGGACAGAAATATGACATGTATCTCAGTGAAAATCTATCTAACCTATTGCGGCTTCACTTGGGGGGTGGGATCATGTTACATCCGGCCATTTACTAAAGTGTGGGAGGAGACGGTAGCGTCCATGCGGTGGAGTGAACATGGTCACTGCAGGTGGATTAGTCGGTCCTAGCATGTCAGGGCAGGCATTGCTGGAATAGAGTAAGTAGGGCGTTTGACACATCGGGAGCAGTAAAATACCCCACTGCTCTCTGTGGCCCTGACCTCGACACTACCGGATAAATCATAAACTCCCCATAAACACTGGGAGAGAAGGATGAAGAGAGAGAGAGAGAGAGACAGAGCGAGAAACAGAGACAGAGGAATGATAGAGAGATGGAGGTGGGAGGGGGAGCAATCGCCACGTCATAAACGATAAGTGGTGGCAATCTGTTGGTCCCAGCTAAGCGAGCGACTTCACGGCTCATTACCAATCAAGCTCCTCCTGTCAGGAGCGCTCTGAAGAGACGAGGATGAGGAGGAAGAGAAAAGAACAGACATGCTCCTCTCTAGTCCTCCTGCCTCCCGCATCCCTCTCTCCCTCCCATGACCCTGTCAGATCGACTACACCTCACTCCCTCATCTCTTAACACCTCTTACCTCCAGGCACAGGACAAAAGTTTGCATGTGAATACCTTGTTGAGAGCTTAGCTCAAACTCTGTGCAAACTTACTTTGTTGAATTCGGATGCTCTGGTATTTGTGCAGCACAGAAGGACCTAATGTTCTTTTTTAAATGTTGTTAAGTCAAGCGTGTCTACTGTTGCTGATAGTTTGCGGAGTAGTTTGAGAGGAAGGCAGAGAGAGTGGAAATGAAAGCTGACCAGTAGACTGGAGCAAATACTTTGTTCTCTTCTCTAAATCACTTGATGGCTACAGTCTATACCTTTAAAACCTTCCTCCCAACCCATCACTAGCTACTAACTACCCACCAGATGACAGCCCATTGCATTACCAAAGCGAATGGTTTCCCGCAGGAGATAGCAGGCAACCCGTAACTGCTTGACAACCCCTTCCACTTCTACAGTTTTGGTGAAGATAAGAGTGAATATGCAAGTGAGTTGCCGCCTTTATAGCCAAGCTTGTATCATGATTCCATTATTCTACTCCCACACTACACGGTTTCTCCGTTTTAGTCTGTCTGTCAAGAGTCCTTGTCAAGGTCCCAGTGATAGCGATAGCATGAGCAGAAGCAGTGTGAGACAAGCTGTTTCTTTTCTCTGTTTGATTTCCAGTTCGTAGGGACCAGATAACAGCAACGCTCTTTTCAGAATACCCCTCCACACCCTCCTGTTCATTCAGTTTATTCTGGGGCTGCACTGTGATTAATAATGGGCTATGTTTCAAATCAATTTTCAAAAATAAAAGTGGTAATATTTTCTCTTCTCTATTCAGACAGGGACGAGACCCTGGAGCCACAAAATCCTCGGGAGGAATCCTCCATCCCTCCTTTATCTTCTCCTCCTCCTTTCCTCCTCTCCTTCTCTATACGTAAACAGCAGTCCGTGAGATGACAGAGCCATCCCGCTGGGACTCCATGTCATCATCCATGTAATCTCCAATCATATCATCCTGGTCATGCGGTGGGCGAAGCTGAAGGATGGGGGCCCCTCCAGTGAAGTGGTCATACCTCTCCTCCTCCTCCAGCTCATCAAACTTCCTCCTTTCTACGTCATCTAATTCATTGCTTAGCAGGATATCTTGGGCGGTGGGTGTACTGGCAACAACTTCAGGCCGGCCCCCGATGGTGAGAGGCTGGTGGTGGTTGTTTTTCTCTCCGAGGCCCTGGTGGGATGAGCTCTCATTGTAAACGTAGACGGGGCCGTTGTTGTTGCCGCCTCCGACGCCGCTGCTCGCTCCTCCACCCGTGCCGTTCTTGCTGGCCTTCTTGCCGGCGCCAAATATGCGTGTCTTCATGTCACTGCCGCCATTGGCGCGGTAACCCTGCTGTTGCCTGCGGCTACGGGTGACAAGCACGGCGATCAGAGCGGCGACCAAAAGGAGGGCCAGCAGGGAGCCAATCACAGCTCCCGCCACCACGCCGGCATTGGATGGGTTCACTGAGGGCTCTGTAGGGGGGAGGATAGGCAGGGAGGGAGAAAAAGGAAGAAAGAAATATGGTTGAGAAAAGCGAAAAAAAAAGGAGAACAGTGTGAAACATGGAGAGAGGGCAAGAGGGAAAATAGAGACAGCATAAAGAGGAGAAGGAAGAAAGGGTAATGTCAAGGAAAAACGAGAAAGGTAGGAGTTGGAGGATGTCAGTGGTGCTGGTCTGAATTGTATTCAGTGAAGTGTGTAAGAGTGCTGAGGTGTCAGTACAGTCAAAAGTGTGAGTGTGTGTGTGTGTGTGTGTGTGTGTGTGTGTGTGTGTGTGTGTGTGTGTGTGTGTGTGTGTGTGTGTGTGTGTGTGTGTGTGTGTGTGTGCGCGCGCTCAGCCTCTTCCTACACTGACATTTCCTCCTCTCCCTCAGAGCTGCTACTGTCCCAATTCCCACAGCCACGTCACGACAACGACGCAGTCACGTCTCCCCCTGTGTTGCCCTTCAACGGCCAGGGTCTATCCAAGGCTCACCACAAATCACAAGGCAAGTCAAGGCAAGGGGGAGGGCGGGTGCGCAAGCCACGTACACATACACTTTCTGAAGGAGCGGGGAATGGTGCGTGCAGGGGCAAAACAGGTGGAGGCCATGCAGCGGAGGAGGATAATGATGGATTGAGGAGTGGATGTTGGAAATTAGAAGAGGAGGAGGAGTAGGTGGCGGAGTGAGTAAGTGACAAAGTGACACTGTGGAATGACGACTCTTCCTGGAAGCCATGAGCATAGAGCAGGGGGGAACCTTGGCAAACCCTCTCTGCAAAATGCAAGTGCATGTCATTTTTATTCCAGCACTATTAGTTTAGTCACGACTGCTGTGGTGCACACTCGCATGCACAAGAAAAGAAGCCATTTTAAGTTAATTTTGAAATAGACAAAGGCGTTCACAGAAGGCATACTGGATAAGGAGGGTGTAAGTAAACTAGGCTCCACAGTCCAATACACAGTATTTCTGTTTCTGTATCAAAACTCCAGGGGGAGGTACAGTAGTAGTGCCTAAATCAGGGTTGTGAAGATGTCCCATATGACTTGTCAGCCATATAGGGCGCCTTCTCCAAACTCGCACCTCCCACTCCCTTGACTTCCCTCTGCAGTGATATTAGTAGAATATTTCAAAGCCGGTATTTCAACAGCAAAAAGATACAACTGGTTTGCAGAGAAGGAAATCACCAGTTAACACTTAGGCTTGGTATTGTTTAAAATGTTTTGATTTACTGTGGCAATAACATACCTACATTTCACGAGCACCAATACCAAAATACTGTTCTTCATTCTTTACCTAAATCAAAATCAGCCTATTTAAATGCAATAGTTATGTTTGCAGCCATACAGCCTAAAAAAGAAATATACAAATGTGTAAAATGAGCAATATTATGATTTCAATCAGGAAGTATCTGATCACAATTAAGCAAACCAACCAGCTTTCAGTACTTGCCATGGACACACTTCAGTCATTACTCAAAAAGTATTGCAGTTTGATACCAGGCCTAGTTAAGACACGACTAGCGAGTAAAGCCTCTAGGAGAACCATGACAGTGTTACTGCTTTGTACAGGCTTTTTGGGGCCATGAGTTCAGGGCTCTAAGTGCTTTCTGGGAGTATGACAACTCCCTGCAGACCCTGTGACCGTTTCCCCCATGTGGTCATCATCTATAACTCAGTGGGCAGGGAGTATGGCACTAACACTGCCGGAGTTAAGGGTCAGCTCCACTCATGCTGTACACATTCACTGTACTGTGAAGCACTTTCAACAAAAATGTTCTCCAAATCAAAGACATGGAAATGTGTACAAGTAATAACTTGTATAGATAGGAGAAACACTTCAGTATGATGGATATACAGCTAAGACATTATTACAAAAGCTGTTTTTGCAACAACGTGTCAGAGCTTTAAAACCTACTTTTCATACAAGGGAATATTGATGCCTGAATGTATATTATTCCTACTTTTCCAGGGTTCAAAGCATGCAAGTTTAGAGCTTAGATGTTTTTTGTATGAATACATGTATTTTATTATTTTTAGTTAATTTACTTGTTTATTCTGTTTGGATCATTTTTAATATCCCAGGTGCAATAAGTAAAATGATTTAATTTCACTCCACATTGATGCCGAAACCTTATCTTATGGAATAAAGGATTTGTATCATCCATCATCTTTAAATGTTCCTGCTTCCTTCAGGTTTGAGCGCATGAGCTACATAATAAAATCAAGAACCCTTGGCTAAGCTGAACATCCTGTCTGTTGCTCTGGCTTTCCTTTCCACTCTCTGCACTTTCACCAGCCGCTGCAGAGGATTAAACAGCGGACGCTGCAGTTGAAATCCCTGACTAAATTTGAAAAGTAGTGAATCAGCCCGGTTCTTATTGTCATTCCATTTGAAATCCATCAGAAGCCGGCCCCTCTTGTTAAGTATACAGAGAGTTGACAGAATTACTCTTGTAACACTGATTCTTGTCGAGAGAAGAAGTGGTAGTCTACAGCTGTGCTCCACTCTTCTCGTCCTTTTTATTTCTGCCTCTCCTCTCTTAGCCCTTTCTCCATCTCTGCCTCCACTCCACCAGCTGTCTCCTGCATACTCTCTCCGTGTTCTCTAAATCTATTTTTCCTGCCATCTCTCCATTTTACGTTTGTATTTCTGTCGCATGCTACTTTTCTCCTCTGCGCTTAATTTTCAAGATATGCCTAGGGGATATATAAATAATATATAATAATAATTAAAAAATAATAATTTCATGTGGGTATAGTTCTCTCCACCGGCATCCCCAAGCACACTGTCTCCCTCCCCTCCCGCGAGCAGTGCTAAACATTCCTGTTCACACACATGAGAGTGAGAGCTAGCCCTCAGTGTCCACTTGTAACAGGAACACAAGAAATGCATTATCACCTCGGGCTCCATGGAGCTGTGGCACATGCAACGTGGCAACAATCTCTGTGCAAACTTGGAGCTGGATGCTGCCACACATTGCCGTCTCATCAAAGGGAATTACGCTGAAATTAAAATTAAAATTCTCCCTAAATTCCTCTCATCCAATTATTTTTAATGCGTCGATCAAGTCAGTTCTTAAGTGTTTCTCTCAAAGTCTATGCTGGTGATTTTAAATCCTTTTGTGGGTGATAATTCATGTTTTATTCTACCCTTCTAGAGACAATGCTTAAAAGATTCAAGAGATAGATGTAAAAGAAGCCACCCCAGGATCCCGGTACAGGCCCACTACAGACCCAGACACATCCTAACAAAGCACCAGAGGAATTTATTTCAGTGGGTGAGGAGAGGACATCTTCTAAACACATGCTGCTGGATGAGTTAGCAGAAAAACCTGCAATATGCATGCTGTGTGGATAACAAGAGGGAAAAAACAAACATGCAGAACTACAGTACCCCACCCCTTCCACACACACACACACACACACACACACACACACACACACACACACACACAATACTGTGGAAACCAAAAAAACAGAATGCTTCTTATGAAGTCATGTCCAGCACGACCGTAAGCTCCAAGTGACCGCAAGTAATGAGAGAGATGGAGCGGAAGTAACTACTGCAGCCTCCCAAAAACATGCATGGTCAGACACACACACACACACACACACACACACACACACACGCACAATCATGGTCACCAATGGCCTGATGCTGGGCTGGGCTGTACCTAGAGCATAGCTTAGTAGTATTCTCTGTCAGCATGTTAACTTATTGAAGAGAGCCGTGTGTGTGCGTGAGTGTGTCCTAATGAGGGGTGGGCAGGGGGCCAGTAGCAGGCTGGAGGGAGACTTGGCTCCATCAGACCTGTTCCCTAGCCGTTTTCGCATGGCCGGAGACACACACTGACAGACACAGACAGATACAGGCAGACACACACACCCAAACCCAGTGAAGGAAATTGTCCAAGCCCTTTGCTCTTGAACTGCCTTAGATGAGTCTGGAATTGGGAGAAAATGCACCGAATTGAGAGGAAATATATTTTCCGTTGAACTGACGAGCCCCTCGATTGGGGACATTTAACTTTTTGAGGTTCAGCTGACGCACCCCTGTACAGAACGATGAAGGGGTTAGCCACACAAGAACCCCGCGAGAAGAGACTGGAATGGAGGAAGAGATGGGGACTACTAAGCTGTGATTAAGGAAGAGCTTCTGGTTTTAAAGAGTTAAGCTTTAAGAGAGGAAGAGAGCATGGGCATAAGCGCAGAGAGAGAGAGAGAGAGAGAGAGAGAGAGAGAGAGAGAGAGAGAGAGAGAGAGAGAGAGAGAATATGCTGGGGGCAGGAGTCTCTTCTCCGAGTGGGGGAGATCAGTGCCAGACTTGTGGAGGCTGAAAGACAACCTGTGAGAGATAAGGAGGATGAGGAGAGAGCATATGCTAACTGTGAGGATGAGAGATGCAATGAAAAGAGCAAACTGCAGCAAAAGAGATAGCGAGGTAGAGATAAATCGAAAGAAAGCGGAGGGGAGAGCAGGGGTAGAATACTTTTGCGTGTGTGAGTAAGCAGCGAGATCGAAGATGAGAGGAGGTGAGGAGATGACATCCATCCCTTTCTGCCTCCGAGGGCACAGGACCAGACTGAGGGTAGAGGATATGGGCAAACACCCACACAGACACACACACAAGCGTGTAGATTTATGTGTGTGTGTCAGCAGCTGTGGGGTAGAGAGGAGTGGGGGACCTGCTATGTAGCAGGTGCTGGCCATTTCACGCCTGTCGGCCCCTCTTAGCCCTGTTTGTCTACACACATTCACATTAGCCTCCACAGGTCTGCATTGCTATCCCATCTGGAGTCATTCCGCATCTTTCTCTCGCTCTGTTTCGACAATCATCCACTCCGACCAATACAAACTCAATCTCTTTCTTTCTGAACACTTCTCGCCATCTCTGCCTTCAACAAAACCGTCTTCACTCTTACACTTGCTGGTTGCCTCAGTCACCTCTTAACTGCCGGCAAATTTAGCTCACATCTAATCCTCCTCCTCTTTTGCCAGTGAGTAAGAGAGGAGTGGGAAGGAGGGAGGAGGTGGTCGGCCGAGAGAGCACAAGAGGAGGTGGAAGAGGGAGATGGTAGGACAAGGAAACTGTGGGAAGTTCAACACTGGAAGAGACGAGAGAAAGGAAAAAGAGAGAAGAAGGGAAAGAAAAGGAGAAAGTGGGATGAAGAATGGGAGTAGAAACGTAGGATAAAAGACCGAGGAAGAAGGGAGCGGATGGTGGAATGAGAAGAGAAGCAGCCAGGAGCTGAAGCAGCAAAGGGTGACTGATCCGCTCTGAGAGGCTTGGAGACAGACAGACACACACGCTATGCTGAGAGATAGTGGAGGCCAATAGCACTGGAGATAGGATGCAGTGGCATAAGATTCCCATGGGAGTTTTAAATGCCGTCAGCATCTGCTCTCTCTCCCTCTATCCTTAATGCAACGCTCTCTCGGTGTGAGGAGAGCATGCTGGCACCGATTTATCCTGGTGCACGTTCTCTGGCTTTTTAGTCTAAAAGCAGCAGCCTCCATCTTCCTCCCTCCGCTCCCTCAATCGTTGTATCTTCCTTGCTTGTTGCTTGTAATACACAGCAGGAGATGGTGACATCCTTTGTGCTACAGAAGCCAGTTACGCTACTGTGCAGCAGTACAGAATGGCCCCAGAGGAGTGGTGATGCATGCTGTGGCACCATAAGGAGCCATGGGACTTGTAGAAAGATGGAGGGTGAGAGAGAAAAACAGAAGAAAAAAAAAAATGAAATAAGTAGAGACTGAGCAAGAGGACAAGAAAAAAAAAAAAAGGAAAGAAAAAATGAGGGCATGAAGTAGCTGGGTTGCTTTTAAACTGGAGCCACCTGAGAAAAACACTTTTCCCCCCCATTATGGGCAAGATTTACCCCCATGTCAGCAGAAAATAACTTCCGGTTAAGTGCCAGCAGAAGAGTGGAGGGTTGTATTTTGTATGAAGTGAAATGCAGGAGTGAACCTTGTTGAGGGGTGCAGCTAAACATATTGAGGAACAGAGGGGGTATGGATTTTTTTTAAATTATTTTTTTTAAATCAAAACTGGCACCATTCTGGGTGGTACAACAAGCTACACAGCACACAGACAGATGCATACACATAAATACACACATAACACATTGCACATATGAACCAGCAAACGCACATAGACAGACGGTGTATCAGTGCTCATCTCGTCTCAGCTAAGCTAAGGCAACACTGAAATCCACTTCATTTCAAAGTCAACAATGTCACTTTTAGTGATGGCAGCCTTATCTTCAAGTCACTGACTCTAATGAACACGCTCATTTGCTTTGCTTTAGTCTCTCCTGTCATTAGTGTTGGGCCAAGGGTACTTCTGAGAAGATCATGACTTTAGGGGCTGACTGCTCCCTCTCATTTTAGAAAAATAAAGGAAAAGCGAAAAATATCTTGTCTATGTGCACCGCTCACAATGTGAACTACCACTAAAAACCTTGTGAAAAACCGCTTTGTAAATGCCATGTGATGTACAAAGCCGATAGACAGACCTTGAGTGCCGCTGAGGCATAGAAACTTTGATAATTCAGTTTTATTGAGCGCATGCAAAGAGACGGAAATGTGACATGCATTCTTAATAGGACACAGAGGAAGAGAGATATGAAAAGTTGAAAGGGAGAACCCAAAAGCACGCACATACATATTCACTCTCTAACACACACACACACACACACACACACACACACACACACACACGGACAGAGCAGCTGGACCCTCTAACCCTAAACTACACACCCAAGACAGACCTCAGCACAGACAATGTGTATATGTGTGTGTGTGTGTTCATGTGACATGTGAGGCAGAACAAGGTGTGTATCCCTGAGGAAAACATTGGAGCGTAGCACACCAGGAAATGCGTTGCATGTGTGATGAAAGTGCACTTGGTTCCAGTCGATCAGTTGAGATGATATAAATGTTTTCATATACAAGCCAGGGGAAGGGTTAGATGATGAACGAGACCCATGTGAGCCACAAATGTGTTTTTCATTTCACTGAAATGTTAACTGCTTTACGGAAACATTTAGTGTCTAAATCATCTGTGCGGTAGGACATTTGCAACTTGTGCAAATTACAAAAATGGTTGGATTTGTGATCTCAGGAGTGATTTTTAATGGTTAATTTATCAAATCACAGAGAAGTACACAAAAATAACCTTTTTATTACTTGTGTCTTGTGACAAGCAGACGTTGTTGTACTCAAAGGAGGTTTAAGTGTATCTCTAAATGTTATCTGACCTACATCTTGAGGACACTATGTATTTATATGCTTTCATGTTCATGTGTTGGTGTGTGTGTGTGCTCGTTTGTGTCCTCAAACTCACCTCTGACAATGACCGTGACCTGGTCCCTGCCGGTCCCGATCCGGTTCTTCACCTCGCAGACAAAAGTGGTGTTGACCGCGTCGTCCACCTTCAGCACCTTCAGCACGTTGTCTGTGATCAGCACCGTGTCTGGCTTCTCTCCTGACATCCTGCAGGGACATGAGCATACCGACATGAGAAAGAACAAAGGGGACAAGGCCAAAAAAAAGAGAAAAAAAAGCGAATAGGATTGTGGTTTGTTTAACTTTGGGCACAATGAGATCATTGGATGTGCATTTACAGAAATGTGCTGTATTGTGCTATGTCATCAAATTCCACTAATCTTGATCGGCAGTGCAAAACTAATCAGTACCCCCCTTCCTCAAAAGGCAATCCATTATCACACAGTGGAGGAAAATACGATGGGGACAGGAGGAAAATCAAAACTGCTGGATCTGAGCACAAAAACTCATCTCTCCCATTTTTATTTAACAGACTTTCCATTTGTGTTGCTTTTTTCTTTTTCAAATTTTGTCAGTTACGTTAATAGCTGATAAAACCCCAAAAAACGGGGAAAGAGGGAGTCATATTGTGTTTCTCATTATGCTAGGGTTAAACCTCGAGTCACCGAGTCCATTATGAAAAATGATACGGCTATCTCCATAATCAGAGCATAGGTCTGTAGTAGCAATAATAAAAAGTGCTGATTACAGCTCTGTGGACCTGGGAATGAAGGGTAAGGAAGATTGAGAGGAAAAGAGAAAGCAAGAAATGCTGAGAAAGAGAGAAAGAACAAGACATAACAAAAGAGATGATGGATGTTAAGATACTCACGTCTTCCACTGGGCGGTCATTGGAGCAGGGTTTCCATTAGCCTCGCAGGTGAGCACCACATTTGTACGACCAACATACCAATTATTGTCATAACCCACGATTTTCACCTGAGGGGGGTCTGAGGGAAGGACAGGTGAATGGCAGAAGGGAGGAGGAAAAAAAATGAACTCAACAGCAAAGTAATTCATGGAATAGATCGTGCTGGGTTTTGTGTGTGTGTGTGTGTGTGTGTGTGTGTGTGTGTGTGTGTGTGTGTGTGTGTGTGTGTGTGTGTGTGTGTGTGTGTGTGTGTGTGTGTGTGTGTGTCTTACACTGAACTTCTAGCTTCAACGGGAAGCTCTCTGGTTTGACCTGGGTCCTGTGTGCCACCACGCAGCTGAGGTCTTTCCCGTTGTCTGCTGGTGTGGGAACCATGCGGTACTCGCTGCTCATGGTCACCGTGTTGTCGGTACCCATCTTGGACACCGTTGTCGCATTGCCATTGGCTGCGGTCACCCAGGAGATCTCGGCAGCGGGGCGGCCATCAACAGACTCACAGCGCGCCACAACGACCGGCTGAGTGCCTGTTATCACTGATACGATGGAGGCCGAGTTCTGAGGCTTAGCTGATGGATGGACGGAGGGATTGATGCAAGGGTGAAGGGTGAAGAGAGAGAGAGAGAGAAGATTAGAGGATGTACAAATAGATAAAATAGAAATAAGACAGCTGAGGGAAAGATAATGTGCACCATTATTGATAAACAATTTGAGTCGCCAGCCTGGCAAAAGCAAATCCAAAAACTCAAACCACTTTTGTCCCCCCACTCACCCTCTCTCCTCTGTTTATTTTCTGTCCAGAGCCTACATTGATAAACACTTACAAGCACCAGTCCAAACACATCCAAACCCTACATCTTCTTTCCCTCTGCCTACATTTCTTTAATCTATTCCCCTCCCTATCAACCGCCACTGTTGATAAACAATTTTCATGACTGGTCCAGTGCATTTCCATACACAAATTCTAAATCACTACATGATCTCCGTCCTCCCCCACCCTCTCTACTTTACCTCCTTCCTCATCCCTTCACAATTTCCCTCCATGATACGAGTGTGGGATCAGAGGAGAGCAGGCAGGACAAGAGCTGACAGCAGGCATGACAAGCAGCCAGATCAATACAGTGCCTTAGGGGAGGCAGGGAGGTATGATGCATTGGAGAGTGAGGAGAGCGGAGGCACTGGTGGCCAAGGTTAGACCAATGGTTCCATGGCATTAACAAGAACACAATTGATCTGACAATACCACTTATAATAGCAATTAAGCCTCGCTGGACATGCTTTTAACCTGCATGCTACCTTTGGGAGAGAGATAGAGAGCTAGAGAGACAGAGGCTACTTTGCATTATATTTTTATATATATTTATTTTATATAAAATAACTAAAACTAAAACTGAGACACAGAAAAGCTAGGCCAGTTCTCTTGTTATGAATTGCTTTGACTAATGAATCTATTCATAGTATGAAAGTCTGGCAAACGGTCTTTGACAATCTACAGATCTTTCAGAACAGGTTAGTCTGGGTTGTGTTGGGTTTGATTCCTTTGTACGAGACAAAGAAACAATTTCGACTTGAAAAGTGGTACTTTTCCTCATGTAATTAGACATTTTATAAGGAAGCATTTAACAATGTTTCATGTCCTCGGGAGGCAGAAACCTGTGATGGATATGAACCCCCGTTGGAACGTAACCGTTTAAACAGCTTGGGTGTTTGCATGGCAGGCCGAGACATAAAATCACAACCCACTGTGGTGCATTATATTCAGAACCGCTTCCGTATGTTTGGAGGAACTCACCAGGCTAGAGCTAGTATTGCTGATGTTTAATACCAACATGGGCAATCGTTAAAGTTCTGTGGTTACAGAATCTGTTACCCTGGTATATTAAAAAAAAAAAAAAAAGCAGCTTCCAAAGTTTCCAAAAGGAGATCAAATTGTGACATGAAAACATATAGTTATCATTTTAGTTACAATTTCTTTGTAATTTTCCTCATGTTTTGGATGCCAATCTGTGTATACACAATTACATGGATTATGTTAGTGACCTACCTAGCATGACCAGGTACGTGATGCCTTGCTCGTTGCCACTGGGGTAGGTAGCATACTCGCAGATGTACTTCCCCTCATCTGTCATCCTAACATTGCTTATCTCGATGGAGGGGCTGGCCAGGTTTGGAGGACTGGGCGTGAAGCTGACTCTGCCCTTCACGGGCGAGTTAGTTGGGTAGCTGGGATCAAAGTTGGGGTGAAACACAGCGATGTTGATCCTTTCTCCTTCCTTTGGCTCGTAGATCCACGTGATCTGTGGTGGAGGAAGGGCACAGGGGTCAGTTGTTAGGATGCGTACAGGGACTAGGGAACAACAGCAGGCCTCATTTATCATGGCACCAATAAGCAACACTGCAGAGCATTTTAAGACATCATCCATTTTTCTGTAAACTCCACGGGGCAGTGTACACAGCGGCATCACAATCAAGGAAGTGGAACAGGTATGAATATGGATGTGACTTTCAGGAGCAGCATTCACTCTCTCTCAGCTGCTCTAAGCGGAACCAAACTGAGTTGTGTACTTCCCACTTCATTGAGATGCGACAAAGAAGTGTTTCTATTACCAAATTCAATCCCCTAAAGCAAAATGAAAGTGAGTATTGTTTGTTTGGAGTAATAAAACATTAAGTCTAAATGTGATAAAAAGCTATTACCAGCCTTAGGATCATTTCTGTGGGCTATGATTTGCTAGATTAAGTTTTAATGGGATAGGTAAACAAGGCACATGGACCTGTGTTATCCTTTTATGTTTATTTTGATCGCAATGAATTACTCTTATCCAGCTGAGGGACTACGTTTCACACACCTGCAGAATCAGGTTGAGACATAATTGACAAATACTTCATTCTACAGCAAAATAGGCACATGATTAGTCAAATATTACATTGCATATTTGCTTAACGGCCAATGCATTTGCTTCAATTGTGAAAGCAGATTGTATTCCCAAGCAATTTCAACAAATTGTACATTGTCAAGTCAGCACAATGAACTGCAATTTCGGGATGAAACAGACATTTTTATGAGAATTTCCCATCACAAACCCAGTTTAGAGCCGATATGAGTGCAGTTGTATAAAGAAGTAATCAAATCCTAACTGAACTGAAAAAAAAGAAAAAGAAAATTCTATCAAGACTGTGTATCTGACCATTGTGAGCTGAATCCCAGTGGCATCAGTGAAGGCGCAGCGCAGGTTGACAGTCTGACCAGGATACGACAACACCTCTGGCTCCACCTTCACCCGCTGACCCGACACACCTAGGAGAAGTAGAGAAAGAGAGGGAGAAACATTAATGTACATCTTTCCTTTTTTCCCCTTAACTAGCAGAGGAGACAAGGAAAGGGAGCAGAGGAATCGTGTTGGTACAGAGCCTCCTGATAAATGAGAACAGTGTGGAAGTGTCTGGTACAACAGAGGACAGCATTAGTGAACTCAGGCAAGTAGGCCAAGAGTCGGTATCTCTCTATGGCCGTGTGTGTGTGTGGACGGAGTGGCAGGAAAAAAAAGGGGGGACATGTGCTGAAAAAAAAAAGAAAAAAGAGGAAATCCAGTTCTCTTTGGAACGTAGGTTATAAATCATCCGGATGGTTTATGCTTTTCTGTAGCCTGCCATTTGCTGTGCCGACACATTCCTGTGTTACAGCAAAGAGTCAAAATAAATATGCTTTTCTTAGTGTGTTGTGTCAGTGGGTGTGTGAGAAACAGAAAGCGCGAGGGAGCTTAAAAAATGACAATCTGTCCACGTTTACGTGTGTGTGTGTGTGTGTGTGTGTGTGTGTGTGTGTGTGTGTGTGTGTGTGTGTGTGTGTGTGTGTGTGTGTGTGTAATCCAGGTCTCAGTGAAAATGTAATTACTTGTTTGAGTAAGCGCGCATTAGTGTATGTCAGCAAGATGGCACCTGTTTTAAGTAAGAGTGGATTATTACCTGCGGATACACAACTTCAAATGTCTGCAGCCAGGGTGTGTGTGTGTGTGCGCTAGTGTGCTTACAATGTGTCTAGCAGCAAGCTACACACATACAACAGCACCAAGGAAACAATTTCCCCTAAAGACAAATGGTATTTGCGGAACTAGTTCCACCAGTTTGTGCTGAGCCAAAGCAGTTGCTAGACTAATATGATCTACAGGGCTGATGGAGCACACACACAAACACCCACACGCATTAAACACATTGGCAGATAAGAGGAAAGGCCAGTGCTGTCTTTCTCTTTTGACGAGCAATGAACACCGCACCTTCTCTACTCTCGGGAGATCTGAGTTATCAATACAGCGGAGGAGAAAAGGGAGCAAGGAGCAAAAGACTGAGTGGGAAAGTGGAGGAAAACAAGCCTTTCCTAGAATAACACCAGCTCTCTCAGGACCAGCCCAATTTACAACCACAAAACAACCCCTTGTAGCCCACAGAGGATCCTCTGGACAACCACTAAGCAGCCCGTGGGAGCAGCACAGAGCCTTATTGGGCTGGAGAGAGGAAGAGCTTGCTCTTTTTTCTCTCTCGCACACATACACGAGCATATCTGTGCAAGTGGACACACAAAAGCATGTACACACACACACACACACACACACACACACACACACACACACACACACACACACACACACACACACACACACACACACACACACACACACACGTCTCATGACAGCTTTATTGTCGAGCATTTAGTGAAGGCTGTGCTTCAACCCTCGGTCTAACTACCTGAACTAGTCTGACTAACTACAGATTGGCTTTGGGAATGAAAGCTGCACTCTGGTTACCACACGATGTAGCAGAACAAAAGAAAAGAGGATGAAGGGTTATTGAAACCCTTGATTACTAGTCTTGCTTCAGTGTATGGACCAAATGTCAGAGGTCATTACACAATGTGGGACTGGAGATTAGTTACTCTGCTTCAGGTCTCACTTGTCTGCACATGTGCAAATTCACACATAACCACATGCACAGCTGTGGTGTCCACACATAATGTAGGGGCAGATCCGAGCTGGGCCTGTTGTCTGTCATTCTGAGGCAATAAGAGGGGAGCCAACACAGGTCAGCTCCAGCCAGAGCTCAGATGAGAGACAGGCTGGCCTTATGAGACTCTATGCAGCCCCAGGGAAATGAATATTACACACAAGACATACAACGACTGGCACATCTTCATCCTCCATGATAGTCCCCAAATCCCAGCCCCGAAGTCTCAGAGACTCGGTGTCATTGGATCAGCAGACACAAAAGAAAAAGTCAGCGTGTGCACGAGTGTGCGTCTACACCAACACGACAGGCTTTTGCAGATGTTTGAAATAGTAATTGTCAGTATAAATATTTAGAGAGCATTGGTCATATTAAATAGAAGAGAGACGGGCCGGGAGGAGGCGGGAGACAGGAACTAAGGGAATTAGAGAATAAAAGACGGTTCAAGGGTAAGACTGAGAAGAGAGGAGGAGCGACAGAGGAGGGAGACGGAGGGAGAGAAAGAGAGGGTTGGAGGGGAGGAGAGTGGCAACAGAAGCCTTGTGTCACCGCTGCTCTACTTTACAGTAGCTCGGCTGCCTGCAGGTGACACACAAAGAACGCCATCAAATGCACATGAACAAACAAATGCATGCGCACGCAAACTGCCCTCTTCTGCATCCTCAAGTAGTCACATGTCACCATCCAAAGTACTGTCACCTATCATTAGGTCTTTAACACCCACATGATATGCCTGCACACACATTATGCTGCGACAGTCTTGACATATTAACACAGTCCTCTCTGATCCCTCTCCCTGGTCACACTGACATTTCCATATTTCCCACCATTTCTCTATGAAGAGGAAATTAATCAGGAAGGAAGGATGAGAGGAAGTGTGCGAGGAGGAAGGAAGGATGAAAAGGAGGAGACCAGGGACGGCTTGGGAATGCCAAATTGATGGAGGATGAGAGTGGAATAGGGGGGCGCGGGGGGTGAGGTGTAAGAAAAGTGGGGATGAAAGTGTGCGAAGGGAACGCGGTGCCAGGAATAGAAAATGAAAGAGGGAGTGCAAAGAGAAAGTGCTGAGAGAAGAGGAGAGGAGGATCTCGAAGGGGAGACGATGTGGGCTATAAACAAGGTTAATAGGAGACAGCTGAGGGACAAAAGAGAGACATTTAGAAGAGAGGAATAAGAAGTGAGAGAGGAAGTAGGTGGAAAAAAAGAGAACAAGGGGGAAACTAAAAATGGAAAGACGTGGAGGGTGGGGGGGTTTGTACAGTGGGGAGAGAAACCGACCGAGGAGAAGAGACGGCAGGTGTAGAGCGGTGTGATGCAGAATAGACTCCACACCTGACCTTGTGAGAAACACTGTGGCTGTGAATAGAGAAAGAAAAAGAAAAAAAAAAGGCAGTGACACAGACAGAATGAGCCAGAGGAAGTGAGAGTGAATCAGAAAAAAATGAAAAATACTCAAAATCCTAATTTTCTCTGCAGCCCATTTGAGCCAGCCGTGGCTTATAAAATGAACATACGCTTATCGGCCTGTGTCCGCCTGCCTCGCTGGCTAACTCTGACGCCTAACAGCATTCATGTCCTCTGCCTGATCCCCGCTATAGTGGAGAAAAGCACGACGTCAGGGGGACAGGGAGTGCAGGCCATCACCTAAAATATCTAATGGCCTTCAGAGCTCACTGACTCTTCGCCATTTCATCAAGCTAGTGGCTATGCACTGTCAGGTGGGCTAGAATGAAGCTTTCCCATTCTCCGTGTTCTTGAAGATTGCTTCCCAGCACATTGTGCGTGTGTGTCTGAAAGAGCACGAGAGAGACAAAGAAAATGTGGGTGTGTTTCCTTTGGCCTTTAGTGCATTGCTGTCTCAATAAGCATTTTGGGCTTTCATTAGTCTCCCAGGTCTGTGTGAACGTCTCCATTTCCATTATTATCTTGTTGTTATTGTTGTGCTCACTGTCTCTCCTCCTGAAGAACAATAGCTTTGATACAGGCAGTATGGTGTTGTCCTGATGGAATCAGTCTCTGCCTCCTCTCTCTCTGTGTCTCACTTCTTCTTCCTCAAACATAATCTTTTTCTAACAAGGGAATTAGGCTGAATCCTATCCCACCTTTCAAACTTGATGACTTTGACACGCTCAGTTTTGGACCCGAGGGTGCCACTTGTGATGTTGTGATGATAACGCAAGCCCCACTTTGGTCTGACTTCACAATACAAAAAAAAGTCTGTTTGGTGGCTTAATGAATGCCTATGAACAAAAAAAGAAAAAAATGTAAACACTGCTAATCATGAGTACAACACTTGTATACACAGCTCCAATTCTATTTGGATACACAGGTAAAAAGTATCTTTGAGCTTGACACGTATTTATGACATCCTTTGAAACTGCTCAGTTGTGCATATGGAGCTTTTACGACATGAAATTCCTCACTCGTAATAATAAATTCATGATGAGTATCCATGCCATTACATATTCACCACTACGTTTAACGGTAACTAGAAGACACTGTGGGTCAAAGGCATCCTTGAACTTCCACTCAACCCACCTGAGTGTCGGAAAATGGCAAAAGAATGATCCATCAGAGCAGTTCCATTCTCCATTGTTTAATGCTCTAGGTTTATTCTCAGTGCGACAGTTTGTGTGCTGGCCTTGGACACACAAGTACAAGTGGTTTCTCAATGAAAGCGCTGCCAAATACCAGCTCTGTGAGGCTCCCGATGTGCAATTTTGTTTTGTTTTTCAAGACACTGGCACAGAGAAGCCGATTCAATGCCGCGATTATTACTGGGGATGTAGTTTTGTACAGTGCAGCTTGTAAGTATTGGGACAGTGACACATTTTCTGTTGTTTTGGCTCTTTACTCCAGCAAATGTAATTGAAAGGAAGCAATCACTGAGATTAAAGTGCTAACTTTCAGCTTTAAGGGTGTTTACTTCCATTCTGTTCACCTCCTGTGTGATTTTTGAACAGTGCAGCAGGACAACGGCAAGGCAACAATTCCTGTGTTCTTAACACTCCACAATTAAAACTGCAATCAGGAATTTACTCTCATAATAACCTTTTCATTTAAAATCCATTGTGCTGGTACTCAGAGATGTGAATGTCAAAATGTTTAACTAACCTGTAAATCAGTTACGTAGAGAAACAGCTTGTGACTTTTGTTCTTCCTCACTAAATCTTCGATAATACGGCTCCCTTTGTCACTCTAGATACTGCAATATTACAGTTGTCATGACTGATGCACCTGTAATTTGGGTGACGACTGTCGAACTGTTAGATCCTTTGTGCAGCTTTGAAAACTGATAAGCAGAGACGGTCAAAAAAAAAGGTGTGACGCATGTTATCCGACATTGTAGTTAAAATGGCCTGCCTGTGTAGCTGCTGCATAACTGTGATTTCTGGTGTGTCCTCCACACCAGAACTATGACACTGCTGTGGCTGCGTGTCATGTCCAAACTGCTGCTGGTATGCACTAATAGCCGTTATCAGCTGGAGTCTGGAACAGCACCAACCTGAACCTGCTGTCGGCTGCCGCTGCTGCTACCCGACACTGTTGCAGCGCTGGTTTCTCTGACCTTCACGCACACACGCGCAAATGTGGACGCACATACAGCCGCACACACACACACACACACACACACACACACACACACACACACACACGTAGATGTGGATACTTTGGTATGCAGGGAGCAGAGTGGGAATGCAGCTTAGCTTTGACAGGCAAGGCAGTTTGACAAGCCAAGAATAAAACAAGGAAATGAAGACTTGAGATGTGTCTCGGCTTCTCATTGACCTTTCCACGGGGATCTCTATGAGGGGCCAATCGATATCACATGAGAAAGCTACATTTAGAAGTAGCCACTGCTCATTACGGACTTCTCCAATGACAACCTATTATAATCCATTCATGCTGTAAGATTTACTAGTGGGAGCAATCGAGACGAAGCACCTTGGTTTGATAAAGGAGAACACTTTTAAAAGACCAAGGCTATCGTGGGAGATCTGCACTCAAAAATCCCCACAGATGTTCAATCAGCTTGGAAATGTAACAAAGAAACACACTTTTAAAAAGGGTTTGCTGTTACAGCGAGGTTGCATGCAGACAGCAGGTACAAAAAACACTGAGTCCTGTGATGCAACAGGAGCAGAGGAGTAAAAAAGGTGCAAGAAGGGAGAGCTACATTCACTTTGTTCACAGTGACATGATGAAATATTTGATAACTGACTCTGAGCACAGAGTGGAGAAAGAAGGGAAATCAGAGGGAGAAATGAGGAAGGAAGGCAGAAATGCATGAAATGTAACAGAAGGGGAGCGAAGGAGAAATAGGGGTTTGGAGGGAGGGACACAGAGAGATACGAACAGGCTTCAAAGTGCCAAGGAGAAATGAACAGCTGGAGGAGAAATCTGCAAAAGGAGGTGTGAGTTTGGTAGTTTGGTGGCTGTGTGTGTGTGTGTGTGTGTGTGTGTGTGTGTGTGTGTGTGTGTGTGTGTGTGTGTGTGTGTGTGTGTGTGTGTATACCCACATGCATCCGTATACTGATGCATATTTCTATTTCGCTGCCTGTTTATAACAAACATGCCTTAGGACTCAAGCGAATATCATTTGCAAAAATAAGCATTTGCCAATTCAATTAAGTGCATCATCTTAATGATAAAAGACCCAGCAGGGAAGTTTAAAAAACCCCTTAAAAAGACAGTTTTGCACTCTTGATACTGTGAACACTTCAGCTTCAAATGCCAAAACCTCATGCCTCCAAAGCTGGACCGTGACCTTTGTCTTGCCGTGAGACTATACGTCCATACAGTATGCATGAGTTTGAGAGTAAGACGAAACAGACAAAAGGAGAGGAATTCACAATGGGATCTCCCAGTCATTTAACTGCAGGAGCCCTGACATGAAATTACATACACAATAGCCCATGCATACATCTCTCTGTGGACCCCTCTCACTCGCTCATCCTTTATCTTCCAGTTATGGACATACCACAAACAGAATATTTCAGGTCTAGCAAGCTCTGGCTATCAAACAGGTCTGAGACAGGAAATCCTGCTTGTTTGAATGACAAAGGAGTGATCCGTAAATGGTTTCTTATTGTTTTACCGAAGCGTAACACAGCTCGCAACAGATGAACCTTACAACCAACAACATACACAACACGCTTAATCATTTAGCATCTGCCGAGCTAAGGGAAAACCATGCATACCGTACAAAAAAAAATGGTGTGCGTTTGTGTGTATGCATGTGTGGTCATCCTGAGACAAAACACATTTCCACACGTACAACTGCTAGGTAAAGTATAACCACATTTAGACTCACTCATAGCAACACACACACACACACACACACACACACACACACACACACACACACACACACACACACACACACACACACACACACACACACACACACACACACACACACACACACACACACACACACACACACACACACACACACACACACACTTCTCCACTGGGTGAATAATTCATCCCATGGTAAGAACGAGAGCAGTGTGCTCTCCTCCTCCTCCACCTCTCATCTCTTCATTATTGATAAACACCAACATCAACACTGTACCTGACCCAGGAGAGAGAGAGGAAAGGGAGTGAATGAGGAAAGGAGAGAGAGATGGACTGTGACAAAGAATGAAGGTGGGACATGAAGGAACCCGGCGACTGTGTAAAGTAGAGGTGTGTAAAACGCACCTAACAAAAAAAGGGGAAAATGACAAAGGCCATAAGACGCGAGAGCGGTCTTATGGATGCGTGTTGTCGTCTGGCGCTGGGCCCGTTTAGGGTCAGTAAAGTCTCGCTTGTAACCGTCAGTTTACTGCGGACAGAAAAGGACACAGCTCTCCTGAGCCAAACAAATAACTGCTGCCTCTATACTGCCGTGCTACTGCTATTGCTCCAACCCACTGAATAAGTGACTGAATAACTTACTGGCTGGATGGCTGACAGACACCCAGCTCCCCTGCGGCTCCTGGCTCTGCTTTGTCTGCTCGGGCCCTGCACATCATTCTACCTCCACCGCACTCGCCTTCTCTCTCGGCATCGCTCACTTCTCCCCCACCCCCCTCATCTATGCCACAGCCCTGTCCTGTCTTTTCATTTTGGAATAAATCCTTTTCATCCCTCTGGCTCATTCTGCTCTTCCTTGACTACTTCTTTTTTCTTTTTCTTTTTTTTACTCAGTTAGTTCCTTTTGTGTCTGACTTCTTCATTCTAGCCCTGTGTGCCATCACTCCTCATGGTAATTGTACCGGGCATGTTATTTTAGCCCTGCATGTCATTTTGGGGTTTTACTGCCGGGTGACCGCAGTGACAGATCTGCAGTCCGTGCGAAAGCATAAAATGTAAATCTGAGAATTTGGAAAAACAATTTTCAGACAGGTCTAGGGTCAGTGTGTGGGGAAACATCTTGATCCATTTCAAATGATGCAGGCTGATGCCTTGCACCTCCCCATCAGGTATGGCAGAAAGCTCACCAAAACGACCAGCAGCATTACAGCTGTTTTGTTACACATCTGCACACCTGTGTGTGTGTGTGTGTGTGTGTGTGTGTGTGTGTGTGTGTGTGTGTGTGTGTGTGTGTGTGTGTGTATATCCAGAGTCTGGCAGCATCTCACTTCGGAAATCGCCATGAATTAAAGGATCAGGCTCAAGTCAAAAGTGCACATCTGGAGAAAAGTGCCAGATACTTCTACAAATGTCCAAAGCGGGCTGTGTATGTGTGTGTCTTTATCTTTTCATCCATCACTTCCTAAATGTGCGTGTGTGTATAAATCCGTCCCTCTGTATGTCAGTTGTTAACATAATGTGATTATGCGTCCCATTTTCGCTTCCCTGACAACACTTGGATGTGAGAGTCTACCGAGGTGTCAGAGAGGATATTTCAGGCTGGATGTGATCCCTTCCCCGAATTAAAAACCGAGCCGCCTGTTAAAGTGAAAGGAATTCCATGGCAACCCCGCCTGTCTGACCCAAACACAGCTGTGTTTCCAGGTTCTTCGTCACCAATGTTCACCTTAACTTCACCTTGGCGGGGCGGGGCGGGGGCGGGGGAGGGGAGGGGGGGGGCTTCATCTCCCAGCTTCTCTCCCCACAGTGTGAGGGCCGTCAGTCAGCCCGCTACCGACGAGCCCAATGGTCAACTACGCCGTTGACGCGCTGCTCGTTCATAGTCGAGGGGGTGAGAGACCAATCCAATTTACACTGCACATTAAAAGGATTAAAATGCAGTATGGTGATATGAGGGAGACGAATATTAGCACAGTCAATCTGTCAGGAGTATCACACAGCGTGTTAGCAAATCAATGCCGGCCATATGGAAGACAGAAGGTCAGGCACCACAAGCAAACAAACAAGGAGGTGCGTACTAATATTATGATAAACTGACGAGTGTGTCCGTCACAACAACCAGCTGGATTGAATTACTGACAGCAAGTCTGTGTAGGAGCACGGAAAAAGAGCTCCGCAGGGAAAGATTTGAGAGGACTGGCGAGTTACGCGCCAAAATATGACACCCACCACTTGGACAAAAAATAAAGTAAAGTGGATATACTCTTGCAAAAGTATTGCTAACATAAGAGCAAATGTTATGATTCATTATGACTCATGTTACTGGAACACTGCAGCATATTGCTCAAATGTCAGATGTGTGGATAGCTGATCAGTCCACCTGCATTTTGAAAATACCAGGACATGCAACAGTTTTTAAATAGCATCTTTCTTCTTTTTACATAAAGAGCTCAGCAACACTGAGGTGGGAAGATGACAGCAATTAGTAAACATCAGGCAGGTAGGATGTAGGAAAACAGAACAAAAGGATAGAAGTGGGGGACAATAGATCACTGAAGCAATTAAAAGCAGAAAGAATCCACGTTTCAAAGTCAGTTTCCTTCCCGCAGGTCTGCAGTGAGCTGTGAGGGCGGAGGTGAACGGCTTATTGTCTTCAAGTCTCAATAGGAGGTAGGTAAGATGAAACTTTTCACTTCAACACATATACCTCCCATCAGTTCTCCTACAAAGGAGGGGGGGAAAGGTGATACCGAGGAGGGAGGGGAAGACGCAGGGATGGATAGGAAAAGAGAGCGGTGGTTTGGACTGCAGTTTCTATAAGATACAATGGAGCAGGAGAGTATCAGCAGGAACAGAGGAGGCTGCTCTCTGGCCCTCCCTCCATCTGAACTGAACACTAAGATCAACTTTGAGTATTCTCTGAAGGACAGTCACTATGACAACTTGCCTTGGGAACATGGTGCATTGTTTTGATGCTGGCGGACAGATGGATGACTGAAGACCCAACTGACAGACAGCTCAAGGAGACAGATCGAAAGAGGGAGTGGTGCATAACCTGATATTTCCTCTCAAGTCTTTTCTGTTAAGTCAAATTTTAGAAAAGACACTGAAAAGATGTGGCTGGCTGGCTGGCTGCATGGTCAGACTCCGGTAGAAAAAAAAAGAAGAAAAATACTACTTAAACTAATTTACTTAATGCAATTAACCTCAAACAACAACTAAAACAACATGCATACAACCCAGAAAAAGAAATTAGACTGTTAAAAGCTTTACAATAAATAATCAAGAATAATATACCATTAAAAAGCCAAAGGAGATAGAGGACTTTCAGCAGAGGCAGTCTTTGCTAGCAACATTTAATCACCTCTGTGTTTAATTGATTGTCAAACATTTTACTTGTTTTATCATGATGCGTTTTTCTCACACAAAGCATCTTTAAGGACTATGAAAAGCAGATAGAAGAAATAAAATGCATTAAATGCATTATTATTTAATTTACAGGACTAATTTGTTGATAAATGTAATGCTCTTATCCTGTAGAATGTTACGTTTGTTGCATCTGAAATTAATTCTTTACCTGTATATACTGTAGATTATTAGAGCTGAAACAATTAGTTGACCCTTAATACAATTGGTAGAAAAACAATAAACTATTTATTACATACTATTCAATTTATTTATTAAGCTCAAATGCCAAACATGTACTGGTTCTAGCTTCTCCAATAAGAAGATTTGGACCAAAAATGCAAGACCTTTGTCTCTGGGAAATCTTAATGGACAATGATCCCCATAAATAATCAACAGTTTGATCAATAGTGAAAATAAAAGCCCTCTAGAGTATAACAACAATACTCCAAACACAAAGAACCATGATTCTGTTCCCTAAAAATGAGACAATATTGTGTTGACCAAATACATTTTTATCTTTGTATTTAAAGATACAGGAGCCAGTCAGTAACTCTAGATGTTCGTATTGAGAATAAACTGCTTGCTGTCCTTAAACACCTGTACCTGTCTGAGAGGAAAACAGCAATGGATCGAATTTCCCCTCAATAACAGTATGAACCGTGGTTTTAGCCTGTAATGGCTCGGCAATCACAATGATGCTACAATTGATCCGACTGCGATTGAAGCCCCTTCCCCGAGATCATAAGGAGGAGCGCAACAACAAACGCACGCACTCGAGAAAACACACAAGCTGCTGGAGCCGTCCCCTGTCAGGTCGCCATTACCTTGGGTTGGAGCCGCCTTTGTTTACCATCTACACCCTTAAGGCAAAGTGACAGATAGAGGATTGAGAAGAGAGGGATAGATAGATGGGGGCATGAACAGACAAGAACTGGCCCTGCCATGCTCCAGTGGCCAGCTTCAAGGACAGACGGGTCCTTCAATATCACAGCTTCTGTGTAATTAGACAGTGCTCTGTCATGCACCAAAGAATTGCTCCTATTTGTGTCATATTAAACGCAGCATGGATATCCCCTACTGTGCTTTGCCATTGAGACCTAATGCAAAAGGGGAGCAAAGGGGGATTTGTACAAATTTAATTACATTCGTAATTCGCCCATCTTCAGCTGTAATCACTCTGGGTTAAGTTAAATAAATCCACTCCTAAGCTAGCCGCCCACGCCCTGTGTTGCTTTGTAAGCAGTGTAGCGTTGGTATTTAAGGGGAATTTCAATGACAGGCTGAAACTCTCAAAAGTGAAAGTGGAGAGTTCCTGGTATGCATTGGTGGAATAAAAACAGCTGTTCTCTATCCACCGAAGTGTTTTTGCTTTTGGTTTGGAGCACTGCAGCTCACGTGCGTGGACACGTGTGTGTGTGTGTGTGTGTGTGTGTGTGTGTGTGTCTGCTAGTGTGTGATACTGTGTCTCTGAGGCCCCCTGCAGTGTCTCCGAAAGGCTGGGGAAAATATGCCACTGTGTGCAATTTTGTGTGTCTGTTTTTTGAGTCTTTGTGTGTTGGGTGCCCCTTGCAGCTAAATCGTGGCCCAGCCATGCAGGCAGCCTATTCGACAGAGAGGGAGAGAGGAGTGAAGCAGATCAAACACAAGCCAACTAATCACAGACGCCGGCTAATTAGCGCAGTCCTCAAAGGGGAACCAGGAATGAGTGATGAATTCCCCTTATGAATTTCCCAATGACGCTGTGCCGATTGCCAACATGAGCACTCACCGGTGAAACAGAGGAGAGACCGGAGAGGGTAAAGTGCAAAGAGAGCCACCAGTGAACTGGCCTTGTTGTAATCTTATCACCCGAGAGCACAAGGGGGCAAAGTGGCGCTCGATATTGCTTATTGGCGTTTCGGTCATGTGCACTGAACACATATCGCTGTCACAACCTCACACACACACACACACACACACACCTAAGTTTTATCTCAATATCCTCAAATTAGACTGCACGTAACGTTTCCCATTAAGGGATTTTTGGTGCGATTAAATCCCGAGTGCGGTGATATTCCAGCCTCCAGAGCGAAGCACAGGTTGACGTTCCTGTGCATGGGCTCCGAGTGCTGATTAGCAGGCGGATCTGCCGCGCTGATCCCAGATTTCCACAAGATCAGAGGCCGAGCTGTGAGCACGGCAGCAGAGGCTGCAGCAGCCAATTACAGATGTGACACGCACACTCGTGCTTATGCACACACGCACCCTGCCACACAGACAGAACCACACGCCTGTCCAGAAAAACAGATTCCTCCAGGCTGAAGTCATCAAAGTGACATGAACCACCCACCCCCACCTCCTCCTCAAACTCCTCTCCCTCTTCGCTTCTAATCTCAGACAAGAGGGCACCTGTCAGAGGATGCTCAGTTCACCAGCCAGCCAATCCTGGCAGAGACGGAGGCAGCGAGACCGAAAGAAATGAAAAGAGACAGCCAATAAAGATTCTAATAAAACTATGTGAAGAAGCGCAGGGCACTGATGAGAGTAAGCCTAAATAAAACCCACACTTCATCATTCTTCAAGTGTCCAAGTCCCATTTTGTCTCAATAAGTCCTAATATCAAGCTAAACATAGATATTCTAATTCTAGCTTTGGGCCGTGCTTTGAACAACATTGTGTAAATGAACAACAACAACACAAACAGTCATCATTCTGCATTTCTCTCATTTAGTCAGATTTATGTTGGAACAATATCCTCCCTCTGCCCTCTGCAGTGCTGCCGTCAATGGCCGGCATTTGTTTCACATGATTACAGTGTGACAGTTGGCATTCATGAGGCAGACAAACACACAGAGATTCCAGACTTATTGTTATGACAAAAATCCTAATGTGCTTTGAACGTTAACAGCTGCATCAGGGAGGCGGGAGAGTGAAACGAATTGGTGAGGCTGGTCAGAGAAGACAAAACGGATCCGGGAATTAAAATATAAAATGAAGCGCGGCAATTTACAGTTGAGAAACGGCGTAGCAGGGAACAAAAAGACATGTAGATAAATAAGAACATTAGAGACATCGGAGGGGAGGCAAAGAGAGAGAGAGAGAGAGAGAGAGAGAGAGAGAGAGAGAGAGAGAGAGAGAGAGAGAGAGAGAGAGAGAGAGAGATATGTGAAGGGGGGGGTTGTGGGGTGAGACTGCAGAGCAAAGCAACAGCTGCTGAGCATCACATCTGCTCCAAGTGGAGTCATCAGCGAACAGACAGACTGGAACCGACCCACTAAGGCAAGCCCCAGGGAAAGCGAGGGATGGACAGAGGAAGAGTGGAAGGGAGTGGGGGGTGAGGCGAGGCAACGAGAGGATGAGATGAGAAGGATACAATTAAAGAGGGTGGAAAAAGAAAAAAAGATGAAAAGGAAACGGCAGAGCACAAAAGCAGAGGGAACTTTTGCAACCTGTTACTCTCTCCCTCTCAAAATGGAGGTGATGGATTAGGGTGGGGTTGGTTGGTAGATGATTTTTGCAGGGAACAGGAAACCCAAATCACTTGTTGTCCTTTTCTTTCTCCCCCTTTACCCACCCCTTCCCCAACATCCTTCCTCCATCTCTCTCCCCCCTTCAGTGAGACTGACAGAACAAGAGAAGCCTGTGAGAGTAAAGATGAAAGGCCTGTGAGGGAGGTGTGTGTGTGTGTGTGTGTGTGTGTGTGTGTGTGTGTGTGTGTGTGTATGTGTTGAATGAATGACCCCTCTTATCCCTCATCCCCCACTGGAGCCGTTCTGCCCTAACACAATAGCATCAGAAAAAACTTAAATACATACTACAACACAACAGGGGCAGCCACGGAGGTCACACCGCATGTACGTGTTGTTGCCGTGTTTATTCTTCCTCATATCATGTTCCCGCAGTAGAAAACGAGACACATCAAACATGTCTCTAACAAGGCTGCCCCAGCATGAATATCATCTTATGCGTAGCTTCGTTTCCTGTAGTGTACACCTTTCGGCCTGTGGAGAAGCCCCCTGAGGAGAGATATGGGACCCTGAGAAGTGCACATTGTTCATTCATGATAGCAGCCGCTGGCAGCGAGGGCAACCCCGTAGCAGAGTAAGCAATGTCATTTGGCAGCAAATGAAGGGGAAAGAGCAAAGCAGTTTATTCTAGCGTCTCTCCGAGGTCGCACAGCTAGCTCTAACATTAAGTTAGCCTGGGCGCGGGACAAAGCTCAGTTTGTGTTCACGTCTCTGCATGGTGGAATAAACATAGCTGCTGCTGCTTCACAGTTTCCTCTAGCTCGCCGTCTCCTTCCCTCTCATCTCTCCCCCCTCTGTTGTCACCCCCCCCCCCCCCCACTGCTTCAAAAGAACAATCTACCAACGCAGCATGCCCTTCCAAAATATTTACTCGCTCAGCATTGGCTGAATACAAAGGCCATTCTCTTGCACTCTCTGATGTCTACCATTCAAACAAACCATGCACCCACTTGCACTTCCTGACTGCACCTGCTCTGAATCGCCCGCACACAGACACTTGTTAACTGTGGTGATTCCTCCCTTCCCTGCATTTGACTGATCCGGGAGTTGATGGAAAAAAAACAAGTATAGTCACCCCACCGAAGCCTGAGGCACAGAGTGCGTATCTGCTCTGCTCACATCCTCGCACACACCCCTCTGATTCAATACCCCTGACTCTGTCTTAACACCTTTTCCTGAGCAGCTTGTGCCCTTCTTTCCTCTTTTGCCTCCCTGCTCCTCTCTCCCACTATCTCAATCTGTCACCTTACATTCTCCCCTCGGTCCTCCTTAATCTTTTTCTCATTGCACCCTCTCTGCTAACCAATTTTCGAAGAAGCTTTTCCAACTAATCCAACATCTTCTGTTTTTAGCAGGCAAACCCAAATATAAGTTCATTAACAATAAAGTGCTGAAATCAGTTGCCGTGTTGCAAAGCTCTGGCTTTTCCTGGCTCCTCGTTCATTAGCATATGTTTGAAAACCAAGTCTAAATGAGATGATCAGAGATGATGATGAACTACAAACAAAGACCCAGAATTGTTTCTATGATGTGGCTGCGTGTCATGCTTGTTTTTAATGTGTTGCACTTATGATTTTTTAACTAGGCGCTCAAAATAGATGCAAACGAATGGAGAGTTAGATAAAGCCTGTACGCCCAGAGTAATGACACGTCCCCGGGGTGCCTACTGTTTTTGGGTGATTGTTCGAGAACTCCTACGGGGGTGCGCATACTTATGAGTAATAATGTTCGATCAAGGTGAAACGCTGCATTGAGTCTCCTGTCTTGTAGCGCTACAGTATTTCTGACTACTTTCCTGCCTTCCCATCCTCCTCTCCGATAAGGGATGTGGTTCCACGGGCTGCACCTGTGTCTCATTACCACCGCTGATGGTTCGGTAACAGGCTTCTCTCTCCTCTCGCCATTGTGCTCTTACTCTTTCCCTCCCTTTAGCTACTGCCAACATACATTTACCTCCAACTGCATGGCCTACACTCGCCTCTCTCCCCCTTGCTCATCCCACTGCACACCATTCACATGATCTCTGCAGCTCCGTTTCTCCTGTCGCTTGTTCCATCACAGACTCGGCACAAGTGGGCTTTGTCAACTGTCAGGTGATCTAATGATTTTGTGCTAGACTGGGTCATGCCTCCAATTTGTCAGGAAGAGCTCCAAGAAGCCTTTCACATAATATCACATCTCTACTTTTTAACACTTGTGCCCGTTACATCGTGTACTCCTGGTATTCTAATATGACTCTCATATTTCCATTATCAATTAATCTGCTGATTAATCGTGATTAATCCATTCATTCATGCATCATCCATTCATTCATGCATGTATACTGATATGCAGCTCAGTGCATGGCTGCTCTTCTTGCCTCCTTCAATGTGTCTATGCCAAACCTAGAGTGAGAAAAAGTCTTGCCACTGCCTTTGTAAAGATTTTTAAACAGTGTTTATTGGATCAAGTTGTGTGAAAAATGCAAAAGTAGCGTCAAATAGCACTGTCCACCACATGGGGACAATCATTTCTGAAATTGGTCGAGTATTGAACGAAAACTGCAATTTAATCATATCAGGCAATTCCTCAATGCCAATTTACGTCCAACTAAAAGTGCTTGTTTTGGGTTCAGATTTTTTATGATAGGTATCTGACGACATCATGGCAAGGATCTTACAGAAATATTAAGTGTTTTTATTTACCTCTTGCTTGATCCGGTCTGTTTGTTGTTTCTGTCTAACCAAGTCTTGCTCTAAGAAGTCTCATTCTTAAATCGCGCATCGCATTTTGTCAAAATCAGCAAAATATTAAGCAAAGACATTGAAAATATTTTAGATAACAATAGGCTATGCTTTCTGGACTTCAACACAACAAACTCTGACAACACCGGCACTCTTCTCTGGAACGTTTCCACCGTCTTCTGGCAGAAAGTCACATGACACAACAAAAAACAGACCGGATCGAGCGAAAGGTAAAGCATAAACGTTTTTTTTTTTTTATCTTTAAGGTCCGTTCTATAATGTCAGAAACTTACTTATGTTACCCTTTAGCCCACTTCTTCTGGCAGTTCATCATCTGAGGCAGAGAACTGCTTTAATATTTCAAGCTGTACGTTCTGTAACATCTCATGCTACAGACCCACTGAGCTGACCTGTACTTGGTGTTATGATATATTGCACCGGCAGCTGCACTGCTCGACTCCCACTCCACTTTTTTTCCCCTGCTACAGTAATACTGTACTGTAAAGTTCTATCTAACCATCTTGAACTTTATTGATTGTTTTTATATCCAAGTTTTCTAACAACCATAATTTTACTGTGAGGATGGAAAAGTCTTTAAAATAACATTTGAATCAGTAGATAATACATTTGGCAATAATAATAAATTGTAAAAAAAAAAAAAAGAATGTATTTATCTGGAATCCAATCAAAGTGTCACATTAAAATCTACAGGTTTGGGACTTCTGTAGGAATCCAGTCCAATATTGAATTATGCATTAAATACGTAATTGGACTGGCATTACTATGATAATATAGCCGATCTAATGTCCCTTAAGGCCAATTAACCCTAATGTCAGCATTAAATGACCAAGTAAAAACTCAAGTGTATTCATTACACTTGACAAATGAATGCAATACAGATGGAGATTACACAAGCCTTAAAACATTCCACTGGATGAAAAAGAAGACCGTCGAACATTAGCATTGATGGCTTCAGAGAGAACCTGCTCCAGAGTGTGATGGCTTCCCAAGATGAGCGGAGGGGAGTGAGTGGCTATAAGCATTAGAAGATCATGGACAAGCTCCCTCCTACGCTGTGCATATTAATTCTTCTAATGCAGCTAAGCTCAGCTTGTCACACGTTGACACTGTATAATTATGTCATCCACAAAGCTTTTTAAAAGGGCAGACGTGCGGCGCGACCGAGTGTCTCTGTCAATGGAGAGGTTCTATGTTCTAAAATGCCAGTATCCTTTTAAAGAATGGTTTACTTTTAGCCTGTTAAGGCCACATTATGGACATCATTTTAGATCTATGGGCACAAAAAGGACACCAGAGAGGAGAGACCTCTTCATATACCTGGCGAGTCTTCCACATCTTTTTACAATAACGAACGAGCCAATTCTTTAAGTAGTATCCTGACTGACAGGGGCTTCCATCAAACGCCCAGATCCCCTCACCCGTGGCCTCTCGCCATCCATCAATCCATCCCGACAGCCCTACCTCCATCCCTCTCTATGTAAATAAACACCAGTGAGAGGAGGGGAGGCGCAAAGAGCAAGGGGGAGGGAGAGGAAATCAAAGTAGGACACGCAAACCTGAGAGAAGCCGGCCGAATCAGGTCCAGAAAGGAAAAGGAAGAGGGACGCATGGGGGGGGTTGAACAGTTGGAAAATGAAGAGGAGGGGGAGAGAGGAAGGAAGTAAACTCACAATGGGCTGAGGTGATGAAGGGAGAGACGGGAGAAAGAGAGTCATCTGGAAGGAATGAGGAGTACAGATAAATTGAAAGAGAGGAAGGGAACTGGCTGGCACAGGGATGACAGCCAAATGAGCAGCCACAAGAGAGGGAGTCATGTAAAAGAATGCAGAGGAGAAGGACAGAGATGGGCAGCAAGGAGGGACGCGTCTATGGAGGACATCAATAATATATGCCAGATAAAGCAATTCTGTGTCAAAAGTAAAGAGCAAAATGCAGAATGAGACATCGGGGGGAAAGCGAGACAAACAAATGAACGAGGGAAAGTTGGAAGGTGGAGCCTCGGGGACTTCTATTTAAAACCAGAACAACTGAGAACACTTGTGTTAGTTTACACAAACAGAGGAACCACACCACACACCCCCAACCAAGTTCTTCCTGAGGCAGTGTCTATTTAAATGTGTGTTTAAACGGCGAGTGCTACTTCTCTAATCAGGGCTGGCGTCACAGCACATCCCGTCTCCTTCTCCCTCTTTTACACCCCCACCCCCACCCCATCAACCCCCCAGCATGCAGCCTTTTTCTGTCGCTCAGACCCTGCGCACACTCGACACACACACACTACTGCGTGCACCCGGCATGACTGTGCCGTGCCAGAGATAAATTCATGAATCACTGGTGCACAAATCAGCCGCGAGCTTGTTGCGAGAAGAGGAAAGGGGGAAGTGAGGGAAAGGACAGAAGTAAGCGTTTAAAGTGTTTCCTTTAAAAGCATTTTTTTTTTTTTTTTTTTTTTTTTTTTTTTTTTTTTTTTTTTTTTTTTTAAAAAGGTGGTGAGTTCAGGAGATGGCTCCCAGCGAAGCTGAGGGAGCAAGTAGACACCCAGCGGGCCTCGGTGACAAGTACTAGTCAGCAGAGACGATACTGCGTCTCCTGCTCGCTCTGTCTCTTCCTCTCTCGTCCCCTCCCTCCCGGCTCTTCTTAAAGAGGCCAAGATAGAAAGCCAAAACAGCAAGCAGCCAAGTAACGAGCAAGTGTATGATACATGCACAGCGTAAACATGCACATAGGAACTTGCAAATATTTTTTACTTTCTGCACACAAATTCCCTTTGAGGGGCATCAAGGACTTGCGCACCAAAAAAACCTTTTTCAAAAAAAAAATCCATCCACACAACAGAAAAAGGCCTTCCATCAGCCGTCGTTTCAAGAGAAACTACCCAATCATCTCTTGTTACAAAGCCACTTTCCCTCTAGGGCCACTACTCAAAGGCAGCTCTGTCCATTGATACAGGTGTGGTGCAGAGGTAGGAGAGGGAAGGGGGAGGAAGGACAATAGACACACTTTTCAATGGTCTCCCCCTTAATCCAGGTGAGCAGAGTGTGAGAGAAGGGAGGAGGAGGAGGGTCTCTAAGCTTGGACTGAAAACAATAGTGTCTCTGTTTTCAGTAACACTAAAGTGCATCATTCTGTCTGGCAGCAGCCAGCTGACTGCCTGGACTAAAACTCAAGGTTGCTGCTGTTCAATGCAGAATTATTCTTGTGCAAATGTACGTGAAATATATAGTTAAATTATCAATAAGATCTGATCATGGTGACTTCCTCAAATTGCTTCTTTTTTTTTTTACCTGATTAACAGTCCAAAACGCAAAAGATATTCACAGTGATGCAAGTCAGAGAAAAGCAGAAAATAACCACATTTAAGAAACTGGTACCATCTATTTGCTTGAGAAGTGCAAACAATTGACGGATTTTAAAAATAGTTTCCAGGGCTGCCCTGTAGTATTAGGAAAATCTGTCATTTTTGTTGTAGTCAACTAAGATTTTTTTATGCTGAATGACTTATTTCCAAGAAACTTGTGAGCACATATCTGGTAAACACAAGATCTAAAGTGGTGTTTCTGTGCAATTCTTTGTGGAGAAACTCATATTCGTATAACTTATAGCACTAACTGTTTTTCTTGTTTCTGCACTGTACTTTGGCTCTGAGTTATGCTCTGCTTCATGCTCTTAGATGCTTGTTTGGAAAAGGAAATGTACTTATAACTTCTGGTGACTAGTACTTCTTTTGATTACCAATGTTGAATGCACTTATTGTAAGTCGCTTTGGATAAAAGCGTCTGCTAAATGACTGTAATGTAATGTAAGTGTTATTCGACAAAGAATTTCTTTGGTCAAGGACAGCCCTCAGTTTTCCATTAATTTGATGTTGAATAGCAAATGGATTAAACCATTAAATTATTTCATCTCTAAAAGGTAAAAATACATCCTCTTTAGGCTGCATTATACTTCTCTATGGGTCGTAGGATTTATTTTTTTAAACAAAGTTAAATCATAAATCTGTATTAAATCTGGTTATGGACACTGATAGATTCAACATGTCTGGGCGTGCAATTATAATAATGTTTGTATATAGTTTTTGTTATAAAACCTCAAAATAAATTTAAAAAAAGGCAACATGGAAGAACCAAGATGGGTCAGATGACCAAATGTAGATTTGTAGTGATACTACGCATATACCAATATCAAAAACATGTGCATAGTACCACAGACACAATTTCACCAAGAAAATGGACATAAATCACAGAGCAAGTTTTCTGTTGTAGTATTAGATTGTACTACATTGTACAGTGGGAATTAACTCCTCAAATGTAAGCCCCCTTCAACTTCTGTGCAAGACTCTTGTTAGATGAGTCAAGCTCTATTACTGGCCTAGTAACCGCCTGCAGAGGAGAGGAGTGTGTGACAGCATGTAGCAGCGGGGGAGTGGACATCGTCAGCTTGATCCCGGCACTGCGCGACAGGTTAACTCTGCTGAAATTAAATTAAATCCTGCATCTGTTTCCATTTCCCCGTTTTACCTCTTATGCTTAGCTCACCCACTTACTGGACTTTCTTCTGTCACTTCCCCTTTCCTGTCCTCTGTACAGTAATCAAGTGATTCAACCATCAAATCAGCCCAGAGAATTGTGTGCATGTGTCCGCTATGTACGTGCTATGTACTGTGTGTGTTCTGCGTCTGTGTTTGCGGTCACGTGTAAGGAGGTGGTGGTGATGAGTGTCGTTCCGAGCCTGGGTGAGGGAGACAATCGGAGGAGGGGTGAGGTGGGGTGAAACACTGTAAAAGTGTCACAGCAACTTAACCTTCAAAAATAAAATGCCCAGCAGGGTGGAGTGGGAGGAGGTGTTCTTGGCCATTAGAAGAGAAAGAAAGAGGGGGGGGGGGGGGGTGTATGAGAGAGCGAGCGAGCGAGCGAGAGAGAGAGAGAGAGAGAGAGAGAGAGAGAGAGAGAGAGAGAGAGAGAGAGAGAGAGAGAGAGAGAGAGAGAGAGAGAGAGAGAGAGAGAGAGAGAGAGAGAGCGAGAGAGAGAGAGAGAGAGATTGATGTGAGGAGGAAAAAAGAAACAGAAGAGCTCGTTAGGGGAGGTAGGAAGGTACAGATGCCTGCAATACAAATGTCTGTGGGGAGGGCGGGGGCTGTTAGGGAGGTATGAGAGGAAAGCAGGATGAGAGACAGAGGGAGCAAATGAGAGTAGGAGAGGGAAAGTAGCAGAGGCAGTTTGGATAAGCTTAAAGAGAAACTCTGGAGCTGACTTAGGTGGAGGAGACAACTGGGGAATTGGACGATGGGACAGGGAGAGAGCTGCAGAAAGAGGAGAAGAGAGGGACAGAGATTAAGGGAAAAGGGAGAGTAAGAGGATAGAGGAAAGCAACAGACATTCCAATTACAGAAGCAGAAACGAGGGATTGATGACTAAGAACGGAGCGAAGGAGAGCAAAGAACAGGACGAGGAGGAGATACAGTAAGAGACAGCAGTTTACTGAGCAGATGGAGCAATTATGCGGACCAAATTACAGAGAGAAGGAAGTTTGGAGCATTAGGAGACGTAAACAGAGAAAGACAGAGAGGGCAGAGGAAGACTGAATCAAGACGGAGGAGTTTAAGTAAAAGGCACAAATGTGACAGGGGAGGAGTGACAGAGGGGAGCAAGTGGCCAACTAGAGAGCAGGCAATCAGTTAAACACATGAATGTGACAAATGGCTTTAACGAAAGGAGGACCTGCTCTCCCTAAGGAGCCACAAACAAACAAACAAACAAACAAACCCCAGCACACCCCTGTTGACAAAACACAGGCTTGATAACTGAATAAACCTGCTGCTTCTATTTGACCTTAATGTGCCGTTTGCTTCAGGGGAGGATTTGAATGCTCCTGCCGTTTCAAGGCTCTGGGGACCAATGACGACTGTGCTGCTTGTTTATCGGGAAGGCGGCATTTTTTTTTTTTTTAAACCAACAAGTGAAGCAAGAGATGGCACCGATATCTGAGTCGTAGGATCGCAACAACACAGCTTGTCTTGTGAAACACAAGGGCACTCTGCACAGGCTTTCATGAGAAATAAACCTGTTGTGCATTATCTCGGCGATGGCCAGTTCTGTTTTCTTATCTCATATTTCTGAGATTATATCTATAGGAATATCATATTTTCTTAATTTGACAGTGTGTAATTTTACCCTGCTCCTCAGATAAGTCTGCTGGGATCATGGGAAAAGCCAACTGAATTGAAAGCAGTTGGTGTGCATAAGGTTTTTGGGGCACATGACTCTACATCCAGCTCCAAGAGCCCTGACAAGACCCTGTCACACCAAATTCAATTTCCTTCCTGTAGCCAGGCTGTCCACTGCTGCTGATAAGTGAGAATTTGACATGACCTTGTCAAAGTCAGATGTGACAAAGATGCAGCACGTCTCTGCTCCTCTATTAATACACACACACACACACACACACACACACACACACACACACACACACACACACACACACACACACACACACACATATAGGTGTGCAGATGTGTAACAAAACAGCTGTAATGCTGCTGGTAACACATGTTGACAAAAATAAAAAATAGCTACATTTGTGGAAATAAAAGATGGGTAAAAAAAGGTAAAGCAAAAAAATGGTTCAACATTTCACAAACTGGGGGCAGGGAGGACACAGGGAGGGATTATCAGAGGAGGAGGAGGAGGAGGAGGAGGGAAGAGAGAGAGATGTTTCATGGCGCTGTCATGCCGAAAGAGCGAGCCCTAAATGTTTTCAATATCACATAAGGGCACTGCATCATCCACCATTCAATACCGGATCAATAAAGCAACCCACCCTCCACCTCGCTAACTGCATTTAGACACATTAAGGTGACTGCTAATGAGCTGCCGTGTGCATGTGTGTGTGTGTGTGTGTGTGTGTGTGTGTGTGTGTGTGTGTGTGTGTGTGTGTGTGTGTGTGTGTATTTATGTAGGGACACGCTGGGGAGGACACAGTCAAGGGCCTCAGTGCTTAGTTGCACAGAGATCTGCTGAGTCCACTATGGGGAGGACTTCTGAAATAAAAGAATGTGACAAAGACAGAAGAACGGGGAGGAAAGATGACAGGGAGAGGGTACAGGTCAGGTAACTGTAATAAAAAGAGAAAGGTTAGCACAAGCGGCCCTTTTTCTGTCCACAATGGAGGGCTCTTTGGCTGTTAAATATGTGTCTCATGCTTTAAGAGAAGGAGAAGAAGAGGGGAGGGAGGTGCGACTGAATTACAAATGAGCTGATAATTCTTGGCCTCCCTGGTTCACTCCCTCACACAGTTTTTGTGAAATCCTCCTTCATCCCCTCTGCCAAGATGCTGCGGTGTGGAATTTAAGAATGTCGACATCTTCAACATCCTTAACCCCCCTCCCTTTACTACCCCTGCTCCTCCTTCGCCACTCCTCTGTGATTTTACTACAGCGGGGTTACACAGACGCCTATCTCCTATGTCTAGTTAATTAAGGGGATTTTTTTTAAACTGTTTGGCTGCCTTTCAGTGGATCTTTAAAATCGGAATTACTGCTCATTCTCCACATTGGCTGAGCTGGAATGGGTTTGACCTGCATCCCCTGAAATTCCTTCTGGGGTTTGTTAGACGTAAGGAAATGCAGAATTGGCAGAAGGTATCTTGACTAATGGCGTGGAAATGTGTGTGTGACCGAAAAATAAAGTAAGCCACTCTCCTTATGGCATTTTCATACAAGATAAGCTGCTGGCATGCTACCGCTGCAAATAGTGCTGAAAACTCTCCATTATCTATAAACATGTGGGTGGTTTGAGGAGGCTACATTATGGACTGATCTCTCGCAGTGAACTCATGTCAGCGTGTGAGCTGATGCACACAGTTTCGATGCATATAGCAATTTAACCCAACACCTCTGCCAACAAAATCCTCGACCCCAGCACAGTTGTGCTTTTTGGAAACCCCTCAGCTGCCCCTATTCACATTAATGACATTTGGCATTCCTTCAAAAGATGAGGATATCTGCTCATTTTCCTTTGGATCAGATTGGAGCGACTCCAGCAGTCTGGCAACCCTGGGAGCCAAACACAAACATCCCTGTGGGGGGCTCTCAGTGTGACCTCAACACAGGCCGCCGTCTATCCAGCATCTACATGTCGGCAAAGGGGGAAAGGGGGGGGGGGGGACTTCTAACATGGAGATGGATGTTGCAGGAAAGCCACTATCATTACTTACAAGTTGGAGGAAAAGCATCCTTAAAGAAAGTCAATTAAATGAGCAGAAAGCGATAAAAAAAGGATATACTCAGATCTGATGTCTGTGGAAGATAACAGGGTTGCAGATGATGATACACACACACTTCCTGAAACAACACACACACACACACACACACACACACAGAGAGTCATCCTGCGATGTGATGGGTCCTCCCTATTACTGGAATGTCATCTGACTTACAGCACAGCCTCCAGTTACTGCCCTTTTTCATCACCAGCTGTATGTGTACGTGTGTGTGCGTGCGTGCGTGTGTGTGTGTGCGTGGACTCAATTGTGTTTGTGGTCCAATACCACGTCCTAGAATGCAACAAGATGCAGTGGCTCGTGCTCATCGACCTCCCTCTCTTCTGATCCATCCATCCTGTCTAATAATATTTGCCAAGTCAACAATAAACCTGATGGATCCTTTGTGTTTCTGGTCATTGGTAATGAAAAGTCTAAAGAGCAAAGCAATTTCACTGAAACTAATTTATAAAAATATCTGTATATAAAACCCTGCAAAAATCAATATAGTGTCATACAAAAAAAAAGGTTTTAAAAAATTAAAATTGCCTGCTGCTAAAATGTTTTCATTACATCCATTTAAAAGCTTTCCATGTCTAATTTAATGTTGGATAAGAGGTACTCCATTTTGAAGAAGGCCATTAAATATTGCCTGAATAATAATCTGAAATCAATTTTTCCAATTGCATACCTGGTAAAATAACAGGTAATAATAAAAAGCTGTCCAAATCATTAGGCTCATTTGGTGAAATGCCAAATATCAGCATCAGTCTTTCTACAATTTAGTTATTTAAAATGAATGGGGCCACATTTGCCACGGAGACACACACACACACACACACACACACACACACACACACACACACACACACACACACACACACACACACACACACACACACACACACACACACACACACACTTGCTTGGTATCGCTCTCACATCTCTATTAAGCCATAAATCCAAGCACAGTTTTATGTCTGAATCAACGAACTCTTAAAAGGTGATTATAAGGCGGAGGAGGAGGTTATTGATGTGTCATTTAAACAGGAAGGTCCGTTAGTAAGTGTGTGTACTTACTAGCGAATGCCAGGGCTAGACTTTCTTATACACACACCTGACCTTTTCAAAATCCTTCCGACATTTACAGGACCGATGCGAAGGGGCGAGGACAGCTCATTTACATAATGATAGGACCAAACTGAGATAGCCATTAACACAAAAACCAAACCAAGACCTAAGCCCCTCGCTCCACTGGAACTAATGAGATACTGAGCACTTTTTCCTTCTTTTATCAGGGTGGAAAAAAAACAAACTCCTCTCATTATCCATCAATCAAATTCCTCTTAATATACAAAATGTAATGCCCGCTCTCTCTGTAGTAATGATGAATAATCTCTGGCTTGGCAGAACTACACTGTTCACAAAGAATCCCTCCATGTGCAGGGAAATAGTTAGAGCAAAAAGTTTGAGCTATTGCTCAAGTAGAATTGCCAAAAAAAACATCTCCTCAGAGTTTCTGATTGGTTATGCGTTCGTGGGAGGGCAGGGTGTTGTGAAAATGTTGGGAAATAATATCTTGGTATGAAAAACAGAGCATTTCAGAAGGGTTGATACCGCTCTGGCTGACAAGAAATCCTAAAGCCATGGTGACAGGCCATGGTGAGCTCACATGCGGTTTACTTTCCTGTCTGTCTGCATGTCGTTTCCGTCACGAACAGCATGGCCTTCAGTCAGAATACAGGCTGGGAGACGGGTGAGGGGGGGGTGCATTTGAATAAACCAATGACTACCATCCTTCAAACAAAAGCACTGGACAGGAGAGAATGAAAGATAGATGTAAATAAAGAGAGACTAGAACAAGGCCCCTGTATGTACTCGACGGCGGGGGTGGGGGAGGGAGCGAGGAATGGCGGGAAAGAGGGAGTTTTCGAGTGGCGGGTGGGAAAGAGGGGAGTGGGGGGGGGTACGCCTGTCTTAATCAGACGCTGCCCGTTGAGTTCCCCAACCAATCGTGAAACTCAGCTGCAACCCTGCGCACTGCAGCAGGCTGCCGAAGGAGCCACCTGTTCCCTCGAAACCGAGGAGAGCCACCCAGAGTAGCTTTGCATCTGAATTAGCTTTGCTGGAGGACCTCAGGTATACGAGGACAAACGCCGTTTTGTGCAGAGCAGAGAGGGAAGCGGCCTCCTCCCCCGGCCCTGACCCTGCATGCCCACCAGTTTCTCAGGCAGCCAGCCAGCCAGTCACCGCCTGCACACACGCAGCCATAAAGACAATGCTCCCATAGCCCCATGACCCCCCCCCCACCCAAAACTCCCCCCCACATAAGCCCACCCCTCTTCAAATAAAAACATCTCCATGGTAATGGGCCAAGCGTTTCTGACCCACATCCGTGGTCCCTCACAACCTTGACTTGGGGGGTGGGGGTAGTATTATGGTGTAATTTCAGAGCTTAAACTGGACCCCCACCAGCCAGCTCTTATTAACTTCTGTATACATGTGTAACTACAGAGGCCTACCTTAATTAAAAACCTATCAACCTCAATAAGGATTTTTTTTTTTTTACATTACAGCTAGGCCGTATTAAAGTGGAAACTTTGCAGGGAATTAAATTAACTTCTCTCAGACGCAGCATTGAAGGTAAGTGGTTGCTGTCGCTGCTCGAGAGGAAGTGGGAAACACAAAATGCAAAGTAGACAAGGGAAAAGTTCCAGCTTCACAGTTGCATATCCTTCCTATTACCCAAAAGGGGGTCAGAGGTTCACTCAGAAAAGATGACTTAAATGAAAGAAAACTAAAAGCTTGTACCGGTTAAGCCTTGCGTTTTTCCTCGCTCATAAATATGTAAAACCTTTTGTTTTGTTTTCCCCCACTTTTCTCCCTCCCCTAAGAGCACTTCATGTTCAGTAAAATGAAATTGGACAAAAAAGGTCCACTGCATGAATAAGTCAAGAGTGACTATGCTTATGAGTTGTGATTAAAACAAACCCACAATCAACTACATTACTGTACACTACCACAAATGTATACTGTGCCAGAGCGTTAGATCTAGTCCTACATTCTTGCCCCAATTACTGCACAAAACAAATAGCTGGCCCAGCAAGGAAGCAGAGAAAATGTTAAACTGGTTTCATACCACACGCATTCATTCATATGTTAATGGATGAACTGCATGCCAGACATATTTTCTCTTGTTTGTGGGCCTACTGACTGTGGCAGCGGTACCTGTAGCTACACCTACTGTAGGCTCTAGTGGACTGGAAAAGACCTGAATAATTTACCTGTTTAAACAGGTTGCCAGGGAAGAAAGGTGGCCTGTAGCCTTGTTAAAAGTAAATACCACCTAATTTACATTGGGAGTGGTTCACTGTATGAAAACTGTGCAGATGTTATAACAACAAACTAGGCAGGGTAGGATCAACATGTTATCAGTGCAAATGATTGAGTGTCAAGTTGTTGCTCTCTCTGTACATTAAGAGCTGCTTCCAGTCTCGTTTTTCTCAGCTGAAGTGTAAATAATAGAAGATGATGTGCGGACAGAGGGGAGAAAAAGGCGCAGAGGGGGGGGGGGGGACGTTGAGTAGAAGGGTGGCTGTAGAGGAGAGACTACCAAGGACAGACTGGAGCAGTGAGGGCAGAGCTCTGTGGCAGCCAGCGGGCACCGGGAGGAAAACACCTTGCTGCTCCACAGAGCCACACCTTCGGAAAAGTCAACATGGCGTTGAGTCACCGACCGAAACTCGGGTCAAAGATCGATACAGATAGTTCACGACTGAAGAATGAGGAAACGGAAAGCGGTGGTTGTTCTCAACTCTGATTTCAGCTGACTGTAGTCAAAATTCTTTAGACATTTTTAGGTGTTAATGCTGAAAACCTCGCCAGTACAGCGAGTGACGAAATCACCTGGTGAATTTCCTGCTCCTGTCACCGCCCTGACAGGTGGTGGTTTAAATGTATCTCTTGAATTATTAAAGCTCCGCGAAGAAATGAAAGGCGAGTATGCTGCTCACAACCAGCTTGACATTATATTATGGGTTTTTTTTTTTTTTTTAAATAAGTGATTATTTCTTACCGTGTTGAATAAGTATCGACGCGACCAAGCAGAGCAGTCCGATCATTTTGGAGCAGTCATGCCAATTTCGGGCGTCACGTCTCGCCATGGTCGATTACGGTCCCTTTAGTGAAACCAGGCACGCAGTCTCTCTGGAATTATTAAAAAAATAAAATTGTGCTATAGGCCGAATAAACTTGTTTGTCTTCAGGACAGAGCAGGAGTCCGACAGAGTCTCTTGTTTCAAATGCCCCTCGCTGAGCCTTTAAGACGGAGTCTGCTCAAAATGAATGAAAATCCTTGTGAATTCGTCCCGGCAGCGCACAGGTGAATATTTTCTCTCCAACTGGTACTCTGGACGTAATGAAGTGCTGCCGCGCTCTTGTTACTCCAATAACTAGTTCCTCCGAAGCGCGCGGCTGTCCGACGGTGTGTGACTGACTGGGTGATGTCATCAGGCTGAGAGGCGTCACAGCTCTCTGCTGCCCGAAAACCAATTAGGACCAGCGACGGCAGGAGGGGGTGGGGAGGGGGGGACTCTGGGAACAACTTGTTGAAATCGCCAAAAGCAGTTTTCGAAACTTGTAACTGAGATAGCATCTAAAGTCCGCAGCGGATTTGGCTTTGATTTCTGTCATGCATGGAAATGATCCAAAACACGTGATATATATCCAGGAATATCCCTATATGGCGATATTTTGTCAAGCTCCCAACATCTGAGAAGTATCACCTCCGTTCATTCGCACTCAATGTGGCCTCAAAGTAATCCTGTTTGATTGCTTTAAATGATACAATTAAATAATCAGCTATAAATGCAAATATCATCAACAGGAGAGCGTCTCTCGGTATTTATGTAAAGTTACTCCACTATTTATCCGAGTCAGACAGTTTCGATGTAGTGGTGAGGTAGCCCTACGTGGAAACGGATGATTCTTACGCCCTCTGCTGTATGTTTCTGCACACACACACACACACACACGCAATTGAGAGGAGCTCACTCCAGCACAGCAGATGCCAAAATCAATAAACATTCGTTAATGAACGCCAAAATTCAAATCCAGTGTCAGTCAGCAAAATCAAATCAAGAGGAAACAGCTTCTCATGTATCTATTTACAGGCTGTCTTGTTGATGAGATTTTTTTTCTCCCTTCAACAGAATAACTTCCAATTCATTTTTTGCCCTATTTTCCCTCTGAGGAAGGGTGCATACTAGCATAGCGAAGGCATTATCTGGTTTAGGTCTAATCCCTATACCCAAGTGTTTTACAGCCAATGTAATTACATCTCCATAAGTCCCACAGTTTAAATCGTGCTGCTCTGTTCCTTCTCTTCTGTTTCATTTCCAGATTCCCCTCCAGTGTCACCCTCTTATTTTTCAGTCTGTATTTCTGAAGATGGTGATAATGATCAGAGGTCAAACTATGTTCTGCACACCAGGAAATAAAACAAAAAACAATTCCTCTTTTGGAGATTTATGTCTTCAAAGAGACAGTAGGGGTTTCATTTTTTTTTCTCCACTCCTTGCCCACTGTAAATCCAGAGACTGTGAAAGCATCTGCCATGCAAAGAGAGCAGCTGTGGGTTTTAAATGCCAACGGTACTTTGCATAGCCATATTTTAATTTTGCAGCCGTCTTTTGGCCCTGTTGCTGAAAGTTTGAGCACCAGCACAGTCAGAGAAAGTGTGCTGGCACCACCCGGACGACTGTTGCTACCACTAAATCGTCAACGCATTCATGGTAGAATATGGAGCTTTATAGAAAACGGCCACCAAATGGAGGATTTCATTCCTTTTCCATCCCACTGTCATCCATTTTTCATACCCATGCCAAATCGACCTTCACACCTTCCACTTTACAGCTACCACGCACTTTACTTATACAGTGCATCACCTATTTTTTTTCCTTGCCATCTTACACCTTCCCTTCATTTACACTTCACTTTCCTCTCCCCCCTCGTCATCCCCCCCCCCCTCTCTCCCTCTTCCCGTGTCATTCGATTTCCTTTGTCCACTCGTCCTTCACTCCTTGCTGCTATTCATCCTGCCCTCCATCCTCGTGCTCTCCGGGGGTCTGTGGCAGTGATAATGAAGCGCATAGTTAACAGATATTAGCTCATTGGCAGTGGATTCATTAGACAGAGCCAAGGCTTATGGTGATTATTTACCCACAGAGGAGGGGCCACAGGATCAGTGTGCTCTGTGTCAGCAGCCACAGGCTTCTTTGAAGTCACACAGTCTCTGTTCCCTTGCAACGCACTTCTCTTCTCCCTGGGTTTTCTCATTCTGTCTGAGCACCTCTCCCTCCACATGTCTCCTTACTCGCTGCACTCCCATTTTTTTTTCTCTTTCCCTGTCATTAGACACCCACAATACATATCTGCTCCCTCTCCCTTTCACTATCTCTCTTCACCGCCCCCATTCACCCAATGGTAATTATGAAAAAATCTGTAATAGTGCTCAGAGGAGCTGATAATACCTTTAGCTTAATTAAAGACATTTATGGGATGTAAAGACATGTAGCCTAGAGGTTGCTGTGCACCCACACTAACCCAAACTCTTAATTTCTTGCTTTCATCTCCCTCAATCCCTCGCTTTCTGCTTTTCTTATCATTTTCTCTGTTTCACACACACTCTTTTTGTCAAACTGGATGTTAAGGTCAGAAGTTATGCAACTAATTCCTCAGACGTTCAGCTCTGAAGTGTTGTAAAATGTTCTAGGCCTACATTGTGGTGTATGGCTTGTGTGGGTTCACGGTAATACCAGTACATGTGGTTTATCAGCCTCAAGCACACACTCATATATGATGGCAATAGTGACAGTCTTTTCCTTTCCTGTTGATTATCCCAGTGTCGGCCACATCCTGTTGGGCTGAGAGATGCGCAGCATACGTGTTAACATGTCAGTCAGGGACACCAGTAATATTGCAGGAAAGTGAACAATTCTTGGAGCATACTAGAAAGGTCACAGTGTTGGAGAGACAGCTGCTGCAGTGAGAGCGCTTTTTTCTTTCTCATCTTTCAAGGTGTGATGGAGTCTGCTTTTCTCACCATTATTCTTGTTTCCACTTTTGAGGTATATTCCTCTCACTCTGGCATCACAGGTATGAAATAAGGATATACTTTCTGTAATTTTTTAGAAATGATTGCAAAACTGATCTGGGAAGTGGGTCTACATTTCCCAGCTAATGTTAATTTTAGAGTGCAAACATGAATGGCAATTTATCGGCTTTAATATGACCATCTTTAAAGAGTAGGTTAACATGTTATCCTAAACGACACTCACTCAATCACACACATATGTACAGTTATGTTCATAATAATAGCAGTGTGTTTAAAAAGGTGAGTAAACCTCAAAATTCTTCAAATAAATTGTATTTTAATGAACACAAATGCATTGGGGACACTGCACATTCTATTTCAAAGCAAGAAAATTGGAAAAAGTAATTGAATTTGATAATATTTTACAGAAAGTCAAGAAATATAATGTTCAAAAAAATAGCAGTGTTGACATCTTTCTTTACAAACTCAAAAATGTACTGCATAAACTAAGAAATGCTTGAACATTCAACTTTCCTGAGAATCATAAACTAATATTTAGTTGCATAACCACGGTTTCTGATAACTGCTTCACATCTGTGGCACATGGAGTCGACCAACTTCTGGCACCGGTCAACAGGTATTGCAGCCCAGGACAATTGTACTACGTTCCACAATTCCTCTGCATTTCTTGGTTTTGCCTCATGAACAGCATTTTTTATGTCAGCCCACAAATTTTCTATGGGATTAAGGTCCGGGGATTGTGCTGGCCACTCCATTACTTGAATTCTGTTTGTCTGGAACCATGATTTTGCTCACTTGCTGGTGTGTTTGGGGTCATTGTCTTGTTGAAACACCCATTTTCCTGGGCATTTCCTCTTCAGCATACGGTAACATGACTTCTTCCAGTATTCTGGTGTACTCAAACTGATCCATGATCCCTGGTATGCGATAAATAGGACCAACACCATAGTACGAGAAACATCCCCATATCATGACGCTTGCACCACCATGCTTCACCGTCTTCACTGTGTACTGTGGCTTGAATTCAGTGTTTGCAGGACGTCTGACAAACTATCTGTGGCCCTTAGACCCAAAAAGAACAATCTTACTCTCATCAGTCCACAAAATATTACGCCATTTCTTTTTAGGCCAGTCAATGTGTTCTTTGACATATTGTAACTGCTTCAGCACATGTATTTTTTTTAACAATGGGACTTTGCGGGGGCTTCTTGCCGGTAGCTTGGCTTCACATAGACGTCGTCTGATTGTTACAGTACTCACAGGCAATCTTAGATCTTCTTTGATCCTCCTGGAGCTGATCATTGGCTGAGCCTTTGCCATTTTGGTTATTCTCCGATCCATTCGAATAGTCGTTTTTCTTTTTCTTCCTCACCTTTCTGGTTTTGGCTGCCATTTTAAAGCGTTTGATATCATTTTAGCTGAACAGCCTGTCATTTTCTGCACTTCTTTATAGGTTTTCCCCTCTTTTATTAATTTCTTAATCAAAGAACGCTCTTCTTCTGAACAGTGTCTTGAACGACCCATTTTACTCTGTTTTTCAAGGACAAATGCACAGACAGCATATGCAGCGTCAGTTGCCTTGATCCTTAAATAAGGGCCACCTGTTTAACACCTATTTTGTTCACATAATCAATGACCTCACTAATTGAACTCGGCACTGCTATTTTTTTGAACACGCCCCTTTCAGTAAATGATTCAGTTTCACAGAATCAGCAGCATGCACGTCATGTCTGTTGGGTCTGTTGGTTTTCTATACCTTTACTAAACCTTCTAGAAACTTACTTGCAGTGTGGAAGTTGAAATTCTAACAAAAACAGTGATTTATCTTGCTAGTGATGTGGGACTGCTATTATTTTGAACACAACTGTATATATACATACACACACACACACACACACACACACACACACACACACACACACACACACACACACACACACACACACACACACAGTATATCAGAATCAGCTTTATTGGCAATGTATGCGTACGCATACAAGGAATTTGACTCTGGTTTTCACGTTGCTCTCAACGTACATACATATAATATACAAATAAACATATAAAGATATAAAAAATAAAAACAAGGACATTAAAGACAACAAAGTAGAACAGAGGTAAGCATAACTATATATATATATATATATATATATATATATATATATATATATATATATAGAGAGAGAGAGAGAGAGAGAGAGATAGAGAGAGAGAGAGAGAGAGAGAGAGAGAGAGAGAGAGAGAGAAAGAGAAAGAGTTAATCCGTCATTGTAAATGTTCCTCCTGCCCATACTGGCTGCAAAGAGATCCCTTTCCTAAAATTATTTCACTGAAGGAATGATTAAAGGGGTCGATAACTCTTTACAGAAGGCCCCAATTTGAGGGCCTTCCTTAAAACTTGTCTGAAAAATTCCCTTGTTATAATGCTTGACTTTTTGTCGCCTCTCCCTCAGACTGGGAAGATGTTATGGTGGCTAGAGAGGGCGTGCCTACCACCTTGGGCTGCACTGACACAGCAGTGAGGGGTGCCGTGGCCATTAACTGGATGGTGAAGCCAGTTGGTGTGGATGAATGGAAACTGGTTCTCTCAGCCAACGAAAGGAAAAAGTTCTCTGGTGGTGCCTCAAAGGCATCCATGCAATTGGTTGACCCGAACTTTCAAGACACCGGGGTTTTCTCCTTGTTCCTTGTTCCGAGAATGGAGGACAGTGGCCTCTACTCATGCTCGATAAAGCAACAAGAGAGGAAATTGAAGGAGAAGATTATCCTCTTAGCCATCCTTACAGGTATAGGAAAATCATCAGGTTACATGTGAGATTTTGAACACCATTTGCTCCCCATAAGAATGTCTGTTTTTAAGTTTGTACGGCAAACAAGTGCAGATCAACATCTCTCTACTATATATTTATTCATATTAGATTGGTGTTTCATATTCTACTGATGTAAATGTACTTATTTACTTTTTTTGCTTTTACAGTCTTTTAAATCTCTGAGGCCTCTTTTAGGCCGCTTTTAATTAAGAACTGTTACATAACTCATTATTTGCTTGATTGCCAAGTTAATTAGAAGCTATAAGAAACTACCTTTGCCATACTCAATTTACATTTTCCACACACAAGAAGTGCAGTAGTAGTACAAGTTTGAGGTTACAGTAACTTTACTTGAGTATTTCTATTTCAGGCTATTTACTTACTTCTACGCCACTACATTTCAGAGGATAATATTGCACTTTTTATTCCACTACGGCTAAATTAGCAATCACTCTGCAGATTGATACGTTACAACCAAATTACATGAACAGATGCAACAATAAAATGCTGTTTAGGTGTCATTTCATTACTGATAATAATCCACTAATAATTCCACTCCTGATTTCCTGTGTCCTCCCTGATCTTCAGTCACTGTCGTCCCTGCTGCGCCCATCCCTCTGCTAAGCACCCTGCGGCTGGCTGCCATTGTTAATCCTGGCTATGCCATCACCAGGATCACCTGGGCAGCGCCTGGCAACATTTCCATGAAGAGTGAGAAAAAAACAAATACAGGCACAGTGGCCAAACTGCCACAGGTCCAGAACAGTGACAGTGGACCCTACATCTGTATGGTGCGCCCGTGGGGTAACAGCAGCAACACTCATTTCGCCTTCAAAGTGGACGTGATTGTTGATGGTGAGACTGGATTTGAGAGTGAGAAAAGCAAAAGCATTGAGGAATTGAATACATTAATTCTTGCTTTTGTTGATGTATGAGTGGGCATCAGTGCTAGAAACTGAAGCAGCAGCATTATTTATTTAAGCATCCTGTAGCTATACAGTTCTTCAAAGTATTTACTTTAGACCAGTTTCAAGATTCAAAAGTCTACTGTAGATCTTGACTAAAATTCAGCCAGTCCTCCTGTGAATATTATAGTTGCTACATTTATGTATTATTCATTATTTGCTTTTTACCCCTCCCGTCTTGCTTCTCTTCTCTCCACAGCTGACAATGTGGCCTCATTCACCAATATAACACATGGTGAGTGACTTTGTAATACAAGCAGTCTGAAAGTCCTGTGTCAGCAGCTTGATAATCACGCAGAGCAGAATGCAAGACCAACTGAATAAGTAACTCTCAGCATATAATCCCTATTGTTGTAGGATTCTTTCCCCTTATCTCAATTTCCCTACTCTCTTACTATTCTGTTTACTCTCTCTGTCTTTATCCGTCCTTTTTTATCCTGAATTCCCTTTCTATATTACTGCATGCACTCTTTTGTCTTCATATCCATCTCTACTCCGTCTTCCTCACCGTCTCATCTATTTCATCACGATGGTTTCTCTTGTTTTTCCTCTTCCCTCCTTGCCTGCAGACAGCGATATCTTCACCGCCACTCAGGCTCGGACACCGTTTCCCCTGACCTGTCCTAGTGTCCCGGGGGACTACGTCCGGCTGCACTGGCGACCTCCAGACAGGGAGCACAGCGATATAACGCTGGTGTACAAGAATGACAGCTGGGGGGGTTCCACCTTCTTCACTAATCACAACAAGAAACTCCAGCTCGCGGGCCCACCCTACAACGCAGAGGCCGGGAGCTTCTCCTTTCTTCTCACCCCTGAGTTTGAAGATGGCGGCCTCTACATCTGTGAAGTGTTCCTCAATGACAACGCCTACAGCCGCAGGACCATACTCAGCGTGCTGAAAGGTACAGATTGGGGTCAGGAGGGGGAGAAAGACAAGGAGGAGGTGGATTAGGAGGGATAGAACAACAGGCAGGGATGGATTTATGAGACAAGCGGTGTCACTTTTATAATAAGCTTGTCTATTTGTCCTGTATAAAATGCCATTTGTGGAGGTTGTTATGCAAATTAGCTGCAACAAAATAGACAATTAAATTGATGGATGACAAATTACCATCAGGAATCCCCAAGTTTTTTAAGCCAGCAAGGGTATTGAACATTATTCTTACAAAAGATATTTCCTCATTTGGTGTTTGTATTATGAAATATTCCATGTGTTCAATTGGTTTGAGATCTGGTGACTGCAACATCCATAACACATTACTCACACATTTATCATACTCATCAAATCATTCAGTGAGTTCTCTGACTGCCTCTGTATAAATTATTTTATGCATTTATTTTTTTCCCCCAATAATCTTATTTATCTGTAGTTTATCTAAAGAAGTAAAAGCATGCTGGTGACACAGAAGCAAAACTCCATGCAGCTACAAAAATCCACCTAATAAATGTAACTGGGCTGGTATAGATATAATAATAGGGAAGTAGGAACAGGTGAGCAGGAGCTGGTGAGTGCAGGGCAAATGAGGGACAGGTGAAACCAATTAGGGTGGGGCAGATAATCAAAACGGGCAGGAGGTGAAGTGAGCCAAAACAAGAACAGGAAGCCCTGAACAGGAAGCACTAAACATGAATGAATGATGTTTAATCTAAACTGAACTGCCATATACATACAGGTACATACATGAAATATAACCTTTGCATTTCACCCATCCTAAGCATTAGGAGCAGAGGGCTGTTGTGAAGCGCCCGGAGCAACTTGGGGTTCAGTGACTTGCTCAAGGACACTCTGACGTGAAGATATGGGGGGAGCAGGGCGTTGAAAAGAGTTTACAGTTGTTCAAAATGGCCAGTTGTCATAGAGGCAGGGGGAAGTGATGTTGTTTGATGATGGGGTTGTTGATTATTTTCAGGCAGTCTCTTCTGGAAGGCATTCATAGTGTTGAATCTGTTGTTCACAAAAAAATAAAGATATAGTTGTGCCAGAAATGAAAAAATAAGAGAGCTGAGCAAAGTTCAAGCCCTGGCATCTCTCTCACCTCAACACAGCAAGCTAATCACAAAATTGTCAGTTTCTGAAAAGTTACAGAGATGCTGGTGCACTGCCCCTCCGCTGGTTGCCTGGCAACCTCGCTGTGACGATGAGACTTTGGGAAATCAACGTATCCTCCGATCACAGCACATAATTCCCCTTAGCCACAACTTGTCTTTTTACATTTCTGTTTGTACGGATTAAACAAATGAGACATAATTGATTAGTGAGCTTTAGACATTTGGACCGTGCCAGGCTGAACATGCTAGCTGTTTCCCCCTGCTTCCAGTCTTCATGTAAAGCTAAGACAATTGCCTTCTGGTTCAAGCTCCATACACATACATGAGAGTCAGTGTCAAATAACTCCTTAAACAGTTTACAAGACAGTGGCAAAATAATTGGCAGAGGGTAATATAGATACGGTAGTTAAAGGACCCATGTTTCTTGAAGCCGAAGACCTGCTGATGTGTCCTTAAGCAAGATACTGAATTCTCACCAGCTGCCATTGTATTGTGCTGTGGAAGAAGTGCAAAGAAAATGTCCCACAGTTATGGATATAATGTTACATCATTAAATTAATACATTTATATATATAAAATATATTATTGCTCATGAAAAGTTCTATTTGCCTGATTCATTCATTTAAAGATACAATTTTTTTGCAGAAAACCTGTTGATTTTCATTAGAGTGACTTAGGGAGGTTTCACCCTTTTCAAAAACATGCAGAAAACATTTGCACCCACACATGCAACACCCAACACACACACACACACACACACACACACACACACACACACACACATACACACAAATCCAAAGCCCTGTCATGGCAGCCTTGGAAGACTTTACTAATCACAGTCTCACTGGCATCCATCACAGCCGCCCAGACGTGACCAGCCGATCCGTCACTGTCGCCCTGCTTCACACATCTGCATCCCTCAAACACACACACACATACACATCCACCACCGCACCAATCATGTGACGCATATATTTTTACCCCACCTCATTATGAGTATCATTATGTATGATTATACCTGCAGCCCTCCCACCAAGGCTGTATGTGGCCCACACTGATCACACTAATCAAGGCTGAAATGTGTGTGTTTTATGCGTGTGTGTGTGTGTGTGTGTGGGGAGGGGGTCTGTGAAGCTTGATTACACCCAGATGGATCCTCATTTCTGTTTGACGAGACACTAAGCATCAGTCACAGTCAACCAATGCATTAGCAGCAAATCACTTTAATGAATATATATTATTTTGACCCCTCTCTGAATTGTTCTTGTTTTTCATATCACTTTCCCTTTCCCCCATTACTCTCTTTCTGTCCTTGGCCTTTTCTATATTCACACACTACCCTTTAACTCACTTTCTCATCCTGCCTCGCTCCCTTCTCTTCTCTCCTGCCTGTCTTTTTGACTTACTCATGCTTTCTTCGATTTCTTTTCTTTTCATTTCCTTCATGCCTCTGTAACATTCTCTCTCCCTTATCCTCCTCCACTCCTCTCCCCTCCCCCTCGCCTCTCTGCATCACAGCAACAGTTAAAACCCGCGATTCACCCTCAACGCTGGAATTGGGGTGCAGGTACTCAGAGCGGTCCCAGGTCAAAAGTGCCGGTTTGAAATACCAGAATAAGAATCGTCGGCTGCACTTGTTGTACAAAGACCCTGGCAGAATCACCACCATTCTGCCCTTACCCATCACCTCTGACACAGCCGGGAACTACACCTGCACCCTACAGCTGAAAAATGGGCAGACTGTCTGGGCAACACAAGCTGTCACACTGCCCCATGAACGTGGGAGGGATGGTATGGTATAAGAAAGACTGGTCTGTTTTCTGATTTTCTTTATCAACACTATATTATTTTACTAGCACAGGAGTCCTGGCAGTCTTCCTGTCAACTCAGTGGAGATAATGAACCATGAATGTGGAAGATTCTCGGATATGTGCTCCGTGAAGCGTTCTACGGCGCATTCAAGCCAACCTCAGGTCAATCCATCTGCTAGAGAGCCCACGGTTTATGGAGGAAAAAGCTCCTGACGGATACCATATGTTACGCTTTCTTAATGTGGTTAAAAAGGTCACAGGTCAAGACTACTGTGACATTTGCAGATAACATCCAGAAGGAATAACTCAGTCCATTTACGTCCCCATTTTTCATAAAAATCCACCACCGTTTTAATACTGTGCTCAGCCTCTATAGAATATAAAACTTAAAGGCTATAATTTTTCTCATCACACTCACCCAGTTGATATGCGAATATATGAAGACAGGACCTTAGGACATCTCTCCCCACAAAAACTAAATTATTCAGGCTTATTGTATTGGTGGCTGTGGGGGAGCACAGGAGGATGTGACAGTTGAATGGATCCCTTAGCAGAGATGAATTCACTCCCCGTTACCCCAATACATCACCTTGGGTTGAGGGGCCCAGAACTCATCATGATGCACGCTGATGGTACGGCTATAAGAGTAATGGAAATGGAAGGAAAGAGAGAGAAGGCGATAAAGACGGCGAGGGAAAAGAGGCAGCATGACTTCACCTGATTGGAAAGGCAGGATCAGAAAAATATATATAATGTGTCATTTGTCCAGTGTAACGAGTAATTCAGCCTGAGAAATATGAGCTATACACAGTTAAAAAGTGACAGGCTGCAATAGTGCAAGATAGCTCAAGGGTTCTTGGTTAATAATGAATAGTATGACAATAAGCAGTGACAGTTAAAAGTTTATAAATAGTTGTTCTGGTTTGGTTAGCAAGGAGGCATCCAGATTTTGCACATTGTTGGCTCAAACAACGAACATTAAGGTTCACTGGAAAATATAATTTGGTGATAGCTTATGTGCTGTAAGCCACATCTGAAAATATAGTGACGGTTGTAGAAAATGTAAATTCTGTATAATAAAATTAATTTCCCTGGTGACACAGTTCAGAGAATGCAAAATGGAAGCAATCATTGTGTTCTAAAGCACATAAAATACTTCAAATGTCAGGGATGTTCTGCAATCATTTGCTATCCTGAGTTGGCCCATCATATGCAAAGCATTCAAGCAGTTCTTTGGTCTGCCTTCTAACAGCCACCCTCCTCTACAAACGCACTGATATAATTCCCCCCCTACCTCATTTGAGATGAAATAGACGAGGAAGTGCCAATAGAGGAAAGGAAAAGGTGAGATGGAGGAAGCAGAGAAAAAGGTGTAGAAAGGAACAGGAAGAGAGAAAATAGCGATGTGCTAATGAAAAACTGGGAGCGTTAATGCCTCACTTCACTGCACTCTATTACCATAATTCATACGTTAAAGCTGGCATGGAGAACAGAGCAGGTCAGTCTTTGGGTCAGCACTCACCAGAGTACTCCATTAGCAACCTCTACACACACTCACCAATCAATTACACCTCACACAGCACATAAAGATTGATCATGTTGATGCCGGCTAAAAGCTGTGACACCAGGCCCAAGGTGAAGCCCGCGGGCCAATCCTTTAACAAACAAAATTTGATGAGATGTCTGAGAGGACTTTACTTCTGCCGGGTTTCTACCCATCAAATAAGATGATGATTCAATAAAAAGTTTTGGTTGTTCTGCAGTAACTGCTCTGTCTATTAGGCTTCTCTTCAAGAAGAAGTCTTACAGATCGGGGAGCAGACCAACACATACACTAAATTACAGCAGTCTGTGGAAACAAATTCCTCCCTCTTGCTTCTCATGTCACCCTGTGGCAGTGTTTTGCAACACTGATGTCATCCTCATTATGCAAACAAATTAGACAAGTTTGATGGAATGCGTGAGCTCTTCCAAAATAATTTGACTGGTACTTATGTAATGTTTGTGATAATCATGCCTACGCCTTCTATTCACCTGTTTTCCAATGCTGCCTTGCAAGATTTAGCTGAAAGACTATATACATTGTTCGTCAGTATGCCTGGAGGAAGAATGTTATAGCTAGGATCTGATGTCAAGAGAGTGTGCATGGAAAAACCTCTCCTGGCTTTATCTATACTACATAAATGATGACATACATTTTTAGATAGTGAGATATGGAATGGATTTGCCAAAATTGTATACTCTGTATGGAAGTGGCAGCATCTGGTCTCTGATAATGGTGCTTTTCTTCTTGTCGGCCACATTTCAAATTGACAATGTTTACTGTCCAGACTGAGGGTCTGTCAGATCGATGAGTACTCTGCTGTCGCACAGACTATTCTGTCTGACAGAGCCTGGATTTTATCGCCTTTTTCCACTGTGTACCCATTGTCTGTGACTGACAGCAGCATGATGCAAATGCATGTAACATGTTTGGGAAATCTCAACCACAACATATCTTTAAATTTGTAGCTTGAAGTGTTTATGTAAAGGAAAAGGTTGCCCTCTCTTGACTTGAAGAAAAGAGCAAATTGCAGAACAAACAGCAATAACTTTCTTTCTATGTCATTCAACCACGCACACTCTTAGCTCTACGAGTTTTATATTACTGTTCCTGGAAGCATTCATGGCTTTTTTTTCTGTCTCTCACTTTTTTCCTCTCTTTCAGACGAGGCCACCCCCTCCCTGCTCCCATGTCTCTCCGCTTTATTACTCCTGGTGCCCCTGGTTGCTGCAGCTGTCTGTGTGTTGCTATGGAGACAGAAACACATTTCTGATCGCGGTGAGTCTTCCGGCGCTTTCTTTTTTTGACAGCTTTCTGTGTTCCGTCCATCTTTGGCCCCTGTCGGCTGCCACTGTGTGATGTGGGCTGTGACATCCTCTGGGGTTGTTGTAATGAATCTGCCCCTACGTCCCTCCCTCTTCTCCCTGTGCATTTGACTGTGTGTGTGTGTGTGTGTGTGTGTGTGTGTGTGTGTGAGACTATATTGGTAACAATCTCTATGTACTCAGGTATTGAGCAGTCTCTGTCTGTCCATTCGGGTGAAGCAGAGAACATCTATGAGAATCCTGAGGATATCAGACAGGTGATGAATTCAGACACTTTCAATAACTAAATGATGATTTTCCCTCATCATTTTGCCCTCATCTTCCCCTCTCCCACTCCTCCCCTCTGGTATTAAGCACTCTTTCTCTTCTCTTTTTTTTGTTTCTCTCACCCTCCCCTCCCCTTTCCTGTCTTGTCTCTATTGTGCCTTTTTATTTTTTTGCTTTCCTTCTCTGTCTCTGTTTTTTTTCTCAGATTTTCATTATCCCTCCCTCTCTGTCACTTGTTGTTCATTAAACCTGTTTTCTTCCTTCTCCTCCCTTCCCAACAGGCTCCTCCCCAGGGCTCAGTCTACATGGTGAGTTATTGTGTCGTCCCTTGCGCACACACGAAGGCATAGTGCATATGTGTGTTTGTGAGGAGATGTGGCTCACACATCCACCAATGCACACATAATCTCACTCTTTCTATTGCTTCTTCCCTAAGCTGTCAGCAGATATGTCTTCCCTCACATTTGAAGTCCTCTCCTCCAATCTGTCAGCTCTCTCTCAGCTAAACCCATTGTCTATCAACTGTCACTCTTACATTAGTGGTATTAACAAATCAATCTCATTACACAGGGCAGAGAGCATAAATCTGGCCCCAGAACCATGAGTCTCTACTCTCTCTTTCTCCTCCTCTTCACTCACTCTTTCCCTGCCTCCCTTCCCCCTTTTCTTCTTTATGCCAGGATTTGAAGCCAAGAGGAGAGGATGATGTCTATAAGGAACTGGAGCGGTAAGCAAAAAGCCTTGCATCACCTGTGTGCGCTTTTGTATGCTGAACTCTATGTGTGTATGTGTGTGTGTGTGTGTGTGTGTGTGTGTGTGTGTGTGTGTGTGTGTGTGTGTGTGTGTGTGTGTGTGTGTATGTGTGTGCGTGTGTGTCTTTGCACTGTCACTCATCTGCCCCTCACATTCCTCTCACACTCCCCAATCACGCTGGCCTGAACATTACTCTGACATTGTGGCATAATATCACGCCATGCGCTGACAGGCAGCGCTCCTTCGCCCCTGTGTGTTGTTGTTGTTGCGTGGGCTGTCTGTGTTTGTGGTTAAGGAAGAATAAAAGAGACTGGGGGACGAGAGATTTTTGTGCAAAATTGTCTTTGTGCTCTGTTTTCAGATACTAACAGTGTCAGAGCTGATCACCTACCCACATCTCATCCTCATCCAGCTGTCACATCCGCTCAGTTCCCAGTTGCAGCAGAAGGCCTTTATAAACAAAAGTAACAACTGAATGTCAGAGTTGGGATTTGAAGAAAAACTTCAGTGCTTCAGGGAAATGCATCAATTGTCTGGATGTTTTTTTTTTTTGTATTTTAAACTATTGCTCTTTATAAGTACTTCATTACTGAGTTACTTTGATGGCTAGCTGCACAAAAAAAGGGGAAAGATTTGAAATGGTTCCCAAATGTGTGGAAGTTAATATGTTATATTGTTTCTTATTTGAGCATTTGTTATTGAACCAGCTGTCTTGTGTTTCTATGGATATCTGTATTTAAGTATACCCATTTCTAAATAAACAGGTCTGTATTGTTGCTTGTCTCCAATACCCTTTTTTCCAACAAATTACTAAGCGCTTTCGCCTTTGAGCTTATGGTCATTGCGGGCTTCCGTAGTATTCGTAGAGTAAGAATGGCTGGCTGGATGTGGCTCCGCTGTATTTTAGGGCCTCATTTGCAACGAATTCACCGTTCAACGGACCAGTCTCGACCCGAGGGCAGGGCCGGGAGGAGGGTAGGAATACCTGTAATATTTTGCGTTTGTTTTAGAACAGCCGATTGCGAAAACTGAGCAGTATTTAATCTGTTAGCATTAATGTAGCCCCGTCTGCGTCCCGGAAGTGTCAAGTGTTTGTTATTGAAACCCTGCTGTCACTGCACAGAGCAGCCGGGGTGACAGTTTGTAAATGAATGAAATGACAGGCGCACATCAATACGCTCGTCGTTGCATGTTAAATTCATTTATGCTTCACCGTGACAGTGACAGCCCGTCTAACTGAAGCTGCATAAACTGTTTTCCTCTATGACATTAACCTTGTTAAGCTAACGCTAAGTGGGAAGCAGGTGAGGGGAAACTTTGCCAGCACGGGGGGAGAAAATATAGAAGCTGAACAGAAAGTAATAGTAGTAGGCATACATGTTTACTGTGGCAGAGCGAGTGTAAAGACGGTGTGTAGCTGGAATATCTGTATCCATATCTAAATGGATTCAGTGGTACCAGCTGCTAGCTAGCGATAGCTATCTGAAAGGCAGACGTTAAAACAGGGCTCATGACATGAACATGTTCTCTCACAGCAGGGATGGAACTACCAACCTAGGAGTTTCGAGAAACACACCGACAGCATCCTCGGTTGGGTCAGTGTGGTTGTATAATTGATCATACTGCATGGACAAGATGAAGAAGTTCTGTCAAGTGAAGTTTGTGTTTTCTTCCTCCAGGCTTCAGCACTGTGGTCTCTGTCCTACTATAGCTCTCCTCTTCTCCTCTGCTACCTGTACAGGAAAGGTAGGTTGTATGAGATGTGTTTGGTGGGACTTATTTCTTCTCCACTGTGTACTGCAGTTATGACTAGAGCTGGAGTGATTGGAGATATATTTTGATTAGTTGATCAACTGAAAATAAGATGAGCAACAATGTTAAATACCATCACACTATCTCTGGTTCCAGCTTGTCCAATGAGAGGGTTTTCTACTTTTCTTTCATTTATAGTTTTGTAAATGTAATGTTTTTTTGTTGTTGTTTTGGGTTGTTGGTTGGACAAAAAAAGACATTTGAAGACGTCAGCTTGGGCTCTGAGAAACTGATGGACATTGTCACGACTTTCCGGTGCTTAATAGACCAAATTGTAGCATCAGTTGTGGCATATCATCAAAATAGTTGTTCCAAAGAGGGACAGAAGTGGTTGTACAAGAGAAGACTATTTTGACTAGAACTAGGCGATAATTCAGTATTGATTTGTTGAATTTCAGCTAAATAACCTGGGATGTTATCATGTTATCTCTCTACAGAATTCTATAGTCAACAATTCTAAAAAAAAAAAAGGTGTAGTTACAACATTTTTGTGTGATAGATGTTATACATTTCATTAAAGTGGATATAGTTTTTAACATCAGTTGTAGTTTAGTTTTGCATACATTTTGCATGTTATATTGTGTATATATACTGTGTGCATATATATATATATATATATATATATACACACACATACATGGATACTGTATATATTAAATTATCCAGATTAGTGTCAGAATAATCATTTTTACCTCATCGCCCAGTCCTACTTCTACTTGCAAACAATCCCAGCTTTTGGGAGAATAGTGAAATATATTTGTATTCCTTGTGCCTTTATATTATATTAAAATGTGAGCTTGACATGTTTCAGTAGAAGTCATTCTCATTCAGAAGATTTGGCAGTGGCAAATGTCAAAATATGTATATAATATATTCCATTAAAGAAAAAGAAGAAAAGCTGCCACTGGGGCGATGTTCTCTGTTCTCCTGCAAGTGGGATTAATACAAAGTTAATCAACTGAATCACCCAGGAAGACTGTGCCGCAATAGAAATTAATTGCCCGAGGTTGTGTGCTACTCTGTAGTGTATAATTGAGCTTCTGATATTGATTTATGCATATGGTTCTAGGGTGGTTGTCAGACTGTGAATCTTTGTATCAGTGCCTGTTAATGAGGCTGAGGTCTAGAAGAAGGGGGGGGGGGGTTATGTGGATGTCTGTGAAATTGTTGCTTTGTGTATTTTTAGGTTACATCTGCAGCAGTAAGCTGGTTCCAGTGACTCAGTATGTGGGAACAGTGCTGGTGTGTCTTCTCGGAGTGGCCTGTCTGAGAGGTGAGGCTGCAGATATCAACTTACCGGCAGGCGATGACTAATTCAGTACATTCATCTTATAGATATCACATCATATGCCGCATGCAAATACGATTTCATTAACATTGAGACTGTTGTACAAGGTCTACACCCACAAAGCATACTAAACACATCCTTCAGGCTTTGCAACAAAATACTTGTGTTCTCAGCCTATATCTCTCTCTCTCTCTCTGTTTTTGCTGTCTTTGTCTCCCTTTCCTCCTTCCTTATCTCACCCAGGGTGGGGGAGATGGAAAAACTCGGAGTATCTTCAGTTTCTCTCCATTCTTGAAGAAACCAAAAAGAATCACACGCCAACAAATAAGGTGCGTTCACGGCAACCTGAAGTACTTGTCAGGATTTACTGTTTAGTATGAACAATTATTGGGGAATAATGGGACAACATAATAATTACTCCTGTCTTTGTAAGTATCCATATTGACACATCAGAACTCAACTCAAACGGCAACTTCTTTTTTGTTTCTGCTTTCCTTGTAGAAAAAACTGCGGTGCTATGACTTTGACTTCTCGTTCTGGCCTTCGGATTTCAGCTGGACAGAAGTCAGCAATCCGTACGTTTTTGTTCTTGTGTTTGAAATGTGTGTGCTGAAATTACCACCAGGGTCAGTTCATTATGAATACATGCACTCAAAGAACTTTGAAGTTCACTGGATAAATGCACCCACCGAATGTCAAATGCTTTGTGGCTCATCTGTTTCATTGTAAGACTTTGACTCTGTGTCAAACAGAAAACTATCCAAGGCTGGCGTTTCTCTGCTAAAGCCAGAGCCCAGATTAAGAGGAGCAGCAGACAGTGTCCTTCACTCTGTGCGAACTCTACCATGCCACATCATCAGGTAAATGCACTTTATGCAGCATAATCCAAAAACAGAGACTCTGCAAGATTCCAGGACGACGCGGCAGTGATGCAGTCTGCTTTATATTAGGTTTACATCTTATTTCACCCCTTCAAGTCATTCTTTTCATCGACAATATAAAGTATTTGTCCAGTGTTTCTCCTGTGTCATGTCTATTTTCTTCCTCTCCAGTTTTCTTATTGCCCACTCATTTGGGAGGAGGATGCTGTACCCTGGCTCTGTAGGTTTACTGCAGAAAGCCATGCGGCCCATGCTCCTGCAAGGCCAGGCTAAGTTAATAGAAGAGGTAAAAAAAAAAAGCACACACACTCACCCTCTAACTGTCTATATTAATTTCAATAAATACCGATTATCATTCTCGATTTGCCTCCACTTTTCACAGTTTGACGGCCAAAGGAACAAGCTTGTGGCCTGCGATGGCAATGAGATCGACACGATGTTTGTGGATCGAAGGAGAGACGGGGGGCAGACCGGCCAGACCCTGGTTAGTTTCTGCAATGATTTGTTGTTCTACTGAATCTCGTGTCACATCAGTCACGTTACGGGTGGCTCTTGAAATGTATGACTTCTGCCACAGGTCATCTGCTGTGAGGGGAACGCAGGCTTCTACGAGGTGGGCTGCATGAACACGCCACTGGAGGGTGAGCAATCATAAGAGTCGAGATAAGTTTATAATGCAAAAGCACAGCATTTCTCTTCGTGTGAAATTGTTGTATTTCAATGACACTGTAGTTAAATCTTGTGTTGATGTAGGTGGCTACTCTGTACTGGGCTGGAACCACCCTGGCTTTGGAGGCAGTACGGTAAGCAGTGTCTTCAGATTTGCTACTACACCTTTAAACTTCACATAGTTAGACAAACAAAACAGTGGGAAAACAACGGCATGTTGAAATGCTGGTTTCAATTTGACAGTATTGCCCAAGAGGATGAAGTACACTCCCATGGTCGATATTATCAGTGGGGTGAAATAAAACATCGTAAATCTGTTTAGTCTTTGGAGGTGCGTTGTTGAGTGTTACTGTTGTGTTTTAATAATGCATGGATATTGCTTTCTTACTTTCTGCCAGGGAGTGCCATTCCCCCAGAATGAGGCCAATGCTATGGATGTAGTGATCCAGTTTGCGATGCACAAACTGGGCTTCCAGCTCACTGACATTGTGGTCTACGCGTGGTCCATAGGAGGATTCACAGGTACAGAACAAACAGACCAATACATGATGGACACTATGCTATAAATTTGAATCATGTTATTTAGTCTTTGCTTCGTGGTTCTGCTTATCCCTCTTACCTCCATAATTTCCCTTCTCAGCCAGTTGGGCAGCAATGTCGTACCCAGAGATCCAATCATTGGTGTTGGACGCCTCCTTCGATGACCTCCTGCCTCTGGCGCTCAAAGTCATGCCCGACAGCTGGAGTGAGTCCTAGGGGTTAAAGGGCAAACAACCTGTTATTTGTTTGCAGCAGGGAGCTTTGCTTTAGCAGCTGAAATGTCTTTGTTCTCTCTTAGGGCCGTTGGTACAGCACACAGTCAGACAGTACATGAACCTCAACAATGCTGACCAGCTTCTCAAGTGAGTGGGACAGTCTTATTTATAGTGACGCTAATCATAGTCCAAGTCGGCATTATTGAACATTACACAACATGTTGGAGTGAGATTGTGGAAAAACTAACCTTTTTTGTTGTTGTTGCTCACAGTGATGTGGCCAATTAACACTCAACTCCTTCTCTTCCTCCAGATATCAGGGACCAGTCCTGCTGATCAGGAGAACCAGAGATGAGATCATCACCACAACGTGAGTCTTCACTTTCCATTGGGTTTCCATAATGTCAACAGGACGTATTGTGGTAGAAATAGGACGTTAAATAAGGGTATAACACCTTTTTAATTAATATGGGATCCAAAGTTAGTTTTGTTTTGCACATGATGTTGGGCTGACACAAATAAGATTTCCTATAATGAAAAAAGCTACCACTGGGGGTAGCTTTTTTTATTTCTATAAAATGCAAAAAAATCTATAATTTTATTGTTGGGCATTTGCTATTAAATGAGTGTCCTATCATTAGCATATACTGTATATATGTATACAGTAGAAGAATGCCATATGGCATGCCATTTTCTGTACATTATAGCACTATAACTTACACCATAGTTATATAATACTCAAACATAATTAGAAACACTTTCACACCAGAAACCTACCCAGAACTTCAATCATCTACCACTTACAACACTGTAATTGTCAGTATGTTGAGTTAATTGCCTTGCTAGTAGATGCAGAGGCCGGAGGAAGCCTTCACATGCCCACTCAAAGACCACTGACACCACATGATAAATTGTACTCTGTATATTACAGGGGTCCAGAGGATGTCATGTCTAACAGAGGCAACGATCTCCTGCTTAAACTGCTGCAATTCAGGTCGGTATTCTCAATGCTGGATACGATCAATGTATTCCGGCTTGTTGAGTGACACAAGTGGTGTTATCTTTTTTTTTTTCCTGCCTAGGTATCCAAAGATAATGACCGATGAAGGGATTAGAGTTGTCAGGCAATGGCTGGGATCCTCCAATCCCTTAGAAGAAGGTATGTGGGGTTTTAGGATCTGAACGCTTGTGTAGTGAGTTGGTATTACAACAGCTGTGTAATGCCAGCTCCCTCTTTCTCTCCAGCATCTGTGTACAGTGGCTATGAAGTGGACGACGACTGGTGTGTGTCTGTGCTGCAGTCGTATCAGGCAGACAGAGATGTGGTGTTTCCATGGAGTGTTGGTAAGCCCCTCAGGTCCTTTTCACACTTACAAGGCAAATAAACTGCACACAGGACTTCCCTCATACATGCATGTTTTGCCTCACAGTACTTTCACACACCGTTTTGTATTTCTGTTCCCAGGTGAGGATATGACTATGGAGGGAAGACGGCAGCTGGCTCTTTTCTTGGTAAGGAAAGAGTCTTTTGGTATCCGTGCACTCGACTGTGCTGTTGTTTCTTCTGTCTGGTTTAATGGGCAGCCACCTGTTGTCTTTGAGTTGGAATACAAAGTATATCTAATTTCCTTTTCCCTAGTAAGCCCTGTTTTCCCATTTAAAGCTTACCTCTTCACTCACACATCTATTCAGACATCATTACCGCAGAGGAACACCATTCTGGTCGCCATAGTAACCAGCTCACCTGTGCTCTCAGGTTGACTGGTGTAATATATTTCACCGCGCTCAGCTTATTGAAGTCATTTAACATCAAACAAGACCAGTGCCATCAATTACAGCTAATGCTATGCTTTTCCTCCCCTCTGTAATTCCTTCTGAATTGGGCTTTATTAACCTCCTGTGTAAACCCTTAAGAGATGGGAGATTTGTGAGGCACTGAGCCAGAGAGACTGAACCTAATATAATCAAGTTCTACACTTTTTGTTCATTGCCCTCCCACACCCCTCATATCTATTCCTCCTCCATCCCCGCTGTCTTTTTTATTTATTTTTTCCGTTCTCCCAGGCACGGAAGTACATGCGAAACTTTGAAACGACGCACTGCACTCCTCTCCCCGCCTCCGAGTTCCACTCGCCCTGGAGACTGTAAAGAAAGATGGATGGATGCGAGGAAACAAGCAGCAGAGGATTTGGATGGCCTGTGGTCAAGAGCGTATTTCTAGCATGGTGTGAATGTATAACTGTGATTTTGTTCCCGATACTTTCCAACAGATTAGTTGTCATGTTTAGTGTTGGTGTGGTGGCATCTGGTCTACTACTACTATTCCTCATCCGTAGCCACAAACCTGTAAAATATGGTGCATCTTATTTTTTTTTTAGGTTAGATTTGATTCATGCTGTTCAGTGTTAGTCTCCTAGGAAAAAAATAAAAAGAGGCATTTTGTGTAAATGCACAAGCTATTTCTCTCCTTCCACCGCTCCCTCTTTGGCTGGATTTGTAAAGAAGCAATTAGAAGTAGAAATGCGTAGCTACAATTTAAATATCGTAAAATAATCTGCATAGTTTTAATCTTTAAAATGCAGCCAAAGTGTTAAAGCTTTTCAGGTTTATTTCTTTTCTGTGGACACTATCTTTATGAACAAAGCTGTATCCTAAAATGATGCTCTTACATGTACTGTTAAATATGCTGAATAAAATGTTTGACATAAGGGACTCATTTGCTAATTACTTGACACAAGTGTTAAATTGCACAAAGATACAAGAGACTTAGATTAATAAGATTGCCTGAGAACAATACACTGCTGAAGACAATTGTCTACCATTAGAGCTTTATTAAATTCCCTCCGTACTACAATCAACTTGTAAAATTAATACAGACATGAAAAATTTGGAAATAAATCCTGATTTACATAACGCTGAGGGGGAAGTCACATCATTTTGCTGAAGTTGTCCATGGCTTCTTTGACATTTTCAAGTTCCGTTTGGCTCTGCCGTAGCTGTGGAGAAAAGGAAGTAATTATTTACTTTTTTTAACCACAAAGTGTTGCTCCCCGAGAAACCCTGCAAGTCAATTTATTTTTCTCACCTTCTCGGCATCCTGCTCCTGCACCTTCACTGGCACCTTCTCCTTGTAGTCACTCTTTGCCATCTTCTCTCTCAATTTCTCCATCTGTTTTGCCAAGTCACCTTTCTTTGTCATGAGCTTAGCCACTTCCTTCTCCACATCGATGAGACCCTTGGGGAATTAAAGGTGCAGTGAAGACGAGGGCCGATTATAAATAATGATGTTATTTCAGGGCAGTAAAGGAGAAACAAAAGAAACCACTAAATCCCAAATAAAGCAGAGGAAACCTAGTTTAAATCGTATTCCTTGCATGATTTTAAACTAGGTGAGGGGCATTAATGCTCTTAGACTATTCAGGTAGTTGTGTAACTCGTCAAAACAAAACCAGTGAATTTAACTGTTTTGCAACTAATATATTCACACATCAGGTCTTGTGGAGTGATGGCGAAACCAAATAAAATTGAACAGATTCCCTTCTCACCTTGAGCATAAGGTTGACAGTACATCTGTCAGAGGCGATAGCCACAGCACAGCCTCCTGGGACAGGCTGGTTAGCTGTCAGAGCGATGACGGCCTGAGAATAAGACAAGGTCTGAATCTGCAGACTGTACTTCTGCATCTGGGCCGCAGTCGCAGAGTCAATGCACTGGAGGTAGCCTGGGAGAGAAATTGGCAAATTAAAGTTCAGGCATCATAACGGAAAACTTGTTAGATATATTAAGGATTCATTGCAACCTGTGGTTGAAACAATTACTGTTAACGGAAACAGATTGTTAATGCAAAACCACTGAAGGGAAACTCGGTTATTTAGGTCATTACGTAAAAGCAGCAACACCACAATGTAAAACTACTCCAGTAACAATCAACGGCCTGCATTCAAATCTTACAAATGTAAATGCACAGGTGAACAAAGCGGAGATCTACTCATGAAGTACTCATCATGCAGAACAAATACATTCTCAAGTATGTTGTGTTACCAGATGGTTATTGCTGAGGCATTAATACGTAAGCATTTCATTTAGTAGCTGGCCGAGGTGGCACCCCACTTTAGCTATTGTAAGTCGCTTTGGCTAAAAGCGTCTGCTAAATGACTGTAATGTAATGTAATGTACATATTGTTCTGTAGTTTAATGTTGTACAATGCACCATATATCAACATAACAAATGCATTACATGCTAAAGTAAAAACTATAATATTTGCCTCTGAAAAGCAGAAGTACAAGTATAAAGTAGAATTAGATAGAAATAATCATGTAAATTACAAATACCTCAAAACTGTATTTAAGTACAGTACATGAGTGAATGTACTTAGTTATTTTTCACCACTGATTCTATTCATCAGGGCAAGGAAAGTGTGCGAGGTTGACAAATGCTTGAATTTTCATTTCTAATCTAGATAATGAATTATTATTTCAGAGTAACTCTAACGATGAAGCTCATGTTTGTCATCTTACAGTCAGCTCTGGTCTTGGTCAGGTTGTAGTCGGCTCTCAGTGACCGGATCGTCTTGACCACAGTCATTACGAACTCCATGTCGCGGTCGACCTCCGCACTGTGCCAGCAGAACTACAAGTCACAAAGACAGAAGGAGAGCATCACAAAAAAGTAATAAGTGATGTTCACCATCTCAAAATATCTTCAGTTCTGACCTGTACAGTCATTTGTACACCAGTGACTTTTAAAACAACCCCCATTCACCCTCTCCTTATCTCACCTCCTCTGTATCAGGGTAGGGTGTGACACAGATGCTCTGCGGATCACTCTCAGGTCGCCGACGTGGTAACCTCTGATAGAGCTCCTCACTGACGAAGGGCATCACAGGAGACAGAAGGCGCAGACCGACTTCTAAGCAGGTGTAAAGGGTCTGTCGGCACACCAGGCGCTGTCTCTGGCCGGCGTCGTCTTCCTCTGACTTACTGAACACTGGTTTCACACTTTCCTGGAGGACAAGAAAAGTGGCAGGGGGACAGCTTTGGTACAAAGTCTTCTGCATTGACACAAACCTTCTACATAGACTATTTTAAGACGAATGAACCAGAGGTGCTCGCTGGTCTTAAAAAGTTTCTTACCAGGTAGATGTCACAGAGCTCGTACAACCAGAAGTTGTAAATGGCTGTCGTGATGGTTGTGAAATCATAGGCCTTGAAGCCGGCATCACAGAGACCAACAGCTGCGCTCAGTCGAGACAGGATCCACCGGTCTGATACGCTCTCCTCTCCACACAACTGAGGGGATTGAAGGAAGAGCAAGAGAGGAAGAGGTTCAGTTAACACGAGTCCTGTCTGTGCACCTCTAAGTTAGCGTGTACACATTCATGAATACTAAGCAGGACAGCATATGGGTAAACAAACCCCCCCCCAGACAATTAATGGTAACAAAAAAAACTGTTTTACTAAACATGTATTTGGTCAGAAGGGTTCGCATATCATTGGATGAATATCAATAGGTAGGGAGCAGAGCTTGTTTATGCTCACTGTGTCCTTCATCTTTTCCCCTGGTCTCACCTGGGCTTTCTCTGATGGTACAAAGTTGTCTCCCAGTGTCTTCATGGCAAACTTCACAGCGTTCCACAGTTTGTTGCAGAAGTGACGGTAACCCAGGATGCGGTTGACATCCAGGTTGATGTCTCTACCTGAGAGACACGCACAGGAATACAAGGAAGGATTTCAGTGTATATTAAAATGAATTGATTCAGTAACAACTGACCTTATACTGACTGACTGTAATGCTGTTTTCATATTGTCATATATTTTATGAAGTCAAGGTTGAGATCCAGACTGTTGGCACAACAAGAGAGAAAGCAAGAAAAACTGAAAATACAAATGACCTCACCTTGGCTAGTGTAGGCACATAAGGCGAACCGGAGAGCATCTGTGCCACACTCTGGGATGCCATTTGGGTAGTCGGACGTTTGGCCCTGCTTTGCCTTCTCCACCTCCAGAGGATCCAAGTTGCTGTCCATCAACAGGGCATGAAGACCCTAGAGGGTAAGGGGACGGGAAATACGTTGGGATGTCACCACTAAAAAAAAACATGTGTTCACAACTTTTCTCTTTTCATCTTGAGAATGATGATTTCATCCTTTCAACTGCTCAATGTTTTAAAAAGGTAGGAAAGAGAAAAGGGTTTTATTATTAAGGGCAAAGTATAGTTTACTACAAGTCCTTCAGTGCCCTCTAGAGGACAGATCTGCTTCCTCTGACTGAGCATGTTTCCGCCCAGCTGGTGAAGAGATTGATGGCCTCAATAAAAGCTTGTTGGAAGCAGAAAAGGGTGCTTAATAAATCTTACAAGAATATGAGCCTCGGGGGAACAATGTGTGTGTGGTGACCATGTAAAAGACAACACAAATGGGAGAGAGGAAGGACTAAATGTCTGCGTGTATCTGAACAAGCATCAGAACGTGATTAGGCTTTACCTCTAGAGAGATCCCTGTAATGACGTCCAAAGGGTCAATGACGTTGCCCAGAGATTTGCTCATCTTCCTTCCGTGAGCGTCCCTCACCACTGCATGCAGATAAACCTGGAAGAAAAGCATGATCATTACTTAGTCACATCCAGCTAATGACACTAGTATCCCACCCTGTTGTGTTATGGTCCGGTTCTGGCAGTTTTGATTGGTCTCACCTCTTTGAAGGGCAGCTTGCCGGTCAGTTTGAGGCCCATCATCACCATACGAGCAACCCAGAAGAACAGGATGTCATGGCCCGTCTCCAGCAAGGTGCCAGGGTAGAACACATTCAGGTCCTGGGTCTAAAGGAAGATGGCAAATAGCAACATTAATGAGGGAAACACAAACAAAACTACGTTTAAAAGTCATATTTTACAAGTAAAAGTACTTTAGTAATTTGGGTGGCAGCATTTCCAATATATTATTATTATTATTATATATTTTCTGTTTTAGAGCAGTGTTTCTACTGCAGAAGATATCTTTACCATCTACTGCAAAGAAATGCCATTTGTGTCAGAAGAAAGGTGGTTGACCTCAGTCTTTTACCTCATTAGGCCATCCGAAGATGGAGAAGGGGAAAACGCCAGACGAGAACCAAGTGTCCAGAACATCCTCATCTGAAAAACAGGGACAGCAATTATCTAACCTGTATGAATATGGAGTACAATTAATTACATTAGGTCGATCTGTGTGGTAGCAACACATGAACTGATTAGATAACCTTTACAAGAGTTGTGGTAATGAGACTGCTTCATTAAAAAGTGTTAAATCTTACCTTGTCTGAGGGTTATTTTGTCAGCAGACACATTGAAGCGTTTTGCTGCCTTCTCTCTGGCCTCCTCCTCCGATTTCCCACTCACCCAGTAATGGCCATCCATGTCCTGGAGGCAAAACAAAAAGAGTCGATAAAAGAAAGAAACAGGCAAAAAATGGTGGAATAACATCGCACAAAGCTTTCATCTGTTATCTGAAAGCCTCCAGACCTTGACGATAGTGACAGACATCATCTTACCTCTCCTGGTTTCACGGCGGCATCGTTGACAGTGATGAAGTATGCAGGAATACGGTGACCCCACCACAACTGCCGTGAGATACACCAGTCCCTGAGAGGACGGATGAAATCTCAAACTCACTCCACACTTGATTGAGCAAAATCATCTCTCTACCTCTAGAGCTGCAACAATTATTTGGTTAATCAATTCACTCATCGATACAAAATTAATTAGCAACTATTATGATTCAATTACCTATTTATTATTATAATTTTTTTCGAGAACAACTGCCACACATTCTGTGGTTCCAGGTTCTCAATTGTGATTTGCAGTTTTTCTTAATCTTTTGTCTGTACTCCATGTATCGAAAAAAACTTATTTCATAAATTATATTTGCCATAGAAAGTCCATAACTGCTAAGATCTATTTTGAAGTATAAACAGAACACTTTTAAAATAAAAGGATAATTACCTGATGTTGTCCATCCAGTTGAACCACGTCTTGAGGTGGTGATCGGGGATGATTTTGAGCTGTCCCTCTCTGACGACATCTGCGGCCTGCTTGCCCATTTCTGTGCAGCTTACGTACCACTGCGGCTTCAGCAGCGGCTCCACAATGTCCTTTGATCGACTGATAAGAGCAGATTCATAATGTGGCTTTAAGAATGACCCCGAAATAAGATGAAAAGATCTAAAAACATGAATAACTGTGTTCTACTTATGCGCACATGGACCTCACTTTACCTGCAGACTGGGACCACCATGGGGTTGTCTTTGATCTCTTTAAACTGGCCTCTGTCCTTGAGAGCCTGCAGCACTGTCTTTCTGGCCTCGAAACGCTTCAAGCCCTGGGGGAGGAGTAAGAGTAGTTAAAAAGGAAAGATTATGACGCAAACTATGAAGAAACCTGAAAATGAAAATGCACAAACTGCAGGGGGGGGGGGGATGATAATGAGACACTATACCAGGAAGGGAGGAGGCACGTTAATGAGCAGGCCATTTTCATCCAAAATGTTGATGAAGGCCAGATTGTGTCTCTCTCCAACCTCGTAGTCATTATGGTCATGAGCTGGGGTGATTTTGACAGCACCTGCACAGAAAATGGTGCAGAGGGACAGGAGAACGAGAGAGAGAGAGAGAGAGAGAGAGAGAGAGAGAGAGAGAGAGAGAGAGAGAGAGAGAGAGAGAGAAAGAGAAAGAGAAAGAGAAAGAGAGAGAAGAGAGAGAGAAAGAGAAAGAGAAAGAGAAAGAGAGAGAGAGAGAAAGGGGAGAAAAAGAGAACAGACATAATAAGGAAAGTGGCCTGGCTTAACGACGTGTTATTATTGGTTATTCTCAGCACACTGCAGGCCCACAGGCAGATCGTCTCCTCCTGTAACCATGCCTACCTGTTCCAAAGCTCATGTCCACAAAGTCGTCGAAGACAATCGGCATCTTGCGGTCACAGAAGGGGTGCAGCACCACTTTTCCCTTCAGATGCTGATATCTGGAGTCAGCAGGGTGGATGGCTACAGCAGTGTCTCCCAACATTGTCTCAATACGAGTTGTTGCCACGATCACTTCCTCGTCTAAGTAACAGAAAGAGAAGTTTAAATAAAAAGATATTACTGAAGTAGCACAATGTGTCTTTCTTTAAAATATTCACATACCTGATCCGTCCACCTTGTAGGCGAAAGACACCAGCACTCCAAACTCCACTTTCTCTTTGTAGCCAGGGACAGGCAACAGAGTCCTGCCAGTGAGCTCCTTCTTATCCACCTGCAAACCAACCAGCAGATGTAATGAAAAGAGCACAGCATGGCCAGCACTTTGGATCACCATCATAAATTTATAACAGGGTTAATAAAGTAAGGCTGGAGACTGTTGGACAAAACATTTGATATTGTTTGCCAAGCAGTCGAGAGCCAGACAAGAACACCTGGGAAGAGGGAGGAGGATGACATGCAAAAAGTGTTCCCAGCTGGATTCGAACCGCTTACGCTTTGGCTTTTGTATTACACATCTTAGCCCATAGGCTACCAACGTCTGGAGTAACAACCCTTGTCAAACTTCTCAAATGCATCAGCATTTAAATTTGTCTTATTAAACAGCCACATAATACCATTTGCCTGGATGAAATACAGTATACCTTTTTAAAAATAGGGTTTATATCTGATCAAAGAATACAGATCAAAGAATCGAAACCAATCAGTTTCCAGTACTCAGAGAGTTTTGGAAGTTTTGGTGTTTGATATGCAGCCCTAGTAATGAGTGTTACTATAGGTATATAAATACATACACTTTCCATCAAAGTATTTTAACACACAATTCTCAACCAATGTGTAAAACCCTAAAATTAAATAAAGAAAAGAATAGAGTGACTTTTGTGACTTTACTGGAATAAGGCCGTGATCTTTCTCCCTCTAATAGGATGCATACTTGCCTCGATGTCAGAGATGGCAGAGTTTAGTGTGCAGGACCAGTTGACCAGACGCTTGCTCCTGTAGATCACTCCCTCATCGTGCATGCGGATAAAGGCCTCCTGGACTGCATAGGAAAGTTTCTGGACAGAGAAACAGGTATAGACATGAAAATTAGAAATTCAGGTTTTATTCATATTAGTTCAAAGATTTCAGAAAACTCACTTCGTCCATAGTGAAGCAGGCTCTGTCCCAGTCCAGAGAGGAGCCCAGCTTCTTCAGCTGGTGGTAGATGCGGTCTCCCTTCCTAAAAAGACAACGGGACTAAGTTATTACAGTGTTCTTTATTCTAATATTAAACCAAGTTCACATCTCTCACATCTCCTCCTTTCTACTTCTTCCTTCACTCACTCGTTCTTCCATTTCCAGACTTCCTGGATAAAGTTTTCCCGGCCCAGATCGTGACGGCTCATGCCCCTCTCTCTCATCAGCTTTTTTTCCACCACCACCTGTGTGGCGATACCGGCGTGATCACAGCCCGGGTTCCACAAGGTGGTTTCACCTCGCATCCTGTGCCTGGACGGACAGAGGGAAGCACACCAATTCAAACACATGGTCTAGATAACAACAAAATTTAAATGTAAATAGAAACAGAAACAAAAAGTTACCATCTGGTCAGAGAATCCTGAATGGCGTTGGTGAGGGCGTGACCCAGGTGGAGTGATCCAGTCACATTGGGTGGAGGAATACACATCATGAAGATGCCGCGGGGGTTCTGGTCACTAATACTCTCCCTCTGTAGAGACAGACGTGTTATTGCAGACTGAAATGATAACTAAAAAATATGACGTTTTCTGTCGTATGAATATAGCACGAGGGGGGAGGACTTCTTTACCCCATACTCCGGCTTGAAGAATCCCTGCTTCTCCCACCATGGATACCAGGCAGCCTCCACATACTGAGGACTGTAGGAGTCGGGAAGCGGGCTGATGACATCTTACACCAGAAGAGAAAGAGAGAGTGAGAGAGAGAGAGAGAGAGAGGGTTGACATATGGACCTGAAGATAATCACGGTAAAATATGACAAAACTTTACATGTTATGTAGGGAACACAGGGATGTCATTTGGCAGGTGATTGGATGAACCATCTGTCAATCAAACTCTTGCGAAGTAGAAGAGTGAAAACATCTTTATCGAGAAAAGCCTTCGATGTCGATCTTTGCACTTCTTTCAATGAAGAAATCCAGAACTTCTGATAGAACTGATGCTATTGCAGCATCTACGCTAACCTCTTAAGGAGCCATCATTGTTGTGTTAAGCGCCTCTCTGTGTGACGTCACACCTAAACCTCTCCTTAGCTGCAGGTAACTCCTCAGATGACGCGGATTGGTTTGAACCACTGTGGCTCGGTCACAAATGCAGACATGAAGCCTGACTCGATGGATTTGCGTGTGATTCTCATGTAATCTTGGGATATTGCAAGAATCCAGCTGCCGTGCAGGGTAGTCCCTCACCCTTTGCTGTGAATGGGGAAAGCTACAACACCACGTATGGTGATGTCACTCATGAGTACACCTTTTGTGATGAGCGAAAACACTCCCACCCACACTGATCAATCACCTTTTTTCTCCCCAGGGGCAGTGGGGACACTGTATGAGATCACTCCTAACTCCTTCTTTTCCGGTTTGGCCTTTTTCTAAAAGAGAAGAAAGCAGAGCAGAACACATGAATAAACCATATATAAGTTCTCATAGCTGCACCCATGTCTTACAAGACCTTCTAATTGAAGAGGTTCATTATCCGTACCTCTGTTGATGGCTGAGTCTTTTTCTTTGCCTCCATTTCCTTCTTCTGCTGGAACTTTTCCAACTTTTCTCTCTTCTTAGCTTCCTTCTTCAGCTGTGCTTCTGTCTTTGGTGGGCCTGTAGGAAGAAACATGAAGAAAATCAGAATGTTTATATAAAAAAAAGAAAAAAAAGAAGAAAAAAAAGAAGTATTCATGAACTGTGGCACAGGACTTCCTGACCGTTAGCTGTGGCATCAGCAGGATCACCAGCAGGACTGGCATTAGCAGCTTCAGCATTAATAGCAGCAGCATTTGCATTCAGTGTAACTGGCACCATCTTCTCACAAAGAGTGATATTCCCCAACACCTTCAGGAACTGAGGCTGATTTGTGCAGGTTGTGAACCACCTCGTAACATTGGTCAAGACCTTCCTGTCCGATGGCTCCAACACCTAAAATGAAATCGAAAAAAAATCAGATAAAGAGTTAACTGATATGAGATTTCCCAGCACTAAAGTGTTCAGCCTAGAAACATGCTGAGAGACATACGGGTTGCACCACATACGTACATATTTAAAAGGGAGAAGAACAGCTGCAGCTACAGCCATATCAGCCAGGGTGATGCTCTCCCCCACCAAGAAGGTTCTCGGTTCCAGGGCTTTATCAAGAACCTTCAGAACACGGATCAACTCAGCGCGGGAACTCTGCTGGAGCTGAGAACGCACGAGTCGTTTTTAGAATAAAACCTCACATGATAAGAGAAACCACACACACGTCCTAGAAAGCATTTTGTATGATTCGTCTCACCTTCTTATCCACTCCCACCATCCCCATCAGAGGGAAAACCACAGCGCAGGACACCGGGATGAGTTCATTGTCTGCAAAGCTGAGCCACTGCCACACCTGGCTCTGCTGCTTTGCATCCACACCAGCTCTCTTCCCCTGGTTAGCCAGGTACCAGGCCACAGCGCTGGCCCCGCTCAGGACAGTGCCACCTTCCCGAGCATCCAGCACCAGGGTCGGTCTGGAGCGGGCGTTCAGGGACGCGGGAGGGTCCTCTGTGAGAGTCTGCGGACGGGAGGAACCAAACTCTGCAGCTATGAGAGCCAGAAGGCTCCTGAAGTCATCAGGGTGAAGGGACACGAAGAGAGCGGCCATCTCTGGGAGAGACACACAGACATAGAGTACATTGTGAACTGGTTTTGATGTGTGCATATTTACTTTCTGCTTTCAGTGAGTAGTTTGTCAAACAGGTTATGCTATCAAAGACATTCTTTATCTGGCAGAAGATGGTGGAGTGGGTGTGTTTGACTGTCATACCAGTGCAACAGTGTGTCGTCTGCAGTTAGGTTAACTAGGGAAACGAACCGTCTAGCGTTCAACAAACCGGTTTAAACGTATTTAAAACAATTTTCAGCATCTTATACTGGCCTACATCATCGTGTAGAAGTGTCAGACACGATAGCTGTGTTAGCTGGTGTGTTTCACTTTGTGCACAAATAAATCTCATCTCTGCCACCTGTCAAAGGCTAACAAAAAGTAAAACAGGCTAGTTAGCTTTAGCTAATCAGACAAACTCAAACTCCAGTTTCTGTGAGCGCATCCCGAGCTTCACATGTGTTTACGTTCGTAGCGAGTATCTTAAACTGTTTTTTAAGTTGGTGTTTATTAAACCTGTGGCGTGTTATTGAGAATTTCTGTAGGAAGTTATCCTTACCTGTAAGTGAAACAGAAAGAGACGTCAGCTTACACAGCAGAGCCACATGAATCCTACTTGACTCGCTGTTGTCTGATGCAACTAGCAACGTGTTCCGGGTTTGATCCGCTGCGTCCGCCGCAAACCGGAAGTCTGTAAAATGTTTTATTTTTAATCATGATAAATAAAAAATAAAAAAAAACCTGTGGTGAAAAAAGTAAACAAATATTTAAAGAATAAAGTTAAAGCATTAAAATCACAATTTGACAAAGTTACAGTCAGAGTTAAATAAAAGTACATAACATCATTTGTTTCCAAAGTAAAATAACTAATTATGCAGAATTGAGTGTTATATTATAATACCTATTATATTAATTATGACTACTATTTAATTTGCATAAAAGAATAATATCGTGGCTCATCGAGCTGCAGCCAATTTTGAACTACTTTATAAATGAATGTAATTTGCATGTAAAATCTTGATCTGAAGTAAAAAGTACAATACTTTACCCTGAAAATAAGCGGAGAAGAAGCTGACAGTATCAGAAAATGGATGTACCATAATTAAGTAGGAGAACCTAAAAAAATGAACTCAACTAAATTGGTATCATTACTTATGCTCCTAGCAATAAAAAAAGCAGTTTGTCCTGCATTAAGTGTTACTATAATAAAAGTCCTAAGTAGAAGGAAGGGTATCAGAAGTAAAAGCACTCACGATGCAGACAGGACTCTTTGAGAGAGTTAAATTATTATATGATTATCTTTATTACATTATTGGATTATAAGCACTGATGCTTTCACATTCAATGCTTTGCTGGTTGAGATGGATGCTGATTTGTACTGTTTTTATATAGCCGCTTGGTAGTTTCATCTATAACAATGGATAATACATAAACTTCACATTTGTTTTATTTACAAAATAACAACTCTTTCAGGTTATTCAGTGGAGTTTATATTTCCCCTGAAATGTAGAGGAATATAAAAAGAAAGTATAATCAAATGGAACTACCCAAGTAAAGTAGATTACCTCAAAATTTGACTGAGGAATATTTGTATTTGGGTTTTAAATTTGGAAGGTTTTGATTTCATAAATAGGAATATGTTATTATATTATTGTGTGTTACCATGAGCATTGGAAAGAAAACGACAGAACAAAGACAAAAACAGTATGCCAGCATCCTCTTTTATTAAACTGTACATGTAAGCAAACATTTATCATAACAATTATCATACAATAATTGTTTTGAATAATTACATCCAAAAGCCTTGTGCACAGTGTTTTTTTGTATCACAGTTGGGTCATTTATTTCAGCAGCAGATTATTTGGACAGCCAGCCACAGTGAAGTGTAAAACCTACAGTGTAAGACATTTGCAATTCACTAAATGTGATTCAGAAACATATAGCTATCCTTATCCTAACAACTGAGCTTCAAATGACATCCAACTGAAACAGTCCCCCCTTTTTCCACGTGCTAAAAAAATCACAAACCAAAACTGGAGAAAAAAAAAAGTTTGTCACTATGACTTCATGTGGACTTTAGTTCCACTTTTAACTCTGACTCCTGCTCAAAAGCCACTTTCGCCGCACCAAAGACCACATCCACCATCCCTATTATTAAACCTCCTCCGATTCTAAACACATTAATCACCCCATTTACACTTCTCCACACCAGCCTCCCCAACCCTCCACCGACAGCTTTCACCTGACCCCCCATCTCTGACGCCACCGTTCCTACGTAACCCTTGCTCTGCTCCCACAGCCGGCCTCCAAAGAACTTGGTCACCCACCAAGCATTATCAAACGCATTGCCAAATATCCCCACTGTGTCTCCAGCCAGGGTCCCCATGCCAGTGACCCCAGTGTGGCAGCTGTTCAGCAGGGCCCCCAGCATGGAGGAGGAGCAGTAGTAGACGCTGGAGCAGCAGTTCTCCCCGATACCCAGTAGAGTTTCTCCAGCTGAGCCGGTCCAAGACAAGAGGTCAGAAGTCAAGAGTTGGAAGAGGGAGAAGGTTTCACCAGGAAGTGCAGACAGAACCCCGAGGTCTTCCTGAAGAACGTATGTCACCTGAGTCAAAAGACAAACATATCATTTTTTGAGTGAGATCAAAATGTGTGAATAACAAAATGACAGAATGACCTGAAGGTGTGTAATGATTTAACACCTGCTGCCGGCCAAACCTTATTCTAGTCTCTGGGAGGAGGGTAGTGGAATTAAACGACACTGGAGCTGAACATGTTAAGATTTTTTTTCTCTACAAATTGACTACACTAAACATGTTTTATTTCATAAAGTCTTGGAAAATTGGTCTCTTGTAACAAAAATAAGACTTGAATGCAGAAACAAGTTATGATTAGTAATATTTTGCTTTTATGTCCTGTTGTTGCATTTCAGTTTAAATTGTGTTTTTTCTTGTTGCCTTTTGCCCCTTTCCCCTCTTATTTTCATTCATTTAATTTGACCCGGTTCTACACATGGTTTACTAAACTTGTGATGAGGAGTATAACTCTATGAAAACAGTTGTATAATGTCTTCTGTTGCTCTGGATGAGCCATCTAAAGTCGAACAAAAATACCCTGATGATGTCCTCAGACTTGGCCTTGCAGTCTACACATTAGTAGCAGAAGGCCTGTGTTACAAACTGGGGTGTGGCAGGCTGTATGCCGTTGCATTATGGGAAGTGTAATGTGCATCAATTTCAACCAGTCCCATGTTAGTCTTATGGCAGTGTAATACTTAATTGCTGGAGTAGCCCTTTATTTTGAATAAGATACAATGAAGTTTAAAGGGTTCAGTAACTTGTTTTACCTGTCCAGGTAACTTAGTGACAGTGGAGAACACCGGCTGCAGTGGAGCTTTAAGGATTGACAAGGTGGTGGAGAGGACGTACATCAGAGTGCTGCTGGAATTTGAGTCTGTCTCTTGTTCATCCACAGTTTCATAGTCAGCTGAGGACTCAGGAGACCCTGATCTGACAGCTCGTGAATGTGTCATGTCACGCAGCTTGATTCCTTCAGTGGCCCCTGAACCGACCTCCTCTCCTTTAGTGGCACCTGAACCGACCTCCTCTCCTTTAGTGGCACCTGAACCGACCTCCTCTCCTTTAGTGGCACCTGAACCGACCTCCTCTCCTTTAGTGGCACCTGAACCGACCTCCTCTCCTTTAGTGGCACCTGAACCGACCTCCTCTCCTTTAGTGGCACCTGAACTGACCTCTTCTCCTTTAGTGGCACCTAAACCAACCTCCTCTTCTTTAGTGGCATATAAACCAACCTCCTGTCCTTCAGTGGCATCTAAACCAACCTCCTCTCCTTCAGTGGCTCGACCAGCAGTGTTTGAATCTACATCTTCATCTCCTGTGTTGTCACCAGTCAGATCTGCATCCAGCTTTTCTATGTTCCCAGGGAGCCCCTCGCTGTGAAGACCTACTCTGATTCCAACAGTCTCCCCATCTGCTTCTCCACAGCCCTCTGAGAACAGCTCTGCCACTCCGAGAATCTCCTCCAGCTCCTTCACGCTCACTTCCCTCTCCCCTTCCCCTGTCTCTCTGATTAACCCCATACTGAAGCCACTCTTCCCCTCTGGGACAGTGCAGCACACTGCAGACCACAGAGGCTTTGTCTGACACTCCTCGTCTCCATCCTCGAGAGCCCCGAGACCTCCTACCCCAGTCAGGATGTAGAGATCACCCCCTAAACTGCTGCACCGGGGAGAGATGTTTGATTGGACCAGTGTTGTGACTGTTGAGTCCCAGTTTTGAAGCGGGGCGTCTGTGGGCGAGACATGATGAGATGGATCCCCGCCTCCTCTAACAAGGGCTGGTACTGCCACTTTAATATTTTCTTCTTCTTCATTTGTCTGGCAATTAAAAAAACAGAACCATGTGTTAAAGTATGACTGCATCAGGATCTACTGTATGCAAGTGTAAACTAATCATTACCCAGTCTATTATAGCTCCAGATACTTCAATTGGTATTTTCAAATATGAATCACTACATTCTATTTAATTGATTTAAAGTGTTCAGAAGTTCTCATTAAAGTAGTATTAAATAAATCTACATTTGCAACATACAAATGCCCTCATCTGTTTTTAACTTTTGTATACTCAGTTTTCAAATGCAGGGACTTGCAAGGGAATTGCAAGAGGTGGCTGTTTACAATGGTGGGTGATGTATTCAGACACTTTACATAACAACAATAGATATACATCACCCACCATTGCATATATATCATTTACAAGTAAAAGTCTTGCATTCAAAATCGTGAAGTAAAAGTATCAAAGTATTTGCCACTACATATACTTCAAGTATCACAAGTAAAAGTAGTTGTTCTGTAGTTAGTCACAGAAATAAATAACATACTGACAGGAGGAACAAATCTGAGGGGTTGTCAGATGATTAATGGGGTAGAAGAAAAGAACAAAACACAAATATTGTGTATTTATTCATTTTCTTTACTTTTTTATGATTGCTTTTTGTGAAATCATAGGCCAATGGTATCATTTTTAACAATGCATTTTAATTTATTAGCATATCATATTTCTCATGTAACTCTTTATCTGAAAAGTAAGTAGTAACTGAAGTGGATTGAAAAGTACAATATTTCCCTCTAGAATGTCATTGAGTAGAAGCACAAAGTAACATAGAATGGAAATACTCAAGCTAAATACCCCAAAACTGTACTTGAGAAAATGTATTTAGTTACTTTCCACCAATGATTTACTGCTTGTATGCTGGAACACCAATCTGTGATTTTGTACATTCAAAAACAGAGGGCATTACTTTAAACAGTACGATAGATGCGTCCTTACCACGAGCTCTTCCCCCTCCTTCTCTGTCCATCCGGGGCTGAGATGGAAGGCAGAGAAGACGGCAGTGTCACAGGTCGGTTGGGACAGAGTGGCAAACGCCTGTCCCCCAGGCAGGCTGTGGCAGAGCAACCCTGCAGAAGAGGCTCCCTGAGGAGGCGTCTGTCTGTAGAAGCAGTGGGTGCAGAGGCTAACGTCTGGCTCTGAGTTGTCCTCAGCTGGAAGAGACAGGCCCGGGCCCAGCACAGCCAGCAGCCAGACAGCCGCAGCAGCTGCACTGACGGCAGCAGGACACAGCATGTTGGGGGTGAGCGCAGCACAATCCCTCTCTCTCACTCACACAGCAAGAGGGAAAGGCTTATAAATAATCCAGTGGTTTCCGTATATAGATGGAAAAGATAAGGTGGCCAAGGTTGGCTGCTGATGGCTTGTGGTTATCCTACTCACTCCTTGTTCTCTCCTCCAGTTTGTGTCCAACCATGTCGGCCTTCTTCTAAAGTCGGCTGTACTCTCAGTGAATCTGTGTTGCAGGCACAATCTTGCTTACTCCTTCATTTCCCTTTCCCTGACAACCTCGCCCCCTCTATCAGTTCCACCCTCTTTGCCTCTCCCTCTGGCTGTGCCTCCACTTCAGCCCTCCCTCTTCAACGCTCTATGGTTACACCTTTAACTCCCATTGCCGTTAGGTACACAAGCCGAGCACACACCCATCGAAAGCTGTCAATTACCTGTAAGTCTGCATTCCAAAACAATGGTCGTTGCACAAGCTAAGTCCCTTATTGTTCATTATTCTTGGCAAAGCACATTCCTTAAAGAGCAGATTCTGTATCAAATCAAAACTGTTGCTTTAAAATACTTCCATATCAAGCAGGACGTCACACTTGAAACCACGGGTAAAATGTGGGCGACTGAGCTCTAAATTTAACAATGTCAGTTCATGAAATCCCTCATTAAGGCTTAATCCGGACAGTGTCAAAACCACAGGTCATCGTTTCACCCAGAGTACAGCCAATCTTCATTTAACCTGCCAGGGAAAACACTCTCTCTGTCATGTCTTGCAAGCTTGCTTTACTTGATTTCAGAAACACGCCTGTCGAGACACGATGTTGGCACAGATTGTTCTTTACAAGAGCATTAGTCAGCCTGAACCAAATTATATATAGCTCTCTTTTTGAACTCTAGAAGAAGTGGAGTCCAGCCTTCATGTTGCTTAATTATGGCAAATATGAGCCAAATGTACCCCAGGGCTTCAATCAAGAGAAGCAGAAGTCAAGCATGCAAAGATCAAATGCAATAACCAACATGAACTAAGTTCCTTATTCATAGCTTTAGTGCGGTGAATGTTGTCAGTGCACATGCCCTGCATATGAGTGTTCCCAAAGACTACAGCATACCTTTAGAGACTTTAGGGTGTGATGCTTTGGGTGGGGCATCAAGTCAAAGTATACAACACTGCATCTAAAATGGTGCAATGAGATTTTAAACAAGCATAGAGCAACAAAATAGCCTGTGTAGCATATTGTGAGCAGAATCTGTGAATGAAACCTGACACCATTTAACTTGAAAAAAAAACTTTTAGTGACCTGAAATGATAACATTTTACATTGTATTCACTGACACGCACAATTTGATAGGTGCAAAAATAATACATCTTAATTGACATAGCTTTGATTTTTTGACAAGTTGTTAAAAAAACAAAACAGTAGAAGTTCAAATGTCAAAACTGCTTGTAACGAGCAAAGACGACGTAACATTTGAAAAATCCATATCATACTAAGACAGCTTTAATGGACTGCAGTTTTAATGCAATTCCAAGTCTGCAATGGTGTTTGGACAATTCAAAACAGACAAACAGAAGCTGTCTTTGTGCGGGACCCACCCACTTGTAGTCACAGTTTATAGATTGCTTGACAAAAAGTAATCAGCTGCCAGCTTGAAACGGCTTAAAAAGCAAAGTATCCTGTTATTCCAGTGGCAGTGGATTTGTGTTAAAGCTTACAAATGCTTATTTAGTCACAGATTTATTTCTTAACATAATTTTGGAAAACCACATTCATCTGGGAGATATTTTTAACAGTGATATTGCAATTAAGCATAAGTCCACAGGGGGGGAGCTTGGCCCTCCTTTTTATTTTGATAATAGGTAATGCGCTACTCAATACGGAAAATACTTTCAGTCACATTCTGTCTTTCGCTCTCTCTCTCGCGCGCACACACACACGCACACACCTTCCATCCCTTTTATAAATACATCTAAAACACACACCGGCTCTCACTCATTCGGGATGTCAATGACCAGTTCAGCCTCGTCTCCCTCCCCTCGGTCTTCATCTCCTCTGTCGCTGTCTCCATCGCTCTCTCCCTCCTCTTCAGCTGCGTCACCACTAAGCATCTGTCTGGGAACCCAGCTGAAGGGGCCGCTGGCTGCCGGCGGGACCGCAGGGGCTGATTGGTAATTAGCTGCCAATGGGGCAACAACCTGAGAGGAATTTGAAATAAAGCAAACATGTTAGGAATGACAAAAGGATGGGAGATGTGATGAAGGAAGGACAGGTATGGATGGATGGCAGCATCACAGATAAGCATGCAGCATGTACATAAACTCAGACCAGAGGGTCATTTCAGCAAACTCTAATGTCTGAGGGGACTGAAGATCAGTGTCCTGAAACGTCTTTATCACAGGTAATATTGAATAAAGTTTGATTACAATGTATGTATGAAAAAGCAATGTTGTGCAACAAAGTAAAATTACCAATATAGAGATTTTTGGACTCTCTAAGAATATATTACTTCCTCTTTCTTATGGAAATATGATGTAACCAAAATATAACCAACTGGAAAAGGCCTAATGTGCCATATAATATAAATGGCACATTCATATGAAGGATGTGAAAAGTAAGCAGTATATCTGGATTATTATTATTATTTATTTTTTTATCTCATAACATCTTATTTTCCCCTTTCTCTCTCACCTTCCCCGTTGTGTCTCTCTTGTTTTTAGGCGTCTTTGTTTTTCTCTCTTTCTTCATTCGTTCAGCTGGAGGAGCCAAATACTCTGGTGGAAAGGGCATCTGCCCAACACACATGCAGGCCCCAAAATTGCCAAATGACCACACAAACACACGTGCACACAGAAATAAGCAATTTACAAGACAGACAGACACACACAAAAAAAAAAAACACAGTAGAATGAACAATGCAAGGACAGTGAAGCTATTTTAAGCATCAAACAAAACAGATGAAGAGATAAAACAGATGAAGAGATAAAACAGACTCATGGATAAAATGACTGAGAATCAAATTATATAAACAATGCCAAATCAAAACATGATGATGAGGAGATGACAGAGGCAGTAATGTAACTGTTGCTGGTTAAGAGAAAAGAAAGGGAGATGGACACTCACGGTGTTGAGGTAGGGTCCAGAGCCTGATGACTGAAGGGGATTTACACCAGGACGGGAAAGCAGGGAGAGATGAGGGGAGGAAGATGAGGGAAGACATGCTCCAGGACTACTTCGTCGCCTGGGGGAAAAAAAAAAAAAAAAAAAAAGAGTACGAGAGAAATGAATAGAAACTCAGTGTAGCCACGAGAGCATTCAGAGCTCAAAATGTTTTCCCCACATTGGTCCATTTGGTTCAAGGGGTTACACCAAGATGGCTTAATTAAAAAAATATTATTTGTTATTATTTATTTGTTGTATGTTTTAGTATTCTATCTACACTAATCTATTATCGCTCACATCCGAAAACTGAGGTTTTCTGGAGCGAATAAATCTGAAAATGGCCACCTCATGTTTTAGTGTGGCCATGAAAATAACAGAGCTTTTGAAATATGATATACGATGCCTATACAGTCATAGTGAGCAAAAAAAAGAGACACACTAATTCCAGACATGGAAACAAAAAATGTCTTGCTGTTATCACTCAAAAGTTACCCGGAGCCAGTGGGCCTAATATCTTAATCGTGTGTTAAAATGCTTGACTTACTTTTTTGGTCCGTCTCGTTCTCGTTCCCTCTCCCTAGGGCCTTCTCCTTCACTGTTGTCTGAAGAAACTGTTGCTTCTGAATCTGCAAAAGAACACAAGGAAACCCGAACCAACTCTTAAGTTACAAATGACAGTTTGCCACAGTAATAAAGACCCCAAAGCCTTTAGGATGAGGTGTAATAAGTACCTGAGGAGTCTTCATCTACCCTCTCATACTGCAGCAGTCTGTCCAGAAGGAAGCTAGAAAACGAGTGAATGACTTAGTTGTTTACTGGTACGCACGTATTGTTTAACATCCACACATGTTCATGTGACCTCACCTTTTATCCCTGGAGACTTTGAGAAGTTTTCTCTGTGCTCTCCTCAGCTCCTCCTGAAAGCATTCCTGCTCCTAGGAAAATAAAACCAAATACGACATCAGTGCAGATAACGAGGCACGTGTGTGTTAGTAAAGTACTGAAAGACGACGCTCAAGACTCAGAATGATTGTACTCACATAAACAAGAAATTTTAATTTTCGTTTGAGATTTTTGTATTTCCGCTTGTAGTCAACTTCAACGTCCGCTTGCCCGTTCATTTCTGAAATAAAACATGAGTGATGAAACACTGAACTCTACCGTCTGTTGCAGTTGTTACAGTTGAAGTTATATCAGTAACACGTCTGTGAAACCATTAAAGACATACGAAGGTAACTGTATGCTAAGCTACACGTTAGCTTTCGTGGCTAGCTCACTAAAGACAGAGCTGCTGGTCTCACAGGCTTCCAAACATATACAACTAGATTTATTTAAAATATGCATGTCATATAAAAACATGCTTTGGGTGTATTACAAGGTTATTTTATCCTTGAATCACGAGTTGTACCTCTTGATTGAGTCTGTCTGTTCGACATGCTCTTGTTTACTTCCGTCGTTTTCTTCTTCTTCTTCTTCTTCTTCTTGGGTTTTAGTGGCAGTCAGCGTATTAGGTGCATTACCGCCACCCTCTGTTCCTCATGTGAACCACTGATTAAATCCCATACTTACTAATCCTGTTTGGACGATTTGTTTGATCAAATCAAATAAATCCAACTGTTTGTTCCACTTGACAGGTTCATTCATGTTTTTTTCATATTAAGATCTCGAATTCCAGCCTTCCTGAAATATTCTTGAACACATTGCCTTTCTTGTTTGTACTTATTAAAATACACATGAATAAACCGAAAAAGGAATAAAGACAAAATGAGACAAAGCACAACAATAAAAACACAGCAAGTGTGTGTGTGTGTATTGGTGGTGTTTATTATGGCAGAGTCTCTGGAATAACTACAGTAATAACCTCCAAGTATGCTGCATATCTTTTGCCAAAAGCCAAGCCTTGCTCTTTGTCCTCTGCCTTGTTCAAAGCACTCCTGCAATACCGCTTTAGTGAGGTGTTGTTCTTCGTGTCCTATTAGGTGAGCTCTAGTTGATCAGCGACTGCTTCCATCTAGTGGCATCTCTCCCGCCTGGACTTGCAGGTCTGGCGTTCGAGGTGACTTTACTGCTCCACAAAACTGTCTCAGAGCTTGTGTCTGTATCAGAATACTCTTTTCCAACATATTTGTTTAGATCAAACACCTACACTACAGTTTTAATTTTGTATGTTTTGTGTAAATATTTGAGTACCGATAATAACAAACATTCCAATGCCTTTTTGGAACTTTTGTGTCTTCAAGACTGACAATCACATCTGTAAAATGTTCTATATACATATTTGTGCCTTTATCTGTCAGAAACACTGTAATGTATGGCCATATTCCTGTAAACTAAAAGACAGTTCATTCATTTTAAATAGCCAACATTGATTTACAGCTGCTTCGATCCTCAGTCAGGAATTGCTGCGCATGCTTCCATGACTTCTTGCAGTGAGCTTTTGTATATTATTGAATCATCCTCTCAGAATACTGTCATGCACTGAGTTTGCAGCTCAACCCCAGCTCAGCACAGTGACTTGCCACGACCCAGCACTGTAAATTATAGATGAGGAACATTTGCAGATGAGTAATGCATGCCTCAGTGCACATACCCATAGCCAGACCCCCCCCCCCCCCCCCCCCGTGTCTCGAGGGGGAAAGAAGTAAAGGTATACAAACTTGAGATAAGAGCCAAGGCAGATAAAAAAGAGAAAAGATTTTTGGCTGGGCAGTGGGATGCATATATGTACTCCTATAGAGGGGAAGGGAGCAGAAATGCTGACTGTACATTGAGAAACAGGGCCCCCTCTCAGACAATATGAAACCCAGAAGGGCACGAACAAAGCAAGCACTGAATCCTCTCACACCCCTAGACATTAAGGGAGCCACCTTGCAAAAATAAAGCTGCATTGTCTGCCTTCCAGGCAAAACAACTGCCAGTATGAAACACAATATCTGCCTCTTTCTGCCGACAGATTCTTCTTTGATTCCAAAGACACTGGCAGACAGAAATAGACTCTTCTGTGTCGAATGCCATAAATTGTTGTGCTGCCGGCCAAACAGCCAGCCAGCACGCCCTCCTGGCAGCTAAAGTCATCTGCCCCCCTTCCACCCCTCCTCTCTCTCCTCTACTTTTAATGGATCCATATTTAAGTCAGGCTGTGGACACTGATCTGTGCTTGTCAATACAATTTCTTCAGTTAATTTGCTGCTTGGATGTACGTCCTTGTTTGCTCTATTAGTGTGTACGCTGACTGTTGTTCTCATTGTGGCTGGCATGTGTGTTTTCCCTCTCTCTCTCTCTTTTTCTCCCCTCCGCATTGTGTCCTCAAATTTGTCCCTCCCTCTTACTCCTTCCATCACTTTTATTGCACTGTTCTCAAGTCTTCCCGATTTCTGTTTTGTCCAATTTGAAGAATCTGGAATGTACCAGAACCACACCAAAGACACCAACAACTGCAACGAAGGCCTTCTCAGTGATCAGAAGGTAAGCTCCATGTTTTATGTTATTCACCTGCTGCATTAAGAACAGCTCACACGGGACACATTGTCTCTCATAATGTGACTGTATTTATTTGAAATTTCATATATTTCATGGGCAAAGAAACTCAGTTAGCAGTTTATTAAATCAGTAACATTTTTATTCCATGTGCATTTTTTCTCAAATTTTCTGTCTCCTGTTTGTGTGTGTGTGTGTGTGTGTGTGTGTGTGTGTGTGTGTGTGTGTGTGTGTGTGTGTGTGTGTGTGTGTTGCAGAGAAAGCTTTTCCATGCTATTAAAAGAATCAAGCACGAGGTAGATGAATGCAGAGATGCAGAGAGAGAGACGCACATAGAGTCAGTGGAAGTAGAGGTACTGTTGCTGAATTATTAATCCGTATATTTTTCAAAAATACACCCTTTTCATAGTGATTCCAGTGTAACTCAAACTAAATGTGTATAAATTCATAACAATTCCACTGAGGCCACTTTTGAAATCAATTATCCATTTGGTCGCATTGAATTTGAGGTCAAACGTAGGCTGAATTGGTAATCATTAATCTTTTCTCTTGTCTTTCAGAGCAGTTTCGAAGCCCTGGAACGAGAAATCAGAGCCGAGTTTCAGAACCTCCATCGTTTCCTGGATGAGGAGGAGTGTAAGGACCTGGAGCGACTGAGGAGGGAGAGACAGAAACAACTGAAGCAGCTGAAGGAAAGAAAGAAGAAAATAACAGAGCAAGGGAGAGACCTGGAGAGAGCAATCACCGTGCTAAACAGCAAACTGGCTGAGGAGAACAGTCCTAAACTGCTCAGAGTGAGGAAGCACTTTTCCTAAAAAAAATAAATGAATGAACATAAAGAGATTACATCTGACTATCACTTAAGTTTTGCTTATACAAAGTGGTGATGGGGGTGATTTAAATTTGGATCTAGAGTGAGCTCATGTGTGAACGGGGACAGAAGAGGGAGGTGGAGAATAGTTTGGATTCCCTCCACAAAACATTCTGGAAACTTCTTGCAGAGCCACATGTGGGTTACCCGGGGTCATTGTAAGCATTCCCCTTGGCCTGGGACAAGACTTTACTTACCTTACTCGTGACTTGTCAAAATAACTGTCTATAATTGCTCCTCATGTTTGGTCTCCTTTGAGCTTAGCGCTGCAGGGAAACAATGTGACTGTGCAGGTTTACATCAAAGGGACCCAATCCCAGAGCTGCAGTGCAACCCTGTTAGCTGTTCTGTCCCTCTTCGTCGGCACTCATTTGATCAATTAAAGTCATTGATTGGCTAAACTGTTGACTTTTCTAGTTTTGAAAGTCAAAATCAATTTCTCATTTAAAGTGAAAGGACAAAAGGAAGTCGACGCATTGGTCAGCAAATAGGAAAGGGCAGCACAGGGCAGGCTGATGTCACAGTTTGCTTTTGGAGTCCAAACTGTTGTTGATTTAAATTGCTGTACACTAGTATTTCAACTAACTTAGCTAAAATGTTTCTCTCATTGCAGGAAATCCAAGATCTCATAAAAAGGCAGGTTTTATTAACTAAACTGTTTTTTTCTCCACTGTTTTCCTCACATCTCATTATGCATCCTTAACATTTTTGTTCACCAATTCGTCTCCATAACCCTCACCATGGCGCGTCTACCAGGTTATATTCTATCATTCATCATTCAGTCCTCCCCGCTTCCCATCTTGTCCAAGCAGGTCTCAGGTCAGCTTTGTTCCACCAGCAGAGGTGGACACTGAGGTGCGCTCCGGCCAGTTTGTGGGGCCCATACAGTACAGGATATGGAAGCACATGAAAAGCTGCCTTTACCCAAGTATGTTCTCACGTCATTTTATACAGCACATGCAACACAACAATCAAACTCACCTTACTTACTCTCTATTTGCCTACAGATATTACATCAATGACTATTGACCCTGAGACCGCCCACCCTAATCTGTCCCTGTCCCAGTCCTGCACTTCAGTGTGGTTTGAGGAGGACAAGGACACAAAGCATTGCCAGAAAAACCCACAACGGTTCCACTTTTATTACTGTGCCCTGGGCCATCAGAGCTTCACGACAGGCCGACACTACTGGGAGGTGGAGGTGGGATGTAAGACAGCATGGAGGTTGGGCGTTGCACGACAAGATGTCCCAAGAGGGGAGATGGATGCTACTGGCACCTCTAGTGGTCTCTGGACTCTGGCCCTGATGGGCGGATCTGTCCAAGCTCACACCGACCCAAAGCCCACCAAGGTCAACGTATCGGTCCGACTTGTCCGCATCGGTGTGTTCTTAGACTGTGAAAAGGAGGAGGTGTCTTTCTATAATGCTGTTACCATGGCGCCAATCTACACCTTTACTATGGGATCGGTTGAGGTTCCTCTGTTCCCTTTCTATAATCCATGTGATACAGATGAAGGCAAGAACACGGGAGCAATTAACATCTTCAACCCTTCACTATGACGAGGGGCCGCAGGGATTTCCAACACAAATTGTTCATTTTATATTAATGGAATTATTCTTACATTTAGAGCTGAAGTGATTAGAAAACAATAATTGGTAAGTATTTTAAATATTAATTAATGGATAGTAGGAAACATTTTCAAGCAAAAATATTGGCTTTCTTTTGATTTATGTAAATTGTTTGGGTTTGGAAATATCATAATGTCATGATGGACAAAACAAGCCATTTGAAGACATTACCTTGGATTTGGGGACATTTTTCACAATCTTCCGACACTTATTAATTGAGTAAATAATTGACAGATTTAATGATGAATAGAATAGTTGTTAGTTGCAGCCCTAACTATATGATGTACTTGCTGAAACTTGCTGAAAAACCGTCCATATTAAATGATTTTAAAGAAAATACATAAAAGATGGCTGTTACTACCACAAATATGTGTATCTGTTTTGAATGCAAATGTTCTTTCACTGTGATTACTTTAGAGTTTGTGGAAAATAAATGTGATGTGAAAATGTGATGCTTCAATCTTGAGCAGATGTATTTGTAAAAAGAGTTAAAACAAATCCCAGGTTGTAATCTGCTGCTGGCCTGGAGTTCAGGGTCCATAGCAGGCGTTGACAGGATTATGATGTTACCTTTGGCCTGTTTATAAATATCTCTGTCGTGCTTGCTTCGCTATGATGTGTCCTGGCAATGTTATGGAAGCTGTTAATAGTGGGACGCGGGGGCCTGAGGGGTGAGAATGTGGTGCGTCACATAAATGATGGCTGACATCGAGTGAGACGACTGACTGAGAAAAAATAGACAGCTCCGAGACAGAACCGTCCTTCTGCCAGTTTGTTGTTTGGAGAATAGGAAATCAAAGACAACAGGACGGATGTCATAATCACTTGTTTATTCTTAGTATTCCTTTAGACATGAAATAAAGAAAAAAATCTATTTTCTTTAAAAAACATCTGTGTGAAGTGTTGTGCAAAAAGGGAGTACAGAGAGAACATGTGGGATGTCACACCACACCCAGGCCGGAACAGCAGAAGTAAACAGAGAAGATCGGGGCAGAGACAACTCACACAGTGCAAGAAGTGCCAGTGGTATTAAAAGTAGTGGTGAATTTATTAGTGGATTATCAGAGGTGGGTACGACACCAGAATCCCCCTGGCACCAGTTTGATGTAATAACTCCAATCCTACTAGACTGAGCCTTCTTAAAGATGCTGGTAACGTGTAAACCAAAGGCTTGTCCTGCCCACCACACACTGTCTGCCTCTCTCACAACCCTACTCACTCTGGAGTGGTATTACAACCACTGACATTATACAGCAGAGGTGGTGCATGGAAATGTCTCTCATCAATTGCTTACCACAACATAACCCTGAGGGTTACCCACACAAAGCTTTGTCATTCATCTGCTGCTTTCATGAATTCAATCGTGTACTCCTAACTGTGCCACAGACTTGATAAATGTAATGGAAAACACCCTCACTTACAAATAGAGCACACTCAGCACTCCTAATGCTACCCAGAGTCATCTGGAAAACCTCAAAGTCAGACTTTCATTATCACTCTCAATACAATCTGTCACGTATCTCCTACACATTAGCACATCATAGGGCCAGTCAGTGGTACCACTTTGTTCAGTCAGGTGTGCAAACAGCTTTCTTGAATACCCTTCCAATTAAGAAAAAGGTGCCATTAGGAGTGTCTGCAAATGACAGAATACATTTTAGGCACTAAACAAAGACAAGAGTCACTCAAATATCTCAAAGTTACAATATATTTTACAATATGTTGTGGCTTTAAACATTCACACGCATGACTTAAACACAGCACTTGTTTTCTTCACGTTGAAAGACGAAGTAAGCAGGCACATGAATACCTCACAACAGACGGATAAGCACACATAACGTACAGTTGTGTCAGTCTGTACAAACTGCCTATGCATAGATTCAAACACTCGGTCGTAAATTATCACACTCATACGTGCGTCATAGGCACAAACAGAAAAAAAAAAAAAACACACAATGATTGCAACATTAAAACATTACTCCCCTGGTCACACACACAGACACAACTTTCGGACAATAAAAGCCTGTTTTCATGTTGTGGGCATGCTGCAGTCAGTGCTTTAAGTGGCATAGATTAAACATTTTAATATAATATGTAAATACTGTGAGAGATGCTGTATGCTGTGAGTATTGTCAGGTTGGAATGGCAATAAATGCAAATAATTGATCTAAAAAGATCAAATAAAGTCTTGATGGGTTTTTACAATATTTGGTTCTTAAATTAGTTTAAGACGTTAGTGAATATTAGTGGATATAGTACTGTATGTGTATATATTTTATGTTCTGGATTTAAGATTGGTGAGAAATTTAGATTAGTTTTTTTTCTTTATTATCAAGTATAATACAATAACCATTCTATACACTAGAAACATTCAGCTTTAAGGGGGTTAAACCGGCGTACACATGCAATATTTACAAGGCTGGAATGTGTGTGTCCGTGTGTATGTGTGTATGAAGAAAATTGCCTCAATTGGTTTGTGGTTATTTCAGAGATCCAAGCTAGTAATGAGGCATATCCAGTTTTTTAATATTGTGTAATACATCTGACCATCTGATACAGTTTGTCCATTCAACACTGAAGACCCTCAATTTGATCTTTTTTTTTTGGTTTGTTTAAGTTTATATATTATATTAATTTATCTTAGTATCAAATCTGACATCTAAACACATCTGCATATCATATAGCTTTTTTAAAATGCTGACATTTCGCCTGAAATTAATTTACTTGTAAGAAAACTCTATTAAGACAGCAGAGCAACCAAGAAAGGCCAGTTGGTTGTAGATGAATCTACCTCTCACAATATTCAATCATTTGATTGAGTATTCTCAGCTGTCATTTTCTGCTTCTCTTAAAAATGCTTCTTGTAGATTTCAGTGCACCAAACCTGAACTGTCATTGGTTTCCCAGTGGTCAGTTAAAACATGAGGTAGAGACGTGCATTTTGTAACACTAAAATGTATCTGCACACCTCTGTTCCATACAAGAGTTTCAACTAAGACTGATTTGTGTTGATCCACATTGAGGATGTTGTGGCATTGATAAAGACCTCACTGCAGTATTTTAGAGCCATTTAAGATGCAAGGCATTCATGTATAAGCTTTTGATACATTTTCAGAGGGCCAAAGACACAAGCTGTCAACTCAACCGAAAACTTCAGAGGAAATATCTACTTTGAACACAAAATCATGATCCTAATATCTGTCGAAGCGCGTGTACTTAACAAGTTAATAATGATGCCCAGCAAAGGAAAGAAGAGAAAGGAGGTAGGAGAGAAGGAGGAAGGATCCGTGAAGGAAGGACAGACAAAGGAATAAGGGAATACGAAGGAAGAACGGAGGGATAATGAAAGGAAGAAAAAGCAAGCATTTTCATGTAAGCAGTTGCTGCTGGCATCAGCTTGCTATTAAACTGAAGAAATATTGTGTTTTTTATAGAGCCACGGGGAAATCCAGATCAAAGGCAGTAAAGTGGTTGATCCAGACTTGAGGGATCAGTCTGCAAAACACATTTAATCATCTGAGATATCCACTGGGAGTCTGAATCTAAATCTCAGAGACTATAAATAGCAGGGTCAGTATTATTAGTATGTGTTCTTGTGTGGGTAAAGTCACACAAAACAAATCTTTTTTTCTATATGTGATAATGTATAGCAGATACATGTTATACGGCACAAGCGTATAACGTCCATACTTCAGCTATGTACAGTGTGTAATCAAGAGGGCTTTCATTTACATTTTGATGATGTCCAATCAAAAGTGTCATCACAAATTTTTTTTTGTTTTGAGATGACTTTGGCTAAAAAATGTCATGCATTTTGTCTGTTCTATTCACATGCTGATAGAGGACCAAGCATTTTAGATGGAAGACAATTGGTAGTTACAGTCAAATAAGGAATCTGAGAATATTCCTGTTTTAAAGAAATGTTATAAAAGACCTAATAGTTATTATTTTTTGTAAAAATTTTGCAAAGGAATTCATTTGCACAATCAAGAAGCCGCATTTGTTACATGAAGTTTTTCGAATCAGAGTCTCAAAGGTTATGTGTTAGTTGGTGAGTGCGATACTGCTATCAAAGTATTACTGTGTTCAGGCATTAGACATGTTAAATCAAAGTCTTCGCCACAGTTTCAGTGGTTTTCGTCATTATTTGGTGGGGGGGGGGGGGGGGGGGGGGGGGGGGGGGGGGTGTTCGATTGTCTACAGTGGTGGTAGACGGAGAAGATCTCTGGGGCTTTCCTCTGGTTTTTGCAGGGGCAGTTCTCAAGTGGTGGTGGTTGAATCCTCAGCCACAGTGTCGTCTTTGCTAGCCTCCAGCGCGGCACCACTAGATTTTTGCTCCACTTCAGGGGTTTTAGGGGGAGCTGCTTTTGGAGCTCCGATAGTATCAGCGTGATCTGGGCTTGGTTTGGAATCTGGGCACGGCTCAGGAGTACCGTTGGTAATAGGCTCCGGTGTGGTTGGTTTGGGGGACTCAGCTTTGGGCATCAGAGCACTCTTACTTTCCGGTGTGGGAGTGGTGGCTTTAGGAGTAGCTGGTTTAGGCTCTGGGCTTGGGCTGGGTGCAGGCTTTAGATCAGCTGGACTCAGACCAGCCTTGGGCTCAGGGCTCGAGGCTGGGCTGAGCTTAACATCTGCTGGTTTGGGCACGTCTAACTGTGCTTCCACTGGCTGATCAGGGGTTTTCTTGGTCTCGGGTGCAGGGCAGGCTTTAGTTTTAGCTACTGGACTGGACTTAATTTCCGTAGCTGGAGGAGTGCTTGGCTTGAACTCAGCAGCGGCAAGTGGCGGACTTGGTTGGGTTTCAGAGGCAACAGAGATGCTTACGGCCACAGAGTCAAGGTTTTGATCAGGGGCATCAGTGTCAGTGTCTAGTGGGAGGGCGGTGTTAAAGCCAACGCCAGAGTCACTGGTGTCTAGGTTACCGACCCCAACCTCTTTAGAGGAAACCTCCAGACCCTGAGTCAAACAAACAACAAAGTATGGCGTGTTTATTTGTATAGCACCAACAAGAAGACAATTCAAAGTGCTTTCCAGAAGACGTGAAAATATGTTTAGACAAAGTAACTCAGACACAAAAGGCAATAAAAAGGGAGCATATATATATATATATAGGATTTCAAAAGAGTGAACAAAACTGAAGGTAATAACCTAAAATTGAATTAAACAGGAGAATAAACGTCACAGCTCAGCGACAGTGCAGTGCAAGAATGAACAGTTCCAAATCAAATTTAATAAGAGGCAGTGGCAAACAGAAACGTTTTAAGATTTAAAAGAAGTGAGATTTGGAGCAAATCTCAGGTCTTCTGGGAGTTTGTTCCAGATATGTGGTGCACAAAAACTGTTACCCCGTTATAGTTTTGACTCAGGGGACAGTAAGCAGGCCAGTCCCAGAAGACCTGAGAGGTCTGGAGGGATCATCACATAGCAGCAGATCAAAAATGTAGGTTTGGACCTAAACCATTCAGTGCTTTATAAACCAAGAGTAATATTATAAAATCAATTCTTTGTTACACAGGAGGCCACTGCAAAGATCTGAGACCTGGACTGATGCGATCCACTTTCTTGATCTTAGTGAGGACTCTAGCAGCAGCGTTCTGAATAAGCTGCAGCTGTCTGAACGCAGAAAACAGTATAAAATGGAGACATTATTAAAACCTCTCAAAGACTCAGTTTAAAGAAAGAAATATTACGTATCCTTACCTTAATATCCACCTCAGTGCTCTGAGATTTCTCTGTATTGTCTGCCTGGGAGTGCTTGGATTCCTCACTGAGCTTGGTGATGTTCTTGACCACCTTTGAAGATGCACACAGACAAACATTAGTCATTCATAATATCAGGATACACATCATCATCATCTTCACATTTTCATTTGCATATTTGTCCCTCCAACCTGTCTAAAGGCCTCTCCTTCATCCTCTTTGCCAGAATTCTGGGCAATCTTCTTCAGAGCAGCAGCCCTCTTGGCCCTCTTCTTCACTTTGATCAGGCAGGACAGCAGACAAACCAGCAGGAGGAAGACCAGCAGACCCAACAGGGCAATGATGGCCACATACAATGACTCCAGCTTGTAAGCTGCATGGAGGCATAGCGGGAAAGGAGATGAATGCATGAATACAGTAGACGAGGAAAGATAACGAAGAGTAGGGGAATTAAGTGAATCAGAGAAGTTGTTTTATATGGTGTTCTCCAAAAAGAGAAATGTTGTCAGAGAGACCAGAGTCTTTAACCAAGAATGATCAGACTCTTATAGGTTAATTCTTCTCACAGGCAGTTTAAAACCAGTGTGCCTCATATGTTCAGAGACCGTGGCGATAATTAAAAGCAGTAAAGTGAAGCGCTACTATGAGACAAAGCACACGTCTTTTGTGTAAACGTACCCACTCACATCTGAAATGAAGTCACAGATAATCAACAATCTAAAAGCCCAATATGATCAGAATCCTAACAGGTTAATTCACTTCCCAACAATGATGTTAACAGAGAGAATAGAGCTGAAAGAAGTGGTTTAATAACCACAGATAAAGTCCCTGCACACAGATTTATCTTATTAGAAGATAAGACAAATATAATATGGTTTTCTTGGTTGACATCACTTCACACCTGAATGAACTGAATCAATTCAATTGAATGTTCTCTATTTGATCTGACAGTCAGTTGTTGACTACATACAGATGTTAATACAACTGTTGGCTAACTCAATATATATGGAACTAAATCATTGCGCAAGTTAGACATTATTGTGATGTTCCGAACCTTTGCATGAGGAAGTTCTCTCTAACTGGACCTTGTTGAACTTTAATTGAATACTTTGAATATGCTTTGAATATATTGATATAAACCATCCCCATCCTTACGTTGTAGTCCCAGGTGGATGCTGGACACAGTGAACCCCAGTATGTCAGTAATTGTGAACAGGCCCACATCTGTACCCTTGACCGAATCCAGATAAACCCATAAACCATCCAAAATGAGACGGCCCTCAAGACCCAGCTCGGTTTGGGCCTAGAAAAGACAAGACAACATACACTTAACTTTAAAAAATGAACAGCAAAGATACATATAACATTAATGAATGATGCAATAGAGAAAATGACGTAAACACCAACTACATTCAACTTTGAAGTCAACTTAAAGGCACACACTGGCAAAAGTCATACTGGATTTGTCAGACATCGAATAGGTCTAGCACTAGCACTTTCAGTCTTGGTGGTCATTGTGTTACACAAGGTGGCCCACAGCTATAAAACACTGCAGGAAGCCCTAGTATAAGTCTTGTTGCTAAATATGAAACCTATTAGAAACTGGCTATGTTATATGCTCACATGCAAAAGCATGAAATTGTATATTTTATTATACAGTGCATGATTCTTAACCACAACCTTGGTGGGGCTAAAAAGAAATCAGTTACACTCGTAAATTCCCCCTTGTCCAGCAGCAGACGGGGTGTGGGGTCCTTCTCCGGGGTGTAGTAGAGATGAACCAAGGAGCTGTTGAGTATCAGATTGATCTTCAGTCTTTTGCCGTATGGCAAGGTCACAAAGTTGTGGTGCTCTGTGACACAGACAGACAGAGAAGGGAGGACGAACAGTAAATACATCACAGCACTGTTTACAGGCCCATGGCTCATCAAAAAATGCATTAGCCTGCTAGAGCCCATTAACGTGTGTGTCTTTAAAAAGCCATTATGCCAACAAAGACTGGCGTAATAAGTAGAAAGGAAACAACAACAGCATCCTGATGGATGGTGCTGGCCGTTTAAAACAGGCCAGGCATGGAAAAAGATACGTGTCTTCATTTGTGCTCTCACCTTTGACGTTGAGACACTCTTTCCTTTGGATATCACCTTCAGCATCCCTGACAGTGTAGCTACCTTCGTCTGCACCCGTGACAGTCCTGAGGGTGACGTAGCGCTCATTGACGCTGATTCGACCCTGGTATCCGTCCCTGGACATCCCTGTACTGGTCAGCAGCACCAGAGCAGGTCTGCAGCGGGAGAAAGTCATAGAAGATGAACTCTCCTTAACCTTTGTCGGTAAGCCTGAGACATGCTGTCGCAGGGCATGCACATCATAGTTGGGAAAGGCCATCACAGTTTCTGTTGTGTTAAAATGTCAGTGTCATTTTGCTGACTCTACCTAGATGTCTGGTTGGCCTCCACAGCGCTGGGCCTGTACTCCAGGGTGATGGGAGGAGTCACCCCTAACAGCGGAACATGGTAGTTGTCTCCATATTTAATGATCTGCTCGTTGGAGCAATCTAGAAGGTAAAAGCAGGGTGGTTAACAGTTTGTTCTTGAGTAAATGGAAGCAACACGGTTATTTAAAGAGGAAAATAAATCACATTCAATTTGAAAAGGGGTGAAGGAAGAGAGAGTTTATTTGCTTCAAGTGAAGGAAAAAGTTAAGTTGAAGAGCGAGAAAGGACATATAGGAGTGAGGAAGAGGGAGGAAGAGGGAATGGCTGAACAGATGTTGCAAAAAGGGGGACAGAGTGTAGAGAAAAGAGCAGTGATCCAAAAATATCAGGGCAGCTGAAATTAAAGGGTAGGAATACAAACCAAATAGTGGGAAAGGCAGCAAAGACAAGATAAAGACAGGAAAACAGTGGGGAGGGAAGGAGAGAGGAGTGGGTTGGTGGTTAAAGAGCTGCATAATTACTGCCTGGCAGCTCTGGCATGCTCTAACACTCTGAGGACACACACACACACACACACACACACACACACACACACACATACACACACTTCATCAACTCACAACACATTACTCCCGCCATATGGCACATCTTTCACATATTGCTACGCAACAGTCGCCTTTATCCACGCTGGGTTTGAGCCCACTCCCTCCTTCTCTCATGTTTGTGTGTGTGTCCAATCTCATCAGAGTCAACACCGCTGCAACTTGTAACACTCTGAGGACAAACAGGATGTGTAACTGAGAGGTTTATTTGGCTGCTGACTGCATGATTAAAGCAGGAGAAAAGTCAGCGCCTACACTACCACGGCTCTGACTCCAGGTTAGATATTAGAGGCTTATTCTTCATCCTGGTGTTGAGGTTGTCATCCAGTAGTGAAGTATTTTGGATACTCTACTTTAATAAAAGTAACTATACCACAATGTCAACACACTCCATTATGAGTCATAGTCCAGTATTGAAGTATCTTCAGTAAAGAATCAAAAGTATACAATGCAGAAAACACCCTCTGAGTGTTATAGTATTAGATATCATATTAATCAATAAATCTGTGCATTAACGTGTAAGTAGCATTTTACTGTAAGGTAGTTTCATCAAATTGTGTCATATTTCACAAGATCGTCATATGTTTTGTAAGTAAAACCTAGAAAATAACAATTAATTTAGCTGTTAAAAAAATGTAGTGAAGTCAACAGTATCTCAAATTTGAGTGAGTACTTGAGTACACGCATTAAGTTACAGTCCACCACTGAACTCACACATTTATTAGACATGCTGCCATTTGAAACAATAGACGATTAATGTATTAGTCCATTGATAATTCAATATTTTTTCAAGTAATTGTAAGTGCCAAAATTCACAGGTTGCATCTTCTTATAGGTACTACTTGTTCTTTAGTCCTTTATGATATGGAGCTTAATACTTTTTTGTTTTGGACCAGACAAACCAAGAATAGATGTCACAAAAAAAACTCTCAGCAAAATTGTTATGGACATTTTTCCCTGTTTTGTGACATCTTATTGACGCAACACATAATTGATTTGATAAATGAAGATGAACTGTAGACTAGTTTGAAACTCATCATTGACTGTCATGGTTGAAGAAGTTTTAGATTGTACTTGATGGTTTATAAAACGAAAAAAATTCCCAAATGAAACACTACTTAATTTCTTGCTTTGCAACGTTTCCAGCAAAGCAAAAACTCTACTAAAATGCTTATTTACAATGATATGTTGCTGGTCTGTATTGGATTGGCAGTCCATGCATATTTGTATTAATGGATATAAACACTTATTCTTGATGACATCATCTATTTAGTTTCAAAGATGAGGTCATCCAAAAGAAACTGGTACGAAAATTAATTTGAATTTTATGAATTTAAGTCTTCAATCAGATTTTAAATTAGAGCTTTGAATTGAAATTCCAGGTCTGCTTGTGAGAGAGAAACATGTCAGTTGAGGCTATGCTTCATTACCATTCCTCATGTAATATACACTCATTTTATCCCGTACCTCGGACTATAAGCGTAAGCCGTCTGATGTCCTCTGGCTTCTCTAGATTCTTCACGGTGTACACGCCCTCGTCTCCCTCACCCACAGCGTCTATAATGAGGTGGCTGAGGTGGTGGTTGAGTTTGGCCCGACTGTGGACCACGATGCCGCCCCGCATCAGGAACACTTCGCCCGACCGCGGAAGAGACCTGTTCCGAAACGTGACCTCCAAAGCGAGTGAGGGCAGCATGATGTGGAAATCCTCCCCGTGGAACAAGGTCATGGATTCATCATTAACTGGATAATACGATGGACAAGGAACGATGGAGGAGTTGACGAACACATAAGAGGTCAAGGAAAGTTCGTGAATTTATAATTGACGAATGACACACTTAGAAATGTATGCACTGGTACACTAAGTCTCACCTTTCACAGGCGCAGAAAGAGCTGTAAAAAAAGATGAAAGAATTTTTTTTTTTTTTTATCATCAGTTAAATTTAATACAGTGTCTGAGTCCTTTTATTCTCTAATAAAATACAGCAGTACTTTTGTTTTCTACACTTTTACTCATGCTCTTCTGGATTACTTCACTATACTGTCTATTATCCAGCACATTCAAAGTGAAATTAAACTATTTAATAAAACAGTGCATCCTGAGCAATTCATACAGTGTATTATGATCAAACATTAGTGGAAATACACACTATTTCCAGATTTCCAGATCACTACTAGAGGAAACAACATCACATCTTGACATACCTGTGGTGAGCAGAAAGCTGAATGCGATCACACTGACTGTCGCCATCCTGACTGATTGTTTTGTGCCTAGAAAGGGAAAAGGAAGATATGTGTGAGTGTGTGTTAAAAGAGAGTTGCATATTCACAGTAAAACTGGTGTCTGACATCATTCCTGGATCAACCTATGATGAAGCATTCACTGAGGCACAAACAGTGAACTTCACACTCGTTTAGAAAATTGAAAGTGTGCTTCTTGGTTTGATTTTTTTTTTTTTTTAGATTCTTCAGAAGCAGGCATTTGCTTTTAACTGGAAGGGGCATTTTGTCTTTATACTAGATTTGGAATATTGTTCATTTAAACATTGGCTGAAAATACAATCACAACCTTCTGGCTCAAATCATGCCGATCACACTCAAATTGTACTCAAATTGTTCTTTGAATCTAGGACGATCATATGATGATATTGGACTGACATACAAGCACAAACACTCACACATACCATCCCAACAGCTGTAATAGGTTTACTGGCAAGAGAAAAACTGTAAAATCGACTAGAAAAGCGACTACAGCCGATAAAGAATACATTGACACATTATTCTGAAGTGCTTCCTCATTCAGCGGTGTCACTGGCAGTATTCTGTATAAAATATTCCTCACAGTATAAAGCTCTTTGCTGCAGAGACTCAAAAAACTCTTTTGCAGCATGGAATATATCGTTGCTTAAAAAGGTCTTCAGGAGATATACAGAACAGAAAGGGGGAACGTTCCAAAACATAATTTCCACAAGCAAGTTTTTTGCAGAATCCTGATTAATTGCAGTACTGAGTGGGATATTGATGATGTGAACGAATGGCTCTCTTCGGCGTTCAGACATCACAGGGAACACATCAAGGGGTTGGAGCAAAAGAAACTTTCCTACGGTTTTCATTTACAAAGCCCAGGAGGGGAGCAGGCGGGAACACCTGCAGTGCTCACAGTCAAACAGTGCAGCGGCTAAACAGCATGCAGCCGAGGTTATCTATATGCCACAAAACTGTTCTTACTATGTGAAAGTATACAGCCTCATAATTAAATGAATATGCTTCATTATTCATACATTGTCTTTCTTTTGTCATTTCCTGTATATGTTCCTTCAAGTGGATTGGATTAAGAAATCCATTAGGCTATCGAATCACACTAAAAATCGAAAAGAAAACCTCCCTGAAGAGAATCTTGCCGTCCCTGTAAATTCAATTTATCTGCCATTGCCTGGAGGTTATTTTTGGACTTCAGACGATAAAAAAACAGCCCGTGGTGAGACTTTTGTTGAGAAAACCAATAACAATGTCATGATAATAGCATACTTGAACTCAATTTAAAACCGGGGTCATGAGTAGTTTTATGAGTCAAAGTTAGTGTTGTTAAAAGGCCTTAATAACAGGCATTTACGTCTTAAAGAGGCCCTTCCCTTATATGTGCATGTTTACCGGGGCCACCTGGCTGTGGATCACTGGCACGGATTGTCTATTGATTATGTGCCTGATTGTAAACACAGAATAATTAATGAATCTTGAGATAATTAAAATCATGGGGGTTTGAGTGACGACTCGGCCGAGTTCCCAACAGGAAATGTCCAGAACGAGAAGCGCTGCAGCGAGGACACATTTCCTACACCTCATTATGACGGTTTTGGAGAAGAAACGTGATTAATTGCAACACTGAGGGGGGTTATGATGATGGGAACTGCCTTCTGCTACACTGAGGCAACACATCAAGAGAGTTTGTGCAAAAGAGATTTTGCTGCGGTTTTCATTTACATAGCCCAGGAGGGGACTTGGAGGGAACACCTGCAGTGCTCACAGTCTCATTTTGCAGCAGCTAATAAACATGCAGTAAAGTTTAAAGTGTCTCATTTTAACACAGGAGACATCATGAGACATCCCATTCCTGCTGGATATGACGAAGCATTTAGCCATCTTCATACTGTCTACAAGCCTATGTTTGCACTTTCTGTGTGTCTGTCTTTGTGCATGCTTAATCCCAACATATTTCAAAAGAGCAGCAGCAGAGAGGACATTTTCTCTCATTGTTTAGAGGAAATAATTTAACATTTCACTGTGTTCTAATCTGACAAACAAAGTTGTTGATTCACAGCAGGCCTCATACAGCCCTTTGCACTATGTCTGCACACCACACTTTGCACAAGGCCCAAAAGCCCACTGATTTTATTGTATTTGAAACAAAATATGGAACAAAGCTGCATCACACAGAACAGCATCTCTTGGCAAACAAACCGTTTGGTGTCCTTTGCATTTGTCATCTGTTTAACTCAAATTACACTGTAATTGTATTACTTCAGTCCCCATCACTGTTTCGGGAACAATTTTTGCTTTCTTCTCTGGGTTTGAACACTCATGTGAGGCCACTGTATCATGGACTGAACATTATTTCCAACTGTAAAACTGACTGTTGACCCCTGTGGCCATCCGCATTTAATTAATGCAGCAATCTGAGATGTAGATTGGCTCTGAAGAAGGAGAGACGTGAACCGTGTCCATCTGTTTGTCACAGTAGGCACCGCAGCCAATCTGGTGTTTCTACACAAGATCTGTGATGCAAAAAAGCTAAAAGCCTCTCCTTCATTTCTGTGTGATTTTGGGCATTTGAGGCCAGAGCTAAGACTACGAGGGCCGCCTCACTGAGCACAAACATGCAAGCACATGAAAACACATGCAATACGCTATATTATAACTGGCTTATTCACACACTGCCCTCTGGGCTGTAAACCATGGACACAGACGAGAATGCCATCTGCTATCTTTCCATGACTTTCCCTCCCTTCGTTTAGCTTCACTCAGTCTTAATTTTACCATACTTGACTCTCATCTTTCTTCCTTTTTTTTTCTTCCATTTTCTCACTTCAGTCGCCATTCTCACATCTCAAAGTCTTACTTTCTGCCACCATTACGACCTTATCCAAGCCTCCCTCTCCTCTTCTGCTGCCTCCCTTAACTTCCTATGCCTCTGTTTGACAGCTCTGTATCATCTCTCCCTTTCTTTTCACCACATTTTGTTTTCTTAGTATGGATCCTCGCAACCCGAACCCTATGCTGCCGATCTCGGGGCATCTCTCTCATTTCCTCTTTTTCTCTCTCTCTCTCTCTCTCTCTCTCTCTCTATTTTATCATGTCTCTTTCATCTTCTCCTCCTCCTTATATTATATAATCCAAGCCAGTCCATCCCACTCTGAAATCAAAGCCTGTGCCTGTGTCCCTTCTAACTCCAAACTCCCTACTTACTGGAAGGACAGACAAGTCTTTGTACGCAATGTTTAAAGAGGCGGAAATGCCTTCAATGACTGCAGATGTGGGGACCCTACAAAGCTACCTCTGTGTCTTTACCCTTCATCATTTCTCTTTCCTTTTTCTTTGCACAAGTGATGAGGAGAAATGGCTCTACGTGAGGTCAAACACACATTTACAGGCACACAGATGCACATACTGCGCCCTCCTCTAACAGCACTAGACATTTATAAATTATGAGGCATCAAAGGGGGGGGGGGGGGGGGGGGGGGGGGTGTTGTTGCTGCGCCAAAAAACACACGTGGAAAATGGCGGAAGTTTTCAAACAAATATGGAGTTTCACTTTGCTGACGTGAGATGCATTCAAAATTCAAAAACTTTTTCCACTCTGATTATCCCAAATGTTCAAACTGGTACCCTCTGCATCACTACAACACATATCACATTTCAGATCAGCACAGCAGAAAGAAATGATGCAGGGAGAAGAGGCTCAAACAAGCAGTAGACAAAATCAAAACATGTAATTTCTAAAGTTTATCTTGGAGAGAGAGCCTGTAGCGGCCGGCAACCTATTTTCCTCTGAAGCCGGCTGCAGTGAACTAAATGCAGGTTTCTACCATATTGCGTGCACCTGTCAGCTTCATTAAACTCAGTGGACATGAGGGAGGAGCGGGGAGAGGGGTGGTGGAGATGTGTACAGTATTGAGAAATACACAAGGACAAGAGCACAGAAGATGTAGAATGTATTAAAAGACCATTGCTCTTGTGTGCTTCGGCCTACATGCAGGCTCTGGTCACAGTCTATGAGCAGCGCACTGCAGGCAGAGGCAACACAGCCTTCAGGCTGGAGCATCCTCTCAGATAGTGGATGCTGTTAAGCTTTTAGTGTTGAATGTGCAGAACACATCGACTACTGACCATAAAACTTCCTTAAATGAAGAGAGGGCAGCCTTAGGAGAAAAAGATAAGACTATAAAATAGAATAATTAGGCTAATTTTCCTGTGATAATAATAATGGTAGACGTGATAATAAAAGTTCAATTTTTTCTTCCATGTTTAGGGTCGACTAAATGACCGGCATATACTTAACCTGTATGTTTTAATGTAAGCATAAACGGTTACATGACATGCATCCTACAAAATAAATATGCTAGATATTGAATCTCTCAGGGAGGCTGAAAAATGAAATGGAATTAACCTAAAATGTCCAATGATGGCGAAGCCTGATCCATCCTGGGACCGTTCAGTCAGTTTACATGGTGACGGGATGAACATACATATATATATATATATATATATATATATATATATATATATATATATATATATAAACATGTCCTCATTGACAATATAATGTGTAGTTGGTGATAAACCTCACAGATTTAGGTCTGACCAGTCACCTCCGGGCCAGGATAGCCGATAAGCGCATCAACCAAAAAACCTGCAGAATTTAACCCGTCACACACCAGTCCGATTTAGGAAACACATCCACACATGCATGTTATGTGAGGAAAACCGCCGCTCTGCAGCTCACCTACCTTTAACTGGCCGGTCGGTGCAGCGGTGCAGTCGGTGGAGATGTCGGGATGATTTCAGAGGTGGAAATCTGTGTGAACGTTGCCGGTTTTCTCCCTCGTCGTCTCCCTCCCTTCCAACCTCGCCCCCCTGAAGAGCAGCACTTCACGACTCGGGCTCAACATTTGGAAGGTGTTCAGAATATGTCGGGCTCTGCTCTCTCTCTCGGAGACACTCGACTAGTGTCGGTAAACACCGGCCACCCTTCGCCCCATTGACAGACACCTATGGTCATCTGACAGTGAGGAGGGGGTTTATTCCACGAGATGTTCCACAGGCAAAGTCTCAGAGGATGCTGATTCAGCAGAAAGCTATGCGTCAATAAAAAAAAATTAAGGCCAGACATTATAGCCAAAGACGATGATGATGTGATCGGATTAGATTTGTATTTAAAATACATGGATGCCTTGCTTCCCATAACATCTCTTTTACAAATTTTCCACAAATAAGAGCATTGAGGTTTGGTTTGAAGCATTGGCTTGAAAAAAACAATTTCATGGAATTTAGCCAATAAGATACCAGAAATAAAATACTCAAATCTGCACATTTCAACCGAAAGTCTTAACTGTTTTTCACCGTTCAATCTTAAAATAAAAACAATTCAGATATGTTGGAAGATGCTCATCTGTTCAGTACAGCCCACTCATCAAGATCTCTTGAAAAACAAAAAACAAACCTGGGCCTCTGTGATCCTCAAGCTATAGTCTTCAGAGGAGGAAATCTGGCATGTTTTAAATTAGACAGATAAAGAGAGATCCTGTTCTTGGTTGATGAGTCCCAGCTCTCAGGGTGCAGACTGTGAAACTAAAGGCAATTATTGAGCTTGAAAGTTCATTCTTGAGCTTGGAAATGGTCCATTTACCTAATGTTTCTGACGCTTTCAACCAAATCTTCTGAGCGACACATCAAAGCCTTAAGAATACAGGTAATAGTAACAAGGCTGCATAATTAAATACCAAAATATGCAGATTAAGTAAATAAATACACTTAAACATAATAGACAAGATTTAATGTTTTCATTGGTGATAACAGATGTCATGATTGCATATAAACTTAGTATTGAGATATTTGGTAGTTCTACAAGCTAGTGAGTTTGACTTTAAAACATCAAATGATACAGCAAGTTCAAATATATTTAAGGTGGATCAGGAAAGAAACCAAATGTGAGTTCTGTATACTGGTCTTTTTTTAACATAACGACATGTATACATAAACACATAAATAAATGCACGGCCTTAAGATATTGACGTAGAACCAGCATCAGCATTCAGGTGCCTCTATATGGCGTCTCATCCCTGGACGTAATAGGATGAAGCCTTAATGGAGTAGGTGGAGGTGGTTAATGGAGTAAGAGGAAAAAGACACACTGGTAGGTTCATGATTACCTCGTTATAAAAAGGCACTATGCACTTATCAGGACAGGAAACAAGCTTCTTTTCTTTTTTTTTACATCCACTGGCCACCATAGCTGATGTTTTTCAAAACAACACCCAAACATGATTATACAACTCCCACTTCATGGCTGGTTACCTGCCAAACCTGCCGAGTGAGTCGAAGCACTTAGCACGCATAGAGAGTAGCAGCAATTCCCTGTAGCAGTGTTAATTCCTGATCTACTTCTTATCGTAAAAGAGAAGGGAGGATGAGAGGTGAGACATGACGAGGACGGTTGATGGGTAATTATTTCCCACTCAGCATAGCAGCAACATCGCTTTTAGCTTTTGAAACTTTAAAACCTAAAACATGTTTCACATCTACAAGGCAAAAGGTACAATTGTAAGAACAACTTACTTAAACAGACTTTGGTAAGCTTCCTAAATGATGTGTTCTTCCATCGCTCTCTTGCAAAACGGAATGCTGTGCAACATCTGACACTTTTAAATTGCACCCACGCTATAGCCACAATATGTTACAATACATTCTTCAAGTTCTCACTAGTGTCTCTACCAGTCTCTGGTTTGAAATGGAATCTAAGTGTGACGGAAAAACTCCACTGCAGATTTCCTACACGCAAACAATGTTTTTTTAATACAGTGTACCCTGGTGGTGCTAAGTCTTCTTCCTGCTCCTTCCCCTGCCTGCTGCAGGCTGCAGAGTATTTGCAGGGGCAGAGAGTTTGTGCGTCTGAAGGTCAAGTTTCTGCTGAAGGATCCCTGTGAGAATGAACTCAGCTGTGACCACTGGGAGAGATTCAGAGAGAGCCGGACCACAGAGTGCCCAGTCCTCCTCACAGGAAATCACTACAGTCTGAGGCTGAGAGGAGAGGAGAGTAATAAATGATCACAGATATGTCGGATGATAAGATATACAGTGGATATAAAAAGTCGTCTACACACCCCTGTTAAAAGGCCAGGTTTTTGTGATGTAAAAAAAATGAGACCAAGATAAATCCTGTCACAACTTTGGTGGTGGCAGCATCATGCTTTCAGCACCCCACAGATGTTCTATTGGATTCAAGTCTGGGCTCTGGCTGGGCCATTCCAAAACTTTAATCTTCTTCTGGTGAAGGTGAGGATGTATGCTTTGGGTCGTTGTCGTGCTGAAAGGTGAAATTCCTCTTCAGCTTTCTAACGGGAGCCTGAAGGTTTTGTGCCAAAATTGACTGGTATTAGGAGCTGTTCATAATTCCCTCCACCTTGACTAAGGTACCGGTTCCAGCTGAAGAAAAACAGCCCCAAAGCATGATGCTGCCACCACCATGCTTCACTGTGGGTATGGTGCTCTTTGGGTGATGTGCAGTGTTGTTTTTGCGCCAAACACACCTTTTGGAATTATGGCCAAAAAGTTCAACCTTGGTTTCATCAGACCATAACACATTTTCATGTATGTTTTGATTGGTTAATTCTGAACACAGCCACATCCCCAGTTATAAGAGGGTGTGCATATTTATGCAACCAGGTTTTTTATTTTTTATTTTCCCCCCTAATATTTCAGTTTGTTTTTCAGTTGAATTGTTCACGTTATAGGTCACATTAATGGTGGAAAAAGTTCTGACAGAATTTATCTTGGTCTCATTTTTTTAACAGGGGTGTGTAGACTTTTTATATCCACTGTATAGACAGACTATCACAAAATAATGTTCATTTACTGCATGTGAGGCCTGGGGGGGAAGTTTAACTGGTACCTTGTGAGAGGAGGGCATCTTAGGAAGGAAGGTCGCTCCACTGCAGGAGATTATGTCTTTCATGTGAACTGGCTCTGGTTTCACTGACTTGGTAACATGGATCTCATAGCCCTAAGAGAAAGAGAAAAAGCAGACAAGAGATGCAGTACATGACATGTGTCTCTGCAAGAACACCTCCACAAATCAATAGAAGGCTCTTAGGAATGGAATTTTTCTTTTTTTTTTGTGTTTCCCTGCTACAATTTTAGCCAGTATCAGCATGTTATGTGGTATTAAAGTATCTCTGATACGGATCTGAACAGTGCAGGGTAGAAAGTGTAACAGAAATGGAAACATTACTGCCTGTTTCCCTCTGTGAAGTGCCCATAAAACATAATCGGTACATTAACAGCAAATGTCAAATTACTGCCCACAAGCCAAAGTGTTGTGGTGAACAATCGTACCTGTGCTCATGAAAAGATTTGAGCATGTTCAACTACAAGGAGGCTGAGATGAAAGCAATGCTTGGTGGTAAAAAAAAAAAAGGATTTTAGATCTTTTATAGGCTGAAGATGATTGTGACACGTTCATGTCTGGATGGCAGCATGACTCACTATTCCTCACAGTCATTATTATCCACCAACCGTGTGCCATCTGCCCAGGGAAATGCCACAATGCCACTCTGTCAACCTCTCACTCTGAGAAAAAAGCACAAGCACAGAAATAGATGGGATGACTGTGTTAAGAGTACCTGTAAGAGAGGCTGACTGCTGGCAATCCTCAGAGACTCCTGCAAGCAGAAATTTAACTTATTTTCCTGCTCTGGATCCTTCACAACAAACGCATTAGGAGGCAGGAAGCTCCCAGCCTTACCACTCTGAAACACAGGGAGAGGGGAGAAAGACAACAAGAGCAGTGAGTGTCTATGCGTGTGTAGTATTTGTGAATATAATTCCACATTCCTTAATCAGAGAGAGAGAAAACTGGCCCCAGACTAGTTTCAACTGCTAATATAGCAACTAACCTTATCCAGCCAGTGTGTGTTGACAATGGGGACTCCTTTAGCCACCGCACAGAGGAACTTGACGGTCCTGCGCACCTTATCAGTCACCAGACAGTTCATGTCTGCCACTCCTTTAGCCATGCTGCCTCCCAAACGAGCCAACACTCTCTCCCCTCCATCATCCACCACACCTGTGAACAGCACCTGAGAGAGGGACAGACACACTGTGTTGTTCGGAGGTCTAAAGCCACGTTAGCTCACAAGCATCTTACTGAAGTTTACATTTTAGGAAACGGGGGCATTGAAGCAAATCTCACTCTGGTTCCTGTGACGTTAACAAAGCTCAGCCTTGTCATGTATTTCATCATACATTGATGCATTTTATATAATTTGGTTGGTTCAAATTAAATTATCACTCCTGATGGATAACAGAAGAATGTGCTTAGAGGAGAGCCAAGGTTTTTTGGCAATAATTAAGCTCAAAAGCAACAACTTATTTGCATAAACAAACCAAAACTCACTTAAATTCTGTAAAGTTTGACTGAATCGCTATAATCGTCATTGGTGTCAATACATCCTAAAACAAAAAGTAAATGTATGAAGCCTTTATTGCCCCCTAGGGGAAACTGCTTTTCACAAAAAACATTAAATTAAAGAATATCAAGAAAATGTCAAAAAACCTATATAGCAGCATGTAATATAACATCATGTTATATCAACAGCATCATAAAACAATATCAGCATAGCATAATATGGTCAACTTTCCCTCTTCTGCATCATTTTGACAATCTGACAAATATGACCATGTGTACAAAGACATATAAACACATAAAACCTTGTAGGCCCGTCTGGCAGCTTGTGACTGACCACCGGCTGCCGGGGAAGCAGGGGAGGAGCGAGGGGTCTTTGCCACAGGTGAGGAGTCCGCAAGAGCCTGTCGCTTCCGGGAAACACCGCTGGTCGGAGTCTGGGGCTGTTAAAAGGAAGAGAGGTGGGGGAGGGGAGACAAGGTTAAACAACAGGCAAGGACAAGCGTGCAACATACAGGGAGGATGATGAGCACGTGTGACAGAAAGAAAGCAAAGATCATAAAAATGTAGGAGTAGAAAGTGACTGTGAGACCACTAAACCACTTAATTCATTAGTGTATTAATGGTGATGCAGAGTAGGTCAAAGTACTCTTGTTGCTGAGCGAGTCCCTGATGTTGATTGCAGTACATTATGATGGTTGGAAAGGCTGACTCATGGTGAAAAATGCACCAGGGCCTTCAGTCAAGGTAAAAGCCTTCCTTTTCAAGGACTGAAGTTCCTGGACACTAATTATATACTACTCAGCTTTCCATGTGGTCTGATTCATGTTTCAGCCTTAACGTATTTTTGTCTCACTCAAAACGACAACTTCTGACACCTTAAAATGTCCAATGCATGTTTAAAATGTAAGTAATTAAGTCACCTCTGATATCTCCACATGTGGATCCTGGTCAACAGATGGTCCACTTTCTTCCTGCTTATCTTTCTTCAGTTTCTGGACCACTGATGGCCGGCCTCTGCCTCTTCTCTCAACTGTCCCCTCCTCCATTTTCTCACTCTCTTCTTTCACCTCCGATTCAGCGGGGGAATCTTTTGCACTCTTCTTAGCTTGAGCACTGGAAGCCCTACCTCTTCTCTTAACTTGGACTTGACTCTCATCTTTTGTTTCACCTTTCGCTGCCTCCGTTGTTTGGGCTTTCCCCTTCGCTTTGGATATTTTGGAGCTACTGCTGGAATCCTCTTCCGTATTTGCCTCCAACTCTCTTTTTATTCCTTTTCTTTTCTCTTCAGCCTCCTCTCCATCACTGACTGCAGGAGCTACTGGTGTCTCCACAGTCTCACTCTTTACCGCTTTTTGGCCTCTGCCCCTGACGTTTCTTTTAGGCAGAGGTGATTCTTCACTGGCACAGTCCTGACTTGATGAGGATTTCTTATCTCCAGCAGCAGGTTTAGAACCATTTGCATTAGCTCTCTGTCGCCCTCTAGTGGTACTAGCCTGCTGACAATCTGCCTTCTCTGTTTCTTCCTCATGGGGAACCTCATTAGAGGATTCCTTTTCTGTCCTGCCTTTCCTGACTCTGGTTGTAGGTTTGGGAGCCAAATTCTGGCCACCCTGACTATTGATAGGAGGGATGGAGTGTGACTCCGTTTTCCTCCCTCTTCCTCGCTGCTTGCCTCCTCTTCCTCTGCTCTGAGAGCTCAAGCTGCAGCTGGAAATCTCAGAGTTGGTGGAGTTGGACCTTGAAAGGACTCCCTGAGGAGAAATATCACAACTGTCCTGTTGTGTTGGCTCTGCAGCTACAGTCCTCCTTCTATTGCTGCCTCTGGCGATGGCTACCTGCGGTGGCCCACTGGTCCTCTTCGCTCCTCGGCCTCGGCCTCTGCCCCTGCTCCCCGGGGTGCTCACACTTGAAGCGGACCTTTCTGAGCTGACAGAGTTGGAAGAGTTGGAGCGAGATCGGGTTCTCCTTGCTGGGACATCATCATTGGCTGATATGGTGGAGTCTTGTTGCGCTTCTGTTTTCCTGGCTGCTCTGCGACCTCTTGCAGGTGTTTTGGGGTTGTTTTCTTGTTGTTCTTTTGTTTGTCTTTCTTTGGCCTCTTGTTCCTTCCTCTCCCTCTCAAGTCTTTCTTCTTGTTCCCTCTTTGCTGTCTTCAATCTCTCCTTTTCCTCCTCCTTTCTTTCCTTTTCCCTTCTCTCTTTCTCTTCTCTCTCCTTCTCTTCTCTTTCTGCTTTTTCACACTCTAATCTGTCTTTTTCTTCCTTCGCTCTTTCCTTTTCTATTCTCTCCTTCTCTTCTCTTTCTGCTTTTTCACGCTTTAATTTGTCTTTTTCTTCCTTCACTCTTTCCTTTTCTATTCTCTCCTTCTCTTCTCTTTCAGCTTTTTTGTGCTCTAATCTCTCTTTTTCTTCCTTCTCTCTTTCCTTTTCTATTCTCTCCTTTTCTTCTCTTTCTGCCTTTTCACACTCTAATCTATTTTTTTCTTTCTTCTCCTTTCTTTCCCTCTCCAATCGTTCTTCTTTTTCCTTTTGTGCCCCATCAGCTCGTTTCTTTTCATCTTCCTCCTTTCTTTCCCTCTCTATTCTCTCTTTTTCTGCTCTCTCTAACACAAGTTTTAAGCTTTTTGCATTTTCAGCCTGCACTCTTTCTTGCTCTTCTTTATCTTTTCTTTCCCTTTCTAATTTGTCTTGTTCTTCCCTCCCTTCTTCTGGTTCCTTTATTAGGTTGGTATTTTCAGTGCTGTGCCTTTCTGTTTCAAGCACTTCCTCCCCTTCCTCGCCATCTTTCTGATGTATCGGATATTTTTTCCCTCTAGCTTGTTTAGCCTGCTCTACCTCCTCCTCTTCAGGTCTTGATTTTCCTCTTCTTCCTCTAGGAGTTGGCAAAGCCTTCATCTTCCCTCTTGTCTGTCTCTTGAGAGGTTCAGGACACTCTGCCTGCTCCTCCTCTTGTCTTAATCTTGCCCTTGTCCCTCTTCTAGTAGCCGTGCCACTGGTTCCAGCTTCAGTTTGTCTCCCTTTTCCCCTCCGAGGCTGTCGGACAGTTTTAGTTTCTACAATGGAGGCCTCAGAATTTGTGAGCGGTTGTGTGTCCTCTTCTTGAATTGGCTTTGACTTTGCTCTTCTTTTTCGTGGACCTGGAATTGAGTCCTCATCCTCACTTTCTCTGTCTTCACCTGCGACCATGGGCTGGGTTTCAACAGCAGAGACTTCAGAAATAGTGAGGGGCTGTGTCTCCTCTTCTTCAAGTTGCAGTGCCTTTGCTTTTCTTTTTCTAGGACCTAAAATCAACTCCTCTTCATCACTTTCTCCATCTTCACCTGTATCCATTGGCTGAGCTTCAACAGTAGAGAGCTCAGAGTTTGTGAGTGTTTGCGTCTGCTCGTCTTCGAGCCACAGCTGCTTTGCTTTTCTTTTTCGTGGACCTGGAATTGAATCCCCAACATTGCTTTCCTCATTTCCACTTCTAGCCATGGGCTGAGTTGGCTGAGTTTCAATAAGTGATACCTCAGAGTTTGTGAGCGTTTGTGTCTGCTCCTCTTCAAGCTGCAGTGGCTTTGCTTTCCTTTTTCGTGGAATAAAGTCCTCATCATCACTTTCCTCATCCTCACTTACATGCATGGGTTGAGTTTCGGCCACAGAAAGAGCATCACTGAGGGGCCTCTTTTGAGGTTGAGCTGCCTCCACATGTTCTTCTCTCTCTTCTGTTACATGCTGTGGACTGGACTTAACTTGTAGTCCAGAGGAAATATGATTTTCTTTATCCAAACTGTCCTCCTCCTCCTCCTCCTCCTCCTCCTCCTCCTCCTCCTCCTCGAGGACAAACATTGGTTGGGTTTCAGCCATGGCGAGAGTAGATGAGGTGGGAATGTGGAAAGGCTGAGTCTCAGCAGTAGCAGTGTTTTTTCTCTCATCTTCATCGGTTTCAACCTCTGAATCACTGTTGGGCTCTGAAATATACGCCTGTGTTGCTTCCAGGTCAAAATCTACCTGGCCTTCTTTTGCAGACATTACTGAACATCTGGCAGGGTTCTCATCCTCTCCATAGGCCTGCAGATTTGAATCATTCTCCAAGAAAGTTCTGTCTGCATATGCTTGGGTATCGTCCAGATTCACACCCTCCACCACGGAGACAAAAGCTTGGGTGTTCGCCATGGCTAGAGCTCGGGCCTGACCCTCCAGGTGGCGGCTGTCAGACAATCCCAGCTGGAGAGACCCTCCTCTAATGGACTGTATGCCTTTTTCATCAAGAGAAGACTGGGTGGGGTCCTTGTTGTGGTCCTCTGAAGGGTTGCCCTGGCAGTCCCTGGTCTGAAGAATGAAGGACTGGGTCTCAGCCACAACACACAAGTCGTCCTCCAGGCTGTCTGAGCAGGAAGACAATGCTATAGGTCTTGCACCTGGGAGACAAAGACAAAATAAAGAAGTGTGTGCAAGGTTAAAAGTAATGCTTTACCTTTGATGCACCCATCGGTTTATAGACAGACACAAAGTTATGTGTCAAAAGTAATTTACTCACATCTTAACGGACCTGATGAGGGAATCAGGAAAGCCTGAGTCTCCATATCTTCCAGTTCTCCTTCTGGTATCATGCAAAATACATTTGTATTAAAAGGCAGTTTAAACAGGCTTATATTTCATATTAAAGTGCCAAACAATATATACAGTGGATCAAGGAGGACATGATGTGTCTTCAAATTGAGAAAAGGAGGTCCACTTTAAATGGATCACTTAAAGAAAGAAAGAAAAGTTCCTGTTATTGATTATTTAGAGAATCTATCCTTTCCAACATGTCTTGATTGCTAAACTGACATCTTTCTATTTTGAGTGCAAAAACTTGTATTTTTCTTGTATTATATTATTATTTTTGTTGATTGACAGTGTTTAAGTTGTATTTATAGTTTTGATATAAAACAACAAGCCTGTTAAATGACAGGCTTGTTCCGTCAATAAAATGTATGGAAAGGCTTTATTTCAAATCTTTACTTATGATGGGAAGTCTTTCATTGTGTAACTGTAATTGTATTTTGTTATATACAGTACATTGTTTGTACTGTTTTATGGTATTGTGTTGAATTAGTAAATTAAGTGTATTAAAAAAGCTAAACAAACGCGAAAAGTTTTGTCTAAATACCTCCGCTAAACAGCAATAACATGAAACAAAAATACAAATAAATGAAAATGTAATATCTTCTAGAGCTGCAACAATTAGTCGATCAAGAGAATATCAACAGGCTACTATTTTGATAATCGTTTCAGTCATTTTTCAAGGAAAACATTTCCTGGTTCCAGCTTCTTCACTGTGAGGAATTTGATGCTTTTCTTTGTAAACTGAATATACATTTGGGGTTTGGACTGTTGGTTGAAGAAAACAAGCAGAAAGAACACATCACCTTTGGCTGTGGGTAAATATTATGGGAATTTTTCACTATTTTTATAAACCAAATAATAAATCGAGAAAATGTTCTGCAAATGAAACAATACTGAACACCATCTACAGCTGCAGCCTACATTCACTCCATTAAGTTCTTATTTGAAGATGGACGGACTGATTACCTGACACCTGTACAGGAGTAGAGCAGTTCTGCTGAAGGGGAACCAGCAACCCAGGTGTGTTTTCTCTGCGCAGGCTGGGAATCTGGTTCTCACCTGCCTCTGCAGAATCCCCCTCCTTATCTTCCACATCTGTGTCACTGTCCACTCTGAGGTCGGCTGGACTGACCCCATCCCCAGCAGGGGGCACGCTGGATTCATCGACATCTGTGTCTGAATCAGAATCGGACCGAAGAGCTTCTGACGTGGTATCAGGTTCGACAGACAAGGCTGAGACGACAACAGGTATGAGCAGAGGAGAATCGTCTTCCACATCTGTGTCGCTGTCAGACAGAACATCCAAATCGGCTCCTGCATCTGCAGTGGTGATGGACTCTGTGACAGCAGACACCACCGAGAGTTCACCGATGGCAGGAGCAGGAATGGCTTCATCATCCGTGTCACTGTCTAGATGCAGGCTGTGAGACGCAGCGGGGGCGGATTCAGGCCCAGTTGGCTTGATGTCTAATCTAGTGGGAGTTTCATCTATTTTAGAGCATGAATTATTTGTTCCACATTGCTTTTCTTCTTCCTCTTCAATATCTGTGTCACTGTCTAGGTGTAAACCACTGCGCTGCGTAGAAGAGGAAGAGTCAGCTGCGTGTGTGCTCTGAAGTGACGTTGCTTTAATAGCGGCGGCTGACGCAGCATCATCCTCCACATCAGTATCGCTGTCCATAGTGATGGCTTCTGGCTGAATGACTGAAATAACATGAGGAGGTTTAGTGTGGTCAGCAGAGTAAGGCACAGATTTGGGAACTTTGTGTAAGTCATCGTCATCGACATCTGTATCACTGTCCATGTGAAACTGGGCTGTGTCTGGTGGCTGATCAGCTTGTTGGTTTGTATTCATGGTCAGTGGGCCTGCAGACGCCACCCTCTCCTCCTCTCCCTCCACATCAGTGTCACTGTCCATGTCAAATACAGGGATCGCATCTGTGAAGACTGCTGGTGGAGACACGGACAATTCATCCTCTCCAGTGAGACTGACATTGCTTTCCTGTTTCTCTGGCACATGTTGTTCACTTTCCTCAGACTTTCTCCCTTCCAGCGCTGCTCTTTCTTCCTCCTCTTCACTGTCGTCCACAACTGCAAGTGTCTTTTTGTTCTTCAGCTGCTGTTGCCCCACCTCTACTTCTGGCTCCTCCTTACTGAAGCCGACATGTCTGGAAGGCCTATTTTTAGTGGAGAAGGACGGTGTGATGGGACTTTCATCCTCACTGCAAAACAATGTGACCAGCATTATAATTCAGAGGAGAAAATAATGAACTGTTTCAATGCACATACTTACTGGGATTTGCAATGTCTGTGTTACATGTTAATATGTTATGAATGTAAATATTTAAAAAAGCCCAAGATAAGATGTTGCTAATATACCTTTCAGGGACGATTTTGTTTGTGGGACTCAGGAATGTGGAACAGGTGGGACCTGATTTATGGGAGTCAGAATCGGACACTGTAAAAAAAGAATAAAGATGTAAAACCTCAGATACAAAAAAACAGGGCTTCATTTCTATAAGTACTTACATAATTTATATACCTAGAGCCTTGCGCCTTCTATCTCCTTTTTCCTCGTCTGAGTCTGAGTCCGATTCTGGGACCAGGGTCCCCTGTGGCTGGGTTGGAGTATGCTCAAAGGACAGGCAACTGGCAGGAGTCTTCCTTGTGTCCTGCTGATCAGGTAATGACGCCCTAGGCTCTGTATCCCCGTTGACACATTTCTTGCTGCCTGTGCTTGTGTCACCTCCCTTTTTTCCCGAGGCATCTGGCAACCTGGTGTTTACCCCTGAATTTCTGCTCACAGGAGTCATCGTATCCCCTTTAGAGGAGACTGTGTCTGTAGCGCAGCTGACATACTGACATGGGATGTCTGCCACCACCAAACTGTCACGTTCACTGAGGGCATAGCGTACATTAGGAGTGAGCTTTAAGTGGCCCTTGCGGGTCCCATTCATGCTCCCTAGGTCCCAAATCAAAGCCTCTATGTCCACTTCACTGTGACGACCTCTTTTCTTGTAGACAGAGATGCAGATGGTGGCATGCTGCTTGGATATTGAGGGTGCCGGCAAGGGCAGGGTGCAGGTGTTGGGGTCACGGCCCACCACATTATCTCCCAAAAAGAGGGGCAACTCTGGGTGACAGAGAACATCAATCAGAAGAAATACATAGACAAGAAAGTGTCCATCAAGAAAGCATTGGTGTAATAACAGCAGTAGTAAGCCACTCACCTGTCTCAGGGATGTGTTCATTTTTTAAGACGCACAGTTTAGCTAATGGTCGTGCGCTCTTGTTTTCATTCTCCTCTTTGTTGTCTTCCTCATCTGACTCCAAGATTGAGTCACTGATCAATTGAGTGGCATCCATTCCTCACACAGGGTCAGGCAGCACGACTGCTGGGCCAGAACTTAAAGACAGATAAATGGCTATTAAGGCTGTGATATTGACGTTTAATTCCACCAACGGTAGCTTCAACTGGCCTTGAAAGCACAAACAGTTCATAGATATTACCAGGCAACTTTATGCAGCTAACCTTAGCCTAAATAGTTCATTGACGATCTCTTTAGCTATACTTTCCTGTTGTATTCTTGCTAACTTCTAATTTGAAGCATAAATTAACGCTGATTCAACTTATATTGAACGTGTATGGACATGTCTGTCAATGCGGAATCACTTCACAGCAAACCCGCTTCCGCTCAGCATTAAAACAAAACTACAAAAAGACGTTAAACGCTAGTTGGAGTAATTCAGACGTGAACATCATAACCTCATGTTATAGGAAACCTAACAACTTATTGTGTGATTAACGCCACGTCTTTATTATTAATGAAAAACATTAGCAATATAAATTAACTATCAGGGCAATTAACCTAACGTTACCTTGAAATTAAGCAGGAAGTTTAACGTTAAGAGATTATACGAGGGGCTTGACCGTTAAACAACAACGGCAATATTATTCAAATTACCTCATATGTAAATTTGCAAAGTGGGTGTGTATTACAAGATTGTCTTCGCATATTAAGAAAAAGGTTGGAACCTCATGCCTACCTTCACACGCTTTTCTCAGTGGAGATACAATAAACGAAAATAAACATGTACATCCTGGAAGGAATAAACCACGCCCACAAGAGGCGTCTCAACTGCAAGTGATTGGCCAATATACCATTCACTCACTCTGGAATCTGTGGCCATTGGTCAGTTAAACCCCAGACCAATTTTAAAAGACTCTGATTGGATCAACATTTCCCGCACAAGCGTATCTTAAAGGGGCCGCCACACTGCCTGGTCGAAACGAACTGGTCCAGCTGTCCGCACAACTTACACAACTTTTGGGAAATGTTCTGATAGATAGTTAGAAACATTTACAATTTGACATTATCCAGTTGCTTAGGCCTACTTCTTTGTTTTATTTACCAAGACCTTTTTAGTTTGCTGTAAGTTACATTTCATGAGGTGGTGTTAGGGTCTAAACTCTCTCGCAGACAAAGGGAGGCTGCATGTCTCCTAATGCTGCATCTTTTGTCAGCAGAGCAGGGCCAAAAAATCAGCTGTTCCAAATTAAAATCAAATCAAAAGATATTTAATAACTACAGAAGCAAAACACTTACAAACTGAAGTACACTATCGATAGAATATGTTCCGCTGATCAGAGTTAATGCGCCCCCATCCAACAGGCCAGCTCCCTGATTATCTGTAAGATGGCCAGCGACGAGAACTGAAGAGAAATCCTCGGCAGCAATGTCTTATACTTTAAAGTCCCCGCCAGAAACTTTAAAAGTCCAATATCAGCTTTGTGATTGGCTGAACTCCAATAAGCTTCCCCTTGGCCTATTGGCCCATTGTCTTGTGGTCATCTTCCCTTGCCCAGCAGGTATCTTTCCCCCGCTGGCTCACACCTTCTCACATTCCTGAAGCCGGCCTCTCCAAACTCTTCACCATAGGGTCGCTTTCAAATCTGAAAAGCCTATCTCAAAGGTCCCTGTCTCTCCCTCACAGCTCAACACTATACCTTTAGTTTAATATATTCAATGGTTATGCTTTTATGGTTTAACACTTCTACAATTAAACATGTTATGACATTTTATATAATAATACCTTTGGCCTAAATCTTATAAATAAACATTGACATAAGATATCCACCACTAGGGGTGTATTTAAACATACTAGGAATGCTTTCTAAACTTAAATTCTTCACAGTGGTCCAAAGAGATTCTATTTTTTAGTACCGTTTAGATGTAGCTTCATTTTCTATTTTCATATACTTTGTACAAGGCAAAACTTCTGCTCTGTATTCCTAAAACAAATTGTTTTAATATATGCAGTGCTAAAGCACAGCCCTCTTGATAAGAGCCTTGAGGTAGGTGCTGCTTTATTACAAACATTGAGAAGCTGTCTTGAGTCCCTGAGTTTCTCCACAGAAATTTTAATGCAAAGCCTTACAAGAAACTACAAACACATACAATTGTTTTTACTTGTTGAGTTGTAAAAATATTACGTAACTGTTTTATAGCTCATGGAACAGACATTAAACCTTCTAACCATGCATAACAAAATTGAATGAAGCAGGTTTTTTTCATAGCAGCAGGAAACAGCACGTGACTGCACATCAGTATCCTCTAATGCAGAAACTGCTGACCTCAACAGAATTAACATTCATCCATCTCTGGAAATCTGCGTCAATATTCAATCCTTTACATTTTATACAGTTTTGAAATATGATTGAGATATGATGGCTGAGTTGTAGTTGATGTTTTATCCAACAAATATGAAAAATTGTACGCATTAATGAAATGCAAACACATTTTCATTTGACATCTTTATTTGTAGTGAATCACAAATTATATCTATGCTAAAGTTTAATTCTAGCAATGCTTCTCACACTATGTTTTTCATTTTGGCATTGATGTCTTGACTTTCACATTTTTATCTTCAGGCGTCATCTTCAGCCTCCTCCTCAAATTCACCCTCTTCCTCAGCAGTGGCATCCTGGTACTGCTGGTACTCAGACACCAGATCATTCATGTTGCTCTCTGCTTCAGTGAACTCCATCTCATCCATACCTTCGCCTGTGTACCAATGCAAGAAGGCCTTACGGCGGAACATGGCTGTGAACTGCTCTGAGATACGCTTGAACAGCTCCTGGATGGCTGTGCTGTTGCCAATGAAAGTGACGGCCATCTTGAGGCCACGGGGTGGAATGTCACAGACGGCGGTCTTCACGTTGTTGGGGATCCATTCGACGAAGTAACTGCTGTTCTTGTTCTGGACGTTCAGCATCTGCTCGTCGACCTCCTTCATGGACATGCGTCCACGGAACACGGCGGCGACGGTCAGGTAGCGGCCGTGACGTGGGTCGCATGCAGCCATCATGTTCTTGGCATCGAACACCTGCTGGGTGAGCTCGGGCACTGTGAGGGCTCTGTACTGCTGGCTGCCTCTGCTGGTCAGGGGGGCGAAGCCAGGCATGAAGAAGTGCAAACGGGGGAAAGGCACCATGTTGACAGCCAGTTTGCGAAGATCAGCGTTGAGCTGACCGGGGAAGCGCAGGCAGGTGGTGACCCCGCTCATGGTGGCGGACACAAGGTGGTTAAGGTCTCCGTAGGTGGGTGTGGTGAGTTTCAGAGTACGGAAGCAAATGTCGTACAGGGCCTCATTGTCAATACAGTAGGTTTCATCTGTGTTCTCTACAAGCTGGTGGACTGAGAGGGTGGCATTGTAGGGCTCAACCACTGTGTCCGACACCTGAGGACAGAAAACACGCAGAATCGTTCTTTAGTCTCATGATCTTAGCTGAGAAAATCCTAAGGCAAGACAAACTAAAATTGAAACACCAAATTGTTATGCCCTATCACAAGGGTATGTTACCTTGGGGGAGGGCACCACACTGAAGGTGTTCATGATACGGTCGGGGTACTCCTCACGGATCTTGCTGATGAGCAGGGTTCCCATACCGGACCCAGTTCCTCCACCAAGAGAGTGGGTGAGCTGGAAGCCCTGCAAGCAGTCACAGCTCTCTGACTCTTTGCGGACCACATCTAGGACTGAGTCCACCAACTCAGCTCCCTCTGTGTAGTGACCCTTGGCCCAGTTGTTTCCAGCACCGCTCTGACCTGGAGGAGAAGGAGTGACATACAGGTGAGCCATTGTTCATAAAAAAGGCTCAAGTCATTCAGCATCATGAGAAAATGGATGTATTTCACCCACCAAACACAAAATTGTCTGGCCTGAAGATCTGTCCAAAGGGTCCAGACCTCACAGAGTCCATGGTGCCAGGCTCCAAGTCCACCAGAATGGCCCGAGGGACATATTTGCCTCCTTCACGAGAAAGAGAAAAGGCAGGGAGGGAGAGCGAGAGCGAGAGAGAGAGAGAGAGAGAGAGCGAGAGAGAGAGAGAGAGAGAGAGAGAGAAAACATACCAATTCAATAATGCAGAAAAACACATTTTTAGATGTTACACAGGATATTTAATGTGACAAAATCCATGCTCGACAGCAGACATGAGTATGTAACAACATGTCTTAAGTTATAATTCAGAATGAAATAGCAAAGCTGAGCATGTGTTCACATAATATACTTCATAGATATTAACTTACCGGTGGCCTCATTGTAGTAGACACTGATCCTGTCCAGCTGCAGGTCACTGTCTCCGTGGTAAGTCCCTGTGGGATCGATGCCATGCTCATCGCTGATGACTTCCCAGAACTGCGGACACAAAATGGAAGGTATCACTTGACAGTTGCTTCCAAAGAAAGTACACACGTGCCCATTAGCAATGCGGTTTATTTGACCGGGGACTTTAAACGAAGAAAACAGCAGTGGGTTTGCATTTTTGGATTCTGTTAAAAAAATGACAGGATTTTTCCTCCTTTCACCAAGCCATATATTAACCAATTTAATACAATGCAGCTGTTCATATTTCCTGCTCCCCCCCCCCCCCGCTAAGTTAACGAGTGATGACTCAGCAGAATGCAGTTCTTTCACATGTAAAATGCAAAGGAGGGAGCACAAAGGGGCTGCAGATCACTCCAGGGGCAACACTGCAAACAAACTCCATTTGCAGGCAGTCACACTACACTGGAGACACTGCTTGTCTTCAGATCTGTATTCATGTCTTGTTCACTCTTTAAAGACCACACTCACACTGTGTATGCATTAAATCCCATTAGTAGGCGGGACTGCTGCATACACAGCCAGACATTTGCTTGCACATATTTTTGTGATATCTCCCAAATAAGGGCTTTTTTCGTCATGTTCTGCAAACAGCAGCAGTAGGAGGATTTAGAGTAATCTGGATAAGCGGGCTGTATTGCTGCTCAGTACTTAAGAGATTGGGAGTCAGCTGTAGTCTGAGTATCATGACATTTAAATAAGACCACGTAAAACAAAAATGACCAAGTGACCTCAATATGAGGGAGATCACAGCAGGATAAAGAGAACAAAGAGTTGAAAAAGAACGACCAAAAAGACTGAGAAACTGACAGATATTTGACAGTGACACAGTAGATGGCTATCAGCAAAGACTGAAAATATTCATAGAGAAAAAATGGGGACAATAAGCAGGAAGGCAATGCCACACCCTGACCTAATTCACCACAGTGTAGCTCTTCAGCAATTCTGTCAATCATATCCACTGGACATCTGAGTCAATGAGTCCTGAAGGACTGGAAACAAATGTGGATCCTCACTGCCAGTAGTTATTTTAACACCATATTGGACAATGCAAAGACACAGGTTATGTCCCATGCTTTAGAAGGGGAGATGGATATACATGTACTGCAATACCTCCAATTGCATACCCCTACTTACTAAAGTTTACATTCTGTGGTACAACTGCTATACAAATTCAATAAAAGTATATATAGTGGTTATATGTGTTTCTTTCTACTAGCCATTCTTCCGAGACATATCAGTTATGAACCCAATGACTTCACCCACTGTGCATCAGCTGTTTCCTCCATTCCTCCCACACCCTTCCCCTAATATGGTTAAGAGAGGAAATAAACTGATTACACAGACAGGCCCTGCTTTACTGGACATAAAAATCTCTGTAAGCAGAGCATCACAATGATAACGATATGGGCCATTGTTAGTGTGGTCTTTAAACTCTATTTGAATAGGGCCAGATTCCTGTGTGTGTGTGTGTGTGTGTGTGTGTGTGTGTGTGTGTGTGTGTTTGTGTGTTTGAAAGGTCCCATTTAAACATGCTCTCTGTAGCAAATGATCAGTTGTAAAACAAAAGGAGGTAATAAGACAGGGATAATAAGGGGCCATGAAGACATGCTATTGACTATTATTGTTGAGGTAAGACTGGGTGGGTGATGTGAGGCAGACTGCAGGGACCTATTAAGGAGACTATAGTGTCAAATGCATGCAAATTGAATACAAAATTGACAAAAGCAAGTATATGAGAGTATTTTCTTGCTAAGAGCACTGATGATGCAAAATGCACTTCATCAGTCTATTTTAAAGGAACAATTCTTTCTTATCCAATTATCCATGCCACACCCTTTCCACAGCCCCCCTGCTTTCTCACCAGCTGAAGCAGCTGTCTGCATCTAACCTGCAGGAATAAAATATAATCAATATGGACTATTGATCCATCAGCCATTTGGGGGAAAAAAAATATCCAGGCCTACCATCCCAGCTCCCACTCATTGTCTGATATACCAGCCATATCTGTGTGTGCAAGACTAAGAGCCCGGTGCTGAATACTCTGACTGAGGGGCGCTGACAAGTGAAGAATAGACCCGTTTTTTCTTCTTCTTTCTTTTCCCCAGACAATATCTTGAGGTCAGCTGAGCCCTCAGCTGTTGAGACGCAGACACGCCCGGTGTTGTGTGAACAAAAACTAGTCGAGACACAAAAGCCCCGTTATACCGTTATTTATATGTGAGTAAGCACGGTCCGCTGCTCCACACCCACCTATACCGGCTACCGCAGTGCTCAAGATCCAGACAGAAAAGTGATGAAAAAAATATAAGTTATAAGTGATCTTTTATGATTTGTGATGAGTCTAAATACATAACGCTATGTCGTGTATGAACGGAATGTTTTTTTATTCATGCACAATGAGACAAAAGGAGTCCTTTGTCTTCTTACACAGACAAACAATCAGCTACATGGAGACTTTAAAAAAGCTTAATGGGTGTGTCTTGCATAATGAGCCGGTGGATATTCATTTTTTGTAACAGTGAGAGGAAACATTATGCTATAAAAGAATAAATATTCTATCAATAAGTATTTTCTTCTTACCTTGGCACCAATCTGGTTACCGCACTGGCCGGCCTGGATGTGAACGATTTCCCTCATAGCGGATGCAAAAGTTTTACAACGACGAGCAGACAAGTCACTTCGCAGGGAAGAGGAGCCGACCCAAGACTAACGTAGAAGCGCAGGACAATGCATTTATAATGTTGGAGCGCTTCCAGAGCGAGGTTGGGGCAGGGGAGTGGGCGTGGCTAGACCCAGACCCGGCTGATGCTGAACGCGGATTGGCTGAGAAGGCTGACCCGGAGCCGGGATGAGGAGGGGCGCTGCTGCAAATCAGGGTGTGGAAATAAGATATAGAGATTGAACAGCATTTTATCAGCTGCTGTCCAATAACAGCCAGTGACTGACATGTATTGCAGTTTTTTTTATTTCAGATTTGGAAGCTGAATGACCAATCAGCAGTTTTAAAATCACTCTTGCTGTAACACTCCCTGCAGAGTAGACAGATGGTAGACATTTCAGTTTCAAACCAGGGACAAGATGGGGTCAGCCAGCTCAAGCCCCTCTCCTCAGGGTCCTTTGTCTCACCAGAAGGCCCATTTAGTAGCTGTTCTGTAGTTGATGTTGTTGTTGTTGTTGTTGTTGTTTATTATCATATTACATATCTGGTTAATTAAGTTAAGAACGCTTTTGTCTGTCAAACTGTCAAATCAGTTTAAGGTCTCAGTCGGCCTGGAGTCATGTTACACTTCTTTTAAGATCTGGGTTTAGGCTAAGCACTGACTGTGAAAGCAAACCATGAAACTTTGCGTTGCAGCAATCGTCATGTCTGATGTGTATGTTTGTATAAATGTTGTGTTTTGTTATGTGAAAGAGAGTAGGCTACATCTTGTGACGCAGGACCCATTTCAGAAAGCAACGAAGTGAAATCAAATTAAATCTTCATCTGCCAGTTGTCATGGAAATGAGATTTTCTTCTTTTTTTGGGGGCACTTCAAAGATTGCTCATCCATTACAGCCTAAAAGCTCAAGGTCATTTTTAGCTTTGGAAAGAACAATTGAAAAAAACAATTTAACGTCAAGGTCCAAGCTGTTCTGTATCCATTTTGGGGTTTTATGATTTTGTGAGCTGACACAGTCTTATAATAAAGTTTGTTGGACATACATGGATGTCCGTGTATATTTATCAAGCAGCATAAAAGCTGCCCTTTACTCTTCCAGACCTCCCAGAGACAGCGGCATACTGTAAGAGTTAGATTATTACTGGTACCAAAAAGCTATAATTCTGGATATGAGAGAATTGTCATTACACTGTTGCACAAGACAACAATACAACTTAATTACGATGGCTGTCCCTGATATTAAAAATAATATAGACAAAAATAATAAAAATACTTTCAAAATAAGAACAGTATTCAAAGTGCTGTCCAGTGTACAAATACACAATAGCAGCATAAAATCTAGCAAATGCACAAGGTGTAAACAAGTAGCAGTAGCAGTGTAAGAATAGAGTAATATATACAGTATATACTGTATACATATGAGTGTGAGTGTGTGTGTGTGTGTGTGTGTGTGTGAGAGAGAGAGAGAGAGAGAGAGAGAGAGAGAGAGAGAGAGAGAGAGAAGAAGTACCTTCACTCCTCCTCGACTCAACAACCTGGACAAAAAGGAGGAGGAAAAACATTTGCTCTATGTAACCTCACACCAGTGGCAAAGAGTCTGGGCTCAAAAGGTTGAGGTCTGGTCAGAGTGGGCCGGGTGGGTGAGCCAGGTCTCTGTTCTCAGCTCACATCAGACAGGAACAAATCCAGAATCCTCCATGTCTATGGATTCAGATTAGAGTTAGTGGACTACAGAGTTAGGAACTAATCTCTGCTGCAGGATGATTTTTATTCATATGAAATAGTCTAGTTCTGAATTTATTTTACTAATAGAAGTGGTCATAGTCCTACCACTGAGTCTAATTGTAATGCAAGACTCCATTGCAAGTGTGCACACTATCATATCTAAATACATGAAACATCAAGCACATTGGTGTGCACCTGCTTCAGACATTATTCCAGTTGAGATACGTTGGTGATGGGCTGACTATTAATAACATGTTTTATGTTTTTCTAGGTGAACATTGGTGGTGATTGTTTAAAATGTCATCTCAGACAGTTGATGTATGGGCAATTACTTTTAATATCACAACCTAAACCTAATAATTGTTTATACGGTAATAGTGTTTCGGACTTGTAATCCTGTGTTCTGTTTGGTGTATTCTCTGTCTGCTAAATCTTCCGTTTAAATCGGACCTTCAATGCACAAATAAGCAGTCGAATTTATTAGGATGTAGATTCATCAACGTCTCAAACCTTACTGTGATAGCTGGCAACTGAAGGTCCACGAAAATCAACATGTTTAAACCATCTCAAAATTAAATTATATGTTTATCCCTGAGGTCCAAGTTTAAGGTGACTACTACTAAGGTAACTACAATATATTGATAAGTGTTTATGATTGTTCACCCTTTTCATTTACATACAGTGGGGGCAGATTATTATAACACTTTTGGATTTTATGTAGATCAGTGCAAAACCATCCCCAACCAGGACCTCAATGCAAAAATATATAATTGAATTTAACACCTCATGAAAGTGTAGAAAAAACTGAACAAGTTAGGCATCATAAAAGTAGACTTTATGGCAGAGCAGTTGCATTACAGACAGACAGACCGAGATGGATGGATGGATGGATAGATAGACATACAGACAGACAGACACAGTAGATATATAGACATACAGACATACAGACATACAGACAGACAGACAGACAGACAGACACAGTAGATAGATAGACATACAGACATACAGACATACAGACATACAGACAGACAGACAGACATACAGACAGACAGACAGACAAACAGACAGACACAGTAGATCGATAGATAGACAGACAGACAGATAGAGTGCAGTTATCATGATCAACCACTAGATGGCGACTGACGTAGGACGCTAGTGTCGTGAGGATGGGCGTGGTCACTGCACACTTCCCCCTCTTCTCACAGACATTTTTGCCATTCCATTTGACGGGAAAACGGCTTAGTGGCTGACCGTTGCAACACTAAACTGACCTCAAGTTAGTCTTTTAAAAAAAGGATTTACTTCAGTATTGACCGGATATCGGTAAGTTACACGGAGCGATCAGTTCGATGTGCTACATCATGTAGTTGTCGTGAATAGATGTGTGGGATAGCTAAACGCTGGTCTGTTTTCCACAGGCGTACGTTAGTGACGTTATCGACCCAGACCCTATTCCGCTGTCTTTTTTTATCAGCTAGCTAACGTTAGCATGCGAACTAGTCGTTTTTGCAAACCGTTATTCGGTCCTACATTCGTTGTACTATATGTCTGACATTTTTTTTACGAGCAGCGATGCGTTTTTATTCTAATATTCGACAACACGTCGTTCGTTAAAGGGACCAGGCAACAGTCAGACCGTCTGCGCTGTATGGGAGTTGTTTATAGGGGGCGGGGCTTGTTCTCTGTGAAAAATAACGTTCGAATCGAACGATCGAAGCTTCATTGACATAAACGTGTCAGTTGTGTTACTACCAAACTCCTCACTGTTTTTACACCTAAATAATCCATCGATCAAAAAAACCCTCTTGAGATTACGATATTAGGAATCAGTCTATTGTATAGTGGTGCCATCAATTTAAATTGCATTTAAGGTTCAACACAGTAAATAGTGTTTGATACTGTCATAAAACCATAATATTGTTTATGACCAATGAGCAGTAGTGCATGTTCTCTACAATACATGAATAAAAATGCACCCCAGTGATATCCAAGAAAACATGGCGCTGTGTTTTAAGCTAACCACATGTCCATACTTTGACATGGTCTTTTTGGTCTTTGCTTCAAATCAGAAATCAAGATGTTTTACACGTGTGGACCCAATGAAGCCATGGTGGTGTCTGGTGAGATACTTTCTTTCATATCTTTTGCCTACATCTCATGATTATTTCTCTCATAATAAATAATAATAATAAACCCCTGGATGGTAAGAAAAGTTGAGTAATGAAATATTGAATGCTTATGTAATATTGTTACAAACCTTTCAGAAGGCAACTGTACTACGTGATGTGTCATAACAATCCTGTGATAATATGAGTTTTGTTTACAGTGGAATGGAAAACTTATGTCATGTGATTTAATCACCACATGTCTTGTGATGAGATGTTATTGAGCAACACTTAAAGTGGAGTAAACTAAGAATTCTCCAGCTTGCTGTAAAGTGTACTCAAGCTGTCGTGAATGAATAGCATTATATTTATATTGTCGTACTACTGGGTTGCACATTAAACCATGTCCTAGATCCAGTTACTCTGTGAATAACCAGCTGTATGTTAATAAATGGTAGCATATTGTTTATGTTATGGGTTCTCTCCTCCCTTCTTTCTCTGCAGGCTTTGGCCGGTCTCCTCCTCTAATGATTGCTGGAGGAAGAGTGTTTGTCCTCCCTTGTATTCAGAAGATCCAGAGGTGATCCTTTTATTCAGTCTCTATTCCTCATAGCAGTACTGGTCAGCTTACAATGGAAATGAATGTTGGTCGGAGAGATGTGCTGACATCTTGTCTGACTGCTGTATCCATTACCGGGCTGCTGTTTTGTGGCTGATAATTGACTTAATTCCCTCCGTCTCTCTCATGCTGTGCCTTTTCATTCTTGCTCTTTGTTATTATAGCTCACCCTTTCCTTTTATTTTATGCCTTTTCTTCTCAGAATTGCTCTCAACACTCTGACTCTAAATGTGAAGAGTGACAAGGTCTACACCCGTCATGGGGTCCCTATCTCTGTCACCGGCATTGCACAGGTATGCTTTGGAAATGAAAATACCGCACAGCTTTTATGGAATTGAGTCAAAAATTATATTTAGATATATATTATAAAAGTTATTATAATAGATTTAATTTTTTTTTGCATATACACCAAAAGGCAGGGAAGACGTTCAGCTGCTATTTAAAACATCTGTCTACAGATACAGGTCTCATGCTCTCTGTATAACGGATTCATTTACAGTATGAGTGGACAGGAACAAGAAACTGTGGATGACTCATCAGTACCGTATATAAACACACAGCATGCAGATTCAGTGCAGTTTAAAGGTTATTTACTGTTAGTAAACAAGGGAAAGGAAGATGACACTGTGATGGATGGAAAGGGCCAATGGGACGTCCCCTTAGCGAAAGAATGTAGTGAGTCCTTGGCTATTTTTATAGGAAGTTGATTGTTTTGAAAAGTGCAAAATAGAAAGAAAAAACATCTGACTGTGGCATCTATAATGCCAGATTTTTATTTCATGTCTGACCTGCTTCATGCTTTTTCCCATTCTCTTTCCTGTCTTTATCCAGGTGAAGATCCAGGGCCAGAACAAGGAGATGTTGGCCACTGCCTGCCAAATGTTTATGGGCAAGTCTGAGGCCGAGATTTCCACGATTGCTCTAGAAACACTGGAGGGTCACCAGAGAGCCATCATTGCCCATTTAACTGTGGAGGTTGGTGTTCTGACTGTGTCAAATGGATTCGCTTGATATTTTCCATCTATAAAAGATTATGTTTATGACTCATCACTTACTTCTACAATGTATCTCTCCCTGTGTACAGGAGATCTATCAGGACCGTAAGAAGTTCTCTGAGCAGGTCTTTAAAGTGGCCTCCTCTGACCTGGTCAACATGGGGATCGGTGTCGTCAGCTATACACTGAAAGATGTTCATGATGATCAGGTACTTCCTGTCTGTTTGGGTTAATTTTCTGCCAGGGCTAATGGCAAACATGTAAAACACCACACACTGATTACTGGAGCAGCAGGAATCCTAAGTGTCGCTGTGAGCCTGAACGTTTTTTATATGAAAGCTTTTAGCGTCACATGATTTCCTCTGTTGCAGTAATGGACTTAAGTAATGATATTGACTCACTGTCTCTGAGACCTCCAACTGCTCTTTACATTGGTGACTTAGTGAATTAGGTCTTCAGTGGTAACCACACCGTCTCTGGTTTTTGTTTGCTGAATGCACTACCATCCTTTGTACTGCTTGTCTCACAGCTGACCGTCCCTGTTTCCCCTCACAGGACTACCTTCACTCTCTGGGTAAAGCCAGAACAGCCCAGGTGCAGAAGGATGCCAGGATTGGAGAGGCTCAGTACAAACGGGATTCTGTCATGAGGGTAAAATTCTATGGACAATCCGAAAATGAGAATAATCGTTAAGTTTGAAAAGAATCCCAAAATTCATCGGTATTCTGTCCTGCTTACGTGCTCTACACAGGAGGCCCACGCAATGCAGGAGAAGGTTTCAGCTCAGTACAAGAACGAGATTGAGATGGCAAAAGCCCAGAGAGACTACGAGCTGAAGAAGGCCGCCTATGATGTTGAGGTCAACACGAAGAAGGCGGAGTCAGAAATGGCCTATCAGCTCCAGGTACAGTTCATGATCTGATCTTCTAGGGCCAATTGCTTTACGTTTGATATGCTTTTGTTGTGCAGGTGAAATGTTGTCTGTTTACCCTGTGCACACCACGGCCACACATTTTATTGGGCTGGCTGGTTGAGTTTGTAATAACAGGACCAATCCAGATTGTACATGATGCTTGATTACTTTTCTGTGATTGAAGGCTCAGTAGTGTTGTCATTTTCTTTTTCCTCTTTCTTCCTTCGCCAGGTGGCCAAGACTAAGCAGCGCATTGAGGAGGAGAAAATGCAGATTCAGGTGGTGGAGCGCACCCAGCAGATTACACTGCAGGAGCAGGAGATCACCCGCAAGGAGAAGGAGCTGGAGGCCAAAGTGAAGAAGCCGGCAGAAGCAGAGAAGTACCGACTGGAGAGACTGGCTGAGGCGCAGCGGTGAGTGACTCTTGTATCATGGCTCTAAGTGGCATCAAGTGATGTTCATCCAACATCTGAACAGCACCGAGAAGGACAAAATTCAATATGGAATCACTTAAGGTAATTAAACAATTCTCCTCTCCTCCCTCCTGGCAGCCTGCAGCTCATCATGGAGGCCGAGGCAGAGGCCGAGAGCATCAAAGTGAGTCCTGGCGCATCTTTCCTATTTTTCTGAAAATACTCCATGCCATTTCCACTTCACCCCCCTGACTGTAGCCCTGTACATTTCTATTGTAATATTAACTCTGTACATTTGTGTGTGTGTCTGTATAGATGAAGGGTGACGCTGAGGCTTTTGCCGTGGAGGCTAAGGGCCGCGCTGAGGCGGAGCAGATGTCCAAGAAAGCAGAAGCCTTCCAGCAGTACAAAGACGGAGCCATGGTGGACATGCTGCTGGAGAAACTGCCACTGGTCAGTCTGACCGTCACGGATGAATGAATAGATGATGATAATGATCTCTATCCTGGCCTTTTCAAATTCCCCTCTTCTCTGCATTCATTCCTCTGTTGTTTCTCGTCCTGCAGATGGCAGAGGAGATCAGCAGGCCACTGTTGGCGGCTAAAAAGATCACGATGGTGTCCAGTGGTGGCTCAGAGGTGGGAGCGGCCAAACTCACTGGGGAGGTGCTAGATATCATGACCAGGCTGCCTGCCGCTGTAGAGAAACTCACCGGAGTCCACATCTCCCAGGTAAGCTGGAGCACATGTGTGTGTGAAAGTCCAATGTGAGACTGAATGACTGCTGCACCCGGTAATCCTCTCACGTTTCTCTCGTCGACTCTGCAGGTTGTAGGAGCGCCCGGCCTCGTGCATTAAGAAGAGCAGAAGTAATCAGAAGAGGTGTCCCCAATATTCAGACTAGGAGCTTCACGTCTCCTCCTTGTGCCTATAACCACTGCAGCGTCGTAGTCTTGTCCAATCGTCTCTGTGCATGCGTGTTTCACTTGTGTGTCTCTTTTTCCTCGTTCCTCCTCCGTCTAAACGTTCTCCGTCATGTTCCTGCTCTGAGCTGTTGTGCTTTCTGCTGTAGATGACAGCAAAAGTAGCTGCAAGGGATAGGATTATTAATGAAGCAGTTATTACCAGGAGACAGAAACCCAAAATAGGACTTCCTCTCATTGCTGTTTTATACTTGACCTTAAGTATGCAATCCTTTTTTACTAAATCAACCAGCCTCATTTTTTTTTCTGTATATGGACTTAATTAACCAACTGTCACTTTTTTTCTTTTTTACTTTTAATGTAGTAAATGTTGGCTGTAGTTTTTTGTTGTGCCTTTCAGTCAAACGGTGCTGAGCTCTGTATCACAGCATGACCTCGTAGTTTTGTGTGTGTGGGCGAATTGTTGCCGGACCGAGCTTCACGGTCATTTGCTTCATCCACTCGTTCATTTTAAAAAGAGACAAAGTTGATAGTTAACTCCACTACTCTTTTGTAGAAACTGACTTAAGTTACTGGGCCCAAAATCATATCAGTTTGAAGGATTTTCTTTTATGTTTCAGAATGAAGGGGAAGGAAGTGGTTGGTGGGAACGAGCTACAGGGGTTTCCCGTTGAATGAAATGAAAGTGTTGTGGTGGAAAACAAACGATGTCTGTAGACTTTGCTGCAGCGTCTTCAGGACGCGAGTCAAGGAGAGCCATGCATGCATGCTGCCTGCTGCTTTGCTTGCTGTCTGGAGTTTAAACTGACATAGAGGAGATGGTGTGTTTTTTGTTCTTTTATATAGTGTTTTCTATGATGTGACTATTATAGATTTTAACAGATTTGTAGCTCTTGCCTATTGGAAGGTGTTGAGTAACAGTTCAGGAGCTCTTGTTTTCAGACTCTTAACAGAAAAGCTTTGCAGCTGCCAAGCCGTATGCATTTTGTTATCGCCAAGTGCCTGGTCAATCCACAACCGTCAAGTCAAGTTTACTTCCTTACTTAAACCCGTTACACTTTTTCTGTCAGGGAACTCTTCCTCATATCCAACTGATCCTAAGCCATGGGCCGTCACTAGTGACGGCCGTAGATGAAAGCCAAATCAGTCTCCACTTGTTTCTTTTTGTGACTAATCTTTTACTATTCATTAAATGTGTTGTTGCATGTGTGTACTTTAAGTTGACAAAATGACATAGCTTTAAAGTAGTGTAGTGTACAAGATGTATCTGTAGTGAAATGTTCCAACAATAAAGTCATGGTTTAATCACTGTAACCTGTTGTCTTGTTTATTTTTTTAATTACTGAAGTTTCATGTAAGACCACATGGAGCAGACTAGAGATTAAGAAACAGAATATGAATAAACTATTAATACCCTAATAATCTGTCAAGTAAAATTAAGTTCATCAAATGTGAAGATTTGCTGCTTTTGTTTTATATAATTGTGAATTGAATATATTTGTGTAAAGCAATTTTAAGACATTACCTTTGGGCTCTCCGAAAATATGAATGGTAATTTTCTACTTTCTCATGTTTTATTGACCAAACAATTAATCAATAATGACAATAATCAATGGTCACAGACCTAGAGCAATTCTTGAAAAGATTAACTTTATTAAAACATCTACAAAAATAGACAACGATGAATTACCATGGCATCAAGGTAGCAAGCGTTCTACAGAGATACAGAAGACCCCAAATGTTACAAAGAGTTTTCCATATATTAGTAAAGGAAATTACAATTCTGTCCTTAAAATATGTACATACTATTATGCTCAACCTCAAAAGACACAGAGGACGAAATCAGACATCAAGGAGTGTCTAAGTACATAAAGTGTATATATATAAAAATATGGGTTTAGTTGAACTACAGTGTATCAAAAATGACTCAAATGGCACAACCATTGACAATCAGTAAACATGTATTACTTGATAATCTCGATCACCTCAGGACTGATTTACAGTGCTATACAGTCAGTAAGGTAGATAGCATTGATTCTATCGCAGTCAGCTTAATGTATTAACGTGGGAAAATGTAGAGGTTGATGTTGACATTCACACTAAAGTCAAAACTCCCAGAATTCTGTGTGAGTAACACCGTGACAGTGTTTGTAGAGCACGGTAATGCATTTGGACGAGCGAAGATTGAATATTCGATGAGTAGACGCGTCTCAACACAGCGAACATAAAATGAGATGAATTGATGGTGCCATTCCATTTTGTTTTTTTAAATAATATTTTACATCTCATGGTTTGGCAATGCCTTGTACGGAGAGGATTTAACAAGGAAGACAAGACCGTCCTGAATTTTGATCTCCATTGGTAAAAAAACTGAAATCACTGCAGGTGAGATGCATTAGAATCCACATCGACAGGAATCATATCAGGCCCTTCGCAGAGAGGAGTTCCATCATGGCCAGGGATATGCATGTAGGATTTAAAGTGCAGCTGGTTGTGGAATTTTTCATTCTATCCTTTGTGTCTGGGTCGCAGTCAGATACAAAAGAAATGCCAAAAACACCTGAGCAGATGTCCCGGCCTCTGCCCCAGATGGCAGCATTGTCTCTCTGCTTGGAAAAGCCGTTCCAGTTTGTGGGTCACGTCTCATCGGCAGCAGCAGACTCTGTGCCCGTTTCCTTAGGTTTTAGAAGTCCATTTGGCACAGTTCTTCTCTCTGTGGCTCAAAAATGGGGTTCAAAAATGGCTTGGACTTTTGGGGGGGGGGGGGAGAGTTGATACCTGATGTAATTGCATTGCAGAAATGCTGCTGTTGTCTGGTCCACATCATTTCACATTAGTCCACAATAACTTGGAAGTTACAGCTGTGGATGAGGGTCACTGTGTACGTTTTTGGGGTTAAGTTAGAGGACTGTCGAAGGGTCAACAAACATGGTGAGATCTGAAGTTAACAGTCAGCCATGTATGAAAATCTTTTCATAGACTTTTGGTCAAATTATCATTTGTTGTGCCTCAGATGGGCAAAAAGGGGCTGAAGCCGATTTTGACGAAAATGTGTGCATAAGGCTATACATACGATAAATACTAAGACAATCCCTGCATGTGCACTTTCATGTCTGAACGATAGGTGTGCTGTTCAGACAAGTTTATGTGTCATGTGCACCGTCACCCATTACCCTGCATGTAGCATTTGTGATGGATACGCAAAAGTCATGAAACTTAACAAGTGTTCATGTCCTAGCTTGCTATGGTCGTGATCGGAGCATTTTCTGTCACTTAGGCTCAGCAGCTTCCTGTGTCATTAACTCTACAGCACTTAGTCACCAGTAACACAAAGCCCCCTTGTAATAAAGTATCTGAGAGGAGAGAAAGTTCCTATGCAGACTGCACCCATCACCCGTGAAATGTAGCTCGGACGCTCACCCGTCTAAAGCTGGGGTTAGTTTTGCCTTTGGGGTTGGGGGTCTGATGTGGAAATAAACCGAACCAGCGGCGTCTCAGCCCCATCCACCCAAAAAAGTACAAATATAAAAGCGAGCAACCCACTCTCCCCTCTCATTCTGCCTCTGCTGTGCAGCACCTCCACCACACCTTCCCCACTGTAGCAAGGACGCAGAAACAAACGAGGCGTTTCCCCTCTTCAGCGTTGCCTTTCTCTTCCTTCTGTTGTTCTCTCTCTACACCATGTTCATGGCGTCCTCCGTAAGAAAGGAGTGGATGTCGGCGAAGGACGGGCGGAGCTTGCAGTCTCTGTTCCAGCAGCTCAACATGAGCTCGAAGAGACCCTGAGGACACACAGCTGGCCTGCTCAGATACACCTGCAAGAGAGAAAGGGAGGAAGGTGTTAGGAAGCAGGGACCATTTCATTAAAGAGACTTCTTTTTTTAGATTTAGATAGATTCATTTTAAACATGTTACAAATAATAAGAAAACACCAGTTTTCAACTCTGACAAATGCCTAAATTAATCTTTATTTGATAATATTAATTATCACTAATTCCACTTGTTGTTGGTCCAACACAGTTTGTCTCCTGCAGAAAAACATCTTTAATTGTTCTTACGAATAAGAGACGTGGCCCACAGCCCGGCCACTAGAGGGCCACGGATATCATCAGTTTGAAGTCAGTAACATGTACTACAATCTGAACACAATGTGAAAACATATCAGGAAATGAAGAACAGCTCTGTTACTATCTGAATAAAACATCCGAGCACTCATACTCCAGACTCTGTGTTGTACCTGTCTGCCCTGGTCTCTGAAGAACTCCCCGGCGTTGTCAATGACTTGCTCGTCTGTGAGGTTGGAGTACGGCTGCTCCTGACAAACGCTCAGCATCTCCCACAGAGTGACCCCGAACGCCCACACATCGCTGGCCGTGGTGAACTTACCCTGTGAACACACAACCACACAGACAGACATGTTCATCTTCAACATCATAATCTCCATCAGTATCTGCATCATTATCATAGGATGCCAAATTGTTGGTATGGGATGACACATTCACTAGATTTCTTTTACATACGAGTTCATCATTATTGAACTTTACATTTTTTTTGGCACTAATTTTTAAACAAAGCATAAGAGCTTTAACAAGTTCCCCCTGGATTCATGTGTCTGTGGATACAAAGGTTGTATTTCCTGCTAAACAAAGACACCGAATACCAAAGTTTACAGTAAACAAGATCCTGTTTGTTGCACATACAATCCAGAAAATCTTTCCGTAAAACAAACTGAAGATGAAAAAAAAGGCGAGAAAATAAATTTTAGCTGTTGATTTGTTGAACAGATTCCATTTAAAGTAGTATTTTACATAATGGAAATTATATTTAAAAAATGCTCACATGGATTTTGGTATAATTTATTTTTCTTATTCAAATTTGACCAGTTTCTTACTCAAACTTAAACAAACTCCTAGATTTAAAAAACAAATATATTGTTGTAATACGTTATTATAATTGATCCTGGTCAACAATGTGACATACAGTATTACCATCACGCACACACACACACACACGCGCCCTCTCACCATGAGTATACACTCCCAGGCCATCCAGCGTATTGGCAGCACAGCTCTGCCCTGGATCCTGTAGTAGTCTCCTGAATACAAGTTCCTACTCATGCCAAAGTCAGCTATCTTGATGTGACGCTCACCGCCCTGATCCTCTCCGCTCTCACCCTTCTCCCCCCCGACCAGACAGTTGCGCGTGGCCAGATCCCGGTGCACAAAGTTGAGGGAGGAAAGGAACTTCATTCCTGACGCAATCTGGCTGGCCATGGCGATGAGGGCCGGGTAACTGGGGGGAAAAATTGACAGAGGGAATAACGAATATATCAAAACTTTGACTGTGTGTTCATCTAAATCTGAGTGGATGTGTGATGTGTGTGTGTGTGTGTGCACATTGCTGGCTTACCTGATGGTCGGGGTGTTATGTGTAGGTCCCGTCTTGTCCAGAAGCACTCGATGGGACAGATACTGGTTCAAGTCTCCACATTCCATGTACTCAGTAACCATACAGAGGGGATCACTGCTCACACACACTCCCAGCAGACGGATGATGTTCGGGTCCTTCAGGCGAGACAGGATCTTCACCTCTTTCAGGAAGTCATTCCTACCAGGACAAGGAGGAACCAAGATGAAGGGATATCGCACAGGAAAGATAAAGAGTGAAACATGTTGATTTTAGGCCTCATGTAAAAAAAAGAAATCGCTTGAATCAACACCACCGCCTGGAGCTCTGGCCGGCTGTTCACCTCATCGATTTGTTTTGCGGGTCAATATGTTTGTGTTGCTCTGACTCTCACTAACCACATAAGCTCACATGAGATAGGAGCTTTATCTGCCCAGTGCAAAAACAGCAGGGAGCCAAAGTAAGCACGCAGCTGGTGATGAGTCAGACATCTAGAAAACCACAGAGGCCCAGGTATGTTTTTCTCAAGAGCTGGAGGACCAAATCAGGGCTAAAATGTGAGAAAATATTGGAATCGTAGTTGACGGATGAAAGGAATCTCAGCCATATTTCTGCTGAACATCTAAGTAATGTCATGCAGTTGATAATGAGGAATTTGATAAGATGATGTGGTATGTGAAGGCTGGGTTCTCAGAAAGTTTTGAAGTCCACATTCTTCTCTCCATCACCTGGAAAGCAATATTTCAGCAGAAACATTTTAAAGCTATAACTAAAACAAAAATTGTATTGAATGGTACATTCCTAAAAAATATATTTCTACCTGAGTTCTCAAGAAAGTCAATACATTTTCCTGGCATCGGCTACACATCTCTAAATATACCCTGATATTCCAGAACATCCGAGGCACTCTGATTGTAAGTTAAAAATGCTTTATTAAATTATGGATGTTGATGCGTTTCAACCCAACAAGTCTTCATCGGGGTATGAAGCGTGACATGGAAATTTAAAATATCAATGGGTCATGTGACACTGCAGGTCAGTTCTTTTCAAGATAAGCCTTAGAAGGTGGAAAGAAGAAGTGTGAACCACAATGACGGCAGGCTCGGCTGTGTGTAATGTTACACACCTGGCGTTCTTGGAGGCGTCTGGGCGCAGGATCTTCACTGCTACCAGAAGAGGGCGACCTTTTCTCACATTGAAGGGAAACTCCAAGTTGGGAAGGTCCTGAGGATTCTCGATTTCACACAGGTGAACCTTTGACCAAATAAATACTGACATTGGTAAAAGCACAACCACCCCCTCCCTCCACACACACACACACACACACACACAAAACATTTTCAGGTCATTCCTCACCTCTCCAAACTGTCCCTCTCCCAGTTTCTCCTTGAAGATGAGACATTGGCGCTGCAGCTCTGGCAGCGGGGCGGCGTCGGCCCCGGGGCTCGAGGAGGTCAAGGCGGGCACGGCGTAGGTGTTGTTACCACTGACACCCTGCAGGCTCACAATGTCCGCCTCAGCGTAATGAGGAACGCTAGGAGGCAGTGGGGGAGAAACGGGGGGAGACAGGGAGGGGTACGGAGGAGAGCCAGGGTAGGGAGGAGGCTCCTCCTGAGTTGGGGGGAAACCCTTCTCCATGTCCATGTCCAAACCACAGGCTGAAGGGAGGAGGACGAGACAGACAGGGTGGATTAAATGAAGAGATTTGAAGAGCTGTGTGATTAAAAACAGCTTTGTTTTGATTCAAGATGATTTGTTAGAGAGAGAATCGCATGCTATCACGAACTGGTTATTAAAGGGATAGTTTGGATTTGAGGGAACTTCATGACAAAAATAAAAACAAAAACCCTCTTTGTACAACACTTATCAGAAACATATCTTCACCAGGTTCTGTACAGAAGCTTAAAGCTGAAAAAAACAACCTAAAACAATAAAACACAGGATAATAAAAAGACTTACAGAGATGGATAACACATTTGGTGAATTGCCTATTATTACTATGTTTCCTGCTTAATTCCTGAATGTCTTTTTGATCACATAGCAGGTATTAAAAATTACAAAAAACACATAACTATGATGGAAGAATCTTTCCGTGATATTGTAGTGATCTGTTCTCCTTTCTTTAAACTAAATAAGAATCTACTGCTGTACTTGCACATAAGATTTCAAGTTGTAATTTAACAAAAAGGTGCAACAACCTAACAAAACACGATCAGCTCCAACGAGGCTCTGACAGCGCACATAAGTCAAAGACTTGTGAGGAGTGTGGCTGAATACCAAGTTGTTACAACCTTGTTAAAATGATAATGCAGACAGCCACAAATGGGAATACTGCATCGCAATGTAACAGATAAGATTGATGCTGTACTCATAAAGATATTCAACAAAAATTGTTGACACCAGGCCAACACTAAGTACACAACCCTTAACATGTAATGCCTATCTTTTTTAAGTAGGGCCTTTTGTTATTCCACAGATTCACACAGTGGTGCTCTGAGGTAAATGCTGATGTTGGCATGCTAACATCCTCACATCCCAACAATGTTGGAATGTTTTCCTTAAGCTGGTGTACTGTTTACCATGTTAACCACTTAAGTTTACCATGTAAGCATTTAACATTTTCTGATTAGCACTGAACACAAAATTCAACAAAATAAAACCTGATGGTGGAGCTAGAAGTCGTCAAATTCAGTAGGATTCATTACATTACAGTCATTTAGCAGATGCTTTTATCCAAAGCGACTTACATTTCAGTATCTATCTACACACCGTAGGCACAGCTATGGGAGCTATTTTGGGGTTAAGTGTCTTGTTCGAACCGCCGACCCTCTGATTGAAAGGCGGCCCTGCTCTCCACTTAGCCACGGTCACCCACCATTCATCTACTGGGCACCTGTACAAAATGTCATGTTGACTCATTCAGTCAGTGAAGACCAAACTGATGAACCAACAGCCAGACATCAACAGAGCCACGCCGGCTAAACAAAGGCGTCTGTGAGTTTGTACTTCTCTGGGTAAGTTTGAAAATTAGTATAGTTCCCCAAATATCAAACTATCCCTTCAAACAAAGTTATTTGGAGTGGTGAGTGAATGAGAGTGACTAATTATGTGAGTAAAAGGAAGGAGGATGATGGTCGAGCACATGCTAAATATACGTCATCATCACTATCGTATCCCAGAAGCTTCTCTGTGTGCGGTGACTGTGAGAGTACTTCTAAAGCCCCCGCCCTGAAAGGTAGGTAGGTAGAGAGGAAGGGGGCCCCCTCCTGACTGTGTCGTCCCAGTCTGAGGTCTCTTACCCTGGGGCACATTGAGGCTCTTTTCCTGAGCCTGAGAGGTGCTGGGGACGACTAGGGGTCTGGAGCCTTTTCTGTGATCTGACAGGAGCAGGTGATAGGCTGGGTTGTTTAACAGCAAGGCTGGGAGAGCACACACACATAACCAAAAACACACAAACACGCACGGGACGAGGCACGGTGCACGCAGGAGTCATGATATGGATCGCACAAAGTGGCACAAAACACACACGCACAAAACACACACACACACACACACCGAAACACATTGACAACCATTAGCAAGGCACTTTTAACATGTCCATTATAATACACGGGAAGGAGGAGGGGTTGCTCCGACATGTGGAGCAGATGAGCAAAGCAAGAACAGGCAAAGTTAACACAACTCTAGCAAACATAACAAGAAACAGTGGATGAAATAATGTTTGTTTCTCGTGTTATTTCAAACTCACACAGGCGCCTCGTAAAGACGGCATGCAGACCTCCAGTGGTGCAAAGCAAGCTAAGGAATGCTTTTCTCTCTCTTTACTCCTCTTTTTCTCCTCCCTCTTTTCTTTTTCTTCCCTTTTCCCAGAACAATAGCTCTTTTGTGCTTCCCTCTGCGCCGCGCATCTTTATGGAGGCACTCTTCCTCTCAGGGTGTTTGGTTTGATTTACTTTTGTTTGGTGTGGTGAAACACATTGTAGGACCATTGTTTCTTGATATGCGTGCCACATTTTCTCTCCTGTTGCTTCCCCTTTGCACATGAGTTTGCTCATTGATAGGATCAACAAATGAAAGCACGCAAACGAGGAAGTCTTCACAAGCCACATACATATTTGTGGAAATTTCAATTATGAGTTGCAGTGTTTCACATTTTCCACTGATTCCTTGCTAATTGTGTGTGGGTGACTACAGATCAATCTCTGTCCACATGTATTTAGCATGCAGACTGTTTTACTGCATGGTGGCATGTTCTACTATATGTGATTTCTCTGGACTAAACCACTCAGCTCCAATAGAAACAGCAGACCCTGTCATATCTATCAATGGACTCCACAACTGTGTGCTCACATGTGTGTTTGAAACCAACCTGTGCCGTCTCTGGGATCCCTTGGCCGTAGCAGAGCGCTGGGCTCTTGATACTCTCCTTCTCCCTCTCGGTCATGGTCGCGGTCGTCGGGGAAAGTGTGGATGCGCTGGTAGCGGCTCGAGTAGCTGTGCGTGTTGTTGATGACCACGTTGTCCGAGGGGACTGACAGGTGAACTCGCAGCTCATCACTGGACAGACTACCCTGGGCCTGGGAGGGCAGAGGTTTCACAGGTAATGCAGGAAACACAAGATGCAAGCAATATGGACGTGCCAGTTTATTAAGTTCAGCTTGGTAAAACTACAACAGTCCAGCAATAAAACCTGTTCATGTTCAGAGAGGTGTTGAGTCCACTTCATCTACTATCATGTCCAACCCGTGTATATTTACGAGGGTAGGCTACATATTATCATCTACACCTCCCAGTAAAACACAAAACTACCTCTCAAATTCTTCTTTTTTTCCTGACTAAACATTATAATTGGCTGTTGTTTTGGACTGCATCAGTTTTATCTACCTGTATCTAATAAGAGTGTGAATGTAACATTTGAATTCCTAAAGCAGATGGTGACCAAACTGTGGAAACGGCCTCTAATCTTGAACAATTCACATCCAGATGGAGATCCAGTGGTGCTCTGCCAAAAGACTGGCAGTTGTTATCTTAGCCTGTTATCAATCATTTCTATCTGGTTAAAAGAAACAGTTCAGCCTAATCACACAGGAATACATGTTCTATCTTAGGGTTATTTATTCTGTGGAAAGCAGTTACAATGAAAGCTGTTAACAGAAAGATCTATGGATTATCCAAAATAACCATCACATTTTTTCTGGAGAAGCAATCTGATTTAGATCTTTGAGCACAAACACAAACAACATTTATTTTACCTCTATTGAACTTGGGTGGTAACAGAAAATGATCACTCATTGCATGTTGACTCACCTTGCCCAGTATCTTTTTCCAGTACTGCCTCCACAGAATGACAGCTATCACAGCCAGCAGCAGAAGGATGATGCCCACCAGGCAGCCAATCAGAATAGCTGTATTACTGCTGTCATCCTTGGCCACAGGAAGCCCCGCCCTTGGAGTGTTGGCACCAAATTCTGCATCTTGAGGAGGAAAAAAACACAGTCGGAAATGTTAGGTTTTTGTATGTGTATGAGCTTGATTGACTGTAACCTGGTGTTATTTGTAGGTCTGATGGGAAGTGTATAGATCACTATGCAGCACCGTCTATTTCACTGTGTGCCAACATGCTGGCATGAGTTAATGCACAGCTCAGCCTGTGAGCATTAGCTCTTTCAGTGCAGTCACGCACTCACTTGGGGTCACACACGCACCAACGTGGTTTCATCAGGTTTATGAAACATCTGATGGGGATCGTCTGTGTTTGCATGCATCCAATACGCCTGCAGAGCTTCTCATCGCCCCCTGCTTTGAGAACAGAATGTGAACTCTACTTTGCTTCAGCTTTGTAGTTAAATATTAATCACAATGATCCAGTTATTTTTTTTCCTCCCTTGAAGGTCAAATGTGGCATGCTATTTGAATGAAGGATGGAACTGAACTCTTAAAACAACTTTAACAGAATAAGTGACGGTTTGTAATGGATTGCTCAGCTAAGGCTGAGTGTCCATGTCACGTTTTTTTTCTGGCAGAAAAGTGCTGGCAGAGCGGAGGGCTGGGTGGGGGGGCTTCATCCACCTTGACGTCACCAGTGGCTTTCTGAACAGTTCAGAGATTTTCAACTACAAGTGGAAAAAATTGAGTGCAATTGGGGTGCACTCTGAAAACAGACGCTTGGCGGGGCGTTTTTTTCACTAGGCGGAAATATGTGGGCACATATGCCCTCTGCTCATTGGAGAAATCATTCTAAAAAGACGCTGGCACTCAGAAAAAAACACTACATGGACACTCGGCTTAAAAAGACCAAAAAACTAGCACACAAAACATGATGCTTTCATGTGCATACACAAATATACACCTGCAAGCACACACTCATTTACAAGCCACCGCGTTGTCATAACAGAAAACAACCGCTTTCTCTCTCCCAGTCAGTTTAACACCATGCGGGTAATAAATAAACCCAAACAATGCCATTCAACCACAGCCAGTAACGAGGACAAAGCAGCATACACGCCACAGAAAACCATTTCCAGTTTTTTTAAAAAGCCTGTTATTGTTTAGCTGTGTAGAACAGAGCCAGTTTCCGGAAAAAAATAAAAAAACATGCAGTTTTGCAGAGACCGCAGGAAGCCAAGATGTTATTGTACATAAATATGATGTACTTTAGCTGTGTTAGTGTTTTTCCTACAGCTGTATATCTTCAAACTCAGGGGACAGAGTCCAGTGCCAAAGCCTGCCCCTGCAACTGCAACCCCTCCTCCGTTATACACTCCACCGAGCAGTGGGACAGTTTTAAGATGCTGGAGGAGGGCCAGAGCGGATGGAGTTAGCTCCCGTCCCTCGGCTCATCTGCTCTGTCTATTTCATTGTTGTTGTTTTTTTGCTCTCTCACCTGACAGCGTCCAGTTACCAGTGGTGTCCATCATGAAGGAGGTGTTGGTGGGGGGTTCTGGAGGAGCGAGGGATGGACAAAGGAGGAATGTGTGAGAAGAGAGGTGGTGAAGACTCAGAAGAGGGTGATGAGGAGAGGAAGTCTTTTTTGGCTTTTCATCCATGTAAATCAAAATCACTAAAAGTTCACACCGACTTTTTAAAAGCCAGACTGAGATGATTAAAATCTCAAGAATTTTAAATTGAAACATTTGACCTTTAATATTAAGCCAGATTTCTGCTGCCCTTAAAGTACAATGAAATCCATAAGACAAGCATCCGGCATTATCTCAGATCAGGCAAATGTTTGGCTCAAAGCCAAAGGACTTCAGAGCTTGTGATAAAGAGGGCGGCTCGTCAGACATGGGCCTCCTTTGGCACTGCCCGCCTTTTGGCGCTGCTTTAGACACATGGCTTAGACACACTGCCGACATGCTCACACTCATCACAACTGCAGAGAAAGAGACGGGCACAGAGGCTAGAGGTGAAGAGGGAGAGATCAGGGGAATTAGAGAGGCAGGAGAGAGCTGAAATGTAGACGAAGCAGTGTGGTGGGTGACGAAAGGGGACCACTGATGATTGGTGGAAAGGAAGATAGTAAATACAAGGAGATGTGGAGGTGGAGAGCAGGGGGGATAAAAGACAAAGAGGAGGAACAGCAGGACTCACCAGATGGGCCGGCACTGGTGTTGGAGGAGCTGTGGCTGGACGTGGGAGAGGAGGAAGTGAGGTTGACAGGCGGAGGAGAGGAACTGATGCTAGGAATCTTGGGAAGATTAGTAGGAAATGAATCCTTCTCTGTTGCATCCTCCTCAAATGGCTCTGGGTAAAGAGAAAGAGCGTGGGGAGACAATATAATGAAAATGAATCATGTTTTATATGATGTGACTAATCTGAAGGATTTTGTGTTGACAAACCGTTACCGTGGCGACCCTAAATTTACTGGCCAACCAACCATGGCAATAACAACATCAGCTGTCCCTTATAAGAAGATTAGGCTGCGAGATTTAGTGGCAGTAGCCGACATGCCAGAACACTGCTGGGTCAATTAATTTTAGCTACCTGAGTACGGTGTGATTACGGAGCACTTTGCTGATTCTTATCACGCTAAAACTGACCGATTAGTCACAGCAATCTCAGCTGGAGAGCAGCAGAGGAGTCCACGACTAAATCCTGTCTTTATAGAAGATATCAAAACCCATTTTGCGTTTGCTGCGTGGGTCTGTTCCAGTCCGTAAACAGGACGATAGTGAAGATAACAGACGGAAGGAAAAAAGGTTTTTAAATTCAGGAGGGTATAGAGAATAACGGACAGCCTTTTAAATGTTTTTTGTAAAGGACGTAAGCATTATTTTTTCTGATACCGTAAATCAATTAAGAGCAAACAGCAAGTACAAAAATGTGTGATTCTGTCACAGTAACAAATCTTGCTCACATTTCAAGAATGCTGACTGGACTTGCACCCATTGTAACAATCCTTTTCAGTCATCTCCTTTCCTGTTGTGGCTGTCTATATTTAGCTATTGTTTGGGCAAAGTCAAATCTCTACTGGACCTCCAGGACAGTGCTGGACATAGTTGATAGAATATGTGTGGCAAAAAGTGCAAAGCCATTTATAGAGAAAAACAAACTGCCTGTCAGAGCTACAGAAACACATATCTCACATGTGAAAAAAAACCTGGTTTCCTACCAGAGAGGAAGGATATCTCGCTGATGAGGAGCCAGCGGTCAGCGAAGTAGAATTTGCAGCGGAGGATCTGAGCCGGCCGGCCGCCCAGTGGGAGGGAGATGGGTCGTGAGGAGGGGTCTTTGAGATCCTCAAGGGGTACCAGCAGAGTGAGTTCAGGGGACCAGGGCTGGAGGATGCCAGGCTTGAAAAGACACTCTACCTTGCTGAAGACTCTCACACCCTGAGTGTGGCGGTTGTTACTGTGCACCTAGAGGAGGGAGACAAGCGAGGGTAATCGAAAGACAGATGAAGAGATAAAAGAGGTTGTCCTTTAAGTATCCAAACACCTGATTTAGCTCAACCCTCATGCGTTATTCATTCATTATTCGCAGCACATAGAGATTCAGTTAACACACAAAATTAATGACACATTCTCATTCTGTTCCACCATAATTGCTTTGGCACGACTTAAGAGCTGAGCAGGACTACAAATTAACAAAATTAGAACACAGGAGGGGTAAAGAAAGGATGCAGGAAAAGAAAGTGTGTGACAGAAGGCCGATGGAGGGGAGCGGATGATATATCTTTCCTGTTTTTACAAGCAGGGAAAGGCCAAAGAGAGGAGAATCCAAGGAGGAGGGAGAGTGATTAAATGAGCGAGCGAGAGGTCAAAACTATAGATCTAGGAGATAAAAAAGTAAGGCGATGGTGGGAGGTTCTGTTCCGCTAAGAGAGAAGGGGAGGTGGCTCTGACAGGTTAGCTATTAACCTCACACTTACTGCGAGGCCAGCCACGCTAACCTAATCCACATGTCACACACACACACACACACACACACACACACACACACACACACACACACACACACACACACACACACACACACACACACACCAGCTGCTGAGTTAACGTGTAACCGATTCTATCTGAAAGGGGACAAAAATGGGGGGTGTGGGTGTGTATTGTATGTTGATGCTAGTGGTGGGGGACTAATAAGTCAACAGAACCAAAGTAATTCACTACTCCTTCAGGGAAAACAGCTCAAATGACCTGCGCAAAGCTTAATTTGAGAGCATAACACTGCATTCATTATGTTTTGCTTGTTTCATCATAAATCTAACCTACATTCATGAGTTCCCTCTGATCTTCTTCTTTCATTTTCCCCCTCTTCCACATGAGCTTACAAAGAAAAGTTTTGCATAAATTCCCAGAGGACAGAACTGGATCTTTACAAAGATTTGGGGTCCTGTTAAAGGTCCTGTAGGAAGTGCAGGTTATGCCTAACAAAAAGGTCAAAGAGCAGATCTCCCTTTGGGAGAATGATTAGGTGCAGGTTAAGGAACGACAGAGACAATTCAAGCCAGTATTAGGTTCAGGTTCCCACTCTTTATTTATTTGACCTGTGTGTCTGACATATCCGCTCTGCTAGGCCAGCATAACGGTGTATGTCAGCTGAGGTTAGTGAGGGGAACCCACTGGGGAAAAGGCAGTAAAAACAGGACACGCCTTGGAAAAACACTAGGAATGCCGCTGGGAAAGATTTTAAAAAAGGTAACTGAGAAACACTACAATAATAACCAAAAATGTGAAGAAAAAAAGAGCTGAGAGAGAACATTCCGAAATTTTGGATCGCAGTCAAAACCAAACCTCTAAAAGATAACTCGTCACTTTATAACACTAACTGGGGATTCATGCCGTTCAATGTGCACATATACAGGGCGAATCCCACCCAAACCAACATTCCAACCCTGGTCCAACGAGACAACACAGTTATAACTCAAACTGGGTTGCTTCATATTATCATTTCCCCCCGTTGCTCCACAAACTAACCCCAAAAGCCACACAGACGCACAAACAAACTGTGATGCAACTCGGTGGCACCCAGAGAGCCGAGCACAGACGCACTGTGCCATGATAAACAATGGCAAATTAAAGCTAATTAAATGGCCGCAGAGCTATTCCGGTCAAAATACTGCTTCCTGGTGAGATGGCAGACGCATAACTATGCTTCTTTTTTAAGAGGTTGTACTGGTTAGAGCTGAAAAGGAGTTTCATCAGATGCTAAAAGAAACAATCAGCCTAATGTCCTGCTATAATCAGTACGACATGCTTTTCTTGTGCTAAGGAGGTTATTAATTAACCAAATATAGGTATTAATTAACAAACAGAGCTTTGTGTGAATACTGGTCTTCACGAAACACACAGAAACCAGGATCTCATTTTAAGTTCAATAAAATCAGTTTGACTTATTCAATATGTAGATTTATGCATCAAGGTGCTCTAAAATCAAACCATCTCCTCTAAAGGGGGAACAAGTGTTTAAGAAGAAAGATTGCTTTGAAATTAGTGTTTGGCACTTTTGCCTTTACTGAACAGTTGACCGTTCAGATAAAGACAATAAAAAGCGGGGAGAGGGGAATGACACACACCTAAGGTGCTCGGCCGTGTATAAGTTTCAACCACGAGGCGTTCTTGAGTCATTGTCGCAAAGACTAAGAACAATGTCCCATATAACACTCTGACATTCATTTGCATGCAACACTAGAAAGACACAGTCATCAGATCTGACAAGCGGTGAGATGAAAGACTGAATGTGCATTAAACTTGATATTCTATAGATTCTGCATGTTCTCTGGCTTCAGTGACTTGTGGACGAACTTGAGCTGCAGTGACTCGTCATCCCCCTCAGAGCATGTTTTAGAAAGACCCCTGAGGACACAGACCGGAAATCTGGGCTTTTAGCCTCAATGACGTTGCTGATTTATAGGCAGCTCCTCGCCGTCTGAGATTTCAGTGTGATAATAATGTCCTGCAGAACCCTCTCACATTCATTCACAGACAACAACGCAATGCATGCACCGTCGCACAAACTGCCTTACCTGCATGTTGTGGAATACACGTGGCTTCTCAAAGTGGAACTCAATATCCACGCTGCCTTGCCCAAGGGCTTCCCGGCTCCAGCCCAGGTAGTCGTAGCCAGGCCACACCCTCAGCTCTTTAGTTTGTATGAAGTCATCTCCTCCCAGGACGCCGTCCATCAGCTGACCCAGGCCTCCAAACTGCATCCTGTGCAAACACTGGACGGGTCAACATGCAGCTCTGTGCAGAAACAGTTCTGGATGCAGTGGACCGTCAAATGTATTCATGTACTGGCATGCAAAGATGCATAAATAAGCATATAAACATTTAGATGTATATGCAAACAAGCTTGCTCGCACCCACCCACCCACACACACACACACACACACCCACACACACCCACACCCACCCACACACACACACACACACACACACATCTGCTTAAAGCACGTCTGGATTACATCAAACGTGTTAACTCACCCGCTAGCAAAACATTTCAGCCCCATTACCCACACAGCTCATGCAAGTGTGGACCCCCACCAATTCTTCCCTCAGCCCTCCTTTGCTCCCTGCCAAAACATTACGGCCAGGAAACACGCCTCAAATCCCAGAGCAACTAAAAAAAAAGAATGTCGTTCCCTTTCGATTAGGCGGACACCAGAAAAAACTTTCAAGAAAACATTAGCCCGAGACCCCTCTTCAGTGCGAACAGATGTGATGAGCGCTGCAGAGAAGATTTTGGTATTCCACTGATCACTCCACGCTGCTGACCGTCAAACTTGTGAATGTTTATTGTGATCCTATTTCCAAAAGCAGTGTTGCAATTTACACTCATGGTCGTGTCGGTTTCATCATGCATTTCCATGAACACAAAATCCAAAAAGGAGCAGTTTAAGGGAATGTATGAAGATGAGATACTTAATATACATAGAAATGAAAATGGTAATAAAAAGATAAAAAGAGCCCAGAGCGGTCTGAATATCTTACCCTTGCTCGGTGCTCCCATCGTAGGTGGAGTCGTTTAGATAGACAGGCATGCCAGATATGCCAGACAGATGCATGACGTGACCCACTGGAGCTGTGTAAGCCTTCAACCCGTCTGAGTAACAGAGAGATATGTACAAATATTCAATTCTAGTCGTGTGATTGTTGAGACAAAATTGTTTTTCTATTTAGGAGAAAGACCTGAACAAGCCGCATGTGAAACGTAATATATTCATCATGAGCAGCTACATGTTTTACTGAGCCAACATTAAACAGTAATCACTGCCGCGGGGAAACTGCTAAAGCTGTTTTTTAAGTAGTAAAACAAACGAAGAACGGGCCCACACACGACATTTACCGGTGAAATTTAAGCCTCTCTGCCCCAATATACAGCTAATCAGCCCGCTCCCCGAGAACAGAGGTGACGTCAGCAACACCGACTACAGCCCTCTGCTCTGCTACCCATAATAAACAACGCTTCACATCACCTTTAAAGTATGTGTGCAGTAGTCTCTGTTTGCACATAAATGAGTGTCTGTGGATGTGATTATGTACTTAGATGTGTGAGATGTAGAAGAATAAATAAAGCAAAGACACTGCGCCGCCATAATATCTGATACGAGATGAGATGAGACGCAGAATGTGCGTAAAAACTTGATATTCTGTATAATCTCTGGATTGTGGGTGAACGGAGCTGCACTGAATGCACATTAGAGCACATTTTAGAAAGATGGTCTCCCCGAAGACACAGATCAGGACCTGCGGCTTTTTGGCCTCTGTGACAGTTCTGATTTACAGGCGGCCTGATGCTGTTTGAGGGAGGTGGATGGGGCAGGAGGGGAGGTGAGCCAGCCATAAATACTCAGCTTGTCAGTGTTGCGCTTCGGGAAACTTGGAGACGAATACAATTTATCACCGTGTGGCTTCTTTTAACCGGAAAAACCTCAGCGGGGCTGTTAATGTGATGCAATGCCTCAAATCAATGCATGGGACGTATGGCGCAAACAAGCACTCTTAATCATTACCATCTAAATCCCCCTTGTACCATTTGAGTAAATCTAAGACGATAGTGACCTCCGTCACCTTCATCATATGAAATGTGATATGATAATCAAGGTTTGGGGGGCATGCCCCAGAATAAACCACAAAAGAAGGAAGATTTTGTATTTCTGTGATCTCTTCATGTCTCTCTCACCTCCAAGCAAACACTTACCGTTCCAAAGACAACCATAGAGCTCCACCCGAAGGCAAACGCTCATAACTCGGTCAGCCAGGGGGTAGAAGCGCACCATGCGGGCCACTATGGGAGGGCCCAGGTCCTTCAGCACAACATCATAGGTGTTCTCATTCCCTGACACCGCCTAAGGGAGAGAGGTATAAATATCAAAATCACACAGTACATTGCTCGTCTCCTCTGTTATCTGTGGGGTTCAATGAATCTCGCCTCACGGCTCTGACTTTTTATTCAGCGTGTCTTCAAATTCTATTAATCTAAAGGCGAGTTCAAACACTTTTTCTTAAAAGGACTGATCTTCGAGCGTGATCCTCTGGTAGTTTCTGTTGGAGCAGCCCACACCGAAAGATTTACATTGGCTGGAAATCTCTGAATATTTGTTGCTTCGCAATGTTCTAAAATAATAACTGGAAGGGGAAAACAAACAGTATGATTCTTTCCCTGAAACATTGGCTGTTGGAGGTCTAAATTCCCATGCCATAATGTAGTAGTTGTACAAAACACAGTGCAGAACTTATTGTCAGCAAAGAAAATATTGGACGTTTACCAAACACAGTAAGATGCCTTTATCTGCACAAGGTAAGCGACTCATTGCAGTGTTGAAAGCTCAGGCAGTGAAGGCCAATTTTGTTCAAACAGAAAAGTTAGCGGACAGAGTTTAGCTGGTGCATTGCCAAACTGCTCCACTTGCCAATAAATGATAAATAAATCAAAAGCAGATGAATAATCCAGCCCTCTGTTTAACAAGACATTCATATTAAACAGCCACGGGACATTGAGTTGTTTCCCATCAATAATGGAACATCAGACTCAACTGTATGTATCTTGATCCCCCCCCAAAGCTTAATTAACAGCATTCAAACTGCCCTCCATTAGCGAACACATGAAAGGGACAGTGGGCTCTGCTGAAATGAACAAAACTAAAACACCCTGCTTACTTCCTTGCCCCAGCGGTCCTTCCAGGTGATCCATTTCACTCCGTCTCGGGAATAGCGGAGCCGATAACTGCGGGCGAACTCCTGGCCGTGCCCGTCGGCGTGACGGCCCTGGGTACCAACCAGAGCCAGGAAGTGGAGTTTGTGCAGGTCCACCTGCAGGAGACAGGAAATACATCATCAAAACACTCATCACTCACTAAAATACAGACAAACAGATAAAGTTTTGAGATACAGATAAAAGAATGTTGGGAAATCATAAAAAAAAAGGTTGAATTTGGTAGACTTCTAAATGTTAAGGTAGATTTAAATCAGTAGGTTGACATCTCTGGGGGTGTGTCATTGTTTCGGGGGAAAGTATTTTGAAGTACCCTAAACTTATACTATTAGTACCCAACTTAATTGTTATGCACTGACTTTGTTTTGTTTGTAGGAGGAGCTTCCTGTTTAAGCTTGCTGCTAGCTGCTCAATAGCCATGGGCCTTGACCAACTTTTCTTTTTTAGGACTTACTGATCTCCTTATGTTCTTTTGAGAAGAAGCACCAGCCTGTCCAGTCTTTTTGCTAAGCCAATCGCCTTGTGGCTCAAGCTTCATATTTAGTGGGCAGATAAACAGACAGTGGTATCAATCTAACTAAAATAAAATAAGTGTATTTCTCAACTCATAATAGCTGTTCTAAAGTCACTCTAAAGCATGGCCTTGAGTGAATTTAAGCTGTTATTAAAGAATCATTGAACAAATCTATGACTATTATACAACAATTGTACTAAGCATTACTTCCAGAATGTAACGCTGTGAAAACTGAGAATCTCACCTGAAGGTATTCTGATCCACTGGGGAAAACGGCTCCTGCAGGACACCACGCTCCATCCCCCTCTCCAGTGCTCAACCTGAGAGAAACAAGAGGCTTATAAATGTTGGATGACAAAATGAGAAAAAAAAAAAAACTACCTAAGAAATGTTGAAAACAAAAACATAAAAGTTCACCAAATCCCAGTCCCACACCAAAACATTTCCATGTAGAGATCCAAACACACCCACAACAAGACTGAGTACATCAACACGCTGGGATACCACTGAGAATTCAATAAAAAACGGTGCGACCCTCCTCTACCACCAAACATATTGATTCCACAGCAGCCAAACTCTCACATATAAATGGGGCAATGTTGTCTGAAAGAGAGAAAAACCTGGCTATGGCTAAAGACGCACAGCAGGCGAGAGAGAGGGAGAGACTGCAGGAAAATACAGACACATGAAAAGAAGAAAAGAGATGAAAGGGGCAGAGTGAAAATTTGTTTAAACCTCACAAGATGTAGAATGTCAGGATCAATCTTTACTCTCAGCTCTTCGGGCCTGCCATGACCACACACACACATATACATACACCACTAAAAGATTTTCACTCAGTGTGACCTTCGTCAATCCAGCCTGAGAAGAAAAGTCCACAACGCCACCACATACTGGCCACACGAAGACCACTGACTTGGCTCGGTGCGTCTGTGACGTCGGACAAACTTGCACAAGGATCTTTGGAACCGACGCCAGGCCACAACCACACTCCGACCACTGTGGGGCTTCTCTTCGAAATGAAAGCTGCTGCTCAGACCGCCAAAACAAATCACTATACCCACTTGGTCACACTGACAGTGGCGCTGGTATTTCAATCAGACCCCTCAGTGGGTGAGATCATGCAGCCGGAAACCGTGAGATGATATCAACACATTAGTGCTCCACATAGTGTCCTGTGATGGGAGACGAGGATGAAGAGGGAGAGAGGGGAGGAATGTGGCTGGGCAGAGCTCAGTCCACCGTTCAGCAGCCAGCAGGGTTAACATTACAGCACGCTGTTCTGCCAAATAACTAATTTCTCTCCTATTTCTACCTAAATACCAGCCAGCAATTCATCCCTTCCACATTGTTCTCAATTCTGCTTTTTCCCTCCAACTGTTCTCCACTCCCTCACACTGTGCTGATATTTCACTTCCTCAGAGTAATAACAGCTACTTAATACCTACCGGCTCTGCAACCCTCCCTTAACCCTACACCTTCTCTCCAACCCTTTTTTCAGATTAATTTCTCTGCAGCTTTCAGCGCACCATCGCAGTGATCCACCTTTCACTTGTTTTCTCTCTCAGTCTCTCCCCCATGTCTCTTACAAAAAAGCTCGGGCTAATAATCATTTCCACATGGTGAGACACTCTGCCAACAGACCCAGCCCTTACAGACCAATGAAGACAAATTAACACACACGACTATTGGGGATATTGAATTGACTTACATTCATTTCCTAGAGACTTACCCTAACCATAACCGCTACAAGCCTAATCCTAAAGTCTTCACCCTAAAATATAATGTGTTATGTTATGGGGATGCCCACGCACGCACGCACACACACACACACACACACACACACACACACACACACACACACACACACACACACACACACACACACACACACACACACACACACACACACACACACACACAGCTTGAGAGTGTAGCAGTCTTGACTCGGCTCTCATGAATCTGACCTCACTGCCAGACAGACATGGTGGGATTATAAAAACCCTGAAGGTTTTACAAAGACATGCTATCATCTTCTATCATGATCCGTTAGGCCTTGAAAAAATTACTTAAGCGTGGTGCAAACAGACTAAAAATAAAGCATGCAGTCAAACCCAATAGTCCACAGTGATGTGTGCATGTGTTCTTGTATTAGAATGTTATTTCTCCTGTTACTCCATTTAACGTTTACTCCAGTAGAAGTAGATCAGTTGCCCCGACCAACAGTTCAGTACAATAGTAGTTCATTTGAAGGCCACTCTGACTAAAAGTTACATTAAATTATGTTTTCTATACAAGACGCTTTCTTAATTGACTGAACGGTTTCAAGCAAAATTGAAAGAGCTTTATCAGTGGTTTTGCTTGTTTTTGTCTATTTACTACCAAATAACAGACACTTTACATCACAGCTAATCGTTTTACAAACCATGATGCTAAGCTTTAGAAATCTGAATGTACTTCTGTTCCAAGGGTTTCCTTTCATCTCTGTATAGTATAAAGACCAATTAGCACCAGTCTGCATTAATTCATGTCAATGCTACCTTCATGGTAATGCAGTTGATCCCAAATCTGAATGAATACCAAAATGATATTGTCCTTCAAATGAAACGTCATCGTTATTTAAAGAAAATTAAACAAAATCTAGCAAGTTGTCACCAGCTCAAAGAACTTTCGGCAGACCTTCAGAAGTTAACTTTTCACTTCGCTGCAGTGATGTAGACGTGTACTCAGTACACCGTGACATCACTGCTGGGTGTGGTTACACGTGAAACAGAGCAGCAGTGGTGATGATAAGTTGAATTCAAGTACAATTACAGTTTTCTGTAATCACACAAAATACACTTGATTACTGTGGTGGGAGGAATGTCCTTCGTAACTTTCTACCTTGCACGCATGCACGCGCACGCGCACGCGCACGCACACGCACACGCACACGCACACACACACACACACACACACACACACACACACACACACACACACACACACACAACCTTCCATGTTTGGCCTCAGTAGAGTCCGACCAGGCACTGGAGGCAGTGATGTCAGAGTCTAGGATGGTGCCATCCTCCATCCCGAGGGCGTAACGACACTGAGCTGCAAAAGAAAGATTGAGGAAAAGAGAAAAGGAGAGAGAGATAAAGAAAAAGTGGGAGAGAGAGAGAGACACATGAGCAACAGTCTCTTTCGTATGGAGAACATGTCCAAGGGGAAACTTAATATTCCCATTAGAGCGTCAGCAGCCATTATTGGTCACGGAGCATAATGTTGTTATGTCATCTCTGGGAAAACTTCCGGACTTCATGCTTCATAACCCACACAGACGGCGAGAGGAGGGAGAAAAAAAATACCAAACTCCACAATAAATGTTCCTGTCCTCTCTTATTTTGTTACAGCATCTCTCGGGGAGATTCTGTACTAATGAGTTCACGTGAAACGTAATGGAAGTGTTTTGCATCATTTATTCCTGTGAACCCCCTTTGTCCTGTCAGTAAAACGACAGCAAAGATGGTCATTAAAATGAATCTGAAGAGTATAGTGTATCCAGTGTTTCCTGAGAGATCCCGTGACTTGTTGTCTCTGAGACTACACCTTTCCTGTTTTTTATTTTTTTATTTTTCTCCTTTTGTCTTTCCAACCCCAGCTCTCCGTCCCACACAAAGCCACCTCCTCAGGGCTCCAGCGATCCTGGACAGACCCTGTTATGGTTACCACTGCCCGGGGATTTGCAGGAACAAAACAAAAGAGACAGAGAAACCAAGGGCGAATGAAAGAACGCAGACAGGTCTCAGATATCTGCTGTGACTCGAGTCCAGCAGCAGCATTATCAAATGATCCAGATAGCGTGGTCCCAGGCAGGGATTACCCAACGACCCAGCTATCTGCTCTGAAGTCAGCCATGAGGAGGAGATGGTGGAGGGGGAGGATGAGAGGCTGAGGGGGTTCGGGTAGTGATAAAGTGGAAAGTAGTACTGAGTGACAGTGATATGGAGGGGAGGCTGAGGGTGACAGAAAGAGGCAGGGGAGGGTGGGTGTCTAACTCAGTTTCTGTCATTGAGTCAGCGAACAGGAATGCTGGGCTGAATGACAAACCCTAAAAACCCCAACGGGTGCAACACACACACACACACACACACACACACACACACACACACACACACACACACACACACACACACACACACACACACACACACACACACACACACACACACACACACACACACACACCACGCCCTGCAGACAGGTGCCCATTTTATTACATCATCATCATCATCACCACACATCGCCAGTCAACACCCCGCCATCTGCAATCTTCTCACCTCTCCCTCTGCATCTCTCGCTCAGTGTGTCCTCTGCTTTTACTTTCTCTTCTTGACAGTTGTTTTTTATAAAACTTTGGCCCACGCACCAAACCTTCCTGCTCACACTGTCAAGATAGATTCAGGTGTTTCAAAAGAAAAGTTTGTGTGGGGCGCACCAGTCTGTTCATCTATCTTCAACGGTTTCTTTTCCATCAATCTAATCCTAGATGAATGCAGTGCAGACACGATTAGTCAATAAATCAACTGGTAGTTGAACAGACAATATCGCCATCACAAGAGCTATGCTGTTAGCATGCCTAAAAATACCAGTATGTTTTTGACTAATTGATTAATCGAGTGATTGTCTTAGCTCCAATTAGGATAATCTATTAATCAGATGAGTCATTAATAAAGCAAAAAACATTTGATGGATCCAGTTTCTCAAATATTATCAACTAAGCGATGAATACAAAAAGAAGAAAACATGAAATAATGATCAATATTTGCAGCCTGGTCACATATACAGTCTAGCTGCTGCAGGCAGAAGGTTGACCGCGCTGCAAACAGTCTCCTCTGGTTACACCTGGTTGGCTCTCATTCACTAACCCCTCATTCACTCCTACATTTTGACTGACACTTTCATGAGCTGCCTGTGCATTAGCGGTCTTGGCAAGCAGAATGGGGGGGGGGGGGGGGGGGGGGGGGGCGCCTAGCTATCTCATTCTCCCATTACACACGACTGGCTGGCAGACAGGGAGAGGACACAGGATAGCCTGTTGATAGCGGACAGAGAATGAGCCTTACTGATCTGAGAATGTGAGGAGAATGTCGGAGCAGCAGGGCGGACGATGGCTGTGCCCAGTGGACACGAGGACGCAAGGGGGAGAAAGAGGGGAAGGGCTTGAAAGTGCAATCATGTCTGAGTTTGTGGTAATAAAAAAACCTTGTAATGTGCCAACTGCCAAGCTGTGGCATTCATTTTGATAAGTACAAAAGTCAAAGAAAGAAAGAAAAAAAAACACAGAATGTGGGTTACAATTCATCCATCACCAATTTGGATGTTCTCTTTGGGTGTAGACGACATCCTACCTGGGTTAAAGTGCCACTCATGGTCCCCAGAAGACGACACCAGTGCCACCAGGACTGTGATCATGGTGACAGGAAACAGCCGCGGAGTTGGCAAAGCCATGACAGCAGCAACACACCTGGTTACCTGTCCGGGGACACGCTGATGTCCAAAGGCATACCTGTCGCAGAGAAAGAGATATTTAAATTTAGGACTTTAGGATTCTTGTCTGTGCTTGTAGAAACTGCGCCAACCCCCATCAAACCACAAGTTATTTTATTTTCACGCCCGCATATACATTATGCACATGCGCGCGCGCGCGCACACACACACACACACACACACACACACACACACACACACACACACACACACACACACACACACACACACACACACACACACACACACACACACACACACACACACACACACTCTCTAGCCCGAGGCTGTTGAGCTCCTGGCTCACTTTCTCCATCGTTAACTCAACTCCCTCAATCAAATCCTCTTAGTCTAAAGCACACAGCATATCTCACAGTCATTTATTTCTCTACACTTTGCATGCTGAGCTCAGCAATGGACCGAATCCCAGTGGAGCAAGCACAGAGCCGTATAACAAAGGCCACTTTCACACACTAATGTGTTTTTCTCTCTGGTAGTAGAATGCAATGATATAATAATACTTCGCTGCCTTTAGAAAGGGTACAAACAGCTTGGTAAGTGAAGATGGTATAATTAGCCGACTCCATTTACTCCCAGAGAATTCTTTATTCCTTCTGTATGACACGGAGTATAATTTGGAGCAACCGGTCGGAGATGCTTGTTTGGAATGAATGAATAAACCGATGACGCTGCAAAGGTTGGAGAAATGAAAGCCATTGAGTGAGAGAGAGAGGGACAGATGACAAAGTCTTTTGAGTTAATGGAGAAGCAAACATGGTCTGTGCACGGTTAGTGCAAAGTGAATTGCTAATTGTTGAGTGAATTTAAAAATCCTTGCAAGCTTAAAACTTCCCAAAAACACCCACACTCAGTTTATTAGGTACATTAACACTAATGCGGTCTAATACAGCAGTCCTGTTATGAAATCCTACTTCATGGAGGTTATAATGTGAGAGGGGGTGATTCAAATAATGATCATTACAAAGGCTGTAGATTGTGGTGCTGTTGAACTGTGCTGTGATGTACAGAGAGGCGTTTCTGAAATGTAGGTTATCCTCATTAATATGAATGCAATGGACAAAATAATAGCAACATTTCTCAGTATAATGCAAGACAATTCAATGAAACGACAAACTGCTGCCTCCAAAATTATAAGTTGACTCAACAACTCTCTTCAACAGTTTAAACAGAAACTGATCATGAAGGTAGGATTTTATTACAGGACTGTTGTATTAGACTGAATTAGTTTAAGCTAGATGTACCTACAGTAACAAACTGTCAACTGAGCGTACATCTTAACAAAATAAAAGTATATGTGATGTAGAATATGTGAAAAAATAAGCACATTTCACTGCTCTATCCCTCGTGCATATTTTACTTTTGAGACTTCCAGTGGTGAAGCAAGAGGGAGGAAAGAAACCTCATGATAAGTGGAAGTGTGAGGTGGGAGTGACAGCTGGGAGAGACCGAGAGGCCAGGCTGTCTTCCCTGTAGACCCTCTGTGTTTCGGCTTCATCTATCCGACTAGACTGGGACAGGCCGACAGCTGACACACAGCTGTAGTGACAGAAGATTGGAGGGGGGGGGGATGTATGGAAACGTAGCGAATAGTAGAGTTAGCTCAGGCCCAACAGGGCGGAGACAGTGGAACAAGAGCAGCGATGACATGGGTACGTGTGTGTGTGTGTGTGTGTGTGTGTGTGTGTGTGTGTGTGTGTGTGTGTGTGTGTGTGTGTGTGTGTGTGTGTGTGTGTGTGGAGGGAGGTGGTGTGGAGAGGGTGACTTATGGCCTCGCACGGTGTGTGTATGCACGGGTCCGTGGGTCGCGTATGTGGGCACAGAGGAGATCTCAGGGATATCCAGCCAGTGCAGCTGTCCTGAACGGGAGACACAACCCATACAGAGTTCATGTGTTCAAGTGGGGAAAGGAAAAGAGAGGCTGAAATTATTATTTTCCTTTGCAGAAAAACACTCACAAGTTGTCCAAATGAGTAAGTATGTGTGCGAGTACGCCAGATGGCAAAAAGCTGAAATATGCTGCTTACAGGGACTAAGAGCTGAAAATCGGATGACTGGGGCCACAAATCTGAGGTAATCGCCATGACAACCACTGTGATATCAACAAACATCTTCCTCGACAGCGTCTCATCACCGCTTTGCCAATGAAAAGGGGAAACGACCTTTTAATCCAACACGCCATGGAGAGAGACGAAGAAAATCCGCCAGACGAATGCTTTGGCGAGCAGGAACAAAAAGTGACCACAGCCATCAGAGAACATTGTTGTTGGAAAAGTCAAGTGGTGTCAAACAGCTGTGGTTAGTGCTCACAGAGAGGCAGGAGGACCTGCTGTGTTCTGGAGGAGGCAGCAGAGTGTGGAGTCCAATCTACACTCCAACGTTTTGTCTCGGCTAATCCATACGCAGGACTAATGAATACTTATGAGCAGCTGCTGTTCCTGTCCCGCACGACAAAACACAACTGACAAGAGAGTCAAGAGCAGAGAGAGACAGACACGGGGAAAAACGGTTTTAGTTTGCAGTCATTGCATCATTAAAGACCGTTTGCCAGAGTCTCTATAATTAGATTGCTTCAGTGAAAAACTGGCAGGGCTGCTTTGGCACTGGTTACAGTCTTTTCTAGAAAGCCCCTCGTGTCAGAACCAAATGTTCGCATTCGTTATTCTTTCCAGTTGTATAATGAAGCCGGTCCAAAGTGACCTAAAGGATTGTATTCAGGTTGGTTCACAGAGCCAATTAACTGCAAATTGTGTATGCTTTACATCACTGCAGAGAATGTCATAACTATTGGCTTTTATATTTCATATAGCCATTAGTTTAAGACTGTGCCAGTACAGTATGGAATAATCTTGCAGAGATTTGAAACCTAGGAGAGGTAATCAATCACATTCATTATTTAGTCCACCTTTCTTTCTTTTTTTCTATTACGGTAACATAATAAACAGCTGAGAATCAACAGAGCAGCTGAACGGCAATATTTCAAAAGTCAGAAACTAGCAAACTTGCAATATGCTTTTAACAATGATTGGTTATGGAACAACAAATCATTTGAATGACATGCTTCTTGGCAGCCAAACGTACAAATGTTGGTTGAGAGTTGTTGGAGAAGTAGCCACTCCTTGTCCTGACTGAAATATCTAAACAACTACAAAGACGGATTGCTGTGAAATTTTGGCGCATACATTCTTGACCCCCACAGAATGAATTGTAATCACTGTGGCAACCTTTCCACTACCTGTCAAACCAATGACATTCATGGCTGTAGACACACTCAACTGCATGTGTGATGATCACTTAATGCCGACAAAATAAACTGATACGTCATGCTGACTATGATAAATTACCTATCATAAGTACGTTTTATGCGCCAGGTGAAACCAGCTGCTGCACACGTGGTACAACATGTATCTAGACTGTATTGCATCTTTTGGAAAATGGTCAGCAGTGATACAAGGCATTTGTAATAATCACATTCAAACTTTTACGCCTCGTTTCTTTTTCATAATCTCTTTTTTGTCAGTTCACAGACCTGTGTGGAGTCACAGCCACATAAGAGTTACACGCTGAAGGCAGCTGGGAGACTAAACGTAGTGAGCTCTTTGTTTTGGATTTCCATCAGTGTGCAAGGACGCTGGTGAGCTCGTACGCACCACTACCCTCCGAGTCCTGGAGAACAGGGAGCCTGGATTAATCTTAAACTCCACAACCCTTTGAAACAAGGTCATTTGATGGATTTCCTGTAAACAGGCTTGTTGCTGTGTGCTGATCCCTGCGGGGCCACTGTTTCCTTATTACTAAAGACCCACTCTAACCCCTGGTGCAAAAGAAATTGAAAATATATATATATATATGCACACACATATATGGCCAATAAATCCTGGTTTATATCAGAGCTAAATCATGCAATGTTGAAATTACATCTATTGCTCAGTGGGAAGGGCAGGCATGAGTTTTTGGCTGCACCAGTCTGTCCATGGGGTTCCCTTTTTCATCTTGAATGAATTTTCTTTAGCTTGCTTTGGTTAAACATTAAAATTCCACTCAACAAAGCTACTCCCCCTTAGTCAGCGAGGATGGAAACTAAGGAGTCTGGAGCTCTTAAAACTGAAAATGAAGGCAGTGCACTTCTAATAATTACCTACACTGTCATCAACAAATGATCCATGATACGTCAGGAAGCTGCGGGGTAAGTCTGATATGGCCTACTATTAGTCATAGTGCTGATCACATATAAGTCATCAAATAGTACAGCTGTGTGTCACAACATTCATCTATACAAGGAAGTGCCGGTCACGACTGTGGAATCTGATCTTCCTGAGTTGTACCGGAGGTTGAGGAAGCAGGAGGGAAGAATGGATGAGTCACTTAAACAGAGCAATGAGAGCTCAAGGAGTCAGAAAAACAAATTAAACAGCAGCGACAAGAGAAGGAGAAAGTGTGTCATGTGACTAAAGGAGGTGGTGAATCACGATGAAACAGCTAAGGAAGCATGGAAAGGGGATTGTAAAAAAAACAAAAAACCTGTTAATAGTTAAGTTGTGCTGAACATCATATGACTCATTAAGACAGCTTAGCTTTCACCCCAAAAATGCCCAGTTCAAAACACACAGACAAAGCACAGTAGTGTTGTGCAACAACACAGGTCATAACAAATTTAATTAACAAGCTAACAGCGGTTTTAGTTCACATGAGCCGAGGCTCAAGGGTAGCGCAAAAAAAAACGTGTAAAAAGAAACTGGCATACGGCTACACAAAGATGAAATCGATCACAACTTAAGAGCGAGACTTCCATCTCCTCCCTTTTTCGCTGCCTGCTTTAAACTTAGACGCAGGACCACTTGGCCGCTCAGTTGCAGCATTGCTCAGCATATCTGCATGGCGGACAGAGACAAATGATGACTGATTACCCTCGGCTGGTTTGGCAAATGAAGAATGCCTTCATCAACAGCGGTCACGCAAACCTTTGGTGTAACTGTAGAGACAAAGCAATACACACAACACATTTTTCTAGAAACATGATCGGAACTTGATTTGTGCAAGTGGCCTTCACACTTATAGACAAGTTTATAAAACATGTAAAATGTATACAATACGCAGCATATTCACATTTATCCAAGATTACAAAGGCTTCAGAGCACGGGGTAGCGCCACACCAAAGACTGTTCAGAAAGGTGATGACTTAAGAGCCTGATGGAGGCGGGTAATCTGTGGCTGTAGGAGGCTGTATCGGTCATAGTGTACATGTTTGTTGGAGATATTGTTCAAAGCAAGAGCAATATATCAGCTGACATTAGCTTATTGCTGATATACAAGTACTAACAATTAAGAAGTAGTTTACTTTTCAACTGTAAAATGTTCTGGGCAGTACATATAGTGGACACAAATTTTTAATAAACATATTCAAGGGATCCTTATCAAAGAGGTTTACGTGATATCAGCCAATATATCTATCAGACTGTTTAAAATCCCAAATATGGCCACAAAAATCAAGTTCCTGTCATGAGTTAGTTCCTGGTATTTTCTGCGTAGTAGTTTTACAACAGGATTTAGAATTATTCAAAACAACAATACACAAATTATCTGGGTCTTCCTTTAGCAAACTAGGTGTCTAAATGGTTTTCTGCAGTGTACAGTTTATCCAGAACCTCTTCTGCATCCTGCACACAATGTTCCAGAGCTCTCAGAGCAATGCTGCATATTTGTTCTCCTAATGTTCATTTTTGGCAGCAAATTTGTCCAACCTATGTGCCAATTAAGAACTTGACAAAAAAAAAAATCAAAGTGACCTTTGCAGGTTTGTCTACAAATCAAAAAGCCGCACCTAGGTAGATCCCAAATCTGCTTATAGCTACACGCCTGCAGTCCAAACACAAATATTGCATCTGGATTGCATCATTGTGCTCCAATAACTTGGCATCTGAAGAAGCAATCAGAGGGAAATCAGCCTGATCATATACATAAACAGTCACAACACACAACACAGGAGAAAGCAGATTGCCTGTAAAGGCACAAGAGTGTGAAGAGTGAACTACAATGAAACAAAAGATGACAGGTGACAGCTGAAATGTGACAAACAACAGTGAGCACAAGACCAAAAAATAAAACTAACAGCAAGCGAAAGCATTGTCAGCACCTCTGGCAATCAGTGGGATCTACAGTAAGTGGGCAGTTCATTAGCTGCATCATCTGAGTCAATGAGTGGAGTCCTCTCTGTGCACATAAAGGAAAAACAGAAAAAGAGAGTGTATTACAAGTTCTTTTGGGAAACTGGTTTTTTGACTGACAGCAACTGGAAAAAGGTTTTGGTTCTCAGCACTTGAAGCTTCATACAAGTCAGTGCATGCAGTTTAACTCTTCTGAGCTCATTTTGTCTCTGTATAATGCATCTGGAATGAAAGGAGTGGCATTTCACTTTCTAGTGAAAGTGAGTTAATGAAAGACCTTCATCACCTGCTACACTACAAAGTTAGAAGTTTCACACTGCTGCATGAAAACTACAGAGGGGAAAACTAGCTCTGAGTTTGACCAGAGCTGAAGCGTGTGTGTAAAAATTCTAATGAGAATCTAGCAGATATGTGGCTGCATTAGCATGTTAATATGACAGCAGAGAGTACGTGTACGCTTCTAGTGTGACACTGAGGCCGTCCGAGGGCTGCAGTGTGACGGCAAGCCGCAGCCCAATTGCCTGAATTCAATTTGCAAAGTCTCACTGCCACCTGTCAGAGAACAAGTGAGAAGCAGAGGGGAGGATGGGGTGAAAGGAGAAAAGATGGAGGCATGTGACAGCACAGTGCGACTCTCACAATGGGCAGAGAGAAAACAGCCTCTGAACCAGATACAGGATGACAGAAGAATGCCGCGGTGGTGAAGAATCCCCTCCAGAAACCGAACGAAAGGACTCAGAACGACAGAGCGAGCGTGGGACAAAGGCAAGTCTTGGCCCGCAGGAGGGTGAGAATTATCAACCCAGCGAGCAGCTATTGAAAGGGAGGGAGGGTGAGAAGCAAGGACGGCCTGGAGTGGAACAGAGCAGAAAGAGAAACCAGAGACACCAGGTTAAACAGGAATGACTTCAGTGAGACTCAGCATTTAGAGTCAAAGTGAGAAAAACAGCCATGCCCAAACCAGCCCTCTCACATATGTCTTCTTCTTCTCCGTTGTAATGAATCACCGCTGAGCAGAGAGAGAAACAATTTTAAGACTTCTTTGAGCAGTTTAATGTCTAGCTACTGCAGTGGGAAAACAAAGACGTACACCACATAAAAGCGCATTTCCAAAAAGTTGTGACCTGATTAATATAAAGTCTGGGCTTTGCTGAAACTCTATCCACACACACGCACACGCGCACACACACACACACACACACACACACACACACACACACACACACACACACTTAAAAGCCTCTCGGGCACAGGCAGATACCTCTATCACACTTGCAGTCCTCCTCCTCCTCCCTTTCAGCAGAAAGCCTCCTAAAAAGGACTAAATTGCACATCACACAACAGTTTCCTGATGCTAATATGCCTTTCCAAAACCCTGAGAGGGAGAGAGACAGACAGGTCCGCCCCACTCAGCCACTTTCAAATGCATCATACGAAGAGAAGGCACATATAAAGAGAAGTTCACCTTTGATGTTGAATACAATATTTTCGTCCATGTTCCAACAAGGTTTCAAAAGCACCTACTTGGCCAGGAGCCATTAGTAATTATTAGTTATATATTGAGCCACGAGAGGCACGCTGTGCTCGCACTTCAAGACGAAAACAGCACCAGAGTGTGAGGAATTGAATGGAGACGAGGAAAAAAATAAAAAAATGATAAGAAAGAGTCGGAGGGAGAGAACAGAGCATGCACACCGGCTTTTAAGTTTGACAGAGTTTCCATCTTTCATAAGGTTCGTCTGGTTTTTCCGGAGGCGATAACTTCAACTGCCAGTTGTTGGGGAGACGTGTGAAAGAACTCCACGGGATTCACGATTGGTTCCAGCTCACAGGGTTCAGCATTAGCACCCTTCACCTATGAGATCATTAACTCAACATCATAGGATTTAAAAGGGGGATTTCATCAATTTTCCCAAATCAAAGTGTGTTTACAGGTACAGGGAGACCTGCTGCATATGTGGGAAACGTTTTTTGAAGCCGTTTGAGGCTTCAGAGGGAGAATTATCAGACCTCGGTAGCTCGCTCCTCATCAACGCTCGAGGCTACATCAGCTGCTATCAACATAACACAGTAAACGCACCCACATCAAGAAAAACACGATATCTAATGGTTCAACTTTGATCCTTTTGTTTTAAAATGTCCAAAGTCAGACAGTGCTACAGGAGTGTAATGAGAACTCCTTCAGTGAGAGGACTTAATTATTTATGAGTCATATAAAACATGTAATAGAGTTGAGAAATGACACATAAGAGAGCTGTTTCTTGCCAACTTCTACATTTCTGTACTCTTCATCTTAATGAATTATATCATTCATATATATTAGCACCTCCGCTTAGGCCACTTGGGGCATATATGCAGAGGCATTTCTGCAGGTTCCTGAGCTAATATGAGGCATCAAGCCAATGTCCTGAGATTCCTCGATAAGATAGTGTGACAGACTCTTTGAAGACTCCAGCAGCCAAAATATAACCCCACGTTTGCTTACATCCAAGCAGCAACATTGTTATCTAAGCAGGGCACCCTCGACAGGAAGCGCAAACAGATAAATGAGGAGACCCACAGGGACGATAGGAGGCTGAGGGCGAGATGGATGAGCAGGGGAAGGAGGGGGAGGAAGATAAATGAAACATCTAGTGCTGCTTCAAAGGGAACGAGGAGATATGAAGAGGGACCATATGTGCTCCATGTTACATGTAGAGAGAGAAAGAGACAGATTGTCAGAGTGATCAATTAGGGGATCAAAAAGTGTGCTGGATGTCAGGGAGGGATGGAGGTCTGATCTGAAAGAAGGTAGGACTTCAGTGATGGAGGACATCTAATAGAGATTTGAGACAACTAAAGCCCAGGAACACCCCGGGTCTCGCTTTGAAGTGTCACCGCCCATTACTGTGCGAGTTTGTTTCTCAGACAGTCTCGTCGAGCTCGCTCTGCATGTGACCACACATACGACAAATGCAATTGAAAAGTACAGCTGTCTAGACTTGCGGGGAAATTGGTTTAGGGACAACAGGGTGGACAGTTGAGTCCTGCCATCAATTGGTTTCATTTCCCATTTGCTGGGAACTTTAGAGAGAGGGGGGAGTAGTAACTGTGTCGGGTCTTTATACCTAAATTAATTCTTCCAATGGCCTCGATCGGTCTGTCGGGAGCCAATTACGAGCAAGCACAGACTTTAGCTGAGTTGCTGCCCAATACATAATTGTCGTGGGAGAAGTCACATAAAAGGCCGTTCTTATGGATGGAAAGCACCATTATCATCATTGTGCTCTTTTATTTGGTTAACTAGCCACATCGGCCGCATCGCCATAAAGATCAGGCAACTGTGCCAAACATGCACTTCAGTTATTGTGCAGGATCCGTCTTTGGGTTTAGGGTTCCTATCCACCTGCTAAAAAGTCTTTTGAGAAAGGTCAACAAGCAGAAAACACAAAGACAAAGTCACAAAGCATGGCTGCCGCCAAAACAATGACGCAGATAGGAGGACAACAGACTGAGGTCAATGATCGACCAGACTACACAAACCAGAGGTCGCTTCTCATTGTGGAGACCAAATGCTTCTTGTGTCTGTGTGCGCACACAGGCACGCATCTGGTGTGGGGGTTTTGTTAGCAACAAACAAACAGTAATAATGCAAAACGGCAAAGAAAACTCGTTAATTATTTCTTGTCCATAAACAAAAAAAACATCTTTCCAAGACTTTTGTTGCTGAGTCTAAGGACCCAACAAAACAAATAACAAACAGCCATTTCCCAGACACTATCAGACAAATGACTTTGCGCTGTACATACCTCTCCACAAATCACATTATGCAATTAATGTCTTTTTCTCCGACGCCTGCCAAGACACACACAAATCAATAAAAAAAAAAGAGAACTGTTCCCCTCCCCCCCCCCCCCCCCCCAAGTGTGGGCGTGCGCAATTATACTCACATAACTGGTCTATCCAGCTATTTGATATATTCTGCGTCTCCTCTGCTGGGCCAACGGCTCTCGTGGGATGCTGTGGGAGACTTAGCAGCCAGATGCCCATTAGACAGGGATCCGGCAGTTAGCTGTGAGGGACTGTGTATCCACACTGAGGGCTCCTCCTCACTTTATGCCCCTGCCTCTGCTACGAGGCAGAGAGGGAGGGGTGTGGAGAGACAAAATTGCCTTTTATTGCCTCTCTATCTATCGGCAAATAGCAAAGGCACCCCCACATCCTCCTCCCAGCACAATGCTACACCTCCTCTGGACTGCTCAGTCCCCCGAACAACAAGCTACCCACATCTACAGTGTTCATGTGGTGGGAAAAGGTGACTGCCCGCTGCACTGCACACCCACTAAAGCCCATTGTTAACTCCTCCTAAGGCATGCACAAATACACAAACAAGCTGGCAACAGTAACACAAGCAATCTCACCCACATTGTCACCTCTCTCTCTCTCCTTCAAACAGAGTGAGGCAGGAAGCTGAAAATATGCAGTTTCTCTCTTTTTCTCGTTCCCTGCACCATGTCTTTCACAGAGAAGATGAGAATCATTTATTGAGCCACATGTTTAATTCACTCTCACCGCTCTTTTCTTCTGGCTCAAAAAAAAAAAAAAAACACAATATGTGTATTCAGTTCAAAGTCCTAACCCTCTGGCAGCTCCTCCCCAGAGTTTGAATATGGTTTCTGTATCAACACATGTTTCTGCTCTCCGGCATCAGGCCGCCTGGCCATAATTCCGGGTTTTGCTTCTGATGACTGATTAGCTCCCTAAAGGAAGAACCACCACACTTAAAGACCAGAGGTGAACGAAACCAGAGCGGAGGCCTTATTGGAGGTCACCTGTGGTGCTGTGAGGTCACGGGGGTTAATGGTGGGTGTGGTGATGACCACCACCTGGATGCATGGACTTCTTAATGTTAAACACTTCAACTGACCCCATTCATCAAGGCTGCAGCTGCAGTTTTAAAAGCTCTGCATGCCAAGAAGAAATACTTCTGTGTGACTTGTGAGGTTTTCGTGCGTTTGAATAAAAAAAATTAAAAAAAAGGTGCAATGTGAAGCAGTCTGCAAAGAAAGGCATGACTGGTGACACCTGAACCTCACCCTTATCTCAGGTTGGGAGTCTGTGGCCATCAGACTGGGTCAAGACTGGACATGAAAATACATTTTTTTTAAAAGTCTATTTTGAAGATAAATGTGTGAAAACAAAAGTCTCAGCACAAGTCAGGACTCTGAATAAAGGTTTTCTCTGCTGCTAAGGACCCACATATAGCAAGATGTTCCACAGTTTAAAGTGAGTGTAGACCATGGTACACACTGGCGGATTATTTCAGCCACGCAGTAGGCAAATGCCACAATGTATCTGCCGCACAAATGTGCGCAACGTTACACCGCATATGCGCTTTCCCAGCAGTCCGTGGCCAGCGTCCAGGGCTGGCGTGCCCGCCTCACACCGAGACTTGTAGACGCCACGCCACAGACAGACACACAGTCAGACACACAGACATACACACAGACAGACAGCTGTAAATATCCCCCTGCAATATTATTATAGCCTTAATGGAGTAAAGTGCGCGGAGAAGAAACGCGCCAAGGGTTTGAAGGAGTTTCTCGGTACTTACCTAAAAGAACACGGAGAGGTGCGCGTTGACAGCGGTCCAAACTTTTAGACGAAGTCTGTGTTTGACGAAGTGAAGCTGTGTTTTGCCCGCAACAACACGCAAGCCCGCTGAATAATCCAAACGCAGCTCCGGGGCAGTTGTTGCGCGCAGTGAACGACCTCTGGCAAAACTCGGAAAACAAGAAATTATCCGAAAACTGCTGCGCGCACCGGCTGATGGTAAACCCGCAGCCTGACCGTCACTGGACACTCGTTTAGGATATATTGTTTTAAAACTCTTCGACAATGAGGGAGAATGTTTTTTTGTTTTTTTTCTCAAGCGAGTCAGCCTCCAGGGTCCCTTCGCCTCGGCCCCTCTCTGAATCTGAGACCCGTCAGCTCCAGCCTCAGTCCGGGCTCCGCAGCTGAGGCAGGCAGGCGCCACCAGGTGCTCATTTACATAACTGCACCGGCTGTGTCCAATCACGTCTCGTGGCAAGGTGTCTGATTGAATATTCCAGCAGGCGCGCCGTCCAATCAGATCTTCCTGTGGGCGGGAGCTGTGACTTTAACAACACTAGAGAATGAAATTCAACGAGGAGCCTTTTGGGGGCGAAGGGAGTTTCTTTGTTGCAGCAACACTGAGATTTTGGGGAATATGACATGTGATACAGTGCTTTCACCTTTTTAACCATGTAAGACGATGTTGCTCTGCTGTTTTCAAACGGATTATTCGATAATATAAACTTGTAAACTCACTTGAATTATCTGTTCTGGCTCTTGGCATCTGGCCTGGGCCGTTAAATGTGGACCCACAACCCCTCTGCCTTGGTATTTACCTCTAAAGGAAACTTTATTACAGAGTATTGCTGGTGTAACTGTATACCATTACTGCCCCTGGGCTATAATGACTCAGATTGAAGGGTTTGCAGTAAAACACAGCAATGGAGCGGGAACCAGGAGAGTTGTTGATATGGGACCCCGAGGCAAAGCAAGAGTGAGATGGGAATAAATGTTTTAAAAGAGCCACATGTGAGTTTATGCTGAATTACATCAAAAGTTTAACCAGTCAGACTCACAAAGAAAGTCAAAAAAACTCTGTGTAGAAGTTACAGTATGTGTTGGTACTTGTCTGACTGAGAGGAGGGAAACTTTAGCTGGCGCTCAATCAGCAGCGAGGGACAATAAAGGTCACTTAACACAATCTGAGCTCCACCTTGGAAGCACAAGGAACACGGATACTTTTTTCCGCTGCCTAATGTTTACTTTTGTGTGTGTATATAAATGTACTGTGTGTGTGTGCAAAGTGATAGATTCATGTCATGCATTAAAGTAGCCAATGTACATTTACTAAAGTACTGTACATTAATGAGAGACATTTACTTTTCACTCCAATACATTTATTTATCAGCTATAGTTACTGATAGTTTATTTATAAATAAATATCACATTTATATTTTACATACTAAACAGACGCCATCTGCATGATGAGTACTTGTACTTTTGATAATTTAAGTATATGTTTTGCTAGGGATTTTTAAAGTATGGTGTTGCTACACATCTTCCACTCCTGATGTATTTGAAATTAGAGACTTTTTTGTCTCCAGAATTAACACAAGTGAGTGTGTTAATGCTTTTTTCATGTGTTTTTTTTTATCGTATATTCATTATTATGATGAAAATGGAAAAAATCTAAATCTAAAAATCCAATAAAACATAATCAGATATAGAACAATATAATACAAAATATGCATCAGCTGCATTTGCATGCACACAAATACAACATATCTTCTGTTTGTCAGTACATTTTTTATATATTTGATTCATTTCTGCTCTTATTCTTAACTCTTTTCTTTTTGTTTCTGCTCCATTAGGACAAATCTTATTCAAACCCACCTCCTCCACTTCTCCATTCTCACCCCTTCTCCCTCCCTCTCCAAGAGTCTTTGAGTTTATAAAGACTTTAGCTGGACTTTCATCTGGCCTGGCCTTATTTTCTCTGCATATCATTAACATTCTCTCACCACTTTAACATTCTCTTACCACTTTTCAATTCGGAGCTAAACCATAACACTCTCTCTCTCTCTCTCTCTCTCTCTCTCTCTCTCTCTCTCTCTCTCTCTCTCTCTTTCTCTCTCTCTCTCTCTGTCTTCAACATTGAGCCTCCCTCATTCAGTCTTATACATAAAAACTAATCTTGCGAGCACAGTTTTTTTTCTCAGTTTAGCCGCGATGTGATCATGATTTATTAATGTTTTCTGTTTCTCTGGAGTATGTTTCATACGCCATCGTTTTTTTTTCCTAACCTTGTAAATGCTAAGCAAATAAAAAGGGGGATGCACTTAAAATGTAATTAAACGGATGATAAAGAAATCATTGGGGATATTTGAGTTATTTTCCATGACACTCACTGATTCCAAGACATTATCCTGCTGATGAGTGCAGTCATTCTCAGCTCTTGTTCTCAGCTCTTGTTCGTTCTCTCTCTCTCTCTCTCTCTCTCTCTCTCTCTCTCTCTCTCTCTCTCTCTCTCTCTCTCTCTCTCTCTCTTCTCTCTTTCTACAGAGCCTTTCCCTTCATTATTCAGCCTTTTCTGTTGTGCACATCGTCCAACTGGCTGTGCTTTGTTCGTTGTCCGGGAAACTGCAAATCCCCCGGCAGAAATTATGACCTTTTTCTCTATGATTTCCTCTCTACCCTGCACCTCCGAGCTCCTATTCTTTGTGTATCTCACTTTCACTTCGCACTGATCTTTTTTCATACTCCTTTTCTTCATTTTTAACAAAATATACTCAGTTCTTCCTTAGAGTAGTTTGTTGTTCACTAAACCTTTTTTTTCCCCTCCTCCCTCTCTACTCATTCTCACTTTGAGTGAAAACCAGTGAAGCATTAAAAGCAGGTCTGATCCTGCGAGGAATTCACCCTGAGAGAGAGAGAGAGAGAGAGAGAGAGAGAGAGAGAGAGAGAGAGACAAAAGGAGAAAGAGAGAAGTTCAAGTTGTATTGCACTTATGAGTCAGCAAGGACAAGAAAGCACTCGGTGCTAAAGATAAAGAGAAGGTAAAATAAATGAGTTGCCCAGAACATCAATAGTCTGTCAAGTAGAAGAAAGGAGGTTTTCAACAGACAGAAAAGTGTGTTAAAAGTTAAAAGAAAATCTTTACTTTTCAGAAAAAGGTTATTGCTTTCTGTAGAAATTACCATTTTCCTCCAAACATTTTATTCGGAAGGGTTGACAGATGATCTATCGCCTGTCATTTGGAAAACACACTCTGAATTTATCACCTTACTTACATCACTATGGGCAAAAACACCAACATCTGAATTAGAAATGGAAGCGTTCAACTCAAAGGCATCTTACAACACACACACACACACACACAGCCTGTCCACCCCCTGTCATGGTCTGACAGCTGTGCAGCGCTGCAAGGTTCAGACAACACTGATCAGTTGCAGAATGCGAAGCTGGCAGTATGTTGGGAACCGGCATAAAACTACATACCAATCATACTACCCTCTGAAACTTCTCCACCAGTGTCTTTTTCAATGGAAAATCCCAAACCAATAAATGTCTCCAATTTGTAATGGTCCACAAAACCTCCAAAGAGCCCAACAGCTCTTTTTACCACAAAATACTGCATACAACTGTGACTTCAGGTCCAGGTTTGACTTAAACATACATGCATGTGTGATAGAGTTCATGTGTGTGTCTGTTTAAATGTACAACTCTACATGCACCCCTGTGTTTCCCCCTAATGTCTGTTTACTGTGACTGGTCTGCGCTCTCACAGTATCTGTGTCACAGGCTGAGGGGCAGCTTTTATCTGATTGGCCCCTGGAGAGGATCTGGGAGCGGTGGAGGTGTAAGGGGTCACAGGGTCAATGTCTGCCTCAGGGGGAGGTTCCTAGGTGGGGGTCAGGGTTGGCGTCACAGTCCGTGAGGTCTCTTTTTAGGTTGGTCGGTGTGGAAAAACGCTCGGGTCAGCTCCTCTCACTTTCCACAGAGCTCTCTGACGTTTCCTATTATGTCCTCTCTGTTTGTTCCATGTTGTTTTTCCATTTTTGGATTTAAGATCATTGATATATTTTCTCAACAAGACCAAGAGTCTGTACAGCCATGCTAGTAGCTCTCTGAGGCATTTCTTATAGGCACAGCAACGCTTTGAGCTAAAAGTCTGGGGATCCCTGAAGTTATAAGGATGCATTGTTTGAGAAAGAATTGTTTGGCAATCCATCCAAAAGTTGTTATTTCAGTCCGAACCAAAGCACAGACCAACATTGGCATCCTGGTATTCCATGGTCTTTATCTAAAGCGATGATTCAGACTGTTAAACTCAAAAAGGTCTCTCTTCCAGCAAAACTCTCTCTTATTTTTTGTTTTTAACGATGTTGTTAGGGGAAGCATTTTTTTTTGTCTGACATTGTTTACACACAGGAATTACTTTTACTCTTAATGAAATAATAATTTACTGGCTGACAACATGCAGATAATCAAGTATCTCGTGGTTAAATCCGATCCGGCCTGGAGTGGTGTCATGCAGGAGTGGAGTGTCATGCAGCAGGAAGTGTGATGAGCTCAGTGTTGTCAGGGGAATGTGGGGAGAGAGGGGGTGAGGTGGGAGGGAGGCTGAGGGGAGGTGGGACTGTTGGTGTGGGGGAGGGAGTTCTAGATGACCCCTCACACAATCAGGAGTCCCTGGAGACCCTCTCAGCTGTAGCAGCACACTTGTGTCTCCTCTTCCTCATGGCTGGACGTGGAGGGGAAGAGAAGGGGGGATGCCAACTCTTTTTGGGTGTCAGGTTCCCCCCCCCCCCACAAAAGAAATCCCCTCTGTACACACGAACACACACATCTGACAGTGTGGAGGACTACAGCCTGTGCTATGGCATTTGGGAGGCTCAACTACAACTGTCGCCCTCTGTTCAAACAGTAACCCTCTAGGATTTTTCTTCTCTTTTCCTCACCCCTTCCCTCCTCTCCTCTCCTCACCTGTCTGAGCCAGCCGTTGAATGAATGGCCTCCCTTTCTTTTCCAATCTCTCTGTGTTGCTAACAATAGAGCTTTGGGAATTACTCACTATAACCACCATCGGATGTGCTCTGATCTTCTTTATCTGGCCCTCCACCCTGCTGTCTTTACCAATTACATGTTTAGCCTTTCCACAGGTCAAACAGTAGTTTGCTGAGCAGCCATGTCATGTTCCCAAGGTCTGTGTGTGTGTGTGTGTGTGTGTGTGTGTGTGTGTGTGTGTGTGTGTGTGTGTGTGTGTGTGTGTGTAAAGACATATTATTATAGCTACCCTTTAATTATTTTAATTAATATTCAAATTGGACGAGGCCCACGGGAGAAACAAAACTCATCTTAATATACTGCAGCAATTTGGAACGCCTTGCCTGTGGGCTTTATCGCCCTGGTAACTCAAGTCTGAGCTGCTTTCCGTCTCTCGATTAAAACAAAAAAAAACTTCTAGGCAGACTGTTGCTGGGTCCCTTCCAGTGAGAGTGAATGTTGTGGCGGATTGGAAGGCGCTGAGGACGCAGCGGGTGGATGGGGAGGGTGGTTGTGGAGGTGGGGCGGGGGGGGGGGGGGGGGGGGGGGGGGGGGGACTCAAAGGGGTGCGAATGAGTGCCATTGCAATCCAGTGAGAGGTGGTGCTAAAAATACCTATTGACACATGGGCTCCGACTCACAAACAGGGTCACAGACAAACACACAAGCCAGTGACCAAAGAGGTCTCATTTATGCTCTACCATGCAGAAAAATACACATACAACACAATCATTGTAACAATTAAAATACACAAAACCACCAATTACAGTATAGCAGAATTATCAAACACTGAATTCCTCTCAGTTTGCATTGGCAGTGCTTTTTGTTTCGGCCAGCTCTATGTCAAACAGAGAGCTGGCCCTTTCTACACTCAAATACAAGTCCACTGAGCAAACAAACCCAGCTGCCATATTGTGACCCTCTGCAGGAGGAATATGGGAAAGCTGCTCTGTACACATTGTGTTGAATACCTGCTGTGGCAAATATTGTTTACCTCATGATGACATGCTGCTGGGACGGTTTGCCAAGCGATGACCAGCTGCTTTTTGTTGGTGTTTTTTGTGCTCCGTTTAAAGAGCCATTATCACAAAATATAGGTGTGGTGTTCACCTGGGCGAGTTCTTCTGTTTATACCACCCAGTATACATTTCTACTTTCTATACATCTGGCCTGACAAAGAAAGATTTGAACTGAAGGCACCTGAAACGCAGGATCGTGCCTATAGATGTAACCAGAATTTTGCCAACAAAAACCTCATTTAAATCCTCACAGTTTTCAGAATATTTTCAAAATGATATTCAGTGTTTGAAGTACCACTCAAATAATTTTCACTTCAGTAAAAGTACCAATAAAACATTCTAAATATACTCCATTACAAGTACAAAATACTCAAATATGAGTACAGAAGCCAGACTAACCCTGTTAGTGATTTATCATTATCTATGACATTATTAGATTATTATAAGATAAGATAAGATAAACTGTAAAAAAATTAATATAAAACATAATTGTAGACAGTATGAATGGTTGACTTCATATTCATTATTGCACATATGAAATAGGAATATGAAATGTTTATATTGCAAAGAATATAGATATCGCACAGTATTATATATTGATAACTGATGGAACAGTGTGTAAGAAGTATTTACTGTTGTAGTTGATCGAGGTGTAGCTAGCGACTAACTATATATACTGTAGTTGTTTCCAACCTGGGGGTCGAGCCCCTCCAAAGGGTCACAAGATAAAAATACAGGACCGTGAGATGATTGATGGAGTTGGAAAGAAAGTTTTTCCTCAGATTTTTTTTAAAAACTTTGCCCTAATGTTTTTTATTTTGTGAAATGATGGAGAATATTACCTCTTTGGGTCTTGAACAGTTATTTATTGTAAAGATTTAGTATAGATGAGAAATCTTTATTTCTCTCTCTTTTGTGGAACTGCCATTGTGATAAGGGATCCCTTTAGTAAGAGGTCACATGCCAAAAAGTTAACAAAAGTTATATTTTATAAGCTTTTGTGAAATCTTATTCTGAAAAGTAATCAGTAACTATAAAGTTTTGTAAACACACAACATTGATCAAAAAGAAAATATATTTCTGTCAAATGTAAGGACATAAAATGGAAAGACTCAACTAAAGTGCTAGTACCTCAGAATTGTACCTACGTATAGTATGTGAGTAAATTTACTTAGTTACTTTCCACCACTGCAGATTGATTGCAGAGAAAACTCAACATGAGAAGAGAAGGCTGAAGCCTCGTCGCCCCCCACAGTGCTGCTGGAGTACCGGGACGCTGACTGGAGGGACAACTGCCCAAGTTGTAAATCAGTGAATGTGTGTGTGTGTGTGTGTGTGTGTGTGTGTGTGGGTGGAAAGTGTGTGACTCTGTGAATATAGCAGAATAAGGATTTCTAGCGCAACTTCACATACTTCTCAGGGTCCAAACTCCAGGAACACTTATAGCGTCAACAACAACCCTGCGGGTTTGAAAGCTGATCTGTGATCTGTGAACGCAACAGACATCAATCAGCGGTGGAAACTGAGTAACTTTACTCGAGCACTCTTCTTAATTTTAAGGTATTTCTGATTATATTTTTGTAATACTTCTGCTCCACTACATTTCAGGAGGAAATATTGTACTTTTTACTCCACTATATGTATCAGCTGGAGTTACAGGTTTGTTTTATTGTCAGACAAAAAAACATGTGAATCTTTTAAGATACGATTCTAGAATAAACCGTCACCTCTAAACTTCTCAGATCAAATTATTCAATATAATAAAACTAAAATTGCCATTTTCATTAATCATCTCATGACCCCCGTTAGGTTTATCTTGTGAACCTTTGGAAGGTCTTAACCCTCCGTTTGGGAACCACTGGAATGAGCTCCACATCAACCAGCTGTAACAGTAAAATAGTGCTTATGCATTGTTCCATTAATGTTAACAATCCAATAATGTCATATAATATATCAGTCACAGGGGATATTTTACTGCCAAATGGGCGCTTTTACTTTAGATGATAACTTTCCCTTCCACTGCTGACCCTCATGATAGCTTGTGATTGTGGTTGTAAAACATACTGCACATTCACACTATTAACACCACAAATGAGAAGCCTGTGTACAATCATCTTGTGGCACCTGACTATTAACTGACTGTAGCAGAGACTCATAATAAAGCTGGTTTTGATAGCCCTCTAGTGACCACGGAGGTGTACCTGCTAGCTGACATTTAGAACTATAATTTACTAAAGTGAGACATACTGCACTTTGGTTGTCCCTATAAGTTCAGCTGGGACATTTGATCTTAGCTTTTGTTTTTAAAGGAAACACTTATACACTTGTGGCTATATCCCTCATGATGATTGCTTTTTGCAAATTCCCACACATTCTCTCACTCTCACCTGCATGTGTGTGTGTCTGCAGTGCCCAGGGGACCGTATAAAACCAGAACTAATACATTTTCCTGCTCTGCTTATGCTCATGCTCTCATATGAAACTAATTCATTACCCCCCCAGTCTCACCCACATGTTGGCTAGGGGGTCACATAGGGAGCAGGAATGGGGCAAATAAAAGAGGGGGTGAAGGGATGGAGGACAAGAGTCCCAACAACAGCCTGACTGCGTCATGAGAAAGCGTTCCAAGAAGGAATAAAAGATGATATTCAAACCACATGGGCATTTTTGGCGTGACCGACGCATGGCAGTTAAGACATTCAACACAGCAGAATTTAATTAACAGTTCTGAAATTGATGGTGTCATGCTCCAGTAAATCTGAGGTCTTTGTCTGGCTGTAATTACTGCCATGCAGGTTTGAGGGCCACAACATAGTTAGAGCTCTAGCTGGGGAAATTAAGCAGCTCATGGCTCCGGCTGTGAATCGAAAACAATTCCAGATGATTCCTCTCTTCCCTCCTCTGAGTTTATCTAGTCAGCAAAAAGCATCTGTAGAGTACCACACAAGTTGGCACTGAATCCAAATTATGTGGGATGAGGGGGATCTCCACCCACTTCCATGCCGTAAATAATAGTTGTGGCAGTCCTCAGTGGTGATTATCATCAAACCGTCTCAGCTCGCTCATGAATGGTGCCCAATGGGTTGCGATAAACATAATGAGATAATAGCTGCAGCCAGATTTACTCTGACAAGAGGATTGGATAGGCGTCAAGAGTGTGAATAATTGGACAAACACTGTCAGTAGACATCCCATAATGACAATGACAGACAGTACTCAAATGAGTAATAAATCTCAAGGGCATTTTTGACACATGACTATGGGAATAACTTTATTAGAAGCTGGGAGAGGTGATAATTTAAGCCATATGCTTTGCAGTTAAGAAAAGCAGTGGCGCAGTGAACAATGCTCTTCTTCCGATACACATCCTGTTTCATTAAATGTAGTCATGTAAGACAAACAGTGGAATGAAAAGGAAAATTGGAATTGGCTTTGATAAACAAATATGATCACATGCTCTGTGTTTCAAGCAGTGCTTATAACACAATATGTGATGCTTTTGAATAGTTCTCTTCTAAATGAAGTACACCGTTTTTGCAGAAGCATATATGCTTATTGGACAATGCATCGATCCATTTTCTACACAGGTTAGGTTGGAGTCTATTCCAGGATGCATTGGGCTAAAGGCAGGGGAGCGCCTGGCCATAAGACAGTGCCTCCATATGCACAAACATTTAGCACATTAGTTTTACATGTACTTAAACATTTATATACGATTATAGCATGAAAGCTCAAGCTTGTTAATTGATTAGATTGTTTGATAGATTATTCGAGGTTCGGTTCATTTCACTTATGCAAGCTATCTGCTTAAAATATCACCCATCTGGAAATTGACCAATTAAGTAGTTTGGAAGGACTTTAATTAGATCCGAGTGTGGCGCAGCAGTATCAGCAAATCTCATCGCAGTAATTATCTGTCTTTGCTAAAATTAAGTCCCCTAACTAATTACAACACGACTTTTACTATAAAGCACCGACATTTCCATCAGAATAAATGTAAAACTTTCTGTTTAGCATTCAGGCAGTGTAATTAGTCTGACAAAGCTTATCCAAACACGTCCAAGCTGTCCACTTTGATCACATATCTCTAAACTTTTGTCACAACATTTAAGAGAAAAATGTACGCATCATCTGTTCTCACTTTAATTATGCACATTTGAGTTGGCATAGTGTCTGTCTTTGTTTAGTAAAACAATAAGACGTTGAAAGAACTTTCCCTGACAATATATTAAATAATCAACTTGCATAATCTGAAACAGGTTACAAGCCTTCAAGAAATCTTTAAACAAAATACAAAACAGTCACAGACAACTATGGTTTAGATGAATTATTTTCTTTTATTGCAGAAAGCAGTCAAGTCATCATTAGGTGTACTAGGAATGAAATGAGGAATGCAGCAAATAGCCTGAAAACACCTCAAGCCTTCACACTTCAGACGCCGTCAGTTTTAATATTTCCAACAAAAAACATTTCCCATCAACACAACTAAAAGTCTGTTGTGCTCCTAATAGCGTGGTAGTGTTGAGTGTCTGCTTTACACTGTACCAATGAAAGAGATGACTGCAAGGGACCGCAGTGTGATGTATTACACAGTAACACAGCACTGTGCTGTAGAGTTCCCTCAGTGAATATATGAATGAGGCTCACCATACAGCACACCATAATACAGCACTCAGGATTGCAGCAGGGCCGTCACACAGAGAGCGAGAGACCGGTCAAACAGCAAAACTGTCAAATACATCTAGTTCACAACGGAAAATCAGATGAAAACATGGCATTGACGAACACAGAGAACCGTCTGCAGCATGTGTCTCGACAGCATTAAAAGATCAGACCTTGAATTTGAGCCCCGTCTCAAAGGGTATAGTTACCGACGACACAGATGGAGTGCGTAAAGACATTTGTAAAGATGGGCAGATGGAAGCAAAGATGATTTATCTCCCTTTCTGTGTGGTTCATTTTCAAGCAGTTGGGTGAAAAGATCCATACTCATATCTGCATGGTAAATATATAAGCACATTTTACTCACTAATTAACACGTTATATCTTGTTTTTTTGATTTATATAAAATCACACTGAGGTTTTCCAGGGGTATGTACTGGACTATTTCTTGGCCAGGGCCTTCTGGAGTCTTAAAATGGTGTGTAATTTTTACACTTGTTTGTACAGCTTGAACAAATAAGATAATAATATGGTAATTAGTGATCTTGGTAGACGGGTTTTTCTACCTTTGGACATCGATGAGCTAGCCGTTTCTTCCTGTTTCCAGTCTTTGTGCTGAGCTAAGCTTTTGTCGATAACTTCATATTTACCGGACAGATACAAGAGTGGCGTCCATCTTGTCATCCAACTCTCGGGAAGAATGGGATTTCCCAAAATGTCCAACTATTCCTGTCAGTGATTGTTAAGCAGTCTCGGTTTGATCAAACCCACTGTACTGCCACCAACAGATATTGCTGAATGAGTGTACCTAAAATCCTGTATTAAATACTGTACATCTCCATGAGCATCTCAGGATAATATCTGTAGTAGTTAAAACACTACGAGTTAAGTTCCTGAAACAGCCTCGTCCAGCAACACAGGATTCAACAACCCCCCCCCCCCCACCCCCCCACACCCAACATGTTTTGAAATGTCCAGCTGACTGTGTAGAACCACACCAAATAGAATATCACTCTCGGATACAGTATTATCTAAATCAAAACCCAGTTCAGATAAATTAACCTCTAAGAGAGCCGTAATACTGGTAACTGCAAGGCTGTGTGTGTAGAATGTTGGATTTATTCGTTCCACTTTCATGGCCTAAAATCTCTCATATCCCATCTTCACACCCTTTAACCAAAGTTGTGACAAACTATGGTCAATAAAGAAGATTTAGAGTCATGGTCCTAAATCTCCAGCTGCTCTGACAGCCAAACGGCTGATCCAGTGAATGACATCATATCGACAGTGCATCCGATTTCTTCCATCATCCTTTCTTGAACTTTGGCATCTCAGCTGTAAAGCCACTTGTAAATAAAGAGATTGAAAACCAGTCGGTTGATTATTCCAGACTGAGGGAAGTTACTTTGTTCACTTGCTTCTGAGAAATACATGCAAAAAAATAAGAAACCAAACCAAACCAAACCCATTCCTAGAAGAAACACTAAAGAACAAGCTTCATGGATGAACAAGCAGAGCAGAGGCACAGCATGGAAACATGAATATGCTCTGAATATTATAGGGAGAGGGAAACAGGGTGAATAATTAGAATAGATCATGTTAATGTACAGAGACGGTAATGACATGAGGAGTGGGATTTTTTTTTGGGGATTTAGGGGGGAAAAAAAGGAATGAAAAATGCACTGGGGTAAACGGGGAGAAGTCAGGGAAGAGGAACAACTTATGTCTTCCTGCTCATCTCTCCCTCTGTTATCACTCGCACTCATTTTCACGAAGGACATTGTACATGTTGACAGTGAAACCAGACGGCTTATCTTCCTTCTGTCTTGGATGTCCTAAGCTCTCGTCTTCATCATCTCCGTCCTCATCATCGTCTGCGTCCCGGTCTCTCTCTTCCTCTGGCTCGGTGCTGGACTCTCCGTCATCATCATCATCATCATCATCGTCCCCCATGTCTTCTGCTCCGTCCTCCTCTGGCGCCCTCCCTTGCAGAGCCATGATCTCTGGCAAGTCTGGGTGATTTTCCCAGTGCTCTGTAGACCATAAAAAAAATAAAAAATAAATAAATGAATTCCACCCACCCGCCATTTTAACCTTTCAAATACACTTGAAGCAGAAATGATGAGTCCTGGAAGAGCCTCTTTTACCCCTCAAGCAGCTGTAACCAGGTGGTCTTAGGCAGAGGCACAATCTGCCATCGATTGCCAACCGCAGGAGACTGTTAGCTGCACGGTAAACATCGTTGCGAGCTGCTTTTGCTGTCTTATAGCCTCTCCTCTCCGCCCATGCTAAAGAACGCAAAGACAGATGGAAGAGAGAGACATGACAGGTGTTAGTGACAGTATAACACATCATGGTATTGGCCATAATTAAAATTTTTAAGTCTGATTTTCTTTTTTCCTAATGCCAACAAAGCTCACGCATCCCTTGCTCAAAGTGGGGATTGGCTTTTTACTTGCGAATGCTCAAGATTTTGATATTTTATCAATAATGGGCCATGACTTGAGGGTCATTTAGGGAAATTGTCTAGTTGCCTCTCAGTGTACTGAGGTAGTAGTGAAGTAGCTGAATAACTGTGCACATACTGTATGATTCTTAAAGCTACACATTAGACAGCGGGTGTCACCCAGAATAAACTTACCATCACACACATCCCAGGCAGTCCAGCCGAGCTCTCCAGACTCCTCGTTTCTTTGATGGGGTTTGATGTCCATTAACCTGGGATGTTTGAGTTTCAGCACAGAGAGGAAAGGGGTCCTAGTGCACAAATAACCAACTGAGCTGTAGGGCTCCTGCAGCTGAGACACTGGGTAGATGCCTGCCAGAATCTAAGAAAATGGCATAGACATAGTTTTAAAAAAACTGAGCATTTGAATGATAACAAGATGAAATGTATAAAATCAATAGTCCATCTTCCCAGAGGTGTGCGAGTGCACTCTTTAATTAACACAAGTACGTTTCTATTGAGCCTAAACAGGCAAGTAAACTCAAAGTTTAATCTGCTCTCTAGTACACAAAAGTGAGATTGTACCTGCAACTGTTTATTCACGAGGGAGGGAAACACCAGTCCAGGGCAGTCACAGAGTTTGACTGTCGGGGTGAGGTAGTAGGTCTGGAAGTATTTGGTGTGGCCTGGGGTTCGGGACACGCTCACTACCTTCCTCGCCACCAGGCTGTTTAGAACAGAAGACTTACCAACATTTGGAAAGCCTGCAGGAAAAGAAAAATGGATGGGTTAAGGTTCAGTCTTTAAGATCTACAAACAATGTCTCTATGTGCAGATGTGGTTTACTGATGCAAGCCTGAAGCTGTCCAGGGGCTTAGAGAGAAAGGCGCTTTATGAATTGATGCAATTATCTTTGTAAAGAAAAAAAAAAAAAAAGGTAAGATCTTGAAAAAATATCACAATTGAGACGTTTGTTAGCTTTTTTCTTCGGAATAATTTAAAGAAACTTTCTATGAATCTGGCTACAGGGTTCAATCAGATGTATACCTATGCAGCCCAGTGTGAGAACCCCATCTTTGTACAGCTCCTGGGAGGGGCTGCCCATGTCCATAGCCCTGTCACTCTGATGCTCCATCAGCACCGACTCGACTCCTTCATCGGGCCGCTCCGCATCCAGTCGCTCAGCAACAGCATCTCTCTTAATTTTCTGCTCCCAGCTGGATAGGTCAACTTCAAAAACAAGAGGCAACACTTACAAGATCAACACAAATGTGAAAATGCAAATTCACAGAGTGGACAACTGCCATAATAACTCAGGCATCTGAGTAATATGAGTAAGACAGACACCCACCTCTCCCTGCTGTGATCTCCTGACAGGCCTTCAGGATATCTAAAGGACCTCCAGCGTGACTCCAGTCAGCCTTCTTCCTCATCCTCTTCTTCTGGAGCACTACAAGCCAGCAGACAGGCAGGTGGTTATTCTAATCGCAACGAGAGCCAGCCGAGTTATTTTGGCGATATTGCACTCCAATAAATTCACTTGAGTAGCAGGTTTATCTCAATTTCAGTGTCTGTCTGATGACACATTTTCTGTGTGTGACTCAGCCCTCTTCCCATCCCACCACTTCCTACCCTCCCCCTACTCTCCCTCTCCTCACCTGTGCTGTAGGGCTGTCCAGGGTGGGAGGTGAAGCATACTATATGCAGGTGGGGGAACTGGGAGGTCAGGTAGTGTTTCCAGGCGATCACCAGCGGAGGAGGACACAGGTCGGTTTTGTTCAACACCAGGATCACCTGCTTCTGGAGATCTCCTGTGATGTAGTGGTATAGGGTTGGAGGGAACTGCAGCACCTGGGTGGATTAAATTAAGATGAACCCTTTAATAAAATAGTAATTATGGCATATTCAACAAATAAACCCCTAAATACTTATTAATAGGAACAAGACGAGTTGTGCTGTTTTTAACTTCATATTAATACTGGAAACTCTTAATAGAGAAAGTGAATCCACTTCAAATAAACTATATCTGGCTTGAAAGTTGGAATAATTATCTCAGGAGCTGATGCCTGATAGCTTAAAAACAAATAACTGAGTTTAATTTGAACTTGGAATCAAATCTAATAACATCTAAATGCTTGGACCTAGTAATATTTCAGTATGTGTTTGAAGTACAAAAATCAGATGGGATAATCTTCTCCTTTATTTGCTTCCTAATTTACTATGTAATAGTAAATGTACTGTTTCTCCCGTAGCTGCATCTACGGTGTCTAGATAGATTCTGAATTGTAAAGCATCTGCTAAATTAATTTTTTTCAGATTCCTGCTCTACAACATCAGGAGGATGCGTCCCTTCCTCACTGACGAGACGGCGCAGGTTCTCATCCAGGCTCTTGTCATCTCCTGCCTGGACTACTGCAACTCTCTACTCGCCGGGGCCCCGGCGTCGGCCATCAGACCTCTGGAGCTTGTCCAGAAAGCCGCAGCTCGCCTGGTGTTCAATCGCCCCAAGTTCTCCCACACAACTTCCTTTCTCCGTTCTCTACACTGGCTACCTGTAAGAGCTCGCATCCAGTTTAAGACTCTGGTGCTAGCCTACAGGGCAGTGAAAGGAACAGCTCCTTCCTATCTCCAGGCCATGGTCAAGCCTTACACCCCCGCCCGACCACTTCGCTCTGCTGCCTCGGGGCGATCGGTTGCCCCGTCGCTCAGAGGTCCTGGCGGCCGATCGACCCGGTCACGGCTGTTTTCTGTCCTGGCCCCACAGTGGTGGAATGAACTTCCCACTGACGTCAGGACAGCGGAGTCGCTGCCCATCTTTCGGCGCAGGCTGAAAACCCACCTCTTCAGGAAGTGCTACCCTGAGCCTTCCACTTAGCGCTTATTGTTTTCATACTAGCTTGTTGCACTTATTGTATTCGTATTACTTATAGCACTAACTGTTTTTCTTGTTTCTGCACTGTACTTTGGCTCTGAGTTATGCTCTGGTTTATGCTCTTAAATGCTTGTTTGGAAAAGGAAATGTGCTTATGACTTCTGGTGACTAGTAGTTCTTTTGATTACCAATGTTGAATGCACTTATTGTAAGTGGCTTTGGATAAAAGTGTCTGCTAAATGACTGTAATGTAATGTAATGTACTATGTTCAGTAATAACAAAAAAGCTCTCCATCTTGTCAATATTAGTTGTATTTTGTCTTGACACTTTCCAACATACAGCACCTTACATGTGTCCTGTCAGTATTAAAATAAGGGTTGCTATAATGTGAATAATTATTTTAGACCAAATTAGTAAACAAAGACATAACAAATTAAAAAAAACACGTCAGAAATTCAGATGGATGTTGACAGTGTCTCCATCTAGTGGTCCGATCCATCACCTACCGGGTGCCTGATGTCCACGATGAGCAGGATGATGTCCGACATCTCCAACACTCTCCAAAGCTGCCTCCATGTCTACAAGAATAATACAAAAAATGAGTGGGAAATAAGACTAGGTTGAATATTGTTAACAAAAGAAAGTAAAGTCTATGAATTCACAATCCCTGTTCTTATTCAGCATGACACATTATTGGGAAAGAATGGTCGATTAGGATTTTTAAAGCTACTCTGAAAAAGGACCAGTGTGTAGGATTTAGTAGCATCCAGCGGTGAGGTTGTAGATTGCAACCATCTGAAAACTCCTCCACTAAACCCTCCCTCTTTAAGTGTGTTGAGAACCTTCGGTGGACTTCATGCAACATAAAAAACTTAGCGAAAGGCTCCTGCTAGAGCCACTGTTTTGATGGGGCCACTGTTGAAATGTGGAGGTAAAACATGGCAGACAGTTTCAGGTGACTTTACGCTAATGAAAACATAGTTATGATTGTCATTTTCCAATTATCCAATAAATCCCCTTAAATCCTACACACTGGTCCTTTAAGATAATATTCCTCATTCTGTTTAATTCAACAATTTAATACTGTAGAATTGATATCCACTCAAACAGGCGTCATTTTGATCCTCCACTTAAAAGGCCATCATCTCTAGATTACCGGGAGTCACTTATACCACCAGCAGCTCAAGCCTTGCTTCTGCCGTGATGTGCCTCCTGAGCTCAGCCCACACTTTGAAATTAAATGATCTGCAGGGTCTTTGATTTTGTTATCATTTTCACAACCTGAGCAATATCACAGCGTGTAAGGTGCGACGGTACTTTGTACCCTGTGGGAATACCAGACAACACACAGGCATGTAATAAAATTCTTACAGATCCCCACATGATCCCAATTTACCACAATGAAATTCAGTCCATGGTACGTCCTGGAATTATATACTGCAGTTTTGTATTTATGACGAGTGACAAAGCAGGTCTGCTGGATAATCAGCGGTTTACAGGCAACTCATAAACAAGCAGGATTACCTCATGCTGTTTGCTGTTGTCAAAGGGTTTAACGGGATTCATAAATATTCATTTTACACAGGAGAGGTGCTGGCAGTCTGAGCTTTTAAAACCCCCATATAATAATCCATGGCTGCTTGGTAACCCTACCACTCCCAGCTGAAGAAAACAATTACTGCTGAGGGCAAGGAGGGTCAAAAGCAAGTGAATACACTAGAAAACGTTACTATACAGACTAATCCTGGCTCCCCAGATCATTTGTGAGGTCTGACCTTTGTTACTGGGTGATTTAACGCAATAAATAGAGTGAATTTTGACTTGCTACATGAGTTGAAATGAGCATTCATTATGCACCACATTTCAAAACAAACTGAAAATAAATAAATAAAGAACAGAAAAATGTATTTCTAGTCCAGCCCTGGCACTGTTGGTTAAAAGAAAGGCTCTAAAGAGTGCATCTCTTTACCTCCAGATTGTGCTCAAAGTGGCTGAGAGAGCCAGCTGGGTTTTTGGCGTGCATGTCGTCCAGGTAGTCTCTGTATGACTTCTCCTCTTTCCGAAGCAGGTTCTCTCGTGTCATCTCATAACTCCAGGACGGCCGATGTGGGAAACCAAGACCTGGCAGTGAATAATTTAATTAAGCTTGTCAAACAGTGACCCACTCCATTAACCTACTCTGCTCATCTGTTTCGGCTTATTTTGAGACCGTCATGTGGAAAGCATTAAAAAAAAAAAAAAAAAAGAACAGGCAGACCTTTCTCTGAGGGGTAGATGTCATCGATGTTGATCTCAAGCTCTTTTTCCGAGATTGGCTGCAGCACCTTCTCCATGGCCAACTTCTTCCCCTTTTCCACGTCCTCTTTACTCTCTCTCTCAAAATGCAGTCGGAACCTGGAGAGAGGAGGAAGGGGGTCAATAAGGCTTGTGTAGCATTGCGTTGCTATATTTACAGATTGATGATCTAAATTATTTACATAATGATTTAAGTTTTCTAGAGTTGTTGTCTTCATATTACACACCGAAGAAACAAATGTCTCCATCAAAGTTAGATGAAAACATTGACGAAACAAAGTACGATGTTTTGTACAGTCAAACTAGAGCACGAAAGAAAGCCATTTCAAAACAAAGAAAAACTTCTCTTCTTATGCTCTGACATATTGCTCCAATAAATTATCATAGCATAGCCACTTTATTATTGATTCAAGCATCCTACTGCTGCTCCAGGAAATGCCTTTTAGGTACCACTGACAGACACCTAATGCACAATGTGCATTTATATCATCTTACATCTTTCATAATACCATCATTTAATAAAAGTGAATCAAAGAGAGTATTAGTAATGATGATGATAACAACAACTCACCTGTTGGGGTCATATCTACCTTCTCTGCCGGACGGCTGCTGATTTATTTTCCTAACATCAGTGGTCTCACTGTCTGAGGTGTCCGACTGTCTGTCTGCTCCTCGCTCCACACTGGCATTGCGGCTGCTCGGCCCTGAACCCGTGTCACCTAGAAGTCAGGGAGCAAAGATCACAGACCTACTTTTCTGACATATAATTGTCTGTTACAGATCACGACATGCTTCTAAATAGCCACGTCCCAATCCAGGAGGACATTTGGTGTCCACACAAGGCTAAATGCTGACAACTTACATTGTGATGAACTTCAAAAATGTTTTCATCATAGAAAATAACAAATAAATAAACTTTTCTGGCATTTTACTGCCCTGATCACTGGCTCTACAATAGCCTCCTGCACTGATGAAGATAGGTGATGATTTAGGTTGTTTGACCTACTTATGCACAGTGTGGAATGATTTCATACTTAAGTTATTTGAAATTAATCAATCTTGAGTGATTGCATCTCTAAAACTGTTGAAATTGCATTGAGTGTTAACACTAGAAGACTGGCCTTGATTAGAAAATGAATCACATTCTTACAAGTCATGGTGAAACTCAACTAAAAAAGACCTAGTATGATATAATTGTTCCGCAATTCGACAGCGTTGACAGTCACACAAACACGTGTTTTGGGAATAAAACGATGTCCTGTGCTTGAAAACCTTTGAGCCAACATGTGATGACAAATGCTCTCTTAGTGACAGCACCTCACCCAATGGACTCTTCTAATGTGGGACTCCAACTTGTACAGTTAAGGACTAAAAACAAAAAACAAATGATTATGCAATTGTTGACGCTTCTTTAACAAAAGCGAAAGCATGTGCTACGCTGTTGTGCTGTTTACCGTGACGTTACACTCAAATCCGAAGGGCAAGTTATGTCACATCGCTTGTCATTAATGATAGCTAACAGAACACATGGGGTTTATTTTACAGGCTAAATGAGTGGTCTGATGCTCGACTTGTAAATCGTACTGAACCCATCACAGACACACAGACTGAACTACATTTTGCTGTGGAGCGAGAACCGTTAGCTCTCTGCTAAAGCTAGCATGATGCTAACGGCAAATGTAGTTACCTCTCTTTCTATCCCGTTTGACTTGTAGTTGTTTCTTCTTCTGCTTGTTGCTAAATGGCTTTTTCCGGGGCATAGTTAGTGAGCTGGTTAATATATCTATGTACTGCTGTACGAATTGCTAACCGCAGCTTATCACACAGCTTTCTTCTTGACGTTATTTACATGGGTGAAGTTTCTCGACTCCTACACTTTTCAGTGACGCCATATCCACTGCAGACCGCAGAGAATGGTGGACGAGACCACGATTCAGTGTTTGCACACTGCCCCATTTTTGATCGCTTTGACTATATTTAGATGATCTTATTTAGAATTAACGTTTACCTCGAGTAAACCGCTTTGCTTAAAGTGCAATTATGTACATGTACCAAGAACATGTTGCCTAAACTGATATGAAACCCCCTCCACTTTAATGGACCAGTCCACTTTTGTAAACACCTCACACATTTGCACATTCCAGCAGGGCAGACATGCTTAAAACAATAAATATACCTGGATGCACAAGAGCATCATTGACTAAGACTAGTATGCATTATACAAGCAGCATAGTGTTTGCCTCTCTGTTTTTCAGATGTTATATATCTCAAATATCCTGTTAATACAAAAAAAAGCATTTTCATATAATGAATGCAGAGCTGAAACAATGTGTCGATTCATTATTTAGAAAATTACAACAAATTTGATAATTCCTAAGACAAAATTGCAAAAATGTAATTTGTACCCTCTCAAATGTGGATATTTGATATTGAATATTTGGGTTTGGCCTGCATTCTAAAAGGTCAACGTGGGCTTTAGAAAAATTGTTATGGTCATTCTATTGTCTGCTGTTTTATAGACCGAACTCAGTAAATAATTACAATGTATTAGCAACAGCAATGTCCCCTCAGAAAGTCACTATGGCATTAAACTGAAACAGAAAAAAAACCACCAATGAGAAACATATCAGAGGGTTTATTGTATTATAAGCTGAAAAAAAAGACAAATTTCAGATGTGTCAGTATGTCTATAAAGAAGTATTATAAACATTGTTATCATGGAAGTATAATAGCAAGAGCACATTTGGATAACATTTCTTTTAGGACATACACACAAAGCAGTACAATAGGAATACATGAAACATAAACTGGCTCATCACTCGTCATGTGAAGGCCAGTGAATAGGTCTAAATAGGTTATATGGATTATCACATCCTTTAAACACACAATCATACATTATAAACTGGTAGTATATACAGTATATCCATATATACTTGATTGACATTTCTCTTTCCTAAACAGGAAATTACCTCTTTGTCCCTTTTAAGGTTAAAAAGAATTAATCGTGGGCATATATTTTACAACATAGTAGAGCTGGTAACACTGATGTAAAAACTGAAAGTCTCGGCATGAAAGTATAAAAATTTACCTTCACAGTCAACCATCAATTTCATCAACAGAGAGACCCTAAACTGCTATGGCCAACGCTGTATTTGTTGGGAAGAGCAGGTGATAAAACAATAAAGAGAAGCACTTTGACTCTCTTCCTATCATAAAACCATCACTGTGATGGACTGAAAACATACTTTATTGCCGCCTATACATGCACTTTCTACTCAGACAGGACAGCTTAGTAAAAAGAAAACAAATCAAACAAGGCAGAAAGAAAAAAAGAGACAAACTAAAAAAAAACAAGACAAAATTATAGTCTTCGGTATAATGTGTCACCATATTGTTTGTCCTGCCTCAAACCACAGTTCAGGCACAGTCATGTGTTCCTAAGTTCTTGTATCACCTTAGTATTGCTTTTATTCTTTGACTCTCCATCCTCAATTTCTTGAATCAATTTGACCTTTCCCACTCCCCTAACTTCCTCCTTTCATCACCTCTAAGAGTTAAGGTGCTCCACTTGAATGGTGGATGCTGACACAGTGAGACAGAGGTCCTTGTGGGAAGTAATGTCGGCAACACTGACAGGTTTGTACTGGATGTCGCTGGCGGACACTGTCTTATACTGGTGCAGGTCAAACGGACAGGAGATGGTTTCTGTCTGGGGGTAGTTGCCCTGGCTCTGTCCCTGCTGGCCTCCGCCCGCCCCTCCGCTCCCGGCACCGCCGGGTCGGCTCGATCCTCCATCTGCGCCGTCCAGCCTGCTCTGACCTGGGACCTGGCTTTGGTTCTGTTGTGCTGCCTGTGCTGCTGTTGCAGACAGCTGGTCTGGGTTGTGTTTCTCCATGTGTTTCACCAGATACGTCTCCTGAGATGAGGGGAGGATAGGTAGAGGGGAAACAGTGGATGCGTGACCACATTATATACAAATAGCTGCCAGGTGTCTGATGCAAATGAGGCGATTCACAGTGTTTCATATAGAAATTCTTCAGAAGAGGATGTTTGTCTTACTGAGGTATAAGTGCGGTTGCAGAGACCACACGAGTAAATCCTTGCGTGCTTGACTGTGTGTGTGGACATGTGCACCTCCAGGCTTGCTGCATCTACGTATCCTTTATTGCAGTTGGTGCACTTGTAGGGCTTATCCTTGTTGTGTTGACGCCGGTGGGACTGGGAAAGAAATGTTTATTTTATTAAAATAATAATCTGCTATAAATGTTTTACAAAGTGAAAGAGTCAGATCTTAAGCAAAACATTCTCTATATTCTCTGTATGAGAAGAAAACTAAATTATTCCACACCTGTAAATTTGAGAGTTGCGTGAAGGACTTCTCACAGCCTGGGTGGATACACTTGTATGGCCGATCTCCGGTGTGAATCCTGAATGAAAAACACAAAAACACATACATGTACATAAACGGCCTCCCATCACTTTTACGGTGATCTAACCTGACCGCAGAAAAACATTGAGGCAGATGAGAAACCCAAGACCGGTGACTCACTTACCTATTGTGCTGCTGAAGATGACTGAGCTGTCTGAAGTGCTTTTGGCAGTAGGAGCAGGTGTAGGGTTTCACTCCGGTGTGGATGCGGACATGTTGGGCCAGGTAGCTGGAGTTGGCAAATGACTTGGTACAATGGGGACACTTATGAGGCTTTGACTCTGTGTGGTTCCTGATGAAGGCAGACGGGAGGGTGGAAGAGAAAGGGAAACAGGATTGTAAAGGTAGATTGAGAAGAAAAAAAACGATACTGTGCTTGACACATACATAAAAGTGATTCCCTCAATATATCAAAACCTGTCAGGAAGGCCATTCTAGACAAGTAAAAATGAAATTGGACTATTAAAACATTTGGAAACCGTTAACAAAAGTCAACAAAAATTCAGTGTAATTTCACACTTAACACTTGAGTGTCAATTGCAATTTATGTTCCTTTAAATGTCATGCGTTATTCTAAACATCACAAATCTCATCACAGAATAAAAAAAAGCAAAATGGTGAATTATTTTGTCCTTTTTACATATATCCTTGTGCCCTGGATAGTTTAGATTTACAAACACAGGAACAAAATCTTATATATAATAATTATGATTTAAAGGTTTTACAAATGCATCCATTTAGATTGGTATTCCTCCAGAAATGACATGTAAATTGATTTGATGACAGCCAAAAATAACAGCAACAGATGACTAAAAATTAAGCAGAGAGAAGGAAAGCAGAGCATGGCAGCAAGTTGTTTCTATCGCACATCCCAATTCAATGGAAGAGAATGTATTGGAAGTATTCCAAACAACACAATGGGTTAAATGGGGAAGCACATTGGAAGCCTCTAAAGCTTCATTTCAACATGTTTTTCTAAATGTGTGCGTGTTTCTGTTGAAGAAGCACTGGCAGGGGAAATGACAGAACATGCAGACAAAAGAAACATGAAAAGTGGGGAAAAGCGATGAAAATGCAATGCAAACAAGTACGGTGCACGCACACGCACACACACACACACACACACACACACACACACAAATGAAAAATTATAATTATATCAATTTGTATTAAAGAGCTCCATGCATTTCAAATGGCCATTCTGATATTGTATAAATTATGGAAGATCTTCAAAGCCCAAACTTAAAGCGTAATTTGAATTCAAACATTTTGAAAAAGGTCACTTCTGGATGGAACTGGTAGCATGCGACCCAACATCTACATGGCAGTGTAATATGCGTTTGCACACCACTCCAATCTCTTCCCCCCAGGAGGAGGAAGAGGACAGGAGTCTGGGCTTCAAAATGGGAACTTGGCAGGACAAGTTAAGAGGACAAGGGGGATATGGTACGTGGTCGGTAACGGGGAGGAGGGGTCTGCAGTACCGTGTGTGCTGCTGTAAATGACTGAGCTGCCTGAAAGATTTCTGGCAGTAGGAGCAGGTGTAAGGCTTGGCCCCGCTGTGGATGCGGATGTGCTGGGCCAGGTAGCTGGAGTTGGCGAATGACTTGGCGCAGTGAGGACACTTGTGAGGTTTGGCCTCTGTGTGCGACTTGGAGTGGATCTGCATGTCAGACTTACTGAGGAAGGTCGCCGCACACATCCGGCACCTACAGGCGGAGAGACACAGAAATGGGAGGGCGGGATGGAAGAACAAGAAGGAAGAAGAGGGACACATATACAGAAACATGAACACAAGAGAGGACGGAGGGAAATAAGGAGAAGAAGGTGGAGACAGGGGAATGAAGCATTGACCCACAGAAATAAATAAGATTTGATAGAAAATGAAACTCACAATAAAAAGGAAAATGAATTATATCAGGTAAATGAATGAAGGCAGAAAGGGGGGGAGGGGCAAACACAAGGAAAGATTCCAAGGGAGAAATCAGTGAAAAGTGACAGGGAAAGGTACGAAGATACTATCAAAAGTGAAAGAGCAGGACACAAGAGTGCTTGAGAGTTTACAACTCAAAGAGCATGCTATATAAAGACAAAGAGGACAGCAGAGGGCAGGTAGTCCAGTGTGTGCAGAGGTGGAGAGAGCGCCTATGAAGCACTGATGCATTTGTATCTCAAATACATTAACGAGAAGGAATCAACCATCGACTACAAAAGCAGGCACGTTCTGCCACAACATGCAGTGAAGTGTGTTCAGAAGAGGCGTATGTGTGTGTAGCAGAGCCTAGGTTATCTATGAAAGCTGAACATCTCTATTTTGATTTGAACAGAACACAGAGGAACAGGTGCGTTTGCATTCCACAGCTAGAGCGGGGAGAAGTGGGGAGGCACAGCATGTGTGTTTTTGTACGCCGTACCTGTATGTCTTAGTGCTGTCTTTTGGGCCGTGGTCTTCATCTTCATTCGACAGGTCATATGGGTCTCCAGTATGATGCTGCAAAGAGGCCACCTGTCAAAAACAATATTCAACATTATTTGATCTGTCTTCTTATTATTAGATTGCCCTTTCTACATCTGTATTTTCTTACCTGGCCACCAGCTGTCAGATGAGCCAGTATTAGCGTTTCGTTTCCACCCACATGACCGACCCTGGTCAGTGCGGTCTTCTTCTTTCGGCCTCGTTTGGAGGGCGCTGGCATCACGACCACATGGGGCCCCCCGTCGCCATCTTTTCTGTCTATAACAGGATCGCCAGCAGCCGGTTAAAAGAACAGAATTCTAACTGTTCTCTACACCAAACCATTAATCTAAGCATACTGCAAAAAAGTCTCATGTTTTTAACTTTGCTTATTCTTTCAGGTGTGATTGACATTGTTTATGGACATCGTAGTGAAATACATTTTTCTACTCAACTATTTGAAATGTTCATAAAGCCCTGAGTATTGATTCCTACAAAAAGTTTTAAAGTTAGAGCGTCTTTAGCTGCTGCACTGTGATGTATTCCTCAGTGAAACGGAATATTTAAGCGTTGTACAGTTACGAAAGGCATTCAAATAAAATCCTTAGCATTTGATTAAAAAGTGGTCATGCTTAGAATGTGGCACAATACACAGACCTCCCTTGTCGCTGAAAGTTGCAGACTGATTGATAGTAATGTCATGATATTATTGGTTGGTACTAGTTTACATAAGGACACTTCATATTTTGTTTTACAGGAAGAATGATGCTTAGATTTTGATATAATAAAAATAAAGTATTTTTGTGTAACTGTTTTGCATGTATTGATAAATAGGTTCACAATATGACCGGGATGTGATCTAACAGGGTTAAAAAGGCATTTTTCAATTAATCTCAACTTTAAATAAATAAAAAAGCACATATATACAAATATTTTATAAGCAAGCTGTGACAGCACCTCCTGCATGTGGAAGATAATTTTAGTTGTTTTTTTTTTTAGAACCTTAAGTTACTGCCACAGCACGAACAATAAATGAAATCATTAGCTGCTCATTTTCTAGTTTTATTGCTTTGTAACTCCGGAGATCAGTCTTTGCTTTGAAGAGAAGTGCTCATTTGGGTTCATAACTCTGAGATATTATTAAGAGCAAACCGAACAAAATCTCATATTCTTTTCGCTCTCATAGCATTATAACATTAGCATAGCATAGTCAGTGAGGACGCTCATAAAAGCCAACAGGTCTGATCATGTTCCAAATCACTAAGACAACATTAAAAAATGTGGTTTGTCCTGCGTCTCGACTTCCAATACAATTAGTTTTTATGTTTACTGATTCTTTTAGCCTCAGTGTTATGTTACAAATACATGTACAAAAACCAGCAAGCATTGACATTTGTGAAAATGCTGGTTTCATTCAGGACCTGGTCTTTAGTGTTGATACACTACAGTATTGTTAGTTTACATTGTTATATGTAGTTGTGGCTGCAGATGCACGCAAGAAACATTTGGTCATGTCATCTTACTTTATATTGAAATTATACATTGTAATGAGAGTCTTAGTCACAGAAAATGTTATGTCGCCATTATATTTTGGATCCATAAACGAGATGTACATCACATGATGTGCGTGTCATTATGTGTGCTTTACCTGCAGAATGGAGTGCTGAAACAATCATGGTCGTTGCTGGATGACCAGAGACAAACGACTGAGAGCAGGTGGGAGAGACTAGTGTTCCCTGAGGAGTTGTGATGACCAGACCCGCTTCACAGAAAGTGACAGGAAAAAAAGAATTAGTCAGTCATCACAAAAAGTGACTACAGGCACTACAGAATCCAAGAATACAAAGTTGTGCACGGTGTTTTTCCCATGATTACAGCCGATCCTTGAAATTTAGGAATTTCTCTTTAATTCCCTTGCATTCACAAGTATTACCAACCAATTTTGTGTACCATATGCTAAACCTGGAAGTGTTCAGACAGCACAGCGCTACTGATGCATTATGTGAGAGAAATGCCTGAGGTTGTAGCGTAAATGGAGACACGCAGGTGTTCGTTTACTCAAAGTTGTGCTCTTAGCCCATAGTGCTGCTTGGAGGTAACTGGAATCTGTTGTTGTTGTTGTTGTTGCTCTCATTAACTGAATAATTAAATACAAAGCTATCATTTTATGGTTTCTAACAAAACTTAATCCAGCCTCAACCTTTGGTGTTCTTCTGATTCTATGCTGTACTTTGAGCATTAGATAGTATGTCTTGTATCGTGGAATTTAACATAATTAGTCTCAAACAGGGAAAGATTCAGAGGCGTCTCCACGCAGAGACAGACTCACCTGCTGTCATGATGCCCGTGGAGGGGACAGACAGCATGTTCTGGGTGCTGTGAGCAGGGTGGAGGTGTGCCACACCGCCAATCTGCCCTCCTCCATCTGCCTTTGTGGTGGGGATGGTGAGGAGAGCTGTCTGGTAGTGGGATGCTTGGGAAGAAAAGGAAGCATTCTTCTCCTGTTGCTCTTTCACCTTGTTCAGGAACATGGCATTCTCAATCTGTAAGTAGAGAGGAGATTTGTCATTTGATTCACCAGACTGGGCTTCTTCAATCCTCTTCTTGTAGTCACAAAAACACTACTCAAAAAGGAGCTTTTTCTTCATGTCAATCCTGAAGAAACTCTATATTGTTGATTTCTTGTCCAGACTTACCTGTCCTGGTACAGTGGGGATGGGAGACCAGAAATACGATGAATTAAAATGAGAGTCTTCCATCATTTCTGCAATGACACAAGTGCAGCAACAATCAAATACTGTAATGTCCTAGTAAGTACTACCACTGGTTTCTTTGCAGTAAGAAATATGACAATCTGACTTTCACATGGACCAATGTGTCTGAAATAAAGTTGAATTGAATTGGTACTCTGGGCGAAAATGAGCTCCTTCGCCTCAATTAATACCCATGAAACCGTAACCACGTAATTTAATTTAGGAATATACATCTTGTAGCCAAAATATCAATATCATATCCATACTTCTCAATACCTGTACAAATCTGTGTAAAAGGTCCCTTTAGGAGCACAGTGTCATTATCAGGTAATAAGGCCATAAGCACATGTCAATTGCAACTGCGTATACAAGGACTATACAATGAATGATGGCTGAATTCTGCTTCAGTTTCACGTTTGGAATATCGTGCATGGTGGCTCACGATCACTGTTTTCCCTGCTTTGACAAGTCAAATATCTTACCACACAAAGTAACTGCCACACAGTGAAGCTGGGTGGGTGGGGGGTACTAGGGGCCCCTGTAGGTGTGGGGCTCTTGTTGCAGTAGCTCACTTTGCTCGGTTGGTCATGCAGCCTCGAGTCGAGTCCTCTAGGATCCTGATGGCAACGTTCTAATTCACAAAAGAGATAAACAAAAGGAGACTGAGATCAATACAGTCTCAAATGCAGACGTTTACATTGCAGATTACGCTCCTGGAATGTTAATTACATCGATTGTCTAACGTGAATGTTCAACTTCCTTTACTGGACTTCAACTGTAAGGTGTGGATTGTTTTGTGCACTAAAACACAATAACTGACCTCAGGCTATTTACGGAAGATTCAACTTCTCCGCTAGAAGTTGGCTCAACAGACCCACATCCCGCTTAATTAACTACAAAAACACCGCACCGAGAGCTAACTTTAATGAAATAACACAAATCAGATAGTGTTTACTATTAGCCGCAGCGCTACAGAAGGACTCCATTTCGGGTGCTCGCATCTTGTAGTTAATCAGGCCCGACGTGCTGATTAACATACAGTGAGCTAGCAGACAGCAGTGTGTCTGTAGAGCCCTCCTGCAGCTGCTTGGGGGGAAAAATAACAAGCAAAGCAAAAAAAAAAAAAAAAAAAAAAAAGCAAAGGATAAAAAAAACTGAAGCGAAGAAAAAAAAAAAAAAAAAAACCAATCGACCATCCTCACAGACTTCCGGCTCTGGACGGGCGGAGAGGCGGCAGCAGAGTCATGCAAATCTACCAAAAAATACGAGCGACTGCATGGAGAATACTGGCGTTTACCGGCAACGACGACTCCGTCTTCTTCCCCGGAACTCCCCGTAGCTCGCGAACAATTTGGACACGGTTTCTAAATGTGTCCAAATTCCTGTGACCCAGTCAAGTTTTTTTTATCGCCTCTTCTGGTGTTTTTTTTTTTTTTTTTTTTTTTTTTTCTGTCGGTTTTTTTCCCTCCGGTAAAGCAGCTGCCTCGTCTACAGCTTCACTTCCTCCGGATAAAGTCGTCAGACAAAAGGAGTATCTGTGGTGATGTCACTTCCTGTATCGTTCACTGAGTGGCAGTTAATTTAAATAAAAGTATCTAAAAATGTCAGTTGATTGGCATCCTTACAGCAGCAGTGAAATGGTGATCATACACGGATTTTAACCCACATCCGTTTGTGGTTATTTGTGTTTACTTTATTTTATTTTAGCTCAAGTTCTGAGGGGGAAGCAGCCTCCATGCTATGCTGCGTTCATGTGCTGTCGGAAGTAATAGAGTGGCATAAGTGTCAGGGTCATAAGAAACTTTTTATAGCCTAAATCTTTCCGCCAAATATAATTCATAATTTGACAAATTAATTCCTAACCTAAATATTCCCATTAACAAATTGCACGGCTAAAACACTATCCCCTCAGTTAAGTAAATGATATTCATATTAATTTCCTTTGAGTTTATAATGTACGCTCTGAAATGCGTTATTTTTATGCTTATGAAATGCGTAATTATTATGCATAATTCAATCAAATGCATAATTATCAACCTTAATTCTATAAGTCATTGTATTCCTCACACTATTACTGAACTACTTGGGGGAGCTGACACAGGTCCGTGGTCATAGGAATGATTTTTACATTTTAGGCCTTTGGGGCCCTGAAGGTCTGGAGTCCCAGGGCCCATCCACCTAGAGTCTGATGTATCAAGGAGCACTAAGACAGCCAGTAAGACATTTTCAACCATTATGGCTGGTGATACTTTACAGCATTGATACATGTGACTCAAGCTGCAACGATTAGTCAACAGTAATTGGTTAAATAATTAATAATTTGAATAATTTTTCATGTATAAATCCAGCTTCTCAAATGTGACAATTTGTTGACTTTCCTCTATATTGGAGTAAATGGAATATCGCTCCAAATTCTTAAAATCTGCACAATTAAACTACATTCTACTGCATTAACTTTTGCACGGATTTGATTTTTAGAGGATGCCTTCTTGACAATCAATTGTAAAAATAGCAAATTTATTATATAAGCTGAATCACATTTTTCTAATGAATTGAATTGTATGTGTACACATGGTGATGTTTTATCTAATAAAACATTGAAGCATGAATGGCTTTCCTATGACACATTTCTCATCTTCTTCTTGCTGCTTAATCTCCAAAATAAAACAAACGTTATTCCTTTGTATGTTTTTTTTTCTTCCTTCTTAATGTCATTTTCGACGTGGAGTCTTCATAATATGAGTTGATAGAGTAGCACTTGAAGGCACCACAGTGTTACTTCCTCCAGTTGACACACATAGTGACTTTTAGTTAGTTAGACTTTCGTTTTGAACTTCATAAAACATAAAAACTCAAGTCTGCTTTAAGAGGAATCACGACAACGTTAAATGTACTTTATTGTTATATTTATGGGTTTGCCGTTTGCCAATGCAGCACTTCATCTGTCCACATAGTGTCGCTGTAAGGACAGTAAAACACGCCGTTTGTATCATCAACATCCGGCGACACGTCTCCCCAAACACACACTGCCGAGCCGTCTGATGCATCTTTATTTATTTAAACCTATCCAGACTTTGCATTAAATGCCAATGTTGCGTCTTTGACACTTTCTGACAACCTGTGAGTCAGCCAGGCAGTTTAAAGTTAACTCGCAGCGCTTTGCCCCGAGCTCCAGATGGGGGAGGTGAGGAAGCTGCAGAAGAAGTTGAGACAGATTGGAAATCTGGAAATAAAAATCAGTCTAACCCCAGAGGAGAGATTGAAGGTACAGAAACGCATCATCTGCCTGTTTGTCCCAATGCTAACTGTGTGTGTGTGTATAATCTGTGACTTCTGTAAATCCTTAAAAGATTTCCCTCATGTGTAACAACAGGTTATGAATGCGGGTTTTTACTACAGCTCAAGCACACGTTCAGTCAAAAATATGAAATAAAAACATTATCCATCTTCACTAGCTGACACAGGTTGAATAACACCCAGCAGAGTAGAGCTGTGTAACATTAAAGTATTCCAGTATATCAGAGCTCACACGGTTAAATCAAGATGATGTTTTAATGGTGATTTGTGAGGCTACAACGTTATGAAGTAAGGTATCTTAAACTAGGAATAACATCATAAAGAAGAAAAATATGTGGTTAACATGAATTTATGATGGTGGTGGAATGAATAATTTGACAGCTTTCGCCCCAGGAAAGCTCTCAAGATGAGCAGAGTGCATCAGAAAAAAAAAATTTCAGGGGCCTCAGTAATTTTATAAATTATTGTCATGCCCTACAACTGTTTTCTTCTTCTTCTTTACTGCACTGCCGTTGCCTCCACTAATTAGAAAAAGGAAAAAAAGTGAGCACGCTACAACTGAAGACAAACACTTGACAACACTCAAATAGATTCCCTAAAAAGTAGTATTACACTTTATTTCGTAATGGATATAAATCGTTCATGTATTTAGACTTACCACATATAAAGTAGTGGAAAGTACTTATACTGACTAGTACCGTCCTTAAGTTAAATTTTGCAGTATTTGTACTTAACTTGATGGTTTTCATTTTATGCTACTGCATATAACTACATTTTAGAGTAAAACACTTCATCACTACACAGATATGAGTTTATAAAATATGTAACTACCCAACAGTGTAGAAAATAGTTTATATAATAAACTTAAACCAGAACACACACAAGTGAAACACATAACATTGTTATGCATTTATAAATATAATTAAATAATATATAATACACCATCAGGGGTTATTCTGCTTCCCAATGAGTACTTTTTCTTTTGATACCTTTACTTCTGTATACAACTTTCTTACTTTTACTTCAGCATTTTTTAAATCCAGGACTTCTACTATCAAATGAGGATTTTTATAAAATAATTTCAAACTCTGTGCCCCTGGTTTCTGTAAAACCCCCAAAAAAACAATCCCTCTGTAAGACCAGATAAAATCACTACAAAACCCGTATGGGTAAAACTGGTGAAGTGCTCTTTTAACGCAGAAAACAGTCGAGTATTTCAAATTGACAGGCCTGGTTCACTCATTCATGCATATTTCATAACTCACACTCTGATAGGAGTACAGTTGCCAGTTGCAGTCTAATAAATCAAGACAGGCTGAGTATGTTGGTTGTGCATATAAACAACTTGTGGATTAGTGGCTTGGTTTACAACCAATCTCATGCCTTCTTCCCTCTCAGATCTCCAGGAAGGCGGAGCTGCGTTCCAGATTGGCTGAGCTTCAGCTGCAGCTTTCTGGCCCGCAGCAAACTCTTGGGATTGTGGGAGACGGAAAAAAGGAGAAGATGAAAAGACAAGTGTAAGGAAGTGAGGGAGAGGTACCAGCAAGAGGGGGCAGATGGAGAGAAACATCATTCTTCAAAAGCAACAACATTCACTTTGAAGCCTTTGATCTTTTTTTTGCATTGCTATCCAAACACACTGGAGGTCAAATACTGTCACGCTTTAATAAAATGGGAATTTTCCTCCGTGCATAATGTGTCACGTAAACATCATTCAGGAATGTCATTCTCCCCATTAAAGCCCCTCAGGGCTTTGTGCAGATCACTGAAATCAGCATGTGTGGATATTAACATCAAATTGAATGTAACACTTCTCTCTAGGACTAGGCGCTCATTAAAAAGTGCTGGTCTTGTTTGTGTGGGGTTCGGAGATGCTCTACAGGTATCCCCGTCATAAAGCAAACCATGTGTCTATGCATCTTGATTATTCATTCAACTCTCGCTTTTCTGCACTGGCACAGGGAGGATGCCCCTGAGGCCCTTCCATCACAAACGCCTCCAGCCTCCAAGATCCTTAAGGGAGAAGAGCAGTCCAAAGCTCAGGCAACGCCAGCGCCGGCTGCCAGGCAGAAGGAAGCAGGAAGGGGAGCAGAGATAGGCAGGCGGCAGGACAGGACCGAGCCAGCCAAGGTGTCAGATCACTGCCGAGACGTGTCAGGAGGCGGCTCTGACTTTGACACGAAGCAGCAACTGCAGCAGGAAGGTTGGATTAATTAAGAAAATTATTATCACAGTTTATCGCAGGCAGTTAAAAGCACAATGCAGTGCCCTGACTCGTCATTAACATCTAAAATCAGATGAGACATGTGAGCCTTGAGGAGTCCTAACGAGCTCATTTGGCTGCCAAAATTATAACCAATAGGCTTCATTTGCTCTCCTGAAGACAGCGACCCACGTTTTGCGTCCTCTGAGTTAAATTAGCCCCATGCTTCGTTGTGGCAGACTAATCCATATTGAAGAACTGTGTAGATTAACAAGTTGGGGCGCTGATGAGTCAACCGTACTAATTGGACAAATGATTTCCTTTGCAGAAGCTGAATTTGCATCCCTCAAATCGTCTTGGGAGAAGGCAAAGTTTCGCTTGAGGCGGCTGGAGGGTCACAATGACATAGTCACCTGTGTGGTTGCTGTTGACAACCTGGTGGTTTCTGGAAGGTAAAGCAGGAAAGAAGCCTCGATTTGCATAATGGATGTGCAAAGTGAACATTTCACCTAATTTATCACTTGATATGCTCCCGCTCTCTCCCCCGCTGTCTGACATATTTGTTTTTCTTCCCTGCGTCGATGGCTCAGCGCAAATCTCTCACAATTTATGTCTAACGGCTTTTAACTTTGCTTGTTTTCACCTTCTTTCACTCTCTCTATCTTTCCTTTCTACCTTCCTGTATCCTCTCTTCCTCACTCCGTCCATCTGCCTCCTCTAAGCCGAGACACAACGGTGAAGGTGTGGCACGTTCCCACAGCAACGGAGCAGAAGAACCTGGGGGGTCACACTGGTGGAGTCACCTGTCTGTCTGCGCCTCCCCCTGAGTACTGCAAGAGGCTGGGTGAGGACACACACACACACACACACACACACACATATATATATATATATATATATATATATATATATATATAGACACACACACACACACACACACAAACTTACATGTGTGGCGACTACAGCTGAGTAATGCCTGTGTCCTGCAGTCTGGTAATTATAGGAGCAGTTCATCAGATCAGCCCCAGTGAGAGATAACCTCAGTAGACACTTTAGAGAGTTCACTGTCTGTCTGAAGCAGGCAGCCTTCCATCACTTAAACTCCAACGGCCTCGTCGGCTCTCCTCCTTCACTCCCTCCCCACCTGCTTCCCTTAACTTCAAATACCAAGTTTAGAAGTACAGATGAAGCTGCTCAGTCAAACTAATAGTCACACTGTGTTCAAAGACTAATTATTTGTTGTTGTTTTGTTTTTTAAATCATTATCTCTTTGTCTCTTTCTTGCAATCTGTCGTCTTTTTGTACATCATCACTTATTTACAGCTTCCTCTCAGCTTAATCTTTTTGTCATCTTCTCTCTCTCTTTTTCTGATCCCCATTCCTTCCTCCTCCTCCTCCTCCTCCTCCTCCTCCTCCTCCTCCTCCTCCGCCTCTGTTCCCTCTCGCTCTTCTGTCTGTGTTTGCCCTCTTGCCAGCCTGGTCCCTGTCTTTGTCCGACAACGAGAGGTTTATTTTGAGTGGCTCGGCAGACTGCAATGTGAAGATCTGGGCCCTGAGCATTGGTACGCTTAACCATACAAATGTACACACACACACACACACACACACACACACACATACATATATACACTGTATATATTAAGGTAGACAGAGCCTCGGGGCTCTGTCTGGGAAACGTGTCTGTGTCTGATTGTGCCTCATAACCAATGAATGCCTGTGTGACTGGTGGTCTGTGTACTGTCAATGAAATTAGTATTTTCCTGTTACCTGCAGGGCAGTGTGTCAAGTCTATCTACACATTCAACGCTGTGACTGCACTCTGCTTTGTGCCAGAGGAAGACGGCTACATTATCACTGGATCAGGTGTGGGGGTTTTTTTTATGCAAAAATCTTAAGAGCTAGTGACACGGTGAACTGAATAATTGCAGGTATACTTGTATTTGTATCTTGAATCTACTTCTGTACATGTAGGCACCATCTGCAAGTTAGTGAGTGTAGCGCAGAGCTATTGGGCTGAATCAGAGAGATGGAGGCACACAAATTAGGCAGTCAGGCTCAGGTGGGTTCGACCGTGACCAACAATAATGACTGCCAGCCGCCTGTCAGCACATGTAACCCTCACACTCTGTCAACCCTCAGACGGGGGGAAAGTTCAAGCCTGGAGTTGGCACACTTTCGAAAACTGCCAGTCAATCAACGCTCACCAGGAAGCAGTCACCTCCATCCAGGTGGGTGGGTCACTCACCGGCGTGCCGTGATGTGCTGTCCACACCGAGGCTGCTCAAGCTGTTTTTATGTTCAGCCTATTTTTAAAAGGCTGACACAAAAAGCACGGCAATGCTTCTTTCCCTGTTGAAGCTGTCCAAAGTTTTAGAACTCTTAATTTTTTTAATTTGTGAAAAAGCCCCTCCTTAGAAAATCAAACGGTTATATTTCTACACTCTTATCCTCACAGAAGCATTCCTTGTTTATTGCGTTCAAATAGAAATCAAAGATATTTGTTAAGATGTAAGCCGTGGAGCTCGGCCAATTTTAGAAAGCATACTGTACATATTTTGAGCAAAAAAGCCTTTTTATGAATATTGAAATCCAGAGCCGCATATGCACATTCTTTCTCAATTCGTAATCATCAAAATATGCCTAAAGCATTAAAGCGTAGCGCATCATTGTCATCCTCTTTGTTGTTCTTCATGCAAAGCGCACAATCCATTTATAACCAACGGCGGCTTGGAAATGTACATTTTGAAACTGTTCACACAATTCTTTTACATTTACTCAAACATACATTTGCTCTCCCTTTCTTCTGTGTATATATCTCTCTTTCTCAGACACACACACACACACACACACACACACACACACACACACACACACACACACACACTGGGTAAAGACTCAAATCACCATGACAACCGTGTCTCCTGTGCCCTCCACAGACTCAGGGTCCAATGGTGTTCAGCGGCGCGGCCGAGGGAGGGGTATCAGTGTGGGAGAACCGCTGTTCGGATCGAGACCCCCTGAGGCTGCTGCACCACTGGGGCGATGAGGTGACCGGCTGTGGGGGGGGGTCGGGCGGGCGTCTGACACTCAGCCCGCGGGGAGACAAAGCGTTCCTGGCTTACGGTCGAGCCTGGCTCAAGATCCTGCACTGGAGGACCGGTGAGCTCTGGAATGGGCAGTGTGTCTGTGTCAGGATGACTGAAAAAGGAAGCTAGATGAAGAACATTTGCATATTGTTTCCACCTAACATCTGTCCAATTATCACAGGAACCATGTCCAGACTGACCAATCACAACAGCATCACCGGGATAACAGATTGTGTTCACCAGACAGGAGGCCTCCTAATTGGCTCCTGCTATGATCTAGCGAATGGAGAGAGCTCGCTTAACTGTGAGTCGCAGAGTAAACCGTGTGCAACCGCAAGTAACTCGCTCCACTCAGAGAGAGTGAAAGCACATTAAGGACTTGAGACAAAAATCGAAAGCACTTTGTTTTCCTCTGTTGACCCCCATTTCCTTCGCCTCCCTCTAGTGTTCTCTCTGCCTCAGTGTCGGTACCTGGCCTCTCTGACCTGGCCCGATGCTCCCAGAATCCTCTGCTTCGCGGCGTGGACCACAGGGAGCGGAGGCCACCGCTGGGTCACTGGAGGGCGCGACCTCATCGTATGGGAGCAGCTCCCCAGTTCTGGGAAGCAGAGGTGGGCACAGTTCACGCCAACGCCACTCAGTTAACATTTTTTTTATCTAAACTGCTCAATTATATTTGCATACTTCTTCCAAGGTCAACGGATCTGCTAATTCTAAATCTATACTGGGATTTAAGAGGTGCTAATGAATATAACTGATTTTGACACAAACCTCTATTGATAATAGGTGTTTAATTAATTGTGGGTGCGAATGTTATAGGGGTGATGTCACAGCGAAGAGAGACAGTCGGTTGGCGTCGTGTTTGCTGGAGTCGGAGGGGGACACAGACGATGACGAGGAGACTGATGGTACACACACACACACACACACGCAACACAATTTCACACATCCTCATGTCTTCATTTACTGACTGGCACGCTTAATGGGTAACTGCGGAATTGCAGATTTCACTATCATGTTCATTTTAGATGATGCATGTTGTGGCGAATCCTCTTGACCTCCTTGTCAAATTTAGATTACGAGGACGATGATGATGATGACAACGATGAAGCAAAAGAGGAGGATGGAGGGTCCGGCTCGTGGTTTCGCTGCGTTCTCCAGTGATTGCCGGTTTCTCAATGCTGAGGACACCACGGCCTGGAGCCATGAAGAGGAAATGAGAGGGAGGGAGCGTAGTGACAGTGAAGGAGGGTGCAGGGGAATGAAGTGTGACAGGCTGAGTGTCGGTGTTGGGGGGGGGGGGACTGCGAGAGTGTGTTGAGTGATAGGCAGATTGTTTTCTATGTAAATATTATTTCCACACACAATAAAGCTGTCACCTTGTGACTCTCACCTACAAATTTGCATCACTTGTCTCTTTTTTTTATTTCAATCTGACCCTGCCTCTTCTTCAAACACCAGTTCGTCGCCCCGCTCTGCCGGCGCAACCTGTGTAAATTAATGTAAATCAAATTCTATTCTACCTTAATTCCCCCCTTTCCTTCCTCTTCCTCTTCCTCCTCTTCCTCCTCCTCCTCTTTGCTGTCTGTATTTCTGTCTTTTGCTCTCTGGGGTGTCCTTGCCTGTTTTTGTAAACATAATTGAAGAGTTTTTTTTAACCTCCCGCCTCTAAAATGAGCTTAACAGTGTCATTCTCAGTATCATTTCTTTTTGCCTCGTCAAATTAATTTCTTTTCCTCTGCGTCCATTTAATTGAACTAGTTTTTTTTTTAAAGACATAATTAGCATTTAAATCTCTTTCCTACAGTCTCTTTCCCTCCCTACATCGCTCTCTCTCTCCCCTCTCTTACTCAGGCAGACTCTACATGTCTCAGTCGCTAAGGCAACCGATGCTTTTTTTCTCACTTGCTCTCTGTATCTCCCCCCTTTCTCTCTGTCTCCCTCTCTCATTCCCTCTCTTCACTGCCAGAGGTAGGCATGATAACTGATATGTGTCGGAGTGCTCGTGTGTGTTTGTATCTGTCTCCCGGTGTGCTCGTGTGTCTCTTAAGTGACATTTCTGTGGCATTTAGGCAGCAGTTCTGGATAGGAAGTTGCCTTTCTCCACACAAAGTGCCACATAAGAGTACTGGCTCCATGCATGACGCTTCTAATGGTGATTAATGTGCTGTGGTCAGGTGTGTGCACTGTAAATGTGTGTGAGAGAGCAGAACGGACAATGAGTATGTACTTCTGGGTGTTTTTGAATGCAGATGTGGATTTTGTTCAAACATGTGGCGCATAATTGAGCGTATAATTTAAAAGCCCTGGGGAGTCTGAATGCTTTTTTTTTCTTCTTTTTTTTAAAGATGACAGAGTTGGCTTTCTGCCAATACTCCTGCTGGTGTCTACATGTTTTTTATCTGGCAACATAAAAGAAGAAAAAAAGCTGGACCCTCCTCCTTCTCTCCCTCTCTCTCTCCCTCTCTTGCCCCTCTGTCCTATCTTACAGAGAGAGATGATCGGAGGAGCGGAGTCTCAGTGAACAGAGCGAAGCGATGGAGAGATGGTAAGATGATAGTACCTGAGGTGAAGGAGCGATGTATGTGGTGCTGATGCATAAAATGTCATTCTGAGTGATGGCCGGCATAAGAATCAATGTCTGAGCTGATGAGGTCGTGCAGGACGCCTGTGGACAATACATTTTCAGAGATAACTTCTCTGTCACTCCACCACCTCTCATTCTTTCTCCTCCACTTCTCTTCCAGCTCCATCTCTCCTGTCGCACGACTGACTGTCCTCCGCTGCCTCGTCTCCATCCTCCTGGTCGTTCTGGCGACACAGCCCTCCACCTGTAACCGTGACAATAGTGAGGGCGAGGAGCAGTCGGACGCCCTGTCGGTCCAGCTGTCCGTCACAGCCCAGGTCACACCCACCCCTCTGTGGGCGGTGGTCTGGGGTCCCACGCAGCCTCTGGAGGATGAGACCTATCACTTCCTTTCCAGCCAGGAAACTGACCCCCTGCACCAGCATGGGAATCAGCAGGAGGCCAGCAGCACCAAGTCAAACTGGCCTGCAAGCATGCAGCCCCGAGAGGAGGCACCGCTGGAGTCTAAGGACCTGGAGGGAGTGGAGGACGGAGGGACGGCGGCGGAGGAGACGGAGCCTGAGGAAGGTGGGCATCAGGAGACGCACATGAAGGATTTCTAAATAAAGATAGCCATGAGCCGAAGTCCATGTGAACACACACACACATACCGCAAGTCCTCCAGGGAATTAGCTGTCACCAGTGTGAAGGCTGCTGTGTGCTGCCGGCTGTGTCTGTGGCGGGGGATGCCTAATAAAGTTCTCATCACTCACAGGGAGGAATTGGCCGCTGTCACAATGCAAGATACAAGACGTCGTCGGATTTGTGTGTTTGTAGTTGGAGGACGGCGTCTCACACATTCAATATCATGTTTCAGCTGGCTTCATTGATCTCTTTTTTTGTTCTGGATACAATTATACACGGTCATGGTCTGAGATTAGTAATTGCACGAGTGTGTGTGTGTGTGTGTGTGTGTGTGTGTGTGTGTGTGTGTGTGTTACAGTGGACCCTCAGTTCTACGTCACCGTGACCATCTCCTCGCTGCTCATCCTGACGGCAGTCGTCATTACAGCCAAACTCTGGTAGGGATCTCCAAAATATTGTGTGTGTGTGTGTGTGTCCATGTGTCCTTATAAATATGAACTGGGCATTGCTGAATAAGAGTGAATGATTAGTAATCTTTCCCTGTATGAGACACCTCTCCTCGGTAGTAAGAGAGCAGCACTGGTTCTTCTGATTCAAAGTGTTTTTTTTATAGTAAATATGTGGATTAAAAAATGGATCATTCCAGGAACACACAGAGAGGTGCAGTCCAGTTTGAGCCTCAACACAAGATGTCTCCCTTAATATTACGGCATTTTGTATTTCTAAATTGGGTACTTTAAGACTGCAGGATTGAGGTTAAATTAGGTGCTTTGCAATCTGGTCAACTTTATTGCTTTTCATCTTGTTAATTGCGTGATAATTGTACTTCTTTAGTATTAAAATGATCTTAAGGGGACTAATCACTCTTTTGTTGACTTGGTTATAATCCGTAGACACATCCAAACACTAAAGAGGAGTCACAGGTAGACAATAGCTTAGTTGACAGCTGATTTGGAGATTAGTTATGGCTCTGCATAACTGTTGAGAGATTGAAGTATACTCTGTTTTGAAAAATGGAGCTTAAAGAGTTTAGAATTTGTTATTTTGTACTGGAAAATTGGAGACTTTCTACCCACTGATGGTCAAGATAAACATGAATTAATTGTGCCAGATGTGTAGGGATTTAGGAAGAGGCCAGATGTGTGGGTTTTAGTGAAGACGAGACTTTGATAGTTGCAGATGTGTTTGCAAGTGCGTGTTGGTCTGTCATGTCTGTGCGCCTCCACGATTACGTAATGTGTCTACCTATTCCTCCCTCAAGTGAGAGCTGAGTAATAGCTAACTAACGACTTTATTAACAACACTTGTGTTCCTGAAAGTCACAGTTGGCACAGTTGTGTCATTTGGTTCCATTAGAGTTGCAATGATTAAACATTTCATATAACCAGTAGGATGGAACTGGAAACAAAAACAGATCTGTTGCTTTACAGGCTTGAGCAATAACATGGCTTCACCGGCCATTAAGCCTCCCGGAGCATTGTTACGCAAGGTGGGGGTTCTGTGAACGTCAGGTTTTCAGGCCTCGTAAGGAAGAGCTTGCTGCACACATGGTCATTAGCTGTAAATGGGGAGTCATCTATGTGATGTAGTGGAGCACTTCCACGGTTTGCTGATCAAACCAATAACACCTAGTTCATTTGACCACTGGGACTCCTCTCTCCATCTCTTCACACATCTCACACTCTTTTTTGTCAATCTTTTCTCACCCATCTATACTTTTACTCTCCTCCTTCCTGTAATACTTGTGTCTGCTCATCTTACCCACAGATCTATTGCTACATTATTTTTAATTTATTGCCTGAATCCATAAAATTAGCTCTCCTTCACATTATGTTTTCATACTCTCTCTTAAAGGGAAAGTTCAACCAAAAATCAAAAATTCACATTTTTCCTCTTACTTGTTTTGCTATTTATCAATCTAGATTGCTTTGATGTGAGTTGCCTAGTTTTGGGGGTATCAGCCGTAGAGATGTCTGCCTTCTCTCACGGAGTATATGAAAATATAATACATTTGAAAAACTCAACATCAATGTCTCTCTCCGAGAAATGTGACGCAGATAATCCACAGACCTTGGTGTGAGCAGTTTCAAGTAGAAACTATTTGTATTTACAATGTAGACTGATAAACAGGCAAGGGGGGAAATAAATTAATCGTCCCTTTAAAATCTGTTTTGCTCCCACAGTCATACATTATCTCTGCTCGCTCTCTTTCTAACCATCACTCCCTCCTCCCACTTGGCCCTCCTTTCCCTTCACCCCCCCCAGGTTTTTTTTTTCTGTCTCTGAATACCTGTGTTTCCCTTCTTCCTTCAGGTTCTTCGCTTAGTTCCAGTTATCACCTCGCCTTGCTCTAACGCTGCCTGTCTTTGCACAGCTGGTACTCCTCTTATCTCCCTCACCAGTCTCCTATCTCTCCCAGCACCGCCAGTCCTACTGCTGATCCACAGATAATCCTCCAGCTTGCTGTGAGCTGATACACGATAAACCCCCTTTTCTCTCTGTTCCGGAGACTTGCCTTCGCTGTTGTTTCGATAACTTACTCCAGCGGCCCCTGCCATGGAGGAAAGCCCCACACTGCTGGTGGATCCAAAGTGGCCTTACAAAGTGAGAATTGCTGAGATTCGAGGCTGGAGACATGGCAGTGGCCCTTCTCTATAGACTGGCTCGTGCTTCAGTGTCATAAATGTGTAAATAACGCCATGTGTTACATGGAGAGAGTGCCGCGACATGAACGGGAGAGGGGGTACAGATGGACTGAAATGATAGCCTATAGTGGAAATTGGCCACCGTCCAGTTCATTATGATTATAGAAGAGCGGCATATGTGCTCAGTGATTTTCCCAGCCCTAAAATCGTGAGTGTGGCTAATGGTATCAAGCGTGACGATGTGTGTGTGTGTGTGTGTGTGTGTGTGTGTGTGTGTGTGTGTGTGTGTGTGTGTGTGTGTGTGTGTGTGTGTGTGTGCATGTAGGGAGAGAGGAGTCAGCCAGAACAGGTGTTACTGAGGGAAGATGAGGGTGCAGCTTTTATGGCTGCAAGAACAGCTTTGTTGTGCGTCTAAGTATTCTTAAGAGTGTGAACTTGTGGCTCTCTGTCTTCACCTTCCTCACTGAAGTAATGGAACGCCACCTCTGTGATGCGTCACCCCTCTGTCCATTCCTTAACCTTGTTGCATCCTTTCCCCACCTCACCCCTCCTGACTCCCTCTCTCCCCCTTCCCACAGTGCCGGTCTCCTTCCCCCGTTTCTCACTCTCCCTCCCTCCCTCTACCCTCAGCTGACAGCGTTTTAATGAGTCCGATGAGTGCACTAATTCTCTCACACAGTGGCAGAGTAATGTGTTCGCTGATGCTAAATGTCTCGGCTGTTCTTGATGGTCTCTGACTCTGTTTCTCTGTCTCTCCCCCCTCTGTCTTTTGTCTTTTCTCTTTATTCTGCTGTTTTTATCTGTGTCTCTGTCCGTCTCCCTTAATTCCACCCTTCTCTATCATTTCCTGCTCCCTGTCTCTTCCTCGCTAACCTTCTTTCACCATTATCTGTCTCTCTAAAACTCCAACTTTCTTTGAGTCATTTAATCTTGGCTTCTATTCCTGTCCCTCTTCTTCTTGGTCTCTTTTTTTCTATAACTCCCATCTTTTTCTTTTCCCATCTTCTGGCTGCATTTCTCTTCTATTTTCCCCTCCATCCCTATTCCATGAGTTTCCCCCAATTTCTCTCCTCCCTCCATCCCCTCTCCCCATCTTCCCCATCTGTGTCATCTCTGTCTCCCAGTTACGATCGCAGCTGTTCCCAGCATCCACCCCCTCTTTCCCGTGGTGTGGCCCCCCCACTCTCCCTCGCGCTCCCTCGCTCCCTCGCTTCGGAGGACAGCCGGCAGACGTTGCACAGCACCTCCTCCTCCTTCACCGACAGGGAGAGGTAATGAGTCGCCTCACCAGCTCTGCACAGTCTCGAGTGTGTGTGTCTAAGTCTATGAGTCCGATGTGCATGTTTGAGTATCTGTGCACCTCTACATTCAAGTTTGCTTCTTTGTGTATGTGTGTGTCCAGCAGCATTATTACTTCTTTTGTTTTAAAAAGATGTACATGGAGTATAAATGGGCAGTAGTGGTACTCTCTGAGGAGTATTCAGGCCTGGAGTGTTGGTACTGCTGTAAGATGTATCAGTGTGTTAAACTCCCTCTACGAATGAGTCATAGTGGGCCCCAGCCGTCGTCCATGAAATGATGCTTTTATTTGAGGGTATTCAAAGTTAATCTCAATCAGGATAATTATAGCGCTGTACTCCCTTCCTTACTTCCTCCCCCCCATAAGCTTTTCCTCCACCGTCCTCCTCTTCCTCCTTCTCTTCCGCCTCTTCTCCTCGCCGCCCTCTCAGTCCCCTGCGATGCAGCTTTCCGTTTGGGTGTACACCAATTTTCCAGCTTCAGGCCTCCCTGCTCCCTCTTCTCCCATCCTCAGAGTTCCCAAAGCTTCCCACAACCCTCCCTGCCTCGTTTTTGTCTCTTTTGTTTTCCTCTCACTCTTCTTCTCTCTGTCTCTTGCTGTGTCAGGATCCCAGTTGTGAACCTCTGAGGTGACTGTTTTTCCATATGGTAAACATTTCTTGCGGGCCTGAAGAGGAACATCAACACGACCAGAGGGTGTGCCCGCAGCACCGTTTATCTTCTCTGAAACTGTGAAATGAATCCAGGTTTCCCAGGTATCCAGCCATCACAGAACTCCTGGGCTTCCCTGAGGTCTAAAAACCCAAACACATCTCCCTGCTGCTCCCTCCTTCCTTCCGTCCTTACTTCCTCTGTGCTTGATATACATTTATTTCATGTGGCTCATGTGTCACTGTAACCTGCTCCCTGTTTTCCATCCCCTGTATGGCCCCCGAGCTCTGCCAAGCCAACCAACTGCTCTGCGCTTCGACCCGCCATGACTAATTCACAAACAAGCAGTTTAACAGACCTGAAACATCCCATTACATCTGAAATACATTACCTGTGCCTCCACAACCATTTCCAGTGATTCGGCTGCACACGTGAAGCTGTTCAGTATTCATTCTAATCCAGCGGACTGTTTTTTCTTGAAATGACACTCAAATTCAGTTCAGTTCAGCAGGTTTGTATCTGGTTCGCAAATGGTTAAAAAGCCATTCTCAGCATCTCCAAACACTGAACGGGGTATTTCACAAAGCTGTTTGGCACGGCTGTAGCCAACAGGCAATGTGTTTAACATGTCACGCTCCAAAAACTGCTGTTTATTCCCCGCTTTGGGCGCCTGGAATGCAAATAGTGTGGCTTTTTCCCTCTGCAGTGTGTAGAGGAGTCTGTTTTCTTTTAGTTTTTCCTCATGATTTGTTTTCTTAATTATCTGGCTGACGTTCACCTCTTTGTCGAGCCTTTGTGAGCACCCTCTGTTCCTGCTGGACTGTGTTAGAGGTGTGTTAAGCATATAGTACTTCCAGTGGCGGAGATAAAATATTCAGAGCGGGAATGGATAGAGGCATTAGTGTTGAAAATCAATGATTCCCAAAAGGTTTTGGATGGTGCACAACAAAGACAGATTTATGTTGTCATGGAAATGAGCATCTGTGAACTGTACGCGTGATCAAAGGACTGATGTTACCACGAAGAGGATTTTTTCCCCCACCTGACAGCCAAGTATCTCAATCTGGAAAACAAAACCACCATAATTTCCCTTCATATCACTTTTCAAGTCGCTGTATATCAACTGTCTTGGGTGCACCAAAGGAAAGCAGTACATCAAGGAGCATCCTTTCTGTCTCTCCAATGAATCTGCATGTACACAGTAAGAGAAACCTGTGAGAGTATCTTCAAATCTATTATTTATAAATGTCTATTTTATCTATCAGTGAGTGATGTCTTATCGAACCTTTCAGAGCCAAATGTCAGTTTGTGTTTGCCAACTTTTCTAAGCAGCTTTGAGACATGAACCCCCCACTTACACATATTCCTACTACAGACATAGTGCTGGTGGCATCATGCGTGGCTCGTGCTACCCTCCAGATATCTAGTCTTGTGAATTTTAGTAGCATTCCTGTAGAAATGTGGTCTTTCTGTACCATGGAAGTTCAATAAAGACTCAACACTGGCGTTTTAGCTCTGCGTCTATCTGTTTATTTCTATGCATGTTGAATGAATTCCCCTGGGAGCTGTGTGATCTGCAATGCTTTATGGGAAGGACAAAGCTTACAATGTGCTTTTTAATAGCAACCGCTGTATCCTAATCTTTTTCTCTCTGAAGTGAACATTTAGTCCATCGGCTTGCATTGATTTTGAACCATGGGCTTGGCATTAAAAAGTACTGCATGTGCCAATCATGTCGAAGAAGGGGGCGAAGAATAAGGCGGCTGCTTGTGTCTGAAGCTTTTCCTTATCTCCTCACCTCATATGGGTTCCTCTCGCTTCAGAAAGATTAACAGCATGCTAAGCAAGAATTCCCTCTGTGTACAGTTTTTCAAACGAATGTCAATAAAATCAAGGCAGGCTCCTGAGGAGAAGTGCCATTCGCGTCCATTGAGATTCTCCACCAGTCTGCTGCACAGCTACTGTTTCCATCTCCTCTGGGCATTTTACTGATCAATCAAACTAATTGATTGCCTTTGTTCCACTCTGAAATTTTAATGACCGTCTAGTTATGAGACACATACTGTACCAGCAGATGCTGCAGAAATCTGTAACGGCGGCGGACAAACAGCAAACATTAACGCAGAAGTTAGCTGAACTCACGTATGCAGAGTCATCGCTCACATGCTTTATAATAAACACACACGACTCAACTGCCACTTTCTCTCAACATGACACGTGGCCAGCTAACCCTCTGTCACTAACAAACACTTGAGAGGTGAACAGCTGTTAGAAATCACGGCTCCAATCTGTGAACCAATGAAGCTCAATCACACCGACTGGAATTAACACCACTATTTATAGAGGTGGGGCGGATTTTGTAGAGAAATATGCAGGGTTAAATGAAACAGGACCACAATTTCCCCGTCGTCTATTCCCCTCTCACTGCTGCTGCTGCTGGTCAGATAATTGCTACCATTAATGTCACGCAGGATGGAGAGCGGAGAATTAGAGAAAACAGAATCAAAAGAGTGAGAGATGGGTGGGGCAGGCATGATGAAGGCAGTTCTGACTGCGTGATGGAGGTACAAGGGTGGCTAGCAATTCCAACAGGCAATTTTGACATTGAAACAGAAGCTCTGGGCAAAACATACGCACATGAAATATGAATGTGCTTTGTGCGTGTGTGTAGCCATGCTGGTTGCGCACAGTGGAAGCCTCAGCTCTATAATACATTAGTCTCTTTAGGGACATGCCCTAATTAATGGCTTGACCTCCTAACGGGTAGCCCCCTTCTGCGAGTTAACATTTAGCTGTGCACCCTCCAGAGATGCACTTTGAAGTGCATTTAATAAAAGACGTTGACAGTGACATTAATGAGAGAGTCAGGGTATGCAAGTACAGGGCTTCATTTTATTTCCCGACAATTTATATTCTGATTTTTATACATGTCTCAACTCAGCAGAGAGAAAAAAATACAAAGCAACATAGAATCAATCTAAACCCAAAGAAGAACATTTTTTAAACCAATAGAGATACACACATACACATCAAATACACTGATCCTGCTTCTGGTCAAAGTCAACCGACTCCTGCTGCAGACTGTCTTCTGGTACTGTATTACAAGTGATGTGTGTGTGTGTGTGTGTGTGTGTGTGTGTGTGTGTGTGTGTGTGTGTGTGTGTGTGTTCACTGACAGTCCGCTATCAACAACTGCAAGAGTTGATGTCACACCTGTCATTTTCCATCAGCCGGTATGTTTCTGGATCCATCAAGGTGAAATTTGGTGACAATGAAAAGTTCCCATGACGCTTCCTGGTTTTACTGTGAATATGTGAATATTGTGTGTGACCATGAACATCCGTTTGTCCATCAACATGTCCATGTGTCTGTTAATCAGTGATAGTGTCCATCAGTGCCTTGTCTCCACATCTCCGTCTCTTGTTCTCAGTTGGACTTGGACCAGATCTTCCCACTGCCACGCAGCCTGAAAGGGGAGAAACAGTATGAAACACTGCATTTATCAAAATACTGTAATGATTTACATGTTTACTTTTCCACTTGCACCACTAAACCAGCATATTACTGATGCAACCTCAATGCAACAGTGTCTTTGTGATAACATATCAAATTCCTTGTATGTTCAACATACCATGGCAATAAACGGTTCTGATTCTGATCTAACATATCTGCATCGGAATTGATCTCAGTGGATTTTCTATTTCAACAATTAAAAAGAATTTGTGCAAAGAACCTATTTCTAATAATAACGGCTGCACTATCAGTCCCGTCCTTTAAATAGCTTTATAAAGAAATGGTGTCAAAACTAATTTTTAATTTGAGGATTGAGGTTAAGCTATCATTAATTTGGATTTCAAGTGGATCTTCATTTTGAATGAAGTGCAGTGCTGAGTGATGAAAATTATAGCGCTCTATGCTTCATCAAAATATGACAGGCAGCCAGAAAATAATCACCGCTTTCTGTTTTTCGGCGGCAACTACATAAACAGCAGACGAGCAGAGCGTCTCTGTTGATCACTGGAGGGGGGAACGGTTCTTTCAGGAGGAGAACACGTGGGGCATCTGTATATCCAGTGACATTTTACAATCCAGGACAGATGTGAAATTAGCCATCGGTAATTGGGCCGGATGGAAGCGGAGCAGGAAGAGAGCCCCTGAAAGCAGGGTTAGAATATTGCTGCAAAACACTGATGTGATAATAAAGCTACTTCATGCAGACACACGTTCACACGCAGACAAACCACTTACAGCGGCAGCTGGCTTTTTAATGTTTATTGAAAAAAATAGAAACATAGCGGTTCTGTGTTGAATTAACTTGCTCTCTCTGCGAGAACACTGGACTAACGGTGTTAATTTAGTGTTTGAAGTAGTCTTTGTAGTGCTGTTTATAACTAGGTAAATTTGTATTTATAAAGCTCTCTTTTCAAAAAACCACAGAACCAAAGTGTTTTACAAAACAAAAGCAGCAATAAAATAAACTTAATGGGGAAAAAACTCAACATGCAGCCTTTTTGTTCAATTTGGTGACTTGCAGGCATAAATAGAATGTCTTGCTGAAAAAAAAGAACAACCTTGATTTACCAGCGCACCAACAATTCTGAATAAAACAATTTCAGTAAATTATTCTACATGGCCAAACATATTTTATGCGTTCAATTTCTGGGATGTTTGTTCATGCTTTATGAATGCAATTTCAATGCAAACTCTCACTGGTTCCTTTTGTTTAAAAAACCATAACATGCAGAGCACATCACTCATGCATGCATTTTTCTGCACGCAGCCAACACAAAAGGTTGCATCACAGTACTCACCCTTTCACCTTTGAACTTTTTTTGCCAGGTTGTCGCGGTTCCTGAGAGGAGGCGGGGTCTCGCGGCTCTGCAGGCTGATCTGCGTCCTGATTGGAGGCGGCTCCAGCGGGGGCGGGGCCTGACGACGGAGAGGCAGCGCTGGCCTTTAACGTTTTCTGTAGGTTTGAGACCTGAAGTAAAAAAGAGAAGACGGATTAAAAAAAGTCTTTCATATTCAGTGTTGGGCAAGTTACTCAGGAAGCGTCATCAGTTACTTTTTAACTTAACACTCCTTTGTAAAAAGAAGTAATAGTATTACTTTACATATTACTTGCTATCAAAAGTAATTAGTTATGTTACTTGTTATAATACAATACTTTCGCTATCCCGCTGGTTGGTTATAACTCGCTATTCTGCTTGTTTACAACGGAGACGTCCAGTTACCAAACTATGAGACCAGTGATGTGACTGGCTGAGAAAACAATTAAAATCACCCCACCTGCTGATCGACATTCTCCTTCACCCAGCACGTTACTCTGCTGCAGATACATGAGCCAAAATAGAAGGTGGCGATGCCCACACGGTCCATGCATCTACCACCTTGCGCTTGGCCTTTAGTATTAAAATTTCACCTGCATGGGTGCACAATATTAAACTGAACCGGGCCGTCTCTTCCTCTCCCTCAGGTCAGTCACACATGTGCCAGAGGCGATATTTGCCTGAAAGTTCAACTCGACATGCTGCTAAGATGCATACCGACCTGCTGCTAAGATGCATACCGACCTGCCGCGCGACGTAACTTAATCTTACTTGGCACGAAACACAAATCGCTTTCTGGTAAAGCAGTAATGCAGCATTACTTTGAGTAATAACTGCAATATAATTACTGATTTGGAGATTGTAATCCCTTACACTACTCATTACTGGGGAATGTAATCATATTACAGTAACACTGGTCGTATAACAATACTTGTTTATGGAGGAATTCATACAGCAGCATGTTTATACTTTAATGTGTTTATGAACACGTTGCTGTTTGAGTTTACCCTCAAACAAAATGCAAAAAAAAAAAAAAAAGGAAATATGCAGTCAGGAAGAAAACTAAAAGACCACAAGTGGCTGGAAGCATAAAAACAAAGATGCTGAAGAGGGAAGAGTCACATTTACTGGATTGTCTGGGGGGAAAGACTTAAAGAACTGTAGGCTGAAGAGATGAGGACTAACCTCTGTTTCCACTTGGACTTTAACTTTTAACTGGCTCTCTCGGTATTGGTTTGCCCTTGAGACCTGCTCCTCAATACCACACAGCACCGCCTCACAACCTGTGCACCTGAGAGAGAGAGAGGAGAAGGGCATGGAGGGAGTCAGGAAGCTGATAACGGAGACATAAATAAGCACAGACGCATAGAGGGGCTACTGACCACTCCTGCAGTGTGTTGACTATGTTTGGCAGCTCGTTGGGGCCGAGGTCACGACCCACGCTGCAGTCCACCTCCACCTGCTGGTTCCTCTGGTCCAGCTTGCCCTGGATGATATCGCAGTACACGGCGTCTATCAGCAGGTCCTCCAGCTCCCTCACATTCTTCAGCTCGAGCTGCTGCAGAAGCAGCGAGTACGGCAGGCACTGGGGGGAAAAAAAGACACAAAGGCTTTACTTATTCTCTTCTTTTTTAACTAACGTACACAGGCAGATCATTTGATTCCACTTTAACGGTTTGATGGAAAATGACAAAAAAAATGTACAGTAAAATTGCCTATTTCTCTAAATGTCACTGCCAGAGAAAGGTGAAAGGAGAGTTTGGAATTTAGCAATCCTTCACTGGGCAATTAGAGAGTTCACGCCTACATGCGGGGGAAAGCAGTGACATATTCAGGAGAAAAACAGGGGCAGGAGTGAAGGGAGCAACGGTCGTAGAAAGTGAGATTAAGTTTATTAAAAAAAAAAAAAAAGGACAGAGCTGGTGAGAATAATGAATCAATTATTTATCCGGAGCAGAGAAAGAAAAGGGCAGGAGATGTGCAGTATGGTTGGAAGGTGCGAGTGAGAGATGCCTTAATAAAAGAACATTAAATACTTCATCATGCACATGGAGGGAGGGGTAAAAAGTCTAAACGGACATGAGCAGTAGCAGCTGTGCTGGTGACTCTTCTTTAGAAGCTTGAGACCGAAAGGCTTGTTGGTTTCTGAAATTCTAATTTAGCTGATTTAGTTTAAAGGGGACGTGTCAAGTTAATTTTCAGGTTCATACTTGTATTTGGGGTTTCTACTAAAACACGTTTACATGCTTTAATGTTAAAAACAAGCTACTTTTTTGTACTCACTGTCTGAATATAACAGTGTTTATTTGTTTAGAATCGAGGAGGAGAAGAGAGGGCTTCATATGCAGGTCAATTCACACACTTGTGAGTAAAGCATAAAAGGAAACCTTACACTTCATAATGTCAGCACAACAATCATAACAACAAGCACAGGGCAGATGTCAATAAATGCTGATCACAGATTCAGGACTTTCATCCATCAAGGGGAAACTTGATGTGTCGCACAGTAACGCTACACTGCAAATGCAATCATTTGGGAGGAATATGCAAGGAAACACATTTGTGAAATAAACGACATTTGGAAGATCCATCTTGAAAAAAAGATAGTAGGTATTCCATATATTCAGAGCTCGGAGTGGGCAGGTACTCACTCACCAATACGCAGCAGGCTATCGGCACTTCTACATTTTGATTTGTTTCTTGCACAGCAGCACTTCTCACAAGCTGCTGGTGCTCTTGTCTGCTCTCTCCCCATCATGTTCTCTGGTCAATTCACAATGAATTGTTGAGAACTGATAATATTGTGCAGCACCAGAGTTTTTAGTTGCTATGTATAGTATCAGTATGTATAATAATAGCCTGAATGTGAAATACAGCTCTTTTAATGTTTTATGTTATTTGGATAGGATTCCCTTCAAGAAACTGTAAATGTAAGTTTCGTCATGAATATCATCATTGAAAATGTCAACACATTTAAGTAAATTAAGTGTGTGTGCTCACAAAAGACTCACTTCTGCTGCTACAACTCCATCCTTGGGGAAAACACCACCTGTATTCACCGTGTCTTAAACGCTAAGTTTTAACGCACGTCTCTTTATGCCCTCCTCCCGAAAGGTCTGTTCCGATTGGCTTGCGAGAAAAACATGGTGCACCTTTGCAAAGGTATTTCTCAAGCCGTTGGTGGAGATACTCAGATGAAAGGCAGTATATACTAATGAGCATGCATGTGACATAGGGGAGCCAAATCAAAATGGCTTCTGCACTTCCCTGTGAAAACTGCAAAGTGAAAAGAATGAACCAGTACCTTGAGGTTGGATGCCAGGCTGATGATGGAGAGGTGGCGGAGTTTATTTCTCTGAGCGGGGGTCAACTCTGGAAGAGAGGCTGCTCTCTCTACAGCAGCACACAAGAAAAAAAAGAGAGACACAATGGGGACAAATGTACCAGAGTAGTGTGTGTGTGTGTGTGTGTGTGTGTGTGTGTGTGTGTGTGTGTGTGTGTGTGCGTGCGTGCATGCGTGCGTGTCGCTTGGTGAGGGTCAAACAGTCGCACATAATCGAGGCACTACTTATTACTTTGAAGTGTAATGTTATACGGGGACACGCAGGTAAGTGTGGGGCTCTTTAAGCAGCCGGAGAACATAGTCGGGAGGAAGTCGGTCCCCAGCGTCTGTCTCCTGCTGCCTTGCTCCCCTGGTGACAGGACTCACACCCTCCGAGAAGGCGGCTCTGACAGTTCCTCTACGGGCTTCACTACACAGCTCTCTGAAAGTCAATGTGCTTCCTGTCGGCGAGACTCCAAAAGGGAAGGGAACAATAAAGTAGGCTACATTTTTTTTCCAGGCTATTGGTTGATGTTCGGCATAAAATTAGACATAATTAACATTCCGCTTGTCGTTGAAGCTTCCCGACGCATTACACAGACGGCAAATTAAGTCACAAAAGATTAGTTTACTGCCCATTTATGCCAGCACTGCTGCAACACATACAATCATCAGCCAATCGGAACACTTAATAAAAAGTTGCCCAAACAGATAAAAGCACACCAGTAATTTTGTCTGTGAATAACCTGCCTGCAGTGTCTCAGTCGAGGGCGTTTAAAGAGGGTCAGGGTACCTGCCTTGCAACAAAGAAAATACAGCTAATAATAAAAGAGTCGCAGGGACGCCCCATTACTTATTTACACTGTGCTGCCACAGCAATACCTTTGTAGTCGCAATAGGTTCCATAGGCAAAGAGGTTGAGGAGCTGGTACATTGGTGCATGAGGGCCATTCTCCATCTGTGGTGTAGAAGGAAGATGAGGGGAAAGAAGAAAATGATAACACAAAGGTAATGAGACTCTCTCCGCAAAAACTGTGCAACTGCAATTTGAGTCTTGCTGAGACTCTTTGAGAGTACGGCTGCATTCATCACATCAGGCGTCGCGGCGATAAGCGCAGGATTGTGCGGCGGTGTGACACGACACCATGCTGCTAGTATGCCGGGTTAGAAGTGATTGTCTGTCCGCATCGACGATTTAAAAAACATTTACTTTCAATAACTAAACAGGATGTGAGGCCCATCAAAACGGTGGGTTTTAAACTGGTGCACAAGGCACAATTGAGTGTGTTTTGGTCATCCATGCTGCTCCTCTCTCGGTGGGCGTCTTTCGGTCTGATCCGTCTCCAGTGAACAACAGGGGAATCACTTTCATAGTGTCCTTATGGCTGACTGGAAGCTATCAGCTGATGCCCGCCCTGTCTTTTTAAGACTCTCGACTATAATGTATTTGTTCTACTGTTCTTTAAAATGCCTTCACCTGTTACAGTTACTACAGTTACCTCCAGGGGAACAACATTTTGCGGGACTGCTATTTCCTATTTATTATTTATCTAGAACCTGATATTGAAAAGAAAACACTTTTTGTAATGCATCATCCCCCAAGAGGAAGAAATATTATAAATAGACAATGTTATCAGCTCAACAACAGATTAGTAATAGACTGAGCTATAAATATGATTGTGGGAGATTTTTAACTTTAACCGTCCTCTGAGTAAACAAATAGCGAAACACATATTGAAGCAGAAAACGGAGGAAAACCGAGAGGTCAAGATTTGTGTTGACGCTGTGCTTGTTCTTCCCTTTTACATGCACAAAACCTCAGTGCAGTCTTTAAGAAAAAAACAAAAAAACGGCAATTTAACTGTTCAGTGCATAGAAAGGGACACAAATCCTTAGTAAATATCCCCCCCTGGTCTGGCCTTTTCTCCATCTTTTTCAGGGCCTTTCTTCAAGAATGGAGCAATGGTTGCAGCACAATCTCATTCTACTTTAACAGCAGCATTTCACTTCCAAAATAGGGTGTTAACTGCATGTTATCATGCTAATTTGTCATACAACATAAGCAATATGTTGGTAATGTACTTTTTGAAACTGATAGCAGCATCTCGCTTAGGAAACTCTATTTCTACATGTGTTGATTGGAAGGTGAGTCATGACTTTGATTACATCATTGATGCACAAATGTATACACATGTCCACATGTATAGATGATAAATGTGGACCAATGTGGTCAGGAAATACCCTTGTGTTGATGCTACACTAACAATGTGGTCACTTGCATCACTGACCCGTCTGATTGTTGTTTGGTTGATCAGATTCTCAATGTGTCCTGGATAAATGAACACCTCTGAGATTAACTGTCTAGTTGTGATTAAGATGGCTCGTTTTCGTGCCAGGTCTGAAAAGGTCCCTAAAGACACAAAGGTTGAGGAAGATGAAGTGCGAGAGTGTGTTTACCTCTCTGACATTAGGCAGCTCCAGGATGTCAGAGAAGACATAGAGGCCTGGGGTCTCCAGCAGAGAGCTGACAGCCTGGGCCAGTGCTGGGCCTGACAGAGACAGGAGCTGCTCCACCTCCATCTGATGCCAGGGGACAAAGGAGACGAAGAGGTGAGCAGGTTAGACAAAAAGTACTACAGAGAGACACATAAGAGCAGCAGAGTTGTGAGGAATGTCCAGATAAAAATCAAGGAAATTACATTTCTGTTGCCGCCTTGGCTCTGCCATCTGAAGAACTGCACCAAGGGACACCATGTCACAATCTGCCATGAACACTATTGCAAAGCTCTATTGATGAACACTAGGACTCCACAGGATGTAGGTCTCTTTGTCATGCACAGCAGCCAAGTACTCTTGACCGAAGCACACTTAACCCTCAACTTACTCGAAGAGCAACTCAGACAGTGGAGGAGTCGCTGGACTGGGTAGCACCAATACAGGCAACAAGGGTAATGAATGCAAGGAACGGGACATGTTTATTCATCAAAACCAATTCCCTGCATACACGATGCAAATGCACTTTGGACAACACCAGAATAATTACCTGACAGGATTCTGCCTGTGTCTCCAGCAGATATTTAGGTTACATCTACACTATTATGTTTTTGTTTAAAACCGGGGTATTAAAACTTAAACGATCTCCGTCCACACGGGCGTTCCAGCTTCCCATTTACACCCAAATGCCCAGTGTACAGGAATAGTCATGTGATGGACAGAAATCATTTAAAAAACGATGCTGAAATGCCTGTGTGGACGTAGATCATTATGAAAAGTATTAGTGTGGATGGAGCCTTGGTCCAGAAAGTGAATCCCGAAAAACAAGCAAAAAAACAAAAACAATACCATTCCCTGATTCTGTACTTTGGCCGGAATCTGCCTTTGTAATCTACAAGCTTTATCATAAAAATATTTAACAAAAAATAGCATGGGCAGGATGTCTGAATCTATTTGTGCGTGGCTTCCAATTCAAAAGTGCCTTAACTGACAAATGTTTCAATCTGAGAAGCTGTCTTGTTGACTTTGATGTGATATTCTAAGATATCTTAATCCCAGCCGACACGTCTTGGGACACAAAAGAAGTTTAGTTTTACTTATGCATGATAAAATTATTGCAATTGCATCAGACTGCTTTTATTACCCAAGGCCATTCCCTAAAATGAATGCAACAGAGAGTCTGGATACCAACTGCTGAGTTCAGACTAGTCTGACTGGTTCTTATACATCACAGTCAGTGCAGAGATGGCGGATATATTGTATCATCCTAAATCTGATGCACTTAGATGCACACATGCACATCTAAATGTGGGGTGTGAAGAGCATATTCTCAAGCAAGTGGACCAAAGTGGACCTTAAACAGCTCTGAAGATAACTAAAAGACACTTCTAACACTTTTATTGAAATGAAATGCAACTTGGTGAAATCTATAGCTGTGTTTTAAGAGATATACGGACCGATGCCGTTTTGCTGATGAGAAAATCTACATAAGATGATCTGGGGCTGTATTCATGAAGCTTCCTAAAACAAAAAAGTTGCTCCTATTGGTATTCATTCTTAAAGAATTTCCCCTTACATATACGACAAGATCCCGGTAAAGATAAAAGATATTCACAAAGCATCTTGTGAAACTGTCAGGAGTAGAAAGGAGGACTTTTGAGAGGCTAAGAGTTTCTGAAGTGGAGGAGAAATGGTGGCAAGACAAAGAAGTAGGAGAAACAGTCTCCAAACACTGAATGACTGCATATTAGATTGTGCCGGGATAATGTCTGTGGCCAATCTCATTAGAGTATGTGTGCCTCCTCAAACAAGACGAGCAGCAGTTTACTGTCTAAAATGACATCACTTCCCCATTTCATCATATTAGCATATGAATTCTAGAGTTATGGCCAAAACATGTTTTGTGAGGTCACAGTATCCTTGATTGAAGTGGACATTTGAGCCAAATTTGAAAAAACCTCTCGGTGTCCCTGAGATATTGTGTTCATGAGAATGGCACTGAGGGGCTGACGGATGAATAAACAGACGGACGTACAGACAGACGGAGTGACAACCTGAAAACAATATGCCTCTGGCTACAGCTGTTGACAGCACCGAGGTATAAAAAAGCCAAAAATTCAAAAGGAGCAGTAGTGTCAGTCAGAAAGTCTTGGTTACTTATTTATAGATTTTTTTAGAAAGGTCATTATACAGTATGTGTCATAACAACACAAAACACTTTGAGTTCAAATTATATTATTGTGTAATTTAAATGTGAAGAATGGGCCGATAACAAGGCTGAAAACCAACAATCATTTTCATTATTGATTAAGAGGTCAATTGTTTCTTAAATTATTTGATTGAGCACTAAATCAGCTAGAAAAGTGTCAAAAACTGTTTTCCAGAGGTCAAGGTGATAGCCGAATCCAATTAACAATCTAAAACATAAATAGATTTAATTTAAAATTCAGTTTAGCCAAGAAAAGATGCAATCCCTCAGCTAATCGGGTTAGGGTTAAATTATTTGTCAGTGTTTGTTGATCGACTGTTCAAATAATCCACTAGTAATTTAATGGATATGAAAGACTCTGATATTGTCGGGTTTCTGTTGCTCACAAAGGGAAGAGTCGACAGCATTTATACTGAACAATACCTGTAACTAAAAATGTAGTTAAGTAAGTTTGATCAAAACTAAATGTACACAAAAACAACAAATACACACATTTACGTGAACACGTGTTTACAAATACTCCATCCTTGGGAGTGTGACTGTGATAACGGAATTATTTTGAAGTCTTAGGCGGTAATAGACTGCGGGATGACACTAGCACATAGACACTCTTTACATTTTCACGAGAACATCTAAAATCACATGGCAAATTTCAACCGAAACCTAAAGTGATGTTTTAAGATATCTCACCTGCCAAACTCTCACCCCTGTTTTAACGCTAGCTTAACACCGCTCACCCGGCTACCGTTAAAGCTAACTTATGACCGTGACAGCAGACATTAATGCAAAAGACAGATGAAGTGATGAATGTACAAAACTTATATCGTATCGTTTCAGGGTACGAGTTTGTTTTTATGCTGTGCGTTCTCATTAAAATGTATGTTAGCTATTATTCGGTCTCAATGTGTCATGCTAGCTCGGTTGCTAACGGCTAACCAACCAAAGGCTTCACTTATCCGTTGACGCTAGGCCTCAGTTCACTTTAAGCCTTTCTAGTCATTTAAATCATACCACTACACTGCGTAAGTAGCTGGGAAGTAAAATATGCAAATGAATGCAACCACAAAAGTGTTCAATAAGACAGTATGTGTCCAAATGTACCTTGTTGTGTTGGTTTCTAGCAGACAGCCTCCCTCTCGATTGTTCAGTTCCGCTGTTAGCACACGTACGACAACAAAGCAACGTAAGCGTTGATTGGACGGTATAAGCAAAGTAGGCGGGACAAATGCTGCTGTCAATCAGCATCGGCAACAGCGGATCCGAGAGAACAGCGTCATCTAGCGGTGATCTGATTTACACTGGGAACAGTCGAGATCAATACGTTGCTCAGCGGCGGAGAACAAACAGGAGGTCAGGAGTACCAAGATAAATCTGAGGGGGTCACAAAACGATTCAGGGGAGGGCATTTGTCTTCTGTATTGTCTCTTGTCTGTAAAGTGAAATACTTTCAAATCCTTGAACTCGCACAACTCATGTCCACCCTAAGGCCATAACACGTGACAGTAAGAGGATGCAGTTACATCAGTGAAGATATTTCAACTGGTTACCCTGTATGTGAGATGTGTGGAAATGTGGATGTCATAGACAGAAAAAAAAGTAGACACAAGGTACACTATTAAACAATAGACAATTTTATTGACATAAATGTATTCTCAAAAGTCTAACATAGTGCAGGAAAGCTATTATTCATTTTAGAGGAGCAAATACAACATTTACAGCATTAACATAGCGACAAACAACTATGAGCTAAGTAAAGATATAGAGGACATACTGTATAGTTTTAATCCAAGCTCCTCCTTGCTTTTTTGACATAGCTGTGCCAGCCATTTTGGTGTGTTTTTCTGAAGATTACTTGTCTTATATCACCTGCCTGTATTCATCTAATGTTTGTCCAGCATTTTTTACCTTTTGGTTTTACTTATATTCTTTAATGTCAATTTGCAATGTTCTACCAGTGGCCTGAGCTACTTCTCTATGAGTGTGTGCTGGTCAGCCAACAGACTGAGGCGAGCAGAGATTTTGATTAGAATACATTCTCTGTGAGAAGCTCCTTTTCAGTCAGTTTGACCAAGAACTTATAGAGACGCTAGATAAGACAGTGTTGTGTTGTGAAAAACAACTCCAAATATGGTTAAAGGAAAAGGGCTATTGATACAATAATGTATGGAACTGGAGAGGTGATATTGAAGTCTATATATGTGTTTATGTACTGTGAAGTTAGTGAGCTGCTTCATGAACCAGCCATCGGCTTGCTGTATTATTTTTGATGCACTATCTATTTTTGCATTGAACTCTATTGAATCCAGGGTGTTACATTGACACTGCAAAGATATTACTAAGAAATATTATTGTCTTGGAGTACCTGAAAACCCAGTTGAAGGTTTGGACACTTTGTGTGCTTTTAGTACATGTTTGTGCATGTGAGCGTTCCCCATTGGCTGCTCACTGATAGCGTAATCGACACCGTTGAGTAGCACCCACACTCCGGTTTCCCCTAAAACACTGTTCTCTCTATTTGCACGTGTTGCTGTAGTTTGTACTGTTAGCTCTGTTAGCACCGTTTACTACGTTCCACCGGCTTAATGCCTCACCATGTTGAGAGGCAATCAAAATGCTCCCACTCTCTTATTATGCAACAACCTGAAACCTAAATACACAGTGATATTTCTGAAATAATTTGTAGCTGAGTTTACTTGAGAATTTTAATAAATCTCTTCTAAAGATTAACAGCAGAGGCCCACAACACAGTGACAGCCTTCATGGAATTCAGTTTTGCAACATGAAGACCTTTTTCTAATGTGAGACTGGATAGCCATTCAAAGCTGAATTCAACAACAGACTCATTAATTGTAAAAAAAAAAAAAATGTTAGGCTAGCTGATGTCATTGTAAAATATTGACATTCTTCTCTATCTAAAAGTCGTGCAATACTATAATGTATATTCTCTTTAAATTCCCCCCAATCTGTTTTATCTCAGTTCAACAGATTTTCAACAACCATACCTTCAGTAAAACATTTAAAATATCCTGTGTGCACATGTTGTGTGTCAAGAATGACCTTTTGGTCTGAGTTTTGTTTCCTGTTATCCTGTAATCATTACTTTTTTTTCTCTCACAACCACGTGTAGCCCCAGACCTCCCAGTTTTGCAGTATTTTCAGTTGTATTGGGATTCAGTTGAGCTGAATGGCATGCATCTGGCAGATCCGTTTATAAATGTGTTCACAAGGAACATCAAACCATGTCTTTGCGTGGCTGTCTAAGGTGGCACAATCCTCTCCATGTTCCCCTCCTGACTGATGGTTATTTGGCTCTGAGCTCCACTGATCCCAGTATCTGTGACACATGGAGAGAGGAGGAAACATGGATTGATAGGGTAAGCTATAAATAACAACTGTGAACATTTCTGACAAACATGAAAAACAAGCTCACCTTGCCTAGCCTGTGATTCATTCATGACATTTTTTAACTCTCTTATCTGAGGTTTTGATACAAGAATGGACATGTTGCATGTATATCTTTTGATGTTGCAACTGTTATGTAATTTTATTTATATTCATATTTTTTTGTATAAATAGGCCAGGTAAAACAGGCAGATTATTTTGTTTTGGATGGTTTAGGTTCTTCCTGGACAGTTTATTCAGTGTCATTGAACTTTAACATAAAACATAAGCAAATAAATTATTTATTGCATCAAATATTAAATCAAATAGTACTTGTGTCGCAATGTTGTGTTGTCCACCCATCTCCAGTCTCCTTCCTTCTCTATGTCAGACAGGCCGATCCAGAAGTGGTAATCAAATCCGTCAATTTTCTTGACTTCTTCTTCCAGAGCGTCCTGAAAGTAAACAAACACAAACATACACACATCATTGACATAATGCATTTCTTGGTGTCAAAGCCTAAATCCTTAACCCATACCCATTATTTTAAATCTTAACTCTAAAACCATGTCTTAACACTTTGACATTCTTAGAAGGGAGATAAAATGTCTTAATTTTCCAATAGTCACAAAAAAACACAAATTTAAACACTCACTTTCTTATTATATATAAATGTACTTGGAAGGATCTTTATTTACAGTAAACTAAACACACATCTCTAACTCTATAAAGAGCCAATGTGTCATTTTTTGAACAAATACAAATAAGGCATATTTACATACTAGACCTTTTCCACAGCAGAAACGTTGACTTTTCATAGTAAGAAAAGTGCTACTAATAACATAAATAATGGCTCCACTCTATTCACGTGTCCCAGTAAGTCATGACAGTGGGACAGTGAGCCAGCATGTACGATATCAGTCAAGCACAGTCTGTACACCTACACAGTCCTGAGTAGAGGTTTAATCCTTATACAGTCTATGGTTTAATTAGAAGAATAAATAGGAAATCACCATTGTGGATGGACTATGGGTGAGCAGGGCGTACAGGGATATAGGCATGATACTTTTGTGTTTCGATTATTACGTCATTGTTTGCTTGTCACAGTATAGGAAAAGCACAAGTGTAAATAGTAAAATGAAGGCTCTTCAGTTTCAGGGTCCTGGTACTGTGCGTGCTTGTTCAATGTCACGCTGTCATGGCTGACTGAGACACTTAAATAAACAGGTTTATTGCCAAAATGTCTGCTGTGAAAAAGGCATATTCAGTTTGTAACTTCAATCTAACTTTTAAACTATGCCTGCAAAGTGACCTTGCCTTGCAAAGATGTCTTTATGTTTCCTGTATTTAAACACACACACACACACACACACACACACACACACACACACACACACACACACACGCGCGCGCACACACACACACACACACACACACACACTGAAACACACACACACTCACGTGGACAGCACGCAGTAAACAACACAGTAACTGACCCAATTAAGGGGAACGAGAAACACCTGTGCCAGTCAGCAGGTGTTCATTTATGTCTATAAAGTTGGCTGACTTTACCCCAACACACACACACGCACGCACACACACGCGCACACAAGCGCGCGCACACACACACACACACACACACACACACACACACACACACACACACACACACACACACACACACACACACACACACACACACACTTACATGCTGTTCCATGGTGTGCAGTATGGTAAGATGGCTGCCCATATCTGCACAGCTATCTCTGCTCCTCAGCCAGTCCAGCTTGTCATTGCTGAAGAGGTAACACTGATCCCCGACATGAAGCCATCCTTCAGGACACTCCCTGCACTGCTTAACTATTGGTGAGATAAAGAGGGCAAGATGTAAAAAAAGGATGAGGGTTAACAGTAAATCAAGGACAGCAGGAAATGAAGATTGTGTGCACGTTTGATCTACATCCCGCCACCTGTCTTTGAACAGCTCCGTCCCAGAGTGCTGTAGTCCTCACACAGCTGGATGTAACGTCTCTGTGCCGAGTTCAGTTTCAAACCAAGAGATGAGGAGTCCAGGGGGGCAGCTGGCACCAGCCTGCCAATCACTGACAAGGAAGGAAGGAAGGAAGGATCAATGAATGGATGGATGGAAAGAAGGATGGATGGATGGATGGATGGATGGATGGATGGATGGATAGATAGACAGATAGACAGATAGATAGATAGATAGATTTCAGTCAGGACCAAAATGGTGGACCGACATTGCCACCAACAAAAGCCTGACTAAAAATGTATGCAATCGTCATACTGTTGTGTTTTCACCCACTCCTGACTTCTCCCTCTACAAACATGAATCTCCTCTGTACAGTCTGTGACTCTCTGATTTTACTGCTGCTGTTACTGGAGATAATTGAGTTTATATGAGCTCCCTTGTGGCTGTGAAAAAAAAGATAATTTACAATATGAACTTTCTCTGGCTTCATTGCCAGATATTTTTCCTCATTTGTATTTCCTCCGTTTATGGTGCCACTTCCCCTTTTGCTTATTAAAAACATGTTTCTGTAATGTTTTCTAAGAAGAATAATTTATATAATATAAGTCATTAATATAGATAATAGATATGTATTTATGTGGCTTTTATTAAAAAAAAAGTACTGTCAAAGGGACATGCATCATCTCAGGAGGAAACTTGATCAAAAAGTATTGTCACTGATCAGGTTCAGAGGAAAATAGAGTCAAGCCACTCACTGTCCTTTTATAGTGTTTTACCTTTATTAACTGTGAACTGGACGTTTTGCTGTGGTTACTTGTTCATATCAGAGTTTGCGTTTTTTTAATAATAATGAGTAATTCTTGATAAAAAACAAATGACGTATATTAGCATTTACAGGAAAGCCTGCTGATGTAAAACACATTCAGGTGCTGCAGTGAGGTTACATGTGGCTAACACATAGATTACACAAAAACACTATGATATACCCATGAACAGAATTTTAAAATTGTGCTGCATTTGTTTTGTATGGCAGATGTTGTTTACTGTGCAGCTAACAAAGCAAATAAAGAGTCTACCTAAGTAAAGCGAAAACATTTATTTTACCAGATGACCTGACCCACAATAGTTACATTTAACTGCTAGGAATATTGGCTGATTTGTCATGATACACTACATAATGTTTGCTTCTTATATATTATTCATAAGGTAGAATTAAATCATTATTCTTACAATATGTTGTAATAGATGTTTCTTTTTATCTCCTATTGTTGCAAGTCATCATTTTCAGATACTAAATTTGTACTCAATAGCTTCTGTGTCTGTCTATGAATGTGTGTGTGTGTGTGTGTGTGTGTGTGTGTGTGTGTGTGTGTGTGTGTGTGTGTGTGTCTGGTGGTAATAGATCAAGCACGTACATCCCCAGTGGTGTTTGTTTTAAATGAGTGTGTCCTCACAAGCACATTATCAGGCTGAGCTGCCAGAGCCTGTTGGCCCTGCAGGAGAAATATTTCACAATTATGGACTTTTGTGCTTTTTCTATTACATGACCCTCACCGGACTGAGGGGAGCGCTTTATCTTTGTTATTGCCAATTATAGGTGTCCAAAAGCACACTGAGCTGATATAAATAGAGAATAATCAGAGAGAGGGAGTCTCACAGAGAGAGAGACAGCCAGGTAGATATACATACTCAGACTGGAGGGCAGGTTGTTTATACTTACAGAGCACAGTGAGTATGATGTTGGCGCAGATGGAGGCCAAAAAGCCAATAAGCATCAGGAGAGCAGTTCGGCTCCTCAAACACTCAACACCCCGCTTCAGTCCCTGGGAGCCTGATTAGACACAAAACATGGAAGCTGTCAATTCACCATTTTTAATCCTGTGGTGAAGCCCAGAGTGCAGCCATTGAGTAAAAAGAGATTGTAGAGCAGAACCGTTTGACCAGAATTTAGCTTCATAGGTTTTACTATTCCCAAAAGATAACACTGTACATCTGCTGAAAGTTAGGTCAAGTGGATACTTTATTTGTCTTTTGCTGCCACAAATGAAAAACTAAATATGCTTGTAGCAGTAGCAAATCATTCATATCCTTTACTAAGTAAAAGTAGCAGTGGCACACAATATAATCAGCAACATGCACTTTAACCATCAACTGAAAAAGTATTCATGAGGCAGCATCTTACTATCATATACTATCGTTTACTATTGTTTACTATTGTTCAGGTAGAGCAGATTTGATCTATTGTTGATTTGTTTTACAACATCATATTCCATAATATGAAAACATGTTTTGTTTGTATAAACAGAATCTGTAGAGTTATTAGTAGCTAGTAGTTATTAGTATGTATGTATATAGTATAAAGTAAGTTAAAATAGAAATACTCAAGTAAAGTCAAATTATAGTTGAGTAAATGTACCAGATGTTGTACAGTAGATTAAACCAACAACGACATTAAAATGCTGCATACTCATAGATTAGTGATCATAATTGAATAGTTGAATATATGATAAAGTAACGATAAAGCCCATGTTGCCTGCTTAGTGAGAACTTTTACTTTTTTACTTTCAGAACATTTAACTGATAATACATAGACAGTACATTTCCTTAAGTAAAGGTTGAATGCATGGCCTTCACTTTAAATGTGGTATTTTTTACATACATACACAGGTATTGCTACTTTTACTCCAGTAAATAATCTGAATACTTCTTTCACCACTGTTATTGAGGACAATACGTATACCATTTCTCCCTATGAAATGTAGGCAAATGAAGTAGACTTTACACTACAAAGAAGAAAAGTAAAGTACAAGTATTTCAGAATTGTCACAAAACCTGAGTAATTGTACTTAACAGTGTACATGATATTTCACCACTGGCTCTCAATATCTTTGTCACATAAACAAACAATACCGTTGTTGGGTTGGAGAATGAGCCTGTTCCCTCCAGGGGTCGGCTCCTCTGTGAACTCCTGCAGGCTGCTGTAGTTTTCTCTCTCCTCCATGGCTTTGATGCCCTTGTTAACACTGTGTCTCACTCTGTCTCTCTTTGTACTGTACCCCCTCTGGTCCCAAAAGGCTTTGGTATCTCCTCTCCCAAGCAGCAATATTTCTCCTTGAAATTGAATTTGTCACTGCTGGTTGATTTATCGAGGCAGGTCCCCCTGCCCACAACACTGCTGCAGTGCTAAAATAAATGTGCTCAGTTAAACTGTCCTGTACCTACAACTAAATAACGCCATCTCTTTCTGGAAAAGAGACGACCGTGTTAATCCAAAGTTGGAGAGTCTTTCCTCACTTTGTTGGCTCTGTGTCTGCTTGTTGCTGTGGTGTTTCACTGTCAACTTGCCCTATTGCACAATCCCGGTAGTTTCCTCACTCTCGAGCTCTGTTTGGAGAGAAGCACTGATTCTGGATCTGACAGTTGTGTGATAGATAACATCGCACATTATGTGGGCGTGTGAGTCAGAACAGAAATACGTTTTTTGAGGAAGGTGGAAAAAACATTGAGTACCTTCAACTTCCTGACATTAATTAAAAAAAGAAAATTGGAACTGCGACAAGGTTGTGACGGGAAAGCAGCTGGGAGCTGTGTGTTTGTGCTGTGTGTGCGTGTGTGTGTGTGTGTGTGTGTGTGTGTGTGTGTGTGTGTGTGTGTGTGTGTTTTGCAAAGAAAATAAAGCCAAGCTCTGACTCAAGTAGAAAGTCCACAGATTCATGAAAATTTGTGGTGATGGTGCAACCACACATATTTTAGCGCAGTAGTGACTGAAACAAACACAGACATGGACAACACTAAATAATCCTTCTCTGCTTTAATTAGCCTGGTTTGAAGAACAAAACCTCATGAAGAAGAATAGCTGACAATGGCTGTCGGAATTAGGTGCCAAGAAAAAATAAATAATAAATGGGACATATACCAAAAAAAAAAACATAAACATGTTGACAGTCTGTTGAAGCAACAGAGTGGGCATCTGGTGTGTGTATGTGTGTGTGTGTGTGTGTGTGTGTGTGTGTGTGTGTGTGTGTGTGTGTGTGTGTCTGTGTGTCTGTGTGTCTGTGTGTGCTGTGTAGAGGTGATATTGTTGCTTGGTGATTTGAAGATAATACAAATAACTCTCAACACACAAACACATGGCCACACATTGCGGTGATCAATGCTGAGTTGTACTTTTTACACGTTTTTAAGGAACGTATTTGTATTTGAGTTCCATCATGAAATGTTTGTTTATCTGATCCAATATGGCAGGTCATCAATGGGGTTTGGCCACAAGATATTGCACCATCTGAGTTTACATGTTCTGGTAATCATGAACTTTCCCGTCTGTCTGGTAGATTTGTCCAATCTGTACTTTCTGTGCCCTGCTCTATAAAACACCCAGAGAGCAGAGAGAGGAACTCAAAGTTTGTGATATTCTATGAGCTGATAGACATGATGAACCTCATCAAAAAGAAAGGAAAGTGCACCCTTATACAATGTGCTCCAGTGACGTATGGTAGTTACGACGGGCCCTGGTGCAAAGTAGAAAAGGAATCTAGTTTAGGGAGCTTTGCTACTGTATCCTCCTTTTCTTTTTTGAACAGGCGCATTTCTGAAGTGGCAATCTCAATCACTCGCAAGTGCCTGTTCCTTCGGAGGGGCCTGCTCTATCCAACCTGGCAACCAGCTGCTCAGCTCCGGGTACTGTACTTTCCTCTCTCAGGCTGCTCTAGATGGATGTGGACAATACAGCGATCAACTGCACCGTGTGCCCTGACGGTTGGCTTCACGTAGGGGATCAATGCCTCTTCCTCAGCACTGACAGGGATGACTATTTCAACAGTACAAATAAGTGTACAGAGATAGGCGCCCATCTTGCCATCTTGACCACCAAAGAACAGCATGAAAGAGTTTCTCTGTATGTTTTGTTCTCTTTATTTTAATTGATTTGTTAAAGTCACAAAATATTCACAATACATTTGGATGAAATACCTTTTTAGGATGCCGTGGAACAAGAAGGCAAAAGGATCGGAGGGATGTACACATACTACTGGATCGGACTGTCTGACATTGACAATGAAGGAGACTGGAAATGGGTGGACAGCTCAAAATTTAAAACCCCGTATGTATGAAACGACAAAAAGGAAATAAAACACTCTTCTCATAATAAGAAAATATATTGTAGGCACTAAAAATACTGTCCATACTGTCCATTAGTCAGGGGGTCGGCCAAGTCAGTATGATTCATTCTCTAGGGACCATAATTGCCTGTGCAAAATTTGTGTCGACAAATTTGTTGCCTAAATAAGGCCTGACTGTGTGGTGGTGCACAGCTACACTCAGACCCGGTACGATGTTCCCTGTTCCTTCACATATCCCCGAATCTGTCAGATGGATGCCCTCCGGCTCCAGTGAGCCCCAACACACCACTGCAGGACCACCACTCAATCCAAAGCCTTCTGTCTTTGCAATTTGATCTACAAATAAACAATTATCTGAAAAAAGTTCCTGTTTTGTGTATTTAGTATCAACAAACACTCATTTTAATATATTTAATATATTTCTTAATATGTGTAAAAGAAAGTAACCAAGCCTATCAGTGCATTGTTATAATAGAGCTTCATAGAAAAGATATTACATATCTAGAAACAATGTGAATAAAATATAGCATAACATGAACAATTATCAACAGCGATGATCACAAACAATAATGTTAAAATGATGATTAGAAAAAGAATACAGCAATTCTGTGAAGATTACATGTTACATTACAGATATAAAAACAATCCAGAAATGGCTGATATGTACATGTGAAATACATTTTTGTGGTAAACCAGTCTTTGAAAATAACTTTTCTTTAAACGTCCTGACCCTCACTAACACACCCAACAGAGTTTCATAGTTCAGTGGTTGTGACAGAAAAATCCATCTTATCTGGACAGAAATTCAATTGTTTTTGATGTCCTCTTGAAAATGTCTCTGTGTGAGATATTATGTTCTGTAGAATCCTTTGGGTTTGGGGCTGAAACACAAAAAAGTCACAGGTTTCTTTTTGAGTTATGGAAAGAGACACAGAGCTACAAAAAGCAAAGTGCAGATGTTGATTTGATTAATGTTTATTTTCTTCATAAAACACCTTGTGGCTAAATGTTTCAGTGCTGATGACTGTGAATGTGTGTCTTGAGTAATTTCATGAGTCCAGGAAATGGTTGTTACGTACGTTTTGCATTTGCAGAGTCGGCGCCTGAGGTGTGTCATCTTCTGCTAATGTCATCAGCAGAGAGAGAAACATAACTCTTAATGCCACATTAATAAGCCAGTGTGATCGAACAGAAAGGAATAGGAATGGTTTAACTGTACTTGTCTGCGTCGGTAGAGGATGAATACCAGGATGAGAAGGAGGATTACGATGACTGTGACACTACATATGACCACCAGCATCCACGAACTCATTTTGGGTTCTGTGTACAACAGAAACAGAGAAGAATCAAACAATATACAGTAAACAGAGCACTTCATATAAAGCCAAGTTACTGTCGCAAAAGAGATTGTGGCCACAAGGTCATGCCCATGTCACATTTCCTGCTCTCTTCTCACTTCCTGCACTCACCAATTTTCAGCGTTATCTCAGCCGACGTCAGCCGTGCGTTGCTCTGCCACAGCTCACATCTCCACTTTCCACCATCTCCTTTCCCCACTTCCGGGATGGTGAGATGGGCGAGGTCACGGTCAGATGTTGGAGACGACAGGGACGATTGTTCGGGCGGAAACCATTTCAGTTGCAGGTCAGACGGCAGCGGATGGCCGAGGCTGCAAGTCAGGTTGAGCTGCTGGCCAGAAATTAACTCTGTTCCTGGAGAGGAGATGACTGAAGGTGCAGAAAGAGAGAAAGAAAAATATCATGAGCATGAGAAGATTTGGCAGGCTGGATAAATCATGTGCTCTCCTTCCCTCTACATTTACTGAATCTGAATGAGCATCTGTTGCTGCAGTGTGCCAGCCAAACCTGCCAAACTAAGGGGGGAAAAAAACACTTTTTTCAAATAAGAACAGAAACAGCAAAACATGACGGCATCAATGTGAAAAGCGCAAAACCATTCAGTCGCAGCGCCATATTTAATAAACAAAGACAAATTCAATGCTGTTTGGTGGACGGTTGGTAGTGATTCCAGCGGGGGAAAAGTTGGAGAGAACCACAAAAGTTGCAGCAGGACTCTGGAGGGATCTAGTAAGACTTGGGGGTTCAAGAGGAACCATATTTGCAAGATAACCCCCTTTCTTGAAATCAGACTTGTTTCAATGTTCTCGGTTAAATAATAACTCAGATAAAAATGAGCAATTTTAGTTTTACACCATAAATCCTAAGATCACAGAGTCCAATTAAAATTCATTGTGTTATCACACTCTAATGGTGGAGGGAAAGCTTGGTATACTCTATAAAAACAAGTGGAGCTAGACAAGTGTATTAGCCACTGAATTAAAAATGTCACACCAGGGACACTTGCAAATAAACTCTGCAGCAGAGAGATGAAAACACTTGCACGGTACAACAGAGCAGAGCAGCGAGGAGGCAAAGAAATGACTGTCTCCAACTTCTGAATGACAATTAAGAAGGAAAAAAGAAACTGGAAATCAAAAAGATAAATGAGGACACTGTGATAACAAAAGAACAAGCAAAAATAAATTCATATGACGGATGTGAGTTCAACACAGAGCTGTGCTTGTACAAAGCAATTTATTTTGACTTACTTTGCAGCACCTTTACGTGCACAGTCCTGTTCAGAGTCACACCATTTTTAAATCCTAGGGCGCACACATAATCTCCTTCGTCTTCTTCTGTCCCTCGATTTCTGGTCAAAGACAGATTTTTTTTTTTAGGGTCTGTTACAGGGCGCAGTCCTCTGTCTTGGTCTGCCTTCCAGGTCAGTGGATCCGCCAGAGAGAGGGAGAAGAGACTCTGTGGACTAAAGCCTGATTCAGGGACAAAGTGCCAGCGGACATCTTGGATGTCCTTAGCTTTGAGTTGATCCCAGGAGATGTGAGCCGGAATGGAACAGGGGACGGTGAGAGGCCAGGATTTAGACGTATATTGAGGATGTAAAGGAGCTGGCGAGAGGTCTAAATAGGAAGGAAAAGAGAGATAATGGAAAAGTTATCTTCAGGCTGAGGGTACACTACTGTAAAACAAATGCATACATGCGCATACACAGTGACTTACCCAAAACCGTAACAGAAACTGTGGCCTTGTTCTCTTTCTTATCATATGTCACAACACAAGTCCACTGGCCATTGTCTTGGCTTGTGGCTCTCACAGTAAGTGATCCTTGACTTGTTTTAATTTTCTCTCCCGAGGGATTCAGCCACTGTATCTTTGGGTCCTTGTGACCCGGAAGAGTCTGTGCGTTGCAGAACAGAGACAGTGAGTCCCCAGGCAGCAGAGGAGAGAGTGGGTTCACACTCACTAGGAAACAGAATGGAAATGATGAAAATTATAAAAGGTTTGACTTTTTCGTAATGTGGTAGGTAATTTAATATTTTGACTGCTATATGGCGGTACATTTCCATCAAGTAAACATATTTAAAAAAAATAGAAATACTGGAGCAGTTAGCTCAACCAAAAGGTTCTTAAGTAAGAGAACGGTCTTGTTGTTTAGCTTGACTACCATGTTTTTCAGTTTGTCCACTTGGTTTTGAAAAGGCAAAAGATTGTAGAGCTTGACAATTAAAACCCACAGCATGAAAACATAGAAAACATAATAATTACACTTACTTTAAAGAACACATTTAAAACAAACATGCACTAGATTTTTTGAAACATATCTGCCCATGACAACTTCATAAAGTACTAAGAGTCCTTTTAAATAAAAATGTAGCAGGGTGACTGAACTGATCATGTCACCTCATTCTAACTCTTACCGGTGAGTTTGAGAAGTTTATATGTAGTTAAGCGAGTAACACCAGTGCCTTTCAAGAGAAAGGTCCCAAAGTCGTTTTGTTGGACGTCTTTGATGATCAGTGAGGCGTCAGACAAGGACAGCCTGTCTTTCCAGGGTTCAGCTGCAAGGGAGGAATTAAATTATTGTTACTGTCAAAAGTACCTTTATTTGTTTCATTATATCTGCGAATAGCTTAATGCACTGTTCACCTGAAGCGGTCCCCGAGCCGCCCATGTTATTGCGCCAGGCCAGCTGAAGGCCATCCTCTTTTTCAAAATGCCAGTACACATACTCATTTTGTAAATTAACACCCCCTGGAGACTTAAGGGTAGCCGTCTCTCCCAACTGAGCATATACCACCTCTACTGCCCCTAAGAGAATGAGAAGGATGTTATTTGTTGCTGCACAAAACCAAACTATCCTCAAGTAAATTAAATAAAATCATCTGCAATCAGTCTGTCTCACCTGTTTTAGACATGAGCGCAGCCAGGAGGAGGACGGATTGAATTACATTCCTCATTTTAGTCACATGTCTGAAAATACAGAACACATATTTATATAGATTCTGTACGATGATAATAATAATACACTTTATTTGTATTGCAACTTTCATTCATTCAATGCAGTTCACAGTAGTTTAAACTACAAAACAAAAATAGGATAAAACTATTGATGAATGTTTAAATAGATTCTCTCTCTTTTGCAGATTTCTTGATTTCTAGTCCAGTTAAAAGAGCAATGGTAAAGATCAGAGAAGACCAAAGCATGAATCAAGATATGGTCTGACTTTCTTGATATTTCTGAGGAGGAAAATTCCAGAGAGCTTTCTTAAGTTTAAGTCGAACAACACCCAAGCCTGTCTCCTCTCACTGAACCTGTTCTGCAGGAGTTTTAAGGCCACTTAAAATTTAGCCCCAACAACTAATTTTTTGTTTTGTCTTGTTTATTTAAAATTATATTTCTGAGGCTGTTTGTGTATGACCATGATCCTTTTGTTATGGATGTTATTATCACTAAGTAAGCTTTTTAACTGTTTATACTATACCATGCCAGTTTAAACCAGCAATGATTGGTTTTCAGTTGACAACACAACTTCAGCGCCTAGAACAGAGTTGAACCAACACCTCTCTGGCAACTGAACTTTCCTTTTCATAAACAAATAACTTGTTTCAAGGTTTAATTCATGGATAGAAAATAAATAAATAATAATAATAATAATAGATAAAATAAGCATCAGAGCCCTCAGTATGAAAAAAGTTATTGACAGATTTGGAAAGAAATACTTGAAAAGTAAAGTAATCATCTAGATACATACTTTACTACTACCTTATGTCTTATTATTTATGTGTATGAATTTTTGCTGCAAAGAGAAATCATTCAGCAGGAAGCAAAGTTTGGTTTGTGGTGGTCTCAGATTTAGAGAGCTTTGAGAGGATAAAAGAAAACGAGTTAACAGAGTTGAGAGTAGGCGGCCTGTGGTGGGTTTTTGAATGAAAAGAAACAGACAAATGTCGGAGGGAAGAGAGACAGAGCGTGCGCTGGGTTGTGGTGGGCTTTGATTTAGTTAAGGTGCAGATTCTTATCCCAATCCTCCCTCTCTGCCTCTCACACCCCCTCTCTTCCTCCCCTGTTCCACGAAAGACGGATCTCTTCACGCTTAAAAAGAGAAAAGAAAAGAGACCACAGCACCAGCAGCACACCTAGACTGTGGTTTAAAGGTAGATGTTCCTCCCTTATCTCTCTCTCTTTCTCCTCCTCCACTTTTCATCTCTATGGTTTGTACATTATATGATTATGCAAAAAACACATTTTCTTTTATTGTTGCTTCTATATTGATTTGACCCTTTGAAATAAAACACATAGCTCATGAATCATATATAATTTTGAAATAAGCCCCCGAAGATCAAAATCCATCTATTTCATAAATAAATTAATACATTTTATTGAAGGACTGTGAATGTAGCCGCACAGACCAAATAAAATAAAATCTAATATCAAAATCCATGCAGATTGGAACTCTACTTATTAATGTTTATTAGGTGTTTTGCCTCAAGGTTAAATAATGCATATAGGTGAGTAGACACGATGAGCATTGGCTTCTTACTTGCACTCACAAAATGGCATATAATAAGAATGAGAAAATAATAGGTTTGAGTCGAACATGAGCTACTTGTGCTTATTTGGACACTATGAACTTCCATTGGTGTATTTTTTCGCTCTTAATGCATTACAACACTTTTCAATTATGCATTTCCTTAAAAGTTTTCATATTTGGTGTTGACAAATATTTTTGTGGTATGAAATATCAAAGTTTGAGCACCCTAGGGGTCAAGGCGCCAGCCATGAATGTAATGTCCCAAGTTTGCGTCCGGCCAGAGACCTTTGTTGCTTGTCATTCCTCCTCCTGCTACCATTGTTTCCTGTCATCTCTCTTCTGATAGCTATCCAGTAAATGCATGAAATGCCGAAAAAATCTCTTCAAAAGTCTCTTTGGCTCACCATTAGAGGCAAAAAGTCTCTTCACAAACTATCCGCAATGACCCGTGAAAATGAGTTATAGCCTTCATAAAAGTATCAGGATGAATATTTAAAATTTATGAAGGCCACAAAGTATCTTTTACTGTATCAGCACAGATGTTGATTAAAGTCTGTTTATGTTTTTAAAATGTTACGATCATCCGTCTGAGGCCTCACACTTAAAATGGCAGTCATTTACCTCAAGAAAAGCAACAATAAACATTAAAATGGTGAAAGAGAACTGACTCAAAGCAAAGGGTTCATGTATGTTTCAAATGTATCTATAAAAGATCAAGGACTGTAAACATGTGAAGAGAGAGATGTATGAGATTTAATGGAAATATGATGTTGCATTAGTTATTATAACTGAGATCTGGGATTTTAAGACAGTAAGTTAAAGAAGAGAGCGGAGACAGAGCGATATTGATGATAAACAGACGTTCAAAGTCACAGCACCTGTGGAGCTGAAACCCAGAAACCAAAATGATCATAAGAGTAAAGTGTAGTCAGGATGGAGCTTCAACAACAAGCAGAGACGGGGGGGGGGGGGGGTCAAACACCATGGGGAGGAGAAAGGGGGAATAGAGCGAGCAGAAAAAGGAAAAGGACAGGTAGGATCACAATGTAATTCATTGATTAAAGTGCTTCTGCTTTTTACTGAACTGAATTTAACATATTTTTGAAACTTTACTTCTTAATGAATTGTGCACAGATATAGTTTACGAGGTTTGAGCAGGAAAATAATTGTCGGACTGAAAAATCAGTGGTACACAAATCGCCGTTAATGGCATCTCAACATATTTAGTTCAGATTGTCATATTAAAATGTCTTTTAAACGTATTCTTTAAAGGTCCATATAAATGAAATGAACTGATACTTTATGCCTCTAATCTGTAAATTGTGTGTATAGCGGTATTTCATTATGCGGCGTCTAGGGTTTTACTATTTTGTGAATTTTAACAAAGCATGAAGCAAGAAAGAAGAAATTCAACAAATACAACAAAAAAATATTTGAGGTGTACTGACAAATTTATAAAATTCTGTTTTTATGATGTTTGTTGTTTATGATTTTCATGTTTAATATTCTAATATTTCTTTCCGTTTTACTAAGATGATCGGTATTTGTGCATTTGATTAATACATCATGTTTTTTGCCGCTGTGATTAGATGAATATATAAAACTCTGTATGCTCTTTCGGCCCCGCTGGGCTTGCGGAGATCTATCAGGTTCATAATTAATAATTAGTATCAGGTAACAGAAAAAGAGATTACACTAATATTTGGTGTGTACAGCAGTAAATGCTTTGACATTTTGAAGTACATGCATATTTAGCAAAACATTTTGTTTAATTACAGTATACTCACATCTGTTGTAGAGTGCTGAATGTCCCTCTGTGTTCTGTGATCTGGAGTCGGGTGGAAATGTTGAATATTTATCAAACAAACTCTCTTTTTAAGTGGCGTTGCACCTCCCTCATCACCGATTGGTCTGGAAACAAAACACACAGTCGTCAACGAAAGCCAAAATCAGAATAAAGATCTTTGATTGGTTGTTACAGAGGAAGAGGGCAAGAGCTCTTAAGACAGTAGACGGCAGAAACTAATCACTTAATGTGTTAAAAATGTATGCTTTTGTATTATATCATATCATACTTTATATCATTTGGGCTGTGTAATGGTGCCATAATCAGTAAATTCATATATATTCATGATATTCTTTGTTCCTTTTTACTTTTTAATCTCTCCATCCAACAGAAAAACAAACAAATAGTCTTAATTGACTAAATTCGTTATTTGAGTTGCTGCCTGATAACGGTCTCCAGGGACTCATTATCTATCTTTAGCATGTTCTAAATAGCACATCGGCGGCTTACGGCCTAATTTATTATAATTGCTCAGTTGATTTTCCCCATGTCATATAATTGTACTGATTTAGATACATAATTAGTTTATCAGAATTCAAGCCATGGAGTGCTGAACCAATCTTCACAAAAGCAGCTGAAAATGCAAATTAAAAATGAGACGGTTCCTTATAATAAAACAGTCAGATAAAGTGCTGTGAGGGGAAAAAAGATAGTTTGCGGGAAATTATGTCACTGGGACGGCTGTAAAGAGAAATGTGATCATGTGAGTTTAATATACATATAAAACACAATAAATATATGAGGAGAGTTCAAATCCTAAAAAAATACACATTTCATCATCTGTAAGGTCAACTGTGTTCTCCCTGTGTTATTTTTACACTCTGACCTACCACCAAGCTTATTTTTCATAAAAATGTTGTTTATTCAATCACTTTAACGTTGATAAAGTCTTTAGATATCTTCTAATAAATGGGAACATGCTGTTGTGTGAAAACTGGAAGCTTCGCTTTTTAGTCTTCACATTTATGAGATAAATGGATGTAAAAGTTGTATAGATTCTAACGGGTGATTTGTCTTCCGTCTGACAAACAAAAAGACTTTGCTAGCCATGGTACATGATATCTTTTGTCAAAATAGTCAAACTGCTCTTACGTATGTAAAAACACTGATCACCAACCAAAGAAATGTATTTTTCCATCACTGTTTGATAACTTAACATATATGCTGTATTTTCTCGTTCCATTGATGATATATCACACGTCAAACATTCAAATGCAAAACACTGTTTTCTTGTCAGCAGCAAACTTTATGTGCATAATATTAGACACATTTCCTCGTACTTCAGCATGCCATGTTTGAGTGTTTGATAGTAAAAAAGAACTTGACTGGAATTTAAATAAAGGTTTGAACAAGATCCCGCCAAACGGTCCGCACGGCTGGAAGAGATTAACAGTTTCGACTAAATGTTTTCATCTAATCTAATTCTTGTTTTCTGTTCCGATAAATTAGAATTCAATGATAATATGCAAGCCAATCAGAATTAACAAAGCAAATGAGAGCAGCCGGGGTTTTAACAAACAAACCTGTAAATGCAAAGTGCAGGTTTCAGCTCTGTGATAACCAATATTTGTCCCTAAATAAATACTTACAAAATGTAGTCGTGCACTCATTTACCTTTTGTGGTGCTGCTTTTGATGGACTTATTGAGGAATGATTATTTCTTTGTTTATGTGTTTTTGTAACAGAATAATTACAGTTCATTTTAAAGTAGACAGGCCTACGGTCTACGGTCAAAATCAATGATTTAGTTCACATTTCATGATATATTAGTATGTATTTTCATGACATGAAGAAAAACGATTGCCAGTCATCCAGTGAGAAATTCGGATCACACTCTGCATGACAAGTAGTTCTTGTCGTACTTTTTGGGTAAATGTACACCTGTGCGGGAGCCAAACATCTGCTTGTGCTTATCTCCACTCCTAACCTTCTGTAGAGTCTCGTCTGCACTCAATACGGCAGTAATATAACATCTGTGGCTCTCTGTTTGTTGTCTGAGTTTGTCTCTTCCAGTTTATTGGGGTCCTTACTGAAGTAATGCACAAAACTGCAAAGATTGTTACTGTTACAATATCACTTTACAACTGCACTGACCGGAGTTAAATACTGAGAGGAAAAAAATCCTCCAATAAACATTTATACAACCACTAATAAATGTGTTTATTAATACATAAAATCACAAAAGAAAGTTTGCAAAATGAGGCATTTAATGTTGTAGAAGAGGTAAGAGAACAATACAATACAGATAGTTTGAAGGTCTCAAGGTTTAGGATTCATTTCAGTATAATTTTTTATTGTACCACATTGACACATGCATTTTGAGGCATCCTAACAAATATAAATTCATCCTCACAGCTACAGGAATCATTAGGGGACTGGAGCTGCAGAAACACACTGCTGAGGTGGTTTAGAAACATGAACCACAACAAGGACAAAGCAAACATCTCACACACGTCTCATGTGTCTCTCTGAGGTTTGTCTGCCTGCCTCTGTACTGCCTTCATGAAGGGCTCACACCTGCTTCTGTTGCTTCTGAGCTTGAAATGAAACAAGCCTTTTGTTTGCTCCTTAGAACGAAACCCTTCAAGTAATGGCTGCCATACAGAAACATTTACTTCTAGGGCCTTGCATATTCACTTACGGAGCATCTGGACATAAATGTGGAGTACAGAAAAGGTTCAAATTTGACGCTTTCTCAGTGGATACATATCTGTTTTTGAACTGTAATTTCGATGGAAAACACCTGAAAGTGAGGACTCCCTCATTAGTCACACAGCTAACGAGGGCGTGTGGCCCACATCGTTTCATTACTGAAAGAGAAAAAGACTATAAGTGTGGGCCACAAGGAAGAAGGAAGGGGTGATTCACTTATTTCATATATATCTCTATGTTTCCTCATCCTCCATTCACCCTCTCTGAGGATTTCCCTCACCGTGCAATCTCTATTTTCTTTGTCTGACTTTGTGTGTTTTATAACCATTTCGAGTCAGACGAATGGTGTGCGCTTTACCAGAGGCACATAGCCAAAACACTGTAGGCTGTCTGAAGCCCTGTGTCTACGGGAAGTTACCAAGTTTGTGCTGCATGTGACTGTTCTGATGTTTCAGAAATAAACAAAATGTCAGTGGAAAAGAGGTTGAGAATCAGAAACAAGTGACATTCTGCTCAATGACTGAAAACATGTTTCATCATGTGGGGGAACTTCATTCAAGCTTCTTTGAAACTTCAGATTTGTAAAACAATAGATGTCTCTCCCACTCACCACTTCACATACAGCATTCGTACACACTTTTTTTTGTGTGTTACTGTATTGTTTGTGGGCAGCTGCATCGTTTCATCAGAATGGAAAAATAAGCTATTTTTGTTATAACTGGTTTGGATTCAAACACAAGTAGGACTGTCATGTTGTTGTAATGTCAAGTCATGTTTGTGTAATATTTCTAAGAAGTTCCAACTGAATTATTTTTGTCATCGGAAAAATGCATCATAGTTTGCAAGTGCAAACTGTTACTGCATAAAGCTGATTTTCAGAAGTAAAATGATGACGTTGGTTATATCGTGGAAAAGCTGCTCCTACAGCGCCTACATACAGTACATACATGCAGCAATAACAGTTTCTGCAATTAAAGTTACTATTCCTGTAAATAATCGGTTTGACCATATTATTCATCAGATTACTGTCAGAATTAGACACCTCTATTAACGGGTGAGCTGTGCATGGAAGGTATAGGGGTTGTTAAATGGGGTTAGAGATACAAAGCACAAATAAAAAGTAAACCCTGTTGTAAGATATCTCTCAATAAAATAGTTTGCCTGCCAACCCCAAATTTCCAATATCAAAGCATCTATGAATGTTTCTTTACTGATGCACCACAGTACATTCAGGTTTCATGCATTTACTACAATATTATGCTGTATTTTCAGTTCTATATGTAAAGAAATGTTCAGCAGCAGAACTCTAAAATTAACGTAAATGCACCATTTTTGATATTTTAATGGATTTGCTCGGGCACTTCAATAAGACAACGGTGAAGCCGCATCAAAAAACCGCCACGTCTTGTTTTAATCCAAGCCGACATTACATGTCACACCACGTTCTCTGTCCATCTCGACACTATCAAATAAAGACAAAAATACCCCCCGAATGTATTTATATTGTATATTATATTGTTGTATGTATATTGTGGTAGAGAACAAGAGTTTATTTGCCAGTAATAAATTACACAACTGCTACATAGAAACTGGTGCGCTGCATCAATGCAGTAGCCTTAATATAGATCAGGAATTCCATTATTTATTTTCATATTTCCCTGAAAATGCATTCTACACAAGCACAGTCCATGGCGCATAAATGAGAAAAGAAACACATTATTATTATTCATATACACACAGCAATAATGTCACAACACAGACAACTGCGTGTATTCAATGTATGTTGTTTGTTGTTTTTTGTTGCTCTATGGACTCCTGTCTCTGGAAATAAAAGTTGAATATGAATAATATGAATATTCCATCTAACCGCTCTATGCTCAGTGTCCGACATACATGTGCAGACACATACCTCACGGTAAAAGCTTTAGTCAACCATTTAGGTTAACCATTATGTCTCATGTCCTGGTTCAATGCACTTTATCGTTGGCCTTCTGGGAAACATCGTCTTGCTTGGCAGTTTAACATTAAAGTTGCACACAAGTTTACACAAATTTGCAATGCTGAAGAGGCATCACTCAACTGCCATCTTGTTACAAGGGAAACGACAAACTAGAAAATGTATAAATTCAATCTGAGACTGATCAGTGGTCGATCACAAAGTACCAGTTATTTAAACACCGACTCCACTTATCAGAAGCTGCGTTGACATCTGAGACCTGCGTGCAACTGAAGCTAAATGTGAGGGGAGTTTACAGAATGGTAAATCACCTATCAGGTGATCATTTTCAATTTAAGGATTGTGGATTATCTAAAAATGAAGAGTGCAGTTTGCACCTGTTAGCTGTCTCCTGGTGCTCTGAAAACTCACATATCAACATCGACTGCTGCACCTGTTTTGCGGCCATCAAATGCTGCTGACTGGCATTCAACATAATAACACGCAAACTCATGCCAGGTGTTTATATGGCTTTGTTTAACCAATAGGTGCACTTTATATACTGTATATCATGATTTTCTCAGGTACTGGATACATGCTCCTGCTGGAATGATAGCCCAAATGGAAATACAAGAGGGAGGGACACAGACTGGTTCAGAAATATCAGTTTCGCTTTGAATGATTGTGTGTGTGTGTGTGTGTGTGTGTGTGTGTGTGTGTGTGTGTGTGTGTGCGTGCGTGTGTGTGTGTGTGTGTTCATTTGTGTAAGACAGACGATGAGAAAGAGGACTGAGTAATAGGTATGAAAAGGGAATCCTGTTGTCTCATATGAAAACACCCCCAAAGAAGTTATATTTTCATAACAGAGTGAGGGAAACACAGCTTAGTAATCACCTACAGAAGAGACAATGAAATACACATTGAGCAGCTAAATATGTATGTGACAAGCTCCTCGCTGCTCTGAGAGGGAGAAAAGACTACATCACTTTTTTCTGTTACTATATATGATGTAGTCCATAACACCCTTCCATTATTTTGGCTCTGTACTCCAGCACACAAATACAAACAACGACGGGTAAAGAGCTGACTTCAAGCCTTGTCTGTGTTTGAACATGTTATTGAGCGAACTGTGTTTGTTGTACATAGTGCCTTGAATTTTGGGACAATGCACCCAAACAATAGTCTTAAAGAAATAGTTTCCTGTGACCAAACATGGTTATTTTATTGACCGACGCATCTGTTTACAGGAAACCAAGCTGATGATGAAAGCGCCCAAAACAAGCAAGGCATGAAGATCACTGCATTACAGGTCCTTCAGAACAACACCAGCTAAAACACCTGCTGATATCTGTCGGTCACATACTTCAAACATCAACTACAAACCTGCAACCAAATATTGAATATGAAAACTCTATATAGGTTGTTGTTGTTTTTTAATTAATACGTCAATACATTTTGGGTCCACAAAAATAAGAAATAAAGTATAAATGTGTGAGAGATATAACTTTTCCATATTCAGTTGATGTGAACACTCCCAAATTAAAGAAGAGCATCAACTTTTGAATCTTATTCCTTAATTTGAAAGCAGATGTGCGGGAACAACGAG